>NC_082665.1:94498061-95114311 GCF_025265405.1 Mesoplodon densirostris | reverse complement strand
GCTCAGAAATGAAGACCCAATGCAGCCATAAATAAATAAACAAACAGTAACTTTCTTTCTCCAGCACAAAAAAATAGTCAAAAAGATCAAAATGGCATGTCTTTCAGCACTTCCTTCCACACATACACACACAGACACATAAGCATGCACACACTAAAAAGATACTACTTCCTAATATCTAGAATCTTTTAAACTAGATGTTGTGAATTCCTCTGAAGTACTCTATTCACCATAAGCAAGTGACAATTTATATAAACTGGGCTCAGAGAATCAATATTAGCAAACCACAAACCTACTGCTTGTAGTTGCCTATATATCAAGTAAAAGGTATCAAGTTGGTAACCTAAATAAGCAATTCCACACATTTTTAACTTTATTATACAAAAATTTACATGGCAAGAGAAAAATCTTTGGATTGAAAAAAATCTGAGAGTATTCATGTAAGAGATCTAGTTCTCAGTTATAATAATCTAAGAAATACAACATCTCAATGATTTTTCAATAACACATAGGATTTTCAGGTAACCCAGTGTCCACCTTTCTACAAAGAAATAAAAAATATAACTGCACATGGGCTGGGTGAAACTTTAAAAGTAATGAGACACTTACAGAAATGCAAATTAAAACCATGATGAGACACCATTATAAGAACCACCCACCAGACCGGCAAAATGTTTAAAGGCTGAAAATATTAAAGATTGATAAGGTTGTAGAAAAAAGCATTACAGCATTTTAAAAGAGTTTGGCATTATCTAGTAACCTACAATTCTATTATTTACTAAATATTCCAGAGAAACTCCCGCAGACCTGGAGACACAGACAAGAATATTCATAGCAGCACTGCTCAAAATATCCCCAAACTGGGAACAACCCAAATGTTCATCAAGAAACGAGTATTGACCGGTCAGAATGGCCATCATCAAAAAGTCTACAAACAATAGGGCCTCCCTGGTGGCGCAGTGGTTGAGAGTCCGCCTGCCGATGCAGGGGATACGGGTTCGTGCCCCGGTCTGGGAGGATCCCATATGCCGCGGAGCGGCTGGGCCCGTGAGCCATGGCCGCTGGGCCTGTGCATCCGGAGCCTGTGCTCCGCAACGGGAGAGGCCACAACAGTGAGAGGCCCACATACCGCAAAAAAAAAAAAAGAAAAAAAAAAAAAGTCTACAAACAATAAATGCTGGAGAGGGTGTGGAGAAAAGGGAACCCTCTTGCACTGCTGGTGGGAATGTAAATTGATACAGCCTCTATGGAGAACAGTATGGAGCTTCCTTAAAAAACTAAAAACAGAGTTACCATATGACCCAGCAATCCCACTACTGGGCATATACCCAGAGAAAACCATAATTCAAAAAGAGTCATGTACCACAATGTTCATTGCAGCTCTATTTACAATAGCCAGGACATGGAAGCAACCTAAGTGTCCAACGACAGATGAATGGATAAAGAACATGTGGCACATGTATACAATGGAATATTACTCAGCCATAAAAAGCAACGAAATTGAGTTATTTGTAGTGAGGTGGATGGACCTAGAGTCTGTCATACACAGTGAAGTAAGTCAGAAAGAGAAAAACAAATACCGTATGTTAACGCATATATGTGGAATCTAAAAAAAAAAAAAAAAGGTTCTGAAGAACCTAGGGGCAGGACAGGAATAAAGACACAGACATAGAGAATGGACTCGAGGACACAGGGAGGGGGAAGGGTAAGCTGGGATGAAGTGAGAGAGTGGCATGGACATATATACACTACCAAATGTAAAATAGATAGCTAGTGGGAAGCAGCCACATGGCACAGGGAAATCAGCTCCATGCTTTGTGACCACCTAGAGGTGTGAGATGGGGAGGGTGGGAGGGAGACGTAAGAGGGAGGAGATATGGGGATATATGTATACATATAGCTGATTCACTTTGCTATACAGCAGAAACTAACACACCATTGTAAAGCAATTATTCTCCAAGAAAGATGTTAAAAAAAAAGAAAAAAAGAAACGAGTGTAGAAATAAGGAATTTGAACACTATCTGGTAACAAAAACATGAACAGCTACACACAATATCTTTGAAACTCATAAATTAATGTTTCACAGAAGTAGTCAGAAGAGAATGCATATAGTATGGTTTCATTTATATAAAGTTTGAAAACAAGCAAAATTAACCTACACTTGTGTGTGTGTATATGTGTACATGCGTGTGCACACTCATATGCATGCAGTAAAACTACAAGGAAAAACATGAAAAATTACTATCCTAAAAGGTTAGTGATTTCAGGGGCTGGGAGTGAGGGGTGGGTAGGGGGATGTTAAAAGGAAAGGCACAGAAGAAATTTGTTAATGATTATTCATGTTAATAATATTTATATACTCTCTCAGCCATCTTCATTATTAACAGTTACCTAGAATTATAAATTTTTACTTTACAATCTAGGTGGATTTACTGTCTGCTTTATAATTGTTCTTTAACTATACATATATTTTATGTATTCTCATATATATATGATATATTTCCAGATTAAATCAAAAGATCAGATGTGAGCTTCTGAAAAGAATTATTTTTCGTGGTACGTATGTGGTTTGGTTAATGCTGTGACTTGGGGTCAAGGTCAAAAACAAGGAAGTATGCTGGTTCTAGCAAGAAGCTTCATTATAGCTCACAGCCATAGCAGAACTAACCACATCCTACTTCCTTAGGTATATAAATACCAATCCCCTGAAGGAACAAATGTGAAAAATGCAAAGAAAAGAAAAGAAAGAAAAACAAAAACCTAAAATTGCATTAAAGACCAAAAAAACAGATAATAACCAAGTGTTGGTGAGGATGTGGGAAAACTGAGAAAGCTCATACACTGCCAGCAGGAATGCAGAATGGTGCAGCAACTTTGGAAAACAGTCTGGCAGTTCCTCAGAAAGTTAAATATAGAGTTACTATATGACCCAGCAATTCCACTCCTAGGTATACACCCAAGAGGAATAAAAACATGTCCACACAAAAACTTGTACAGATAGTGCTGATAGCATTATTAATAACAACTAAAAAGTGGAAACAACTCAAATGTCCATCAGTTGATGAACAGATTAATAAAATGTGGTATATCTACAGAATGGAATATTTTATCTGGCAATAAAAAGAAACGAAGTACTGGGCTTCCCCAGTGGTGCAGTGGTTGAGAATCTGCCTGCCAATGCAGGGGACATGGGTTCGATCCCTGGCCCGGGAAGATCCCACATGCCGCGGAGCAACTAAGCTCGTGTGCCACAACTACTGAGCCTGCGCTCTAGAGCCCGTGAGCCACAACTACTGAGCCCACGTGCCGCAACTACTGAAACCCACGCGCCTAGAGCCCGTGCTCCACAATGAGGGAAGCCACCGCAACGAGAAGCCCGCGCACCACAACGAAGAGTAGCCCCCGCTTGCCGCAACTAGAGAAAGCCCACGTGCAGCAACGAACACCCAACACAGCCAAAAATAAATTAATTAATTAAATTTAAAAAAAAAAGAAACAAAGTACTGATACAAGCTACAAAGTGGATAAAACTTAAAAATGATGCTAAGTGAAAAAAGCCAAGCACAAAAGACCGCTTAGTATATGATTCCATTTATATGAAATACCCAGAATAAGCTACTCAACAGAGATAGAAAGTAGATTAGTGGTTGCCTAGGGCCAGGGAAGTGGGGAAATTGGGGGTGAATGCTAATGGGTTAGGGTTTTTCCAAGTGATGGAAATGTTTCAAAACTGATTACAGTGATGGCTGCAAAACTGTGAATATACCGAACCACCAAATTGTATGCTTTAAATAGGCAGATTGCAGGGTATGTGAATTACATTGCAATAAAACTGTTATTATAAAAAAATTGCATTACAGGTGATCCCTGCCATAAATAATACACAACAGTCCTCTGAAATTGTCAGACTTCAGTAAACACATGCATGTGTCAAATAAACTTCTACATTCAGCCCCAAAGTCTGGGAGAAATCTGACTAGTCATAAACCTAAATCCTGCACAAAATGGCTTTGTTTCCAGTTCTTAGTACAGTAATCAATAGGTTTTGATTTTACCCATCAGAGGTTGGGCAAGAATCCATGGTAGCCTGCAGAATGTGCTAAGTCTTGCATGCAAAGCAGTATCTTCTATAAGTGACCCATAACCTCTTTACTGAAGTGATTTTCCAGGACTCTCCATGAGAGGAAAATCTGAAACTCACTAAATTCCTTAACCAGAAGTGTGCTTTCTTGACTTCATATGTAGAGAATTTTTTTCCAAACCACACTGGAAAATAACAGGATTGGAAAAGTCATCAGTTAGTTTACATTCCAGCCCACCAATGTCCAACAGCCTGCCCAAATGCAGACGTGAAAGTAAAACACTTCCAATGTCATTCAATCCTATTTCTAATGAGAGTTCTACATAACAGTCAAAAAACACAACTGAAAAATTATAGAAATATTGTATCAAGAATAATGATTGACAAAAACAAGAATAAGATTTATTTTAAGGGCCTTATAAAAGTCAAAATCAGGGCTTCCCTGGTGGCACACTGGTTGAGAGTCCGCCTGCGGGTGCAGGTGACGCGGGTTCGTGCCCCGGTCTGGGAGGATCCCACATGCCGCGGAGCGGCTAGGCCCGTGAGCCATGGCCGCTGAGCCTGTGCGTCCGGAGCCTGTGCTCCGCAACGGGAGAGGCCACAGCAGTGAGAGGCCCACGTACCGCAAAAAAAAAAAAAAAAAAAAAGTCAAAATCACTCCTGGCTCCCTCTTATTGTGGTGACCTTATTTTCTTTGCATCATTTTTTTCACTTTTTAAATTTATTTTATCTCTATATGTAGTATACATATCTGTATGCTGCCGACAATCTTTTCAACAGTAAGTTGGGGTAAAAAAAATCTAAAAATGAAAATAGGGATTCCTTCTTTTGTTCTGGATTTATAATAGTTACAGCCAAGATAAAAGTTTAGAGACAGTTTACAATTACGTGGCTTCTTTATTTTAAAAACCTAATAAAAAATCAAAAGCCAACATTATAAAAGTTTTTCTCATCTTTATAGACAGTGAGCATACTTTAAAATATAGTTATATAGACTTTTCTATTAATCTTGCTCCACTATTGGATCACGCCTCCCTAGCACAAACTGAGATTTCTGATTTATAGTTGATTTTTTTCATTTCTCTGTTCCATGACAACTCTGAAAAGAGTAGACCAATATTATTTAGAAGGCAGTCTTGAATTCAATGTCTTGAATTTTAGCAGCTCTTCCATAAGATTTAATATGACTTCTGCGGAACGGGGGGGTAATAAATTAGGCGTTTGGGATTAAAATACACACACTACTATACATAAAATAGGTAAGCTAAAAAGACCTACTGTATAGCACAGGGAATTATACTCAGTCGTGTAATAACCTATAATGGAAAAGAATCTAAAAAAGAATAAATAAATAAATATATATATATATATATATATATATACACACACACATACACAACACATATATATAAAACTCACTCTGCCGTACACCTGAAACTAACACAACTTGTAAATCAACTATATTTCAACAAAAAAAAAATTTTAATTTAATATCACTTCTTATAGTTGGGGTCTAAACTCTGGAAGATGCAAACATACACCACATCAAGGACCAGACTAAGTGGCAGAGTGGTGAGCATAAAGAACAAAGCCATAGAGAAGAAACCTGAAGAAATAAAAAGGCAAGCCCTGGGGGGCACAAAACGCAGCTCCTCGCCAGCAGGTGGGATGCCAAATCCACAATAGGCAAGGCCCAGGGAGCACAACCAAACTTCAGTCTCACTCCAGACACAGGTCTAGGAACAGAGCATGCCATTCAAGGGAACTCGTATAATACTGTAGTACTGTGATGCTCACTGCTGCCCTTGGCTTCAGGACCATGTCAGATGAAAAACAGCAGCTTACAGTGAGGCAGAAGACTGACGTACTCCACCCGCAAGGTAAGAGCTGTCCACCTCCCTCTCTCCTCCCTCCCACCTCCCATACACAT
This sequence comes from Mesoplodon densirostris, assembly GCF_025265405.1. Classification (NCBI taxonomy): domain Eukaryota; kingdom Metazoa; phylum Chordata; class Mammalia; order Artiodactyla; family Ziphiidae; genus Mesoplodon; species Mesoplodon densirostris. The sequence goes on along the minus strand of NC_082665.1, from coordinate 95,108,299 downwards.
ATACACACCCTGCAAGAGATCCAGGACACAAAAGAGCCCAAGTCAGTAGAAGACCCAGATATGCAGACTGGACCCCAATATGCATTCTGTAAATGGAGGAACATGGATCCAAAAAGGCACTCACCTTCATGCAGAGTTGGCCAATGAAGCTGTCCTCCTAGCCTCTGACCCTGAGGTTTAGAGCCATAGAACAGTATTTCAAGTTCATGAGGCTGAGGCTCCTGAACAGTTTCCACACCAACAGTTAGGTTATGACTCAAGACAGATAGAATGGTGCTGGGATACAGCAGGCAATGATGGGGCTTCCCACAACTTTTAGTGAATATCAGTTAACTTGAGCTGGGCCCGAAGGATCTGCTTCTCTATGTAAAAGCTGATGAAGTGAAAGTGATTGACTGCCCTGGATCAAGATGCTCTCTCACATGGACAGGCTGTCTGCCATGCTGCAGATGGACCAGCCCATTTACAAAAGAACCCTATTTCCTACTTGTAAAATATGAAGGTTAAATTAATTGACTTCTACCTCCTCTCCAAGTCTGAAATGTTGTAGTACCTTTGCTAAAGACTACAAAACATACAGAAGGCTTCAGTGAGTGTAAGGTGTCTTAAAATACACAAATGAGTGGTAAAATCTTTTTTTTTAATGGATCTGGATCCTAACTTTTTTTTTTTAACTTTCTGCTCATGTGGCTCCTTTTTTGATTATCGATAGCTGTTATTTCAGGCCAAACAGACCCAAAGATCTAGACTTTATGATCATTCTAGCCTTAAAGTCCTTGGGGACCTTGGTGACAGGTGTATAGAACTCCACACTTACAAACCAATTAATATTTGTCTTTCTTTTTTGCATACTTACTTTGTATTTTTTCTACTGATTTTCTCAAATTAAGTCAAAGCTTAACTAACACTTCTAAATGAAAACTCTTATTTACAAGTACCCATTTAAGGAGAACTGACATATCTCTATTGGGTCCTTTATTTACCCTAAATACCTATGGTAAAATTCATTTTAAAAAATACTAGGGCCCAATGTTAAGGCTTACTTTATATAGCTACAGTAACCAAGACTGTGTGGTACTGGAGAAGCGCTAGATACACAGATCAATGGAACAGAAACAGAGGACCCAGAAATAGACACGAGTATATCCAAATGATTCTCAACAGAGGTGCAAATGCAACGCAAAGGAAAAAGGTAAGTCTTTTCAACAAATGGTGCTGAAGCAATGGGACGTTAATAGGAAAAAGAAAGAAGAGGAGGAGCTTAGTGATAAGACCAAATGCTGGCAAAGATGAGGAGAATCTGGATCATTCATACGTTGCTAGAAGGAATGTAAAATGGTATAGCCACTCTGGAAAAGTTTGGCAGTTTCTTACAAAACGAAATATGCGTTTATAACAATGTAGCACTGTACTCTTAGGCATTTATCACAGGGAAATGAAAAGGCATGTTCACACAAAAATTCGTACACATATGTTCACAGAAGTTTTATGTGTAACTGCCAAAAACTAGAACCAAATGTCTTTCAATAGGTGAACTGTTAAACTGTGATTTGTCCATATCATGGAATACTACTCAGCAATAAAAAGGAACTGTTAGCACACACAAGTTGGATGGATCTCAAATTATGCTCAGAGGGAAAAAAAAAAAAAAAAAGCCAGTCTCAAAAAATTAAATATTATGAGTCCATTTATATGATATTCTTTAAGTAACAAAACCATAGGGATGTAGAACAGTTTAGTGGCTGCTAAGGCTTAGAGATGGTGGGAGAACAGGGGAGTGGCTATAATGGGATAACAGAGGGAAGCCTTTTGGCAAAAGCACAGTTCTTGATTGTGGTAGTGACTACACAAATCTACCCCCCCACACACACACAAAAACATGTACAGCTGGTGAAATCTGAATAAACTCTGTGGACTGAACCAATGTTAATTCCTGGTTTTGATACTGTACTATAGTTATACAAGATGTTACTACATTAGGCAGAACTGGGTCAAAGATACATAGGATCTCCCTGTACATTTTTTCCAACTTCCTGTGAATTTACAATTATTTCAGAATAAAAAGGTTTTTGTGTTTTTAATACCAGGAGCTCTGGAGTCTTGAGATCAAAATCTGGTTCTGCTACTTACACTACTGTGGATAAGTTATTTAGCCATTCTGAACTTTTGTTTCTTCACGTTTTAAGGATAATAATATTACTGGTGGCTTAATGAGAATTAAAATGAGCAAAAAAAAAAAGAAAGAAAAAGCAGTTTTTTTCATCTGAGATAAACGAGACCAGATGGCAAAGTATTTTTCAAGAATAGTGCCGTATATGGGACTGCTTGTATGACTAAGCTACAAACTGTACCTACAACTTTTTATAATCCATTTGTAAATGTGACTTTTCTTATTTGTAGACAAAATTAGGTTTATATTTAAGAGCATTATTAGAATAATAGCCATGCCACCATATAGATTAGAAAACTGAGGACAAATAAACTTCCTATAGTCCGTAATCTGATGAAATATACTTCAAAAGGTTAAGCAAACATTCCACAAAGGAAAGCGATGTGACCTGGAATTTGATACGGTTCATTTCCACATCAAGATCAAACAGATTAATTGGCTGCTTTTAACCAAAGAAACTCCCGTTGCTTCGGAGAATGATCACTGAAAAATACTTCAAAAATCATAATGGCCACCTTTCACTGTAGATCCCTCCACAATAAGGCTTTCCAGGTTCCATCAACAACCAATACAAAGAACCGCTCAAGATCCTGGCTGGCACTGTGACACCCTCAGGCCTACCCTGTTCCCTCTTGCAGTGCAACGGAAATTCCTGTGCCCGTCCCTTGCTGGCAGCCCCAGTGAAGGCCCACCCGCTGTCAGCCGCCCAGCCCCTGGCAATAATTCTGCAGTCAACCCTGGACACTTCCTCTTGACTTCTCGTCCAATACCAGGATGAACTGACACTTGGCACTTACCACTCTGAGTGGGTAGCTGGTTGGGGGGAACAGCAGCAGCTTAACTTGCCTCGGTCAAATTATGTTTGGGAGAGAGAAGGAGAAAAGACAAGGCACCAAACAAATGATGGCCTGAATTCTTTCATTCAGAACAATTGTATTAGTTTGTGCAACTGATGACAGCAAAACATATGAAATTAATAAAGGCTTTTTTTTAATGAAGCAAAGAGACTTGGTAAAGTGGCTTTGCAAAGACTCTGAACTTTCATTTAAACAAAGAGTGTGCTGAAAATTTGTAATGCAGAAATTATCTCATTAACATCACACAAAAGAACAATCACTCCCACTGCCCTGGCTTCCTACTCACAGTTGTACTTGAAGAATAGATCTATCAAGAACTGTGAAAAAACGTCTCGGTATTTTTTTTCCCAGTATGAACTAAGGAGGGGAATGCATATAAATACACATACAGTACCTCTGCCACTGAAACATGATTGACAGATGAAACTGTTTCTCCCCTTCTGGTCTTCATGAAGTGTAAACCCAGCCTACAGCAGCAACAGCAGAACACCACAAGCGATTTGAATAACTTCCTAGTTCCACCCAAGCATGGCCTATGAAAATCAAAGCCTCTTTAAAGGAAGTCAGAAGACTTTACTGAAAATGTAAGTAGATCTATTATACTTTTACTATCCCATCCTCTCCATTCCATTCCTATCTTGCTTGTTTTACTGAGAACTCATTTGCTACGGGCAGAGGCTTCTGTTTACCCTGATGGGCTGAGGGTAGTAATTTGGGGAGCAACGGAAGAAAGCGGCTTGCAGGAAAGAGGAAACACTGGATTATATGGCCAATGTAAATAATTTACAAAACGTTTAAGTCCAAGTCCACCCACCTACTGGACTTGGGCGCTATGTAGGAAAGCCAGTGCTTAACCAGGAATGAAACCCATACGAGACCTGAATCTGCCTCAGCTTTGTCCCATAATCTAGAGTAAACAACCCACCAAACAAATTCAAGTGAATTATATAAATAAATGATACACCGGGAATTAAGGGTTACACCATATGTCAAAAGCCACCCCCCCCAAAAAAAAAGCCACCCAGCAATCATGTAGGGATGCTGAAACAGTAAAGAAAATCAGGGCTCAAACTGTCGGCCACCTCCAGAGAATTAGTCCTGGACGAGAAGGGCTTGCTGGATCTTAAAGAAGTTTAAACGGCCCAGAGAACTGAAAAGTATGTTTTCCTAATATCTATGGCAGACAGGCTCCACATTCTTCCTATTGCCTTGGCTGGGTATTTGAGAATCATTTTGACTAAGTTCTCTTGGTTAATTTTCCACATCCAATTTCTGTAACTTAAACCATACTTTAAAACGTAACCATGCTTAAAACGTGCTGATGGCTCTTCCTTTCAAATGGTTCCCTTCATCTTCAGTCTCACTGCCACCGCCGATCCGTCTCACACCTACACTAGTGCCACCATCTGGATCATAGTCATACCATCTGGGTCATACTCAGTGACCACTAGCTCTCCAGCCTGCAGACACACACAGCGCACTACGACACCACCTGCCCTAAAGCTGTGCTAGAGGCAGGGAAGTGTGGAAGAGATTCCACACTAAGAGATTCTGAAGGCTCAAAAGCAAGAGACAGATCAAAGAACTTTTACTCTAAGGTACTCTGAAAGTCATTACAATATTACCTAACAAACTGACCTACCTGAGGCAACATTTCCTCACCTTATAAAATGGAAACCGTGGATTACATCAGTGGTTTTTCCAACATACGCATGCTAGGAGGGCAGGGTGGTCAGGAGAAAAGTTTTAAGAGCCTTTATCAGAAGAAAGAGGAGCAAGTGTGCCTCAGGCCTCGCCACCCTCAATGAGCTCCATTTGCTTTGTATAGGGGAGGTCCATGTAAGATTAACTGAATAATAGGTTCTACAACAACCTTCCAAAACAGACGAACCCACTGAAGGCCTAGATCCGAACTGAAGTCCCATCTCAGTCTAAAATCCCATAACAGCTTGACTTTTCCGGCCCCATTAGAAGGTAAAAGGAGCTATACTTGGACCTTTTCAAATAAGCGAGTTTAAAGTACCAAGCAGTGGCTGAAACACAAGCCACTACTGAGCATCCAATGGGATGCTGACACCGCTGATGGGAAAGCCATTCAACAGGATTTGCTCCTAAAACAGTTTCTCCAGAGAGTCCCAGGCTTCAGTTCCTACCAAGCTGCGAGAGCTTTTTCCACCAAGACACAAACTACAGCTTTGTTTTGTGTTCTGGAAGAAGGTCTGTCTGCAGGATATGACCGGGGGCTCGTACTCCCACACACCTCTGCAGGAGTGTGGCGCGAGCAGGCTGCAGGATGCAGCCTCAGATGTCTGCTGCAGACTGGGTCTCACCCCAGAAGCTAACTCCTGCTGATAAGAAACCCTTCCTATGGCCAAACAAATCACTGTTTGATTCTTGTAGCATTCTTCCCTCCTGTTTTTCTTCCTCCTCCTCCCTTCCTATAAAAAAGGTGTCTTTCAAGTATATCTAGAAGGAAACCTGAACAGCTAGGCGCTTTCCCCTCTTAATTTGTTCCTTATCCCGCTGGTGATTCACGCCCTGGGCCGCTCCTTCCTCAGCACACTGAGGCGCTCTGTTGGGCTCAGCCGTGGGAGGCCACGTCAGCAGGAAACAGCGCTGGCTGCCAGGTCACATTCAAGACCGTCTGGAGCAAGGCAGCATGCAGCACCCGCAGGACAGAGGCTGCTCTATGGTTTCCCCCAGTGAAGGGAGCGCTCAGCCTGGACAAAAAGACCAGCCTCTGTGCGCCACAGCGACACAAGCTGAGGGGAGACTCCAAATACTACAGGTTAGAGTTTCCCCATTTTGAAATGTGCCCCAAATATTTCCAGTTACAGAGTTATTGGTTTCTCCTCCTTTTCTTAGAGGACGTACTGTACTGCATCCAAATTCATATTTGGAAAAGGCTGCCACAAGCCGATTCAAACTTCATCGTGGCTTTCTGGCTCCTGGGTCCAAAAGAGGAAATTCTGCACACCCAACCCACCAATCTCCGCAGCCCTGACACACACGTTGAGTCAGGATGGAAAACCTGACCTAAAGGGCTGACACACAAAAGTGATCACTATGGGCCTTTTTTTCTTCTAAGCATACACACTAAAAACAGTAAACAAATAAGGTCTGCCAGATGTTATCACGGTATCTCGCAGGATGGATTCCTGACAAGAAGCGAACAATTCACCCTACACAAAGAGATACGCTGCATGAGTGACAATGCCATACTTTATGCAGCTGGTTCAGTAAGGTCTAAATCCAATCCTGCTCATGTAAACCAACATGATTAAGGTTACATGCTAAAATAGCAGGGCAGGTCCTACGCACCCAGGATACCTAGGAGCTTCTTAACTTGCTGCAAATGTAGACCAGAAATACGGTAAAAAGAAAAACAAACAAAAAAAGTGATTTTTCTCAGAAATCTCCTAAGTTCAGGGCTCTCCCCTCCACTCTTGGAGAAAGGTCTTCTTAGGTGGACAGCCCAAAGGTCGAATCTTTCTCTCCAAAAATACCAGGTGTGCTAAAGAAAATATCCTGTCCCATGGAGAGTATTGGTAAAAGAAACAGGAAGGAAAGGAGGTGAAGACAGAGAGAGTAGTTCACGACATGGAGAAGGGTGTTATGAAAGAGGCACAGGATGGAGAGCAGACAAAGTAACACACAAACACTGCAGACACAGCAACGGCAGTCTGACCCTAACAGTTCTGGAAGGTGACTGAGCTACTATGTAGAAAGAAGGCGTTAACTACCCCAAGCACACACGTGCACACACAAACCCAAGTGCAAAAGAGACATGTAGCTTCTGAAAGGAGTCTATAGCAAGAGAGGCCTTAGGAGCAAACCAGAAAAGGAAGAACACACAAAGCCAGGAGACCACACGTGGCTGCAAAACTAACGTTCTAATGAAAAGGAACTAGAGGACAAAACAAAATCAAATCTTATAGGTACTTAGAGATTTAGTGATGTAAAAGGTACTCTTTTTTTATTTCTACCATTTGTGAAAATGAACACCAACAGCACATCTAATCTAAGGGGCCACTTCATAAAGCCTGGTCTTCAGACAGGGACTGAGTATCACCAGCACCTCGTTATGGGAGGAAAAGAAAATATTAGATCTGGCTACCTACTAATTTATTGAAAACCAAACAAATATTCCAAATTTAACTGGCTACCACAGGCTTCAAATAAATCCATATAGCATTTTGACCAAAGAAAATACCCTAGTGCCCTGATAAACTACAATAAAGCTTTAAAATCATCTCAAAAATAAAAACTATCAAATCATATATGCTGCTTATACATCTGGAATAAAGTTAAATTCGTTATTATACCAGGGAAGTTTTTAGAGGTAGATGGTCTAGATCCAAAAGTAATAATATGTCTTGGGTAACACTGTAGGGAAGGAAGGAAGGAAGGAAGGGAGGGAGGGAAGGAGGAAGGGAGGGAGGGAGGAAAGGAGGGAGGGGAGGGAGGGAGGGAGGGGAGGGAGGGGAGGGAAGGAAGGGAGGGAGGAAAGGACGGCACCTAAAAGGAGGGAGGGAGGAAAAGAAAAGAAAAGGAATAGGAAAAAGAGTGGGGGGGAATAGGTAGAGAAAATGAAGTATTTTTCATATAAATATTAGAAGTACATGATAAGATTGCTGAACTTGGCTATACTGTTTTTAATAAGGTAATGCTACAACAACCAGCACAGAGATGAAGAACAGAAGAGCCTTGAAATTTTTTAAAACCCGAAGTGTAGCTTTTACCAAAAGGTTAGACAAAACAGAGAAGACACAAGTGATAACACTGGCAAACACATACATTCATATACATTGCATGTGTGTGCATATGTATGCATACATATACACACATTAGAAAAAAATAACCCTTTTGGCCAGTGAAACAGAGACATTTGGTGAGAAGCTAAAACTAACAAAGAGCATCACAAGATTATGACTTGTGTATGAAAATCCTCCAGGGTGTACTTAGAGGATATGATGTTTAAACAAATGAGTCATATTTCTACAACTGAGAAGTGCATAGAATAGTAAGCTATTTCAATTTTTACATACATGCACATACAAAATGATTATGCAAACACAAAATTAGGACAAACCCGTATCAATTTGTGATTTTTAAAGACCTGATTAAATCTGGAAGAGAAACTGAAAACTAAATAAATGTATTTCATTGATTCCAAGTAATTTTTTTTTCTCATTTTAACATCTCGAGAAAAGGAAAGCATCTTACAGTTAATGGCAAGTCAGTTTAATTGATGGTATTTTCTCATGTAGAGATGTGTAAAATGCTGGTGTATCTCAAAATCAGTCACATCACAGATTCAATCAAATGATAGGAAGTAACCTATGAAACCAATGCAAAAAGGACAACCATGTGTGCTGTTTCAGAGATAAGAGACAGGCAGCAAGGTGATCTTAGCCAGTTCATGGATAAGCAGTGGGCACAAGGTGGGGAGCAAAGGCACATACAGATCCTTCAGCTGAGGCAGTACACCTAGGAGGAGAAAGTATCACTTTTTATGTTTTTAGGGTTTTTTCCATTCACAAATAATTTAATGACCTAAATATCAGGTGACATGAAAATAAAATCCACCAACTGTTTTGCTGAAAACAAGGTTAACTAAATACTTATGACAGCTCTATTTTTAAAAATATACTGGGGGGATTTTCCTGGTGGTCTAGTGGTTAGGACTTAGCGATTTCACTGCCAGGGCCTGGGTTCAATCCCTGGTCGGGGAACTAAGATTGGCAAGCCGCGCAGCACGGCCAAAAACAAAACAAACAAAAATAAAAAAAAAACAAACTGGATACTAACTATATCCAAACCTCTGGAGGTGGGAACTCAAGCATTTTTTTTTTAATCCTAGGTGATTCAACTGTGCAGCCAGGGTTGACAAGTGATGGAAAGTACCTGGCATACAATAGGTGAGCACTTTTTTTAAAGTGGCAATTATTAAAACAAGGAAAAAAATACACCCTGGGTAATTTTCTTTCCTTTTTTTGGTTACTAGTCAAGATTTATGCTAATAAGATTTTAGAGAAATTAATGTAGTACCTAAAGTAAGAGTCCTAAATGATATTTTAACATCTCACTTTCAAAAAGAAAATTCTAGATAATTAAGCTCTTGAGATCTACCCACACTTGAACCTATTTAGGTAAAGTTATAGTCTTCCCATGAAATTAGGAAGATCTAAATGGCAGAAAACTCTAGGGGAATAAAAGTGACAGAGGAAGGAGAAATTGGGAGGTAAGAAGAATTTTAGATACGATCTGGTCCAATCCTCTTATTCTGAGGTGAGGAAAGTGAAGTCTTGATCACAGAAACCATATGGAAAGGTTGTTAAACTGTATGGGGCATTCTCTGCCTTTAATCAGGGGCAGAAGGTTTTATCAGTTTCTTCATTTAAAGGGGAAGAGAAAAATTAACAATATAATCAACTGATTTTTACTGAATGAGTTCAAGTCCAATGACCTTTGATGTGAACTTAAACCATTTTTTTTTTAAAGCTGCACAAAATACTGGGTCTATGGAAGGTGCACAGTAAAGAAGATTTGTATCAAGGAAGGGGAATAGGCTTGAAATAAGTTTAAAGAGGCCAGATTAGCAAGGCTATTTCACCCTTCATGTTGAGCCATTTCCTATGTCCCCTAAATACATTACCCAGAGCTACTTTTCAGCACTCTGGCTCAATTTCTAAAGAATCTCATTTTCTCCAAAGTCTGTTCTATGGTTAATTACGTGCCTTCTCACTACCCTGGGTATAGCCAAGAAATAGGTAGAATGCACCTGTTGTTCTCGAGTTCCATCTGAGATGGAGGCTGGCATTCTATTCACCTCTGAGGAATGTTAATTGCTGATACCAGCATGACAGGTGCAATGAGTAGAAAAATGATCAATGAACTCAACTCACAGAACAGTGGCAGAACTCATCTGGAGACCATGAGAAAACTCCTCAAGAGCTGTAACTTTAATTACTAACAATTGGTCTGGAATTCAATTTGACCCTTGAAACAGATTTTTAAAACACAGCACAACCTTCTAATTTCTACAATGGTGCCCTGTCCACAGGGGAAAAAAAAAAGGGAATATGTATAATCCTGTTTTTCATGTTACTATGCAGTCGTTCACTAACCCCAACTGCTTCTCATGGATTGCTTCTCCTCACGTTCCTCCCATTCCAGATCTTTACTGTTGTAGTCCTATCTATTTTGAATTCTGAGTCACTTCCTTTTCCCCTAGTTTTATACTTTAAAAATCATACTGTTTCTTTAAAATACTTCATAGAGTGAAGCCAACTTCCATATCGGTTCCCTGACTTTTTATCCTCCCCTTTTGGTTTTTTCTTTTACTACCACCCAGCTGTCTAGGGGGAGGGATGTACTAGCTTATTACTTGAATACAGTATCAGATATTGTGTACCTGTTTAGAATATTTTCATATTTGCATAAGTTTCCTAACTCAGTGATCCCCATATACTACATAATACTATTCATTAAACTCTAAAATATTCCTGGAATAGCTCTGGCAATCGTATTTATTCTCACTATGTCAGAACTGAGGCATAGAGAAGAAAAAGGAATTCCTGATAAAATGGCAATTGAATTAGGGGGTGTAAATGGAAAGTTTTACAAACAAATCCTTTGAAAAGAGTCCCTGATTCAAACCTCAGTTCATTAAACCTATAGTGGAGGAAGGGGAAAAAATTTCAGACCAAGAAAAAATTCTATCTTTGAGCTTACAACTGAAGAATTTAAGCCAATCATTCTTTTTTATTTTTCTTCATTTACATGGACTTTCTCCCTTTTGTCCACTTTGTGACCAAACTTAATCCTGAGTTTTCGCTTTTGTTTAAGGGCACTTCTCTAAAAGTCCCCTCTTACAAGTGCCCCTCTTCCAGAAAGCCTCCTACCTCAGCTGTTCTCAAAGCCTGGACCCAGAACCAAGAACATCAGTATCACCTGGGAACTCCTTATAAATACAAATTCTCAGGACCCATCTCACCTACCCCAGACCTAAATCAGAAACCCTGGGGGTGGTACCAGCAATCTGTGTTTTAACAAGCCCTCCAGGTGATTCTAATCCATGCTAAAGTTACTGGTAACTGTCAGCATCTGAAACAGGATGTAATACCCTGGATTCAGTTATGCTGGGGGGACAACTTGAGCCAAATACCAACCTGTTTCCTGGGCACCTATATCATTCAAAGTATGAGGCAAGATCTATGAAGGGAACAAAGAGGGAAGCAATAGTTTCAGCCCAATTCGTCCACAGAGTCAAGTGGAAAGAGTGCTAAAAGCAGCTTCTGCAAGCAGCAAGTTGTAAGATGGTTATTTTCTCATCTCACTTTTTCTGCTTCATCCACCCTGTACAATCTTTACCTATTCTAATCAACTTTGAATTTTAATAGTTTATAATAGGTGAGCTGTTGTGTTTACATCTAAGTAAAGGTAAAATAGATCTATTCTCTGCTGAAAGGAATAAACTCAAATTTCTGTTTGATGACCCTTATTTACTACTTACAGAAGTTTATAACAAAAAGAGCAATTTCAATTAATAGGTTCAATAAAGACAACCACCACATACAGTTTACTTATTAAGTATATGATTACAAGATAAACGATCTTTAAGCACTTTTCAAACCTTCTTAAAGAAGACTAACCTGGATGAACAGACAGGTACACAGCATGTGCAGTGTGATGTACTTGGGAAAACACACCATGAGAATTTCTTAAACTATCCTGAGGGTTAGGTTAACCAGAAATTCTCAGTCTCCACTGCGTATTAAATTACCTATGAAGCTTTTCAAAACTAATGCCAAGGTCTTGCCCCCAAAACAATCTGACAGTTCCCCTTGGCTTAGACAATCTGACAATTCCCTACAATTAGCCTGGAGGTCAACTTGTGCATTTTTTTTTAAGTTCCCCCGGTAATTCTGATGTGCAAAAGTTACAAACCACTAATGTTAATACAACCAGCCTTAAAATCCTGAGGTGTTAGAGATGTTCTTTATCTTAAGCATATGATGCAAGAACTATGTCACTCAAAATGTGAATGCTTGACCCACAGAATAAGAAATGTCTTGTTCATTGAGAATATAAATTAACCAATTAATCTCAGATCTTGGTTTCTAATTTATGGGATAACAAGCCACACTTTTGCAGTGCGTTAACATTTTGTGACTGTTTCATGCTTACACTCAGGCAATTTAAGTATAAAGGTTTGATTATACTGCCTGCAAAGACTGTTCTTCCTCAATTGGAGGAGACAAGTTCTAGCTGTGCCAAAGTACTCGTGTTGTCTGCACTGCTTGTATCCTGGTACAGCAGGCACAGAAAATTGACACTGCTGGATCTAGCATAAGACACACTGACCGATGTTAAAAGATCCAATCCCAGATAACCAAAATAATCCAACCCCAGACAACAGTTAAAGACTTGGCACTTCAAGCAACGAACAGGCAGAGTTTAATTTGACATCTACATGAGATAACTGTGTAAGTGTGTATATCCACTTTACTGAGAACTGCAGAACAAAACATAAAATTCATCTAGTCGATCCTCTAACATTAGAATAACACTTTCACTCAGAAACACACTAAGAATAATGCTTATATTTATCTTTTTAAGTTTCCACTTCTGTTCCCAAAGACTTTTCTTTCCCTGATGTTTTGCCTCCTCTTCTTATCAGTTTAGAAATTTTAACTTCCTAATAACTGGAAGCTTTTTAAATTAAGTGAAAATGTGGAAACTCCTATAGCCAGAAAGATACCACAAAGCCTGTTAATTCTGGCTCTGCTGCACTGCCATATATAAAGTGTCCATAAAGATGTCATATTTGAATTATGGAACACTTCCATTTTAACTCAGACACAAAAAGACCTGAAGAGTTTTCAACACCTCAACTTTTCTCTCCAATTGCTAAAGGGGGTGGGGGAGTTATATGCAGCCACACAAGAAATGTGGGTATATGCAAAGAACCCCGAACCAGGAGTCATAAAGGAAAGTCGCTGATGTGGGCAGTTTTTTTGTTTTGTCTTGAATAAATTTATTTATTTATTTATTTTTGGCTGCGTTGCGTCTTTGTTGCTGAGCGCGGGCTTTATCTAGTTGCGGCGAGTGGGCGCTACTCTTTGTTGCGGTGCGCAGGCTTCTCATTGCGGTGGCTTCTCTTTGTTGCGGAGCACCCGCTCTAAGACAGCAGGCTTCAGGAGTTGTGGTTCACGAACTCTAAAGCGCAGGCTCAGTAGTTGTGGTGCACAGGCTTAGCTGCTCCGCCTCATGTGGGATCTTGCCGGACCAGGACTCGAACCCGTGTCCCCTGAATTGGCAGGCAGATTCTTAACCACTGCGCCACCAGGGAAGTCCCTGTGGGCAGTTTTGAGGCCAGTTTTCTCCATATTTAGATGAGTCCAGAAAGAAGTATTAAAACACACTCTCCTTTTACCCAACTGTCTTCATATCCTCAAAAAATAGTGTGCAAAATACCTTCCAAGTCACTGAAAACTCTCCTCCAAGAAGCAATACCCAAGTTGATGAGCAGAAAAAACACACTTACTTAAAGAAAAAAAAAAGTTTGCTTTTTTTTAATCCTTTTTTGTTAATCCTAATGCTTGTCCAATTAGGACAGAGTGGATACAAAATGTTTAGTTTGTAAACTGTTGTTTACATTGTAGGACAAACATTTTTCTAAAGGACCGGATTCCACCTATCTTAGGGAAACATACAACATCTAGTGCATAGCTCACTCCCTCTCTTCAGTGTGTGTCCCACTGGTCAGCAAGTCATGACTATCTCCTAAACATCTCAGATTTCTGTTCCTGCTTCCACACCCACCACCAATGCCCTCACCCAGGCTCTCTTCGCCTCCTGCCTGCCAACTCCACTTACTTCAGTAACCAGACTTGTTTACAATTTAAAGTGTACTCTGTCTATTCCTGGGTCTGACATGGAGTTTCCTGAGAGTTTACTGCTACAGATAAATGCTATAATTTTTAGCTACACGAAAACAATAAAATACTAATGAACAATCTAAATTACTTGCTAATAACATAAAAGATAAAGCTGGTCTATCTTTCACTATTAAATAGCCTTAAAAATATTTTCCAAGGTGTTCCCAGCCTACTCCTCACAAAAGAAAAAAATTATCAAAAGAATGGATATAATGATCACTCCCTCATGCTTTTTAAAAGCAAGGGAGCTAACCAATATATTGGACTTCTTCAGAATTACTGTGTGTTTTTGGAAACAAGCTCATACTTGTATTCATTATCTTAATTTGAGGAACAGAGAGTAAAAATAACCAAACTTAATTACGTAAGTACAAAAACAAAAAATTACCTCTGTGAATTAACTATGAGACTTTTCCATGATTTTGACATGATTTTTTAGCAGTAAATCAGGAAATGACTTTCCTCTTTTCTGAGCATCTAGGAGGTGCTGGATAGGCACTGGGATACAAAGATCACTAAGATTGGACCCCTACCCTTGAAGAACCCTTTACAGACTTCTTTAAAGACACCTCCAACATGAAATTTTCCATTTCAAATTGTAAGTGTAAAACACAAACGTAAAAAATACAGAAGGAATAAAGCAAGAACTAAAAGATTATAAGCTGTGAAATAAAATGTGGTGGACAATCGAGGTAATGTGACAATTAGCTCTTCGGAATTATCTGTCATGCAAAGATCTGTGACATTTAAGGAACTCCAAGCAGTGGTACCCTCAGAAATGACATTTTAACCACTGTTGAACAAGCTTGCAAGAGAAAAAGGACACAGGGCTTCCCTGGTGGCGCAGTTGTTGAGAGTCCGCCTGCCGATGTAGGGGACACGGGTTCATGCCCCGGTCCAGGAAGATCCCACATGCCGCGGAGCAGCTGGGCCCGTGAGCCATGGCCGCTGAGCCTGCGCGTCCGGAGCCTGTGCTCCGCAACGGGAGAGGCCACAGCAGTGAGAGGCCCGCGTACCGCATTAAAAAAAAAAAAAAAAAAAGGGCACAGAAGCTAAACTCCCACTGCATAATTTTTAAACATATTATGAAGCAGTACGACTAAAATGTGAAGACACCTGAAAACTCCTAACCAATACCTCAAGTTCACAGAGTCTTCCCTGAAATGCTTTAAACTGACAAGTAACAAAAATAAAGGGTGGTTCAATGTCTAGCTGTAATGGAGACTGGGAGCCTAATAATGGTTCCTATTTATTGGACCCTTACACTGCCTTAGAAACTGTTCTAAGTGCTTTCTACCCAATATGTCATTTAATCCCCATAGCAATTCTTTAAGACCGATATTATTATTCCCATTCTACAGATTAGGTGTAGGTGTAGAGAAGTAACTGCTTTTACGACACACATCTAACATGCAGGGGGCTTCTAAGTCAGCCAATCTTACTCAAAAACCCATAATGATCTTACCAATATGCCTTACTGCCTCTTCAGTACTACCTAAGAGCACGACACATTAAATAAAGATTAAAAGAAGTATGGAATTTAATTGAAATGTGAACGACAAGGCCTAAAGGAGGGAAGGCATACCCATAGGAACTACTTTATAGGCCTGTCTGAATATGGCCTCTCAGGCATAGTGTGAGAGTTAACAGCTTATCATCCAAAAAAAAACAACAACAACTGAAGCTTCAACTACAACAAAACTTACTTTAAATGCATGAAACAGTGGAACCACTGTTTTATCCACAATTCTTTATCTGAACAATACATACATCCCCATAAACCTTCATCTGAAATGTCTGAAATGTTGCCATCACCATCAACCCATGAAAGCAAACCTATTGTTAAGTAGGCAATGAAATGGAGGCTCGAACTTTGACTGATAACCAAGTCATTGCCCACAATTGGTTATGGCATCTCTTTAGAACAAAAATAATCAGCAAAGCTGTGTACATTACTAGATGATGATGATGATGATGCTGGTACTTACAATGGAATGTCTCACAACCTTATTGGATAGGTATTCCCACTATCCCCATTTTAAGAGAGGAAAGAAACTGAGGCTAAGAGTTTAACGATTATCCAGCAAACAACCAGGGATTCTCACTACAGAGCCTTTACTCTTAGAACATAACCTTTATAACTTCTAACAATTAAATCACTCAAGCTTTACTTGAAGAAAAAGGCCAAAGAAAGTCTGACAATATAACTTTGTGTAAAGTTTTTGTCCTAACTATGGATACATAACAATAGCTAAAAACAATCGAGATAAATGGGAAGGGCAGAAAGCAGCAGACACGCTGGATATTTTCCCTTGAGATGGACTCACACCTCCTGGGAAGCAGCATGGTTTGATACTGATGTAACCCAGTCTCATGACATTACTCAGTCCCAGCATGATGACAGCCACACTTATCATCACAGACTTTCCTCCCACACCCTCCATAAACTGGACTTTCTGTTCTGGGCCCATCAGTATTCACCGACCCTTATGGAGACTATTCTGGTGGGAAACTTCCAGTTACCCGGCAGCGAGCTATTGTCTGAAAGGGGGCCTATCAGGTCAGCATACAGAACTCCTATTTGCACAAACAGCTATGCATGTCCATGTATGAGAAAAAAGGCAAATCATCATGCCCAAAATAAGGCTCTCAAACATTTCAGAGATCAGGTATTCTCCAAAATGCTAAAAGTGATTTTTCATCAACATTTCATCAATATTACACACACACAGGTAAGAGACTGATTTGTCCCAAATCTAATATTTAAGTTATAAAATGATCTGGCAAGTTGGTGGAATAATTCAGATATTCCTAGAAACTCAGATTCTCTCAGCCTAGAGCCTCACTGGAAACTTATGTACTAAGTCTTACCAAATATAGCTTTGGATCAGTCAGAAAGATGGGCAGGACACTGGGGCTAGCCTGGACAAAAGACTTGGTATTTTCAATTCTAAAAGATATTTTCAATTCTAAGAGATTTTCTCAAGTGAGGCCTTAACTGATCACAGTAACATTTCAGATTAGCGATCCCTCACAAACCCCCAAATGCAAAAGGAACTGACTTTCAAAGCAGTTTCTTGTATAGAAAAAGAAGCTCTCAAAATAAGAAAATTGTAACAGGAAAAAATCTTTTGCCTTATAATACAGACTTTCCATAAGTAATTACATACAATCAAATAACAATCAATTACATATTCAATGTAATCAAAGTTTGCAAAGATTCTCAATGATTCAAAGTCAGTCATAGGACAGTAAGTTCACTTTCAAATCACCCAAATAGTTTGGATAAAAGACTTGTTTGCAAACTTAAGCCAGGGCAAGGGTTCAATCACTCTTAGGAGACAGACTTCATTTGCAACAGGCCCTCTTCCTTGGTTGTAAGCCAGTAAAATAGGAATTTCTCACTTATATGCAGAGTTTTCTTTAAAGGCATAGACCGTATAGAAGCTTTGCTTGTGAAATGATAGTCTACCTCAGCTTGCAAGCCCTACCTATGACATCACTCAAGTCATTTCTCAATCAACAAAGCAAGAGACAATGAGAGTCCACTAGGACCTGTCATAAAATTCTTAGAAAGAATGACAGGTCGGTGTTTTAATGTGCCAAACAAGTCTAATAAATGCACTTAAAGTACCAAATGAGAAAAAAAAGTAACTTTAAGGTCCCAGTGACAGTCTGGATTCTGAATATGGCCGGGAGCAGGGTGGGAGACAAACGAGGAGATTCAAAAATGTGGAACGGCTCTCAATGGTGTCATTCACAGGGGTCTGTGAGCAGAGCATGCTGTTCATCAATGATAGGGTTCCCATACTCAGTGGGGCAGGGGGACTTAGACACAGAGCTGAAGAAGGCTTAAGGAGAGTAAGCAGGAGAGGGAGAAAGTCTCACACTCTGACAGAACCCAAACTACAGTCATCTCAGAGTAAGGCTCTCCTCAAGTTTCCCTCCTGCCATACATTCTGCTGTCATTTCAAGGTCTCTACTCACCACAAATGAGCCGAGTAAATAATCTTTTTAAAGATGTCTAGATTCTTCTGAACAGGAAACATTAGTAATCAAATTTTTTTTTGCGGTACGCGGGCCTCTCACTGTTGTGGCCCCTCCCGTTGCAGAGCACAGGCTCCGGACGCGCAGGCTCAGCGGCCATGGCTCACGGGCCCAGCCGCTCCACGGCATGTGGGATCTTCCCGGACCGGGGCACAAACCCGTGTCCCCTGCATCGGCAGGCGGACTCTCAACCACTGCGCCACCAGGGAAGCCCAGTAATCAAATATTTTTAAATATTATTCTTTATTAGAATAATGGTGATTCCCAAGCATTTCACTTTAACCTGTTTTTTGCTGTTATCACCAGGACATTCACCTGTTTTCTTCAGGCTCATGATTTGAAATATAAGTCTTGAAAGACAAAAACTGCAGCATTAATACTGGTCAATATGAAAGTTCTTTAGACTTACACGTTTTTTTTAAAGGAAACTGATTAGCTTTAATTATAATGTGATTTGAAATTGGAAAGTTCTTCTATAGAGATTTTAAAGGCCCCTAAAAGCACTTAACTAAATATCTTTACGTTCCCGGCACAATAGTAAAAGTTAAAAGAAAAATCATCACATCTGATGTAATGCCAGAGCTAGTCAAGGGCCTAGTAGACAGTAATTATTCTCAGGCTGTGTGGCTAGAGGTAGGTAGGGTGGAGGATACACTGTTTCCTGTCACAACTGAACTCACAGTCTAATTCAAGGGCTAAGGAAAGGTTTACACATATAACCAGAGAGTTACATGCAGTGCTACCTCTACCTGCTCCTCCAGGAACGCAGAGAAAGGTCAGAATGGACTGAACTGGTCCGGGGCGAAGCTGGGGACCCCTGCCGAAGGAGAGAGCCCTAGAGCTTAAAGGAAGTGTGGTATTTGTTTTGGCTGAAGCGTTTTACAGGGAGCAGAGAAATGGCCCAGATAAAAAGATGGCATGCGTGGACAGGAAGGAAGGCTGCCCTGCCAGCACCTCAGCCCAGACAAGGATGTGAAAATAATGGGAGAGACCTGCAGCTGCCCTCTATTAATTCCTGAATTTCACCAAAGGAAAAAATCCATATTGATTGCTAAGATTCTTTTTTCCCTTACAACGAGCTCTTTATACACTTTCACCTGGCCTAGGAAAGAAAACTCTTTTGTCCAGGACGCCACAGGTATCGTGCTGCCTCCAAGGAAGGATAAACTATGACCTTCTGTGGCCCCTTCAAGACCTATGATTCATGTTTCATGGAAATATTGAGAAATATTCCATTAGAAATGAATCTGCTTTCACAGCATATTGTATGTTTCCTGTGTTTTTCGTCCTTTATTATCACCAAGGACATTCCCATGAAAACAAAATCTTGTTTTTTCCCCAGAGTAACCATATGCTTTACATTGATGTGCTCTGAATTTCCAGACTGCCTTTTCATGGCATCACAATGAGCTTCTGGGGTCTTCCTAGTGACGTCATAAATGTCCTATAGAGAAAATTATTAGGCTGACAAATTCGACTACAAGCAGAGGGGGTTGACCTCATATGGTGTAATTTCAAAGTTTCCAGGAAGGCCTGCAACCAGCTCCACTCCCTCCCCCTAACCCCACCCCCCAGCCCCCAGCAATTCTTACCATGCTGGCTAGTGCTGAAATAGCAAAGCTATCAAGCTGACAGTTTCAACCACAGTGTAACCAATGGGGATGACTTCAAACTTCCCTGGAAGGCCACCACCACCAATCACCGCACTCCCCTTCCCCGCCGAAAAAAACACCTCCCCATCTGCCAGCTGGTGTTGAAAAAGCACAACTAGAGCTTCATTCTCTTAACTTTAATCTTTAGTAAAATACAAATGCTTCTTTTAGAAGTTTCCATTACAATATGACTCAATTTCAATCTTTTCCTAACCAGTCCTCTACCATTGTACCCCTCCTCTTCCAGCAACTGAAGCTGGAAGCCCCACCTAGAAGCTCAGCCCACCGCAACTCTGGGTCCAATCCTGACTCTGGACAGAGATAATTTAAGGACTTCTAAATCAATACTCCCTGTATCAAACTATCCTGCTCCCACTTCTGTTAACAGGGTACCTGTCTTATTCCAAAGACCCAGTCTCCACCATCCACTTTTGCTCTGCAAACCATCTCTATCTCATTCTGGTCACCTGAGTACTCACCTAGCATCCTTCCCAGAATCCTGTTACTCAAGGAATAGGAACCCATCTTGCTCTTGTCACGTACCCAAGAAAATGGAGTCGATTTGAGTTCATGATTCCCTGATGTAAAGCCACGGAGCAAGGCAATAAAGAGCTCTGCTGTTTCTCACTAGATGACTATTATTTTTTTAACATCTTTATTGGAGTATAATTGCTTTACAATGGTGTGTTAGTTTCTGCTTTATAACAAAGTGAATCAGCTATACATTTACATATATCCCCATATCTCCTCCCTCTTGCATCTCCCTCCCACCCTCCCTATCCCACCCCTCTAGGTGGTCACAGAGAAACGAGCTGATCTCCCTGTGCTATGCAGCTGCTTCTCACTAGCTATCTATTTTACATTTGGTAGTGTATATATGTCCATGCCACTCTCTCACTTCGTCCCAGCTTACCCTTCCCCCTCCCCATGTCCTCAAGTCCATTCTGTACGTCTGCGTCTTTATTCCTGTCCTGCCCCCAGGTTCTTCATAACCATTTATTTTTTTAGACTCTGTATATATGTATTAGCATACGGTATTTGTTTTTCTCTTTATGACTTACTTCACCCTGTATGACAGATTCTAGGTCCATCCATCTCACTACAAATGACTCAATTTCATTTTTTATGGCTGAGTAATATTCCATTGTATACATGTGCCACGTCTTCTTTACCCATTCATCTGTCGATGGACACTTAGGTTGTTTCCATGTCCTGGCTATTATAAATAGAGCTGCAATGAACACTGTGGTACATGACTCTTTTTGAATTATGCTTTTCTCCAGGTATATGCCCAACAGTGAGATTGCTGGGTCATATGGTAGTTCTATTTTTAGTTTTTTAAGGAACCTCCATATTGTTCTACATAGTGGCTGTATCAATTTACATTCCCAACAACAGCGCAAGAGGGTTGGTTCCCTTTTCTCCACACCCTCTCCAGCACTTATTGTTTGTAGATTTTTTGGTGATGGCCATTCTGACCAGTGTGAGGTGATACCTCATTGTAGTTTTGATTTGCATTTCTCTAGTGATTAGTGATGTTGAGCATTCTTTCATGTGTTTGTTGGCAATCTATATATCTTCTTTGGAGAAATGTCTATTTAGGTCTTCTGCCCATTTTTGGATTGAGTTGGTTTTTTGATATTGAGCTTCATGAGCTGCTTGTAAATTTTGGAGATTAATCCTTTGTCCCTTAATTCATTTGCAAATATTTTCTCCCATTCTGAGGGTTGTCTTTTCGTCTTGTTTATGGTTTCCTTTGCTGTGCAAAAGCTTTGAAGTTTCATTAGGTCCCATTTGTTTATTTTTGTTTTTATTTCCATTTCTCTAGGAGGTGGGTCAAAAAGGATCTTGCTGTGATTTATGTCATAGAGTGTTCTGCCTATGTTTTCCTCTAAGAGTTTGATAGTGTCTGGTCTTACATTTAGGTCTTTAATCCATTTTGAGTTTATTTTTGTGTATGGTGTTAGGGAGTGTTCTAATTTCATTCTTTTACATGTAGCTGCACTATATGACTTTAGATGTGTGAATTAGCCTCTACAGGTCTCAGCTTCCTCATGTGTATCTGTCATACCCATTCAATGAGAGAATACATAAGGCTAAGAGTTGAATAAATATTAGCAATGATAGGGATGTTAATCACAGTGAAAGGATAATAACAACTTGTGTTGGAACTTATAAACATATTGCCTATTCCCACATTCTATGTTGATAAGCTCTGCCTACCTGGAGTGAAGCATTCACTAACTCACACTGGAACTCAGATGAAGGGGGGGATGAGAGCACCTGGGCTGAGTGGCTGCCTATTATGCATGAGTGGCCAACAATGGGTCTGGACTGAGGTTCCTTCCAGTTCCTGCAGTTGATCCTGTTGTCCCAGAGCCTCCCAAGCCCTAGCAAACCTCTTGGGGTTCCAGGTCACCCTCATCCTGTCCTGTGTCATTTCAATTAGTTGGGCCAGGTACCAACATGTCCAAATAAAGATAACCACAGTACCTGGGTGTTCAGAAGAGAACAAAGAATAGGAAGGCTCAGTAAGACAAAGATAAATGGCTCTACAATTCTTCTTTAGTGAATGGCATTTTTTTAAATCACTGAAAGGGGTGTTAGTGTCACTTATCTCCAAGTACCATCATGAATAAATACAAAGCTTCCATTGTGGACAGAGCAATATACTTGCTAAATTCCCTGCAGAGTATACCAGTTAGGAATTGGACCCACAAAAAGTGAGGAAGAGGCTAACTAGATGAACACACACACACACTCTTCAGACACCAAAAGTAAAAGCAGGTGGTATGAAAAAGTGGATTTTATATATGTTGATCCATTCGGCAATTTGCTTTTATAGACTCTATTACACATACTCAGCTGTAGAGGGACACAGTCTTCTAGCCAATGCCAATAAGGTTCCAATGTTACCATGACCAGAAGCTCAACTATTCTCTTACTGAACTGGAAACATCCCTTCATTCTATATAGGTAAAATAACTTTTCATCTAGTTTTACCAGTGTGATTTTTTTTTTTAAGGCACAGAGTGAATTTTGAGGTTTTATTTGTTGATAATATCTGTTACAGTTCTACAAGTAGGTAGAAGATTCTGTAACCCATACTATTTTAAAATATTTTTCTCTCTTCTTTTACCTGAAG
The DNA here is from genome assembly GCF_025265405.1 of Mesoplodon densirostris. Taxonomy (NCBI): domain Eukaryota; kingdom Metazoa; phylum Chordata; class Mammalia; order Artiodactyla; family Ziphiidae; genus Mesoplodon; species Mesoplodon densirostris. The sequence continues at coordinate 95,085,482 of NC_082665.1, read as the reverse complement.
TTCCTTTGTGTGACCTATCACTGAAGACTAGGTTTGGTTTTTAAATGGTTTAGAACGCCAAGATCAATTTCAGGGACACAATGAATGCAATCAGAAAAAAATCATTAACGAAATGGTTAAATCATTTCAGATTAACTGCAATTAAAACTCACTAGGATTCTAGCCTAATGAGTTTTAATTTTTTTCCTAAATTTTTGTTCTTACAGTTACAAAAACAAGTAATGAAACGACACAGCAGCACACTCTGCTATTATGCAAAACAATAGGAAGATCACCTTTTTCCATGCAGCTCATTATGGAAAACTAAAACTAAAGGGTACTTCCCTTCATTTTCTTTATATATTGGTGAGCAAGCCCAAGTATTAAAATAAGACCTCTGTTCAGATTCCAGTCTAACCAATAACCTAGTATTGAACTCAATTACAGGCCAATTTACCATTTGCCCCATAATCCTAATCACTGCCAAAAAGAGCCGTCACACAGTGCCCTCCAACACAGCAGTATTTATAGACTAACTCCATATCTGGATTGATCTTCCTACACAGAACCCCATATGGATCAGAGTACCTAAGCGTCTTTCTTTCCTTAGTGAACTATATAGAAGAGGCACCGGTATTACACAAACTAGAAATTAACTGAAATGCCCTAGGAGCAGTCCTTAAAGAACTACACCCAAGGAGCCTCACCTACTCCTGGAGCTTATTTAGATAACAAGATTCTGGACTCTGAGCTGATGCTGTACTGGAATAAGACTTTTGGAGATCTTAGGAGGGCATATCTTGCATATGGGAGAGACATGAATTACTGAGGGCCGAGGGTGGACTGTGGTGGGCAGCTTTCTAAAAGCTGGCTGCTGGTATTCATACTCTGTGTAATCCCCTTTCAGGCGTGGGCTGTACATACCACTCCCTCTTGCCCTGTAGTTGCTGCTCCGATGAAGCTGCCATAATGTAAGCACCCCCATGGAGAGGCCACTTAGCAAGGAACAGAGGGAAGCCGCCTGCCACTAGCCAACAAAAAAAAACTAAATCCTGCCAACAACCACTTAGGCGGGCCTGGAAACAGACTGACACTCAGACATGCCTTACAGTCACTGCAGCTCTATCTAGCCCACACCTGGATTTTAGCATTTTGAGAGGCCCAGAGCCATAGGACACAGCTAAGCTGTGCCTAAATTCCTGACCCACAGAAACTGTAGGCAAGAACTGTTTTAAGCTACTAAATTTGAGTAATTTGTTACTCAGTAATAAATAACAGATATTAAATACATATTTTTACCTCTAAAAGCATCATTTGGATAACATCACAATATGTATTTGAAACTTTTATCTAATTTGAAAAAGTACTTGCTGTTCTCATCTGGAATTTTAAGCTCTCTTAAAAATCTCTTTATTTGTCAGGACTACCAAGTTCCATAATATATGAAAACAATGTAAGCTTTCCCAAGTTTATTTAATTCACTTAAAAGTCAATAGAATACTCAAGATATTTAACTTTGTCACTTGTATATCACAGGCCCACATCAGCATTAAGGAGCCCCTAATAAAAGCAAAAAAAAAAAAAAAAAAAAAAAAAAAATCCAAGATAAATTTTACTTCTAGAAAATCACACATGCAGACTCAGAGATAAATACACTCTACTTCTATAAAATAATAAATAAAGGAAAACTTCTTTGATTAGAAAGCTTACAAAAAACTTCCTTACCTTGAATGCACTGAAGTGTTCCATCCTCCGCTCTTATTGTAAAAGTCTCACCTGGATTAACTTGAACGAGAATAACCTGCCAAAATAACACAGTGATTTCAATTTAATACTAGAACATCTGGGGATTTCTCTTCAACGGTTTCATTACCTAAATTTATGTACTAGACAAGAAGTATGTGGCACAGAATCTTGTATAAACACAAAACTTAGGATATGTCTTAGATCTGGTTCAAATTTGAGGGGGGTAAGTTCATGCATTTGAATTTAGCTAAGTGAATTCTCCTGTGTTGCTTATGCAATATAACTAAAAAAAAACCCCAATGTTAAGATACCTTTTCTTTCAGACAATTCCTTTTTTCCTTTCACTAAGTCAGAAACAACAATTAAAGAAGAAAAAGGACCAGAAACTATAACTTACAAAGGAAAATTGAAAGAGAAATGAGTTTCTGACCTAACACTGTTGCATACCATTCCCAAGTATCTATTACTGACCTGAGTCTACTGTGTCTAACAATAGAAAGCAATTTATAAGAAAAATGTTTTGGGGGGAAAAAAAAGCACGTATAGAACCTGGAAATAACAATGAACAGTATAAAATAAATATTACAAATAAGACCCACCAAACACTCAAATTTTTGAATCTATTACCTAAATGTCAGTGTTTTAGTCATATAACATAGATATTTAGTTATCATAAGACAACTTCCGAAAGACTAAACCACGGATGCCATGGCAAAGTATGTTCTTTTAAGAACCTCAGTTTTAAGTTCTAATCTCATTTAGTTCCTTTAGATAACAAAAGTAAAAAAAATCACGGGCTTCCCTGGTGGCGCAGTGGTTGAGAATCCGCCTGCCGATGCAGGGGACATGGGTTCGTGCCCCGGTCCGGGAGGATCCCACATGCCACGGAGCGGCTGGGCCCGTGGGCCATGGCCGCTGACCCTGAGCGTCCGGAGCCTGTGCTCCGCAATGGGAGAGGCCACAACAATGAGAGGCCCGCGTACCGCAAAAAAAAAAAAAAAAAAAAAAAAAAAAAAAAAAAAATCACTAACTTATATCTAAATGTAAATTAAAGGACATAACAAAGCTTAAAAAACCTGTAGTTAAAAATTACCATGTGCGCTACCCGGGTTCTTTGGTGGGGCTAATGGCGGAGTCTGGGAGGGCTCATGCCAAGGAATACTACCCAGAACTTCTGCTGCCAGTGTCCTTGTCCTCACAGTGAGACACAGCCACCCCTGCCTCTGCAGGAGACCCTCCAACACTAGCAGGTATAACTTGCATATAAATAAAGTCCACAGATCCGAAGAATGGAGCCTGAAGAACTTACAGAAATGTATACATTCATATACTCACAACACAATCAAATATAAATTATTCTCAGCACCCTACAAGACCCTTGCCCCTCCTATTCAGTACCTCTCCCAAAGAGGGACTTCCCTGGTGGTGCAGTCGTTAAGAATCCATCCGCCTGCCAGTGCAGGGAACATGGGTTCGAGCCCTGGTACGGGAAGATCCTACATTTTGTGGAGCAACTAAGCCCATGCGTCACAACTACTGAGCCTGCGCTCTAGAGCCTGTGAGCCACAACTACTGAAGCCCATGCGCCTAGAGCTCGTGCTCCGCAACAAGAGAAGCCGCCGCAATGAGAAGCCTGCACACCGCAACAAAGGGTAGCCCCTGCTCGCTGCAACTATAGAAAGCCTGCGCGCAGCAACAAAGACCCAACGCAGCCAAATTTTTTTAAAAACTGATTAAAATCTCAAGGACAATGTTGAATAGAAGACATTCTTGTCTTGTTCATGACCATTTTGACCATGCTTGTCAGCGGGAAAGCATCAGTTTTACCATTAAGTGTGATGCTAGGTGTGTGTGTTTGTGTGTGTTTTAATAATCCTCATCAAAACATACATGTATTTAAAAAATCATGAATAAGAATTAAATTTTACCTATTGAAATTAAAAAAAAATTACCATGTGCGAGATTAACACTATTAAAATAATGACTATATATTTCTAGAAACTGGAAGGATGTCAGTGTCACATTCATCTTATAGTTCTTAGAGCAAGCCTTGTTCCTCCCTGCCTCGAAACCATCAAGCATACTGTTGCCTCTGTCTGCAATGCTCTCTCTGCACTCCTTCATCTCTGCCCACCTTATTCCTTCCTCAACCAGCTAATGCCCATTCATCCTTGCCAGATTAAGAAGTGGTATTTGACTGCCAGCACAGGCCAGGTCTTGCACTGTGTGTTCTCAAAAATCAAACAAACAAAACTCTACTCTTTCCTAAAATATACAACTGCAATTAATTAACTAAGGAATTATTTTTATGTCTGTCTTTCCTTTAATCTAGGCTCTGTAAGGGCAAGATTTGACACAGAATAAGTGCTCAAGAAATATATTAACTGGGCAGATTGGTTCAAGATGGCAGAGTAGAAGGACGTGCTCTCACTCCCTCTTGTGAGAACACTGGAATCACAACTAACTGCTTAACAATCATCAACAGGAAGGCACTGGAACTCACCAAAAGAGATACCCCACATCCAAAGACAAAGGAAAAGCCACACTGAGATGGTAGGAGGGGCACATTCACAATGAAATCAAATCCCATAACTGCTGGATGGGTGACCCACAAACTGGATAACACTTATACCACACAAGTCCACCCACTGGAATGAAGGTTCTGAGCCCCATGTCAGGCTTCCCAACCTGGGGGTCTGGCAATGGGAGGAGGAGTTCCTAGAGAATCAGACTTTAAAGGCTAGGGGGATTTGACTGCAAGACTTCGACAGGACTGGGAGAAACAGAGACTCCACTCTTGGAGGGCACACACAAAGCAGTGTGTGCTTCGGGACCCAGGGGAAGGAGCAGTGACCCCATTGGAGACTGAACCAGACCTACCTGCTAGTGTTGGAGGGGCTCCTGCAGAGGCGGGGGGTGGCTCTGTCTCACCGTGAGGACAAGGACACTGGCAGCAGAAGTTCTGGGAAGTACTCCTTTGCGAGAGCCCTCACAGAGTCCGCCATTAGCCCCACCAAAGAGTTGGGGTAGGCTCCAGTGTTGGGTCATCTCAGACCAAACAACCAACAGGGAGGGGACACAGCCCAAACCATAAGCAGGCAACTGGATTAAAGTTTTACTGAGCTCTGACCACCAGAGCAACACCCAGCTCAACCCAACACCAGTCACTCCCATCAGGAAAATTGCACAAGCCTCTTAGATAGCCTCAGCCACCAGAGGGCAGACAGCAGAAGCAAGAACTACAATCCTTAAGCCTGTGGAACAAAAACCACATTCATAGAAAGACAGACAAGATGAAAACGCAGAAGGCTATGTACCAGATGAAGGAACAAGATAAAACACCAGAAAAACAACTAAAGGAAGTGGAGATAGGCAACCTTCCTGAAAAAGAATTCAAAATAATGATAGTGAAGATGATCCAGGACCTCGGAAAAAGAATGGAGGCAAAGATCAAGAAGATGCAAGAAATGTTTAACAAAGACCTAGAAGAATTAAAGAACAAACAAACAGGGATGAACAATACAAGAATTGAAATGAAAAATACACTAAAAGGAATCAACAGCAGAATAACTGAGGCAGAAGAATGGATAAGTGACCAGGAAGAGAGAATGATGGAATTCACTGCTGCAAAAGAAAATAAAGAAAAAAGAATGAAAAGAAATGAAGACAGCCTAAGAGACCACTGGGACAACATTGAACGCAAGAACAGGGCTTCTCTGGTGGCGCAGTGGTTGAGAGTCCGCCTGCCGATGCAGAAGACACGGGTTGGTGCCCCAGTCCGGGAAGATCCCACATGCCGCAGAGCAGCTGGGCCCATGAGCCATGGCCGCTGAGCCTGTGTGTCCGGAGCCTGTGCTCCACGACGGGAGAGGCCACAGCAGTGAGAGGCCCACGTACCGCAAAAAAAAACAAAAAAAAAACGCAAGAACATTCACGTTATAGGGGTCCCAGAAGGAGAAGAGAGAGAGAAAGAACCCAAGAAAACATCTGAAGAGATTATAGTCAAAAACTTGCCTAACATGGGAAAGGAAAGAGCCATCCAAGTCCAGGAAGCACAGAGAGTCCCATACAGGATAAACCCAAGGAGAAACATGGCGAGACACATAGTAATCAAATTGGCAAAAATTAAAGACAAAGAAACATTACTGAGAGCAGCAAGAGAAAAACGACAAATAATATATAAGGGAACTCCCATAAGGTTAACAGCTGATTTTTCAGCAGAAACTCTACAAGCCAGAAGGGAGTGGTATGATATACTTAAAGTGCTGAAAGGTAAAATCCTACAACCAAGATTACTCTACCCGGTAAGGATCTCATTCAGATTTGATAAAGAAATCAAAAGCTTTACAGACAAGTAAAAGCTAAGAGAATTCAGCACCACCAAACCAGATCTACAACAAATGCTAAACGAACTTCTCTAAGTGGAAACACAAAAGAAGAAGAGGACCTACAAAAACGAACCCAAAACGATTAAGAAAATGGTAACAGGAACATACATATCAATAATTACCTTAAACGTGAATGGATTAAATGCTCCAACCAAAACACATAGATTGGCTGAATGGATACAATAACAAGACCCATATATATGCTGTCTACAAGAGATCCACTTCAGACCTAGGGACACATACAGACTGAAACTGAGGGGATGGAAAAAGGTATTCCATGCAAATGGAAATCAAAAGAAAGCTGGAGTAGCAATACTCGTATCAGACAAAACAGACTTTAAAACAAAGACTGTTACAAGAGACAAAGAAGGACACTACATAATGATCAAGAGATCAATCCAAGGGCTTCCATGGTGGCGCAGTGGTTGAGTCTGCCTGCCGATGCAGGGGACACGGGTTCGTGCCCCGGTCTGGGAAGATCCCACATGCCGCGGAGCGGCTGGGCCCGTCAGACATGGCCACTGAGCGTGCGCATCCGGAGCCTGTGCTCCGCAACGGGAGAGGCCACAACAGAGAGAGGCCCACGTATCGCATAAAAAAAAAGAGAGAGAGAGATCAATCCAAGAAGATATAACAATTGTAAGTATTTATGCACCCAACATAGGAGCACCTCAATACATAAGGCAAATGCTAACAGCCATAAAAGGAGAAATCAACAGTAACACAATCATAGTAGGGGACTTTAACACCCCACTTTCACCAAAGGACAGATCATCCAAAATGAAAATAAAGAAAGAAACACAAGCTTTAAATGATACATTAAACAAGATGGACTTCATTGATATTTATAGGACATTCCATCCAAAAACAACAGAATACACATTCTTCTCAAGTGCTCATGGAACATTCTCAAGGATAGATCATATCTTGGGTCACAAATCAAGCCTTGGTAAATTTAAGAAAACTGAAGTCATATCAAGTATCTTTTCCGACCACAACGCTATGAGACTAGATATCAATTACAGGAAAAAATCTGTAAGAAATACAAACACATGGAGGCTAAACAACACGTTACTTAATAACCAAGAGATCACTGAAGAAATCAAAGAGGAAATCAAAAAATACCTAGAAACAAATAACAATGAAAACACGATGACCCCAAACCTATGGGATGCAGCAAAAGCAGTCCTAAGAGGGAAGTTTATAGCAATACAATCCCCACCTTAAGAAACAAGAAACATCTCAAATAAACAACCTAACCTTACACCTAAAGCAATTAGAGAAAGAAGAACAAAATAACCCCAAAGTTAGCAGAACGAAAGGAATCATAAAGATCAGATCAGAAATAAATGAAAAAGAAATGAAGGAAATGACAGCAAGATCAATAAAACTAAAAGCTGGTTCTTTGAGAAGATAAACAAAATTGATAAACCATTAGCCAGACTCACCAAGAAAAAAAGAGAGAAGACTCAAATCAATAGAATTAGAAATGAGAAACGAGAAGCAACAACTGACACTGCAGAAATACAAAGGATCATGAGAGATTACTACAATCAACTATATGCCAATAAAATGGACAACCTGGAAGAAATGGACAAATTCTTAGACGTGCACAACCTTCCGAGACTGAACCAGGAAGAAACAGAAAATATGAACAGGGCCTCCCTGGTGGCGCAGTGGTTGAGAGTCCGCCTGCCGATGCAGGGGATACGGGTTCGTGCCCCGGTCTGGGAGGATCCCATATGCCGCGGAGCGGCTGGGCCCGTGAGCCATGGCCGCTGGGCCTGCGCATCCGGAGCCTGTGCTCCGCAACGGGAGGGGCCACAACAGTGAGAGGCCCGCATACCGCAAAAAGAAAAAAAAAAAAAAAAAGAAAATATGAACAGACCAATCACAAGCACTGAAAATAAAACTGTGATTAAAAATCTTGCAACAAACAAAAGCCCAGGACTAGATGGCTTCACAGGCGAATTCTATCAAACATTTATAGATGAGATAATACCTATCCTTCTCAAACTCTTCCAAAATATAGAAGAGGGAGGAACACTCCCAAACTCATTCTACGAGGCCACCATCACCTTGATACCAAAACCATACAAAGATGTCGCAAAGAAAGAAAACTACAGGCCAATATCACAGATGAACATACATGCAAAAATCCTCAACAAAACACTAGCAAACAGAATCCAACAGCACATTAACAGGATCATACACTATGATCAAGTGGCGTTTATCCCAGGAATGCAAGGATTCTTCAATATATGCAAATCAATCAATTTGATACACCATATTAAGAAACTGAAGGAGAAAAAACATATGATCATCTAAATAGATGCAGGGAAAGCTTTCGACAAAATTCAACACCCATTTATGATAAAAACCCTCCAGAACGTAGGCATAGAGGGAACTTTCCTCAACATAATAAAGGCCATATATGACAAACCCACAGCCAACATCATCCTCAATGGTGAAAAACTGATACCATTTCCACTAAGATCAGGAACAAGACAAGGTTGCCCACTCTCACCACTATTATTCAACATAGTTTGGGAAGTTTTAGCCACAGCAATCAGAGAAGTAAAGGAAATAAAAGGAATCCGAATCAGAAAAGAAGAAGTAAAGCTGTCACTGTTTGCAGATGATGTGATACTATACATAGAGAATCCTAAAGATGCTACCAGAAAACTACTAGAGCTAATCAATGAATTTGGTAAAGTAGCAGGATACAAAATTAATGCACAGAAATCTCTGGCATTCCTATACACTAATGATGAAAAATCTGAGAGTGAAATTAAGAAAACACTCCCATTTACCACTGCAACAAAAAGAATAAAATATCTAGGAATAAACCTACCTAAGGAGACAAAAGACCTGTGTGCAGAAAATTATAAGACACTGATGAAAAACATGAAAGATGATACAAGGAAATGGAGAGATATACCATGTTATTGGATTGGAAGAATCAACATTTGAAAATGACTCTACTACCCAAAGCAATCTACAGATTCAATGCAATCCCTATCAAACTACCATTGGGGGCTTCCCTGGTGGCGCAGTGGTTGCGAGTCCGCCTGCCGATGCGGGGGACACAGGTTCGTGCCCCAGTCCGGGAGGATCCCACATGCCGCGGAGTGGCTGGGCCCGTGAGCCATGGCCGCTGAGCCTGCGCGTCCGGAGCCTGTGCTCCGCAACGGGAGAGGCCACAACAGTGAGAGGCCCGCGTAATGCAGCAAAAAAAAAAAAAAACTACCATTGGCATTTTTCACAGAACTAGAACAAAAAATTTCACAATTTGTATGGAAACACAAAAGACCCCGAATACCCAAAGAAATCTTGAGAAAGAAAAACGGAGCTGGAGGAATCAGGCTCCCTGACTTCAGACTATACTACAAAGCTACAGTAATCAAGACAGTATGGTACTGGCACAAAAACAGAAAGATAGATCAATGGAACAGGATAGAAAGCCCAGAGATAAACCCATGCGCATATGGTCACCTTATCTTTGAGAAAGGAGGCAAGAATATACAGTGGAGAAAGGACAGCCTCTTCAATAAGTGGTGCTGGGAAAACTGGACAGCTACATGTAAAAGAATGAAATTAGAACACTCCCTAATACCATACACAAAAATAAACTCAAAATGGATTGAAGACCTAAATGTAAGGCCAGACACCATCAAACTCTTAGAGGAAAACATAGGCAGAACACTCTATGACATAAATCACAGCAAGGTCCTTTTTGACCCACCTCCTAGAGAAATGGAAATAAAAACAAAAATAAACAAATTTGACCTAATGAAACTTAAAAGCTTTTGCACAGTGAAGGAAAACATAAACAAGACGAAAAGACAACCCTCAGAATGGGAGAAAATATTTGCAAATGAAGCAACTGACAAAGGATTAATCTCCAAAATGTACTAGCAGCTCATGCAGCTCAATATCAAAAAAACAAACAACCCAATCCAAAAATGGGCAGAAGACCTAAATAGACATTTCTCCAAAGAAGATATACAGACTGCCAACAAACACATGAAAGAATGCTCTACATCATTAATCATTAGAGAAATGCAAATCAAAACTACAATGAGATATCAGCTCACACTGGTCAGAATGGCCATCATCAAAAAGTCTACAAACAACAAATGCTGGAGAGGATGTGGAGAAAAGGGAACCCTCTTGCACTGTTGGTGGGAAAGTAAACTGATACAGCCACTATGGAGAACAGTATGGAGGTTCCCTAAAAAAACTAAAAATAGTACTACCATACAACCCAACAATCCCACTACTGGGCATATACACTGAGAAAACCATAATTCAAAGAGTCATGTATCAAAATGTTCATTGCAGCTCTATTTACAATAGCCAGGACATGGAAGCAACCTAAGTGTCCATCGACAGATGAATGGATAAAGAAGACGTGGCACATATATACAATGGAATATTACTCAGCCATAAAAAGGAACGAAATTGAGTTATTTGTCATGAGGTGGATGGACCTAGAGACCAGCGTACAGAGTGAAGTAAGTCAGAAAGAGAAAAACAAATATTGTATGCTAACACATATATATGGAACCTAAAAAAAAAAAAAAAGGTCATGAAGAACCTAGGGGCAGGACGGGAATAAAGACGCGGACCTACTAGAGAATGGACTTGAGGACACGGTACGCTGGGACAAAGTGAGAGAATGGCATGTACATATACACACTACCAAATGTAAAACCAATAACTAGTGGGAAGCAGCCACCTAGCACAGGGAGATCAGCTCCATGCTTTGTGACCACCTAGAGGGGTGGGATAGGGAGGGTGGGAGGGAGGGAGACACAGGAGGGAAGAGATATGAGGATATATGTATATGTATAGCTGATTCACTTTGTTATAAAGCAGAAACTAGCACACCATTGTAAAGCAGTTATACTCCAATAAAGATGTTAAAAAGAAAAAAAAGAAAATCTGCAAGCAACAAATGCTGGAGAGGGTGTGGAGAAAAGGGAACCCTCTTGCACTGTTGGTGGGAATGCAAATTGATACAGCCACTATGGAGAACAGTAAGGAGGTTCCTTAAAAAACTAAAAATAGAACTACCACATGACCCAGCAATCCCACTACTGGGCATATATCCAGAGAAAACGATAATTCAAAAAGACGCATGCACCCCAATGTTCACTGACGCACTATTTACAATAGCAAGGTCATGGAAGCAACCTAAATGCCCATCAACAGACGACTGGATAAAGAAGATGTGGTACATACATACAATGGAATATTACTCAGCCATAAAAAAGAATAAAATTGGGTCATTTGTAGAGACATGGATGGATCTAGAGACTGTCATACAGAGCGAAGTAAGTCAGAAAGAGAAAAACAAATATCGTATGTTAGCGCATATATGTGGAACCTAGAAAATGGTACAGATGAACCGGTTTGCAGGGCAGAAATTGAGACACAGATGTAGAGAACAAACGTATGGACACCAAGGGGGCAAAGTGGCGGTGGATGGAGGTGGTGGGATGAATTGGGAGACTGGGATTGACATGTATACACTGATGTGTATAAAATGGATGACTAATAAGAACCTGCTGTATAAAAAAACAAATTAAATTCAAAAAAAGAGGGGGAAAAAAAGAAATATATTTACTGAATGAATGAAGTCATAAAACATAGGGAAAAACCACTGCAACAATTATTTTAACTTGGATATTAAGCTTTCAGAATATGCAACTTTAAAAGTCAACTTTATTTACTGTATGGACCATAATTTATCTGCTTTTTAAAACTATTTATTAAGATCAAAACCATTTCATCTTTAAAAACTAAACCTTTAACTTCCATGTATTTTGCTTCTATTAATAATTCACCACAGGAAAAACACTGCTGGGATATTAAAATTTTTTTAATCTGGAAATACATTAACTAGAGAAAACAGGATCTTTCAGGGAAAAGCAGTACAAGCTTCATCCCCAGTGCTTCTTGTTATCTTGAAATATAACGGTTATTTCAAGGCAATTTATTTTTCCTGTACAGTAACTGTGTCAATAATCTTTCAGTCTTAAGTATTCAAATTCTTCCCAATGTAAACACACTTTGTCATTTTAAGAACTCAAAAGGAAATCCTTTCAGATCTCTATGGAGTGATTAAGACATTCCAATTGCTTTCTTGAAACTGAGTTTTTAAAGTCATTCCTAACATGAAAATATTTTTGATTTTACTTTATTTTTATGTACACATAGAACACAACTCGACTACAATGGAATCAAACACTCCAATAAAGAAAATTATCCGTGTTTTTTTTAAAGTCCTTAAACCAATTCTAACATCACTGTAATAGTGCAGAAACCACCTGCTTTGTTAAGCCTGTATGGATGGGCCTATAATATATGCCTGTGGAATTATTTAGTCAGAAAAAAAAAAAAGAGTGGACACTAAAACTATGACCCAGATATTCTCTGACAATCCCAAATTTATATACTCTCTTCCACTACACTCATAATTGTCAGACAATGTGTCCTAAATGCTGGTTCTAAAAGTGCAATTCACCAGTATTAGGGAAAATCCCAGGCAAGAAAAGGGATTTCTGAATTGGAGTATGTTCCAGGTTCTGTCACATCATCTGCTTATCATACTGCATGAAAAGTCTGCAGCAGTTCCTCAGCGGTCACTGACACTAGGTCACAATTCAAAGAATGGCTGTCCTGGAGGCATCCAGCCTCCAAAAACCGTTTATGCCTTCCCCTCTCTGCTCACAGGAGGCCCATTCCTGACCCCCACCCCATTTCTTCAGGGAGAAAGATGATAGGTAAAGGGCTTGTACACATCCTATTAAAATACCTCTCTTCAAATGTTTAGTTCCTGTAATTTTCCCTGCTGCTGTGTTGCTATGGCAACCAGATTATAATCTACCAAGTTACCTCAGAAACCAGGCAAATCTCCTGTGTCCCAATATCAATTTTTCTTAGTAAGAGCAAAAGTCATTATTTGAGCACACCGTATTCATCTTGGCACCGAGATATTTTAAAAGAAAGCATTTTATTATACTGAAGCAGACTGACTACCTTGCTGTTTTCACTGTCAATAAAGGAGAGATAAAAATAAAGTTTTGACACACACCAGCCCAATGATCTGTCCCTGACCAGAGACATGAATGAGATGGCGGCAGCAAGCCATGCATCACAGCCTTGAGGAGCATAAGTCACACCCAAAGGCTCCCTGGCACTTAACCTTTTGTATCATACAGGTCAATCAGTCTGTATGTCTGTCTCCCTCTCTGAATATCTCTCTCTCTCAATCTGTCTCTCCCCTCTCTCCCCCCCGCCCCCACCCCTCTTCCCTCCCTCCTCCTTTCTCTCTTTAGCCACAAAGCAGACACTACGGTTACAATTTCTCTTAAATACAGAATGTAAAACATAACATCACTGTCCAAACCTCATTTTTTGTCCACTCAGTAAGCATTTCCTGCTTTTCTGAAGTCAGCATTAAAACAAGTCATGCTGTATTCTGTGTCTTGTCAGAGGAGAAGAAAAAAAAAAAGAAAGAACAAAGATTTTAACCACTGATAGATTTTTTTTCCCCAGAGATGTTAAAATAGAACCATGTTAATCAAATCATAAGAGCATACTTCAGTCTACTATTGCTTCATCAGATTTCTTTCAAATCTATTAGTGCTATACGAACCAAGCAGCCCAAAATAACCAAAGGTAGTTCATTAAGGCTTAAAGAAAATAAGTGACCATTCTTCCAAAGTCTAAAGAAACAATAAAACAAGAAGTAGAATTAACATAATTGAGCAAAAGGCTAAACACAGCATCCTGGGAAAGCTTTACCCAACAAGACAACTGAAGCAGGTATAACACATCTTTCCTTAAAGGTATAAATCTAAATCTAACTCTGTTTCTAACTCATTAGAAGAGCAAAAGGAAAGCTACATTTGCAATTTAAATTTTGGGTGGCTGATTAACCAGAAGACGGTTAGCATCTAAGACGTCTAGAGGCAAATTCCTGATTTATGCCTCAAATAAAATACTACCAGCCACCCGACTAAATAATCACTGCCACGTATGAGAGTCCATCACAAAAGCGTCTGCTAGGAGAGCAGTATTGACTGACCAAAGATGAAATGTTACATTTGCAGTATTCTTAAAAGTTAAGTCCCATACCCAGACAATCGAGATACAAGCTATGCTAGGAGAGGAGATCCCATTTCACTTTCAGAGCTTTTCCCACTTGCCACATTCTGTGAGGCTTGTCTTAGCTGTTTCATGTATGAATGAACATTCTCACTTAGAGCCAGCATTTATGAATATCCAACAGATATCTTCAGGGGAAAAAAATAATACGACCTAAAAGCTGCATAAGAGTTCCATGTAAGGACAGATTCTATCCAGGAAGATCTAATAAGTTAAAAAGTGACCTTTGACTCCAGGAAAGGAATAGTAGCACCTTCCTTCTGGACACACACACACATACACACACTCTCACTCCAGATTCCCAAACTCCAGAAAAATCCCGGCAAGATCTGCCCAGGCCCTGAAGAGCCCAAACCATCCATCAAGACACACCTTCGAGACCCTGGTCACTGTGCCAAGACCACAGCTGGCCTCAAGCAAAACTGAAAAGTAGCATCATTTGTTTTTTAAGATCTGTCTCTTCTCCAAATCAGGAAAAGGGAGATGATGAGCTGCAAATGAACAATAATTACCTTTGTGATAGTAACATACACAAAGAAAATGTCCCAAGATTTAAAATGTAAACAGTTAGGGCTTCCCTGGTGGCTCAGTGGTTAAGAATCCACCTGCCAATTCAGGGGACACAGGTTCGAGCCCTGGTCCGGGAAGATCCCACATGCTGCGGAGCAACTAAGGCCGTGCGCCACAACTGAGCCTGCGCTCTACAGCCCGCGAGCCACAACTACTGAAGCCCACGTGCCACAACTACTGAAGCCCGCACACCTAGAGCCTGTGCTCCACAACAAGAGAAGCCAATGCACCACAATGAAGAGTAGCCCCCTCTCGCCACAACTAGAGAAAGCCTGCGTGCAGCAGCGAAGACCCAACACAGCCAAAAATAAAGAAAATAAATTTTTTTTAAAAAGCAGCTTAGGGCTTCCCTGGTGGCGCAGTGGTTGAGAGTCCGCCTGCCGATGCAGGGGACACGGGTTCGTGCCCCGATCCCGGAAGATCCCACATGCCGCGGAGCGGCTGGGCCCGCGAGCCATGGCCGCGGAGCCTGTGTGTCCGGAGCCTGTGCTCCGCAACGGGAGAGGCCACAGCAGTGAGAGGCCCGCGTAGAGCCAAAAAAAAAAAAAAAAAAAAGCAGCTTAGAAATTTCAAAAAAAAAAAAAAATGTGAGCAGTTAAACAGGAAGGTCCTAGAAGATAATGGGAAAGCATTGACTGACTCACCAGTTCACATGTCCAACCTGAAGCCTGAATCCAAAGCTGGCAGGAAAAGAACACATAAGACTAGGGAGCCTCCAAGGGTACTTATACACTAGGTCAAGGCAAAAGGACATCCAGATTTTAGAGATGGGGAAAAACTGAGGCTTAAAGAGGATCAGTAACTTGTCTAAGGTCACAAAACTACAAAATGACTGAGCCAGCACTAGAATCCAGCCCTGCCTGACCAAAACGCATGCTTTTCTCTTCTACCGCACATTGTCCCTGCCCCGCCTCCCCAGTAGGTGTGGGTTTCGCAGTCAGTTCTCTATGGAGAAACTTCAGTGAATGGTTACAAGGAGAGAATGCATTGAACTGGGTCAAAGGCATGTCCCCAAAACTGAGGACAAGTTCACTCCTAGGAAATCTGTGCCCACTCCCTGAGGCAGAGCCCCTTACTCCTAATATGGCAGTTGGGTGGTAAGGAATCCATCCCTTAACTGACAACAAACAGTTGTTTTTATATTGGGCAGGATTTATTCTCATAAATTCGTTGTCAAGTCCTTGAATTCCCCTAGAAACCTCAGACAAACCAATAAGCTAACCACTTGATTATCACAATCATTAGATGCCATTTCTCACGGCCTAATAACAGGCATAAGAAAAATAAAAGACTACTCCTGAAAAGACTGGGTCTTAGGCATCTACGCTTCCCAAAAGTCACCTGTCATCAACAAAAACGATAGGAATGGATTAACAGGTAACCAAGGAAAGAGAAATAAGATGAACCAAAAAGAAC
This sequence comes from Mesoplodon densirostris, assembly GCF_025265405.1. NCBI lineage: Eukaryota > Metazoa > Chordata > Mammalia > Artiodactyla > Ziphiidae > Mesoplodon > Mesoplodon densirostris. Next base: position 95,069,205 of record NC_082665.1, on the reverse strand, counting down.
ATTTTTATGCACTGAAATCACACCAGTGTCTGCTGAAAATATATACATTTGACCTTGAACCCTCTGCACAGTTGGAAATCTGCATATAACTTTACAGTTGGCCCTCCACATCCTCCGATTCAACCAACTGCAGATGGTGTAGTACTGTGATACATATTTAGTGAAAAAAAAATCTGCATATAAGTGGACCTATGCAGTTCAAACCTGTGCTGTTCAAGGGTAAACTGTACATTCAAATGAGTTCAATAACTGCATTTCAAATAAGTGTCCTTAGAAGAATTACTACTCTACTCAGTTATAATGCAGCAAATATTAATGCTTGCCCAGAAAGGGTGAGGCATTCCTCCAGGCCACAAAATAGAGTCTTAAACAACACAAAGTTCTCCCTACCACAGGCTGAAAAATGGAACTTGCATGGGATGGGAGTGGGGAATCACTTGAATAAAAATAAAACATTTACAGATAGTGGTAAGGGCTATAAAGAAAATACAATGGCAGCTTGTAAGAAGTTATATATTTCTACTCCCTCTAATTGTATTCTGCCCTGAATAAAGAGATTCTATTACAAAAAGAGCTGTTTGCTAAGAATAAAAATATAGCATTAACTTAAATGGAAAAAATGCAAAATGTAATATAGATGGCCCAAACTAGGTTAAAAACCTGTTTTAAGAGAGCCACAAATGGCCAAGTCTAAAGTTTCAACAACAGTACTTTCAAGATAAAAACCAAAAACATTAAAGACCAAAATTCCATACAAGCGTAAGTGTAGTTTTTCCCTGGCTAAGAGTAATGGCTACCGAATATCCTTGTGCATTTGGAGCAGCATTACGTTTATTTAAATGAATTTATTTTCATTTTATTAAATATATTTTCACAGAGTTGTTGAGTATCAAAAAGATACTTCCTCCTTTAGCTGAAAATTATATTCACTGAGAACAAATTTTCGTTCCTGTCATCACTGTTTCAGGATCAATCCTTATTTAAAAAGTCCACCATTTGAGGTTAAAACCCCTTTCTGCCCCTCAATTCCATCCACACACCCCACACCTCCAAGCTGGGCTCTGGCCACACTGATGGGGAATCAGCAACTTGGGCCACTTTTCACCTAATCAGCCGTACCCTGAATGTGTTTTGCACACTGAATCTTGCATGTCTTCATCTAGATCCAGCTATCTCATGCCTGGTTTTGATTGGCTGGGACATGATCCACACTGATGTGCTAATTAATGTCACACATCTCTGGTAAGCTGTGCAATAAAAACCTAAATATACAACTCTACTGTGGGAATCTCAAAGGCCAGTGAAGAAACATATTTAACTGCCTACATTCCCAATATTCTACTATTTTTAAAACCCATTTCAACGTTGGCCATGTCATTCATTGAACAGTTCTTCCCCACCTAAGACATGATCAAGAAATAATGTTCACGTGTTGGGCAAAAATTGTATTCCATTTTTTTTATTGGAGTATAATTGCTTTACAATGTTGTGTTAGTGTATGCCGTACAATGAAGTGAATCAGCTATATGTATACACCCTACCCATCTAGGTCATCACAGAGCACAGAGCTGAGCTCCCTGTGTTTGTTTTAATTCACTCTTTATTCCTCGAGAAATGTAAGCATTTCCTATAAACGTATTAACCATTTTGATAAACGTAAAAGGCCTCTTATGGTTTTCCAGCTTTTCTTTGCTCTTCTGATTGTGTTTATATTAACACATATTCAGGGATACATTTTTTAAAAATATTCATGAGTCTGTTGCTGAACTTCTTATTCCATTTCTGTGTTGATCTACTTCTATACTAGTACTATTCAAAGGTAATTATTATGGATTATGATATGCTTTGGCATCTGGAAAGGCTTAGATATATTTATTGTTCTCCTTTAAGTTTTGATTCATATGCATCTTCTCTTTTAGATTATTTTAGAACATCCTGTCAAAGTCCATAAAAATCCTTTTGAGAAAAAAAAGAAACAATGTGTCCATGAAGAATGTTCTCATCCCTATAACTGACAGAAAATCAGTTCCCAATATTTTGTCATTAAACGTTCTAGAGTTAACTTTTCTTACTACTATACTTTCTTAATTGCTTAAAATTAACCCTACTATTGCCTTATATTTTATTCTCACTAACATAAAATCAGAAATGAATACAAATATGAAATGTTCTACGGTTTTGGAAGGATTTTGTGGAAGAGACCCCAGCCCCTCCCCACCACTTCACAGTATATTATCATCACTTATTCAGGCCTTGCCTCTGCATTGATTATATTAAACTTATTTAAATCAATACTTAACGCAATTATTGAAACCCTGATCATTCAACAAACATTTGCTGAGTAGTTACTATTGGCCAGGCACTTTATTAAGCACTGATGATTCTAAGATGAGAAAGATTTTGAAATCCTACCCGTTTATTGATGCACTAGTAGAAAATACAATGAACTATAATAAAAAATGATTATTTGCTATCAGGTGCTATGGAAACTGAAGAAATCATCAAGAAATCAGGAAAAGTTATAGTTGGGGGTGACAATTAAAGGGGGAATGAGAGGATAAGCAAAAGAACAATCATACAGCACATGCATGGAGGCCTGACCGGTATGGTATGTTTAGAATTCCAATGTGCTAGAGAATTCCAGTGTGGCCGTAATGGCATAAGCATGCAACAGGGGGTAAAGATGAGACTGCAGAGGCAGGCCGTGCCCACCTCAGAAAAGCCGTTGTTTGCCCCACGTGGAAGTCTGAACTTTATCCTGTGAGCAGAGTTTTCCAGTAGGAAAGCAACATTATTAAGATAACTCTGTTAGTAGCGAGAAACTCAAACTGAGATGGGAGATACTAAACACATAGACACCAGCAAAGATATTAGTGAAACATCCACCTGTGACATAATTCAGGGGTTACACTGTTGTAAGAGTTTTCAAAAATAACCGATAGTTTAACCTTTAAATATGACCATCCAGATCACAGGGTTTGCTGCTGAAGAGTTCTGCCCTCCCTCTCTATGAACGCTGGGGCATCTCGGATTGCAGAGGTGTAGCAGTGTATGGCTCTCCCAGACATAATTACTTAATTTTTCCTACTTCCTGTCACTCTCTCTAATTCTGTTATCCAACTGTGATTCTGGCATTTCCATTTCCACCCCTCCTATCACTGACAACCGATAGGCCTGCACAATCTGTCCCTCTCTTGAGTCTCCACCTTTTCCTAGACTTTTCTGATCCTTATTTCTTCTCTCTGGTTTCTTGCTCTAAAAAGCTAACTCCCAAAGCACTCAGCAGCCAACCTAGCAGTCTTTTCCTTTACTTCTAGTCAACTCATCAATCCAACAGGGGACTATGTTGTCCACCTACTATGCTGTGCATTGGTTTGCTGATCAAAAGGAAAGGAGGACTAACAGTAGGATTATTGGGAAACAAATACACTTATGAGTCAAAAGAGAATCTTTACTTATTTTCAAGGGTCCCTGGTTAATCATATTCCCAAAACATCTACTTTCTGATTCCGAGGTAATCCCATTTCAGACTAGTTAATTCATGTTTTATATCTTTAAGTTATAGTTTGCCTTTTAGCATATCATACATACACAAAAAAAGTTTGAAAAAATAATTTAAGGACTCAGAATTGCAGATAAGAAAACAGCACAACCTACAACTTAATCATTAAATTTAAGATGAATCTTAACTACTTTTTAAGATTTCAAAAAATAAGTACATAATAGCACATATTTCTTCTACATGTTTGTCTTCCTGACACACTATATGTTGCGGTAAAATTAGATGGCATTCAGGCCAGAGATGTCTTCTAAGTAACATCATATAGAGTATGTAAATACTGAGTAATTAAGTCACTTTGTGCTGATCTCATTTTACTTGCAATTCTTTTTTTAACTAACAGTTTAAAAATCAACTAAGACAGCAAAGATACACAGTGAGAAGAGCAAATCAGACACATCACAGTTAAGTCCCGGCTCTGCCAGACAGGGCACTTAACCTTTCTAACCCTGCACTTCCTCCTCTGAAAAGAGAGATAAACACCTACCTTATGTGTGTGCTCTGAGGAAGAGAGCAACCCCAGTGCAGCCTTGGTAGAAGGCCTTATACATAGTATGTGCTCAGTAAGTAATTGTTATTAATATTTCTTTTTCTTCAAATTTCGACCAGTGACAAGTCTCTCAGTTAAGGAAAAATATGGCCTCTAATAAGAAAGTCTGAAGAAAAAATTTTACCAAAACTACCACGTTTCATGTTCTCAATAAAATCTAAAACCAGCCAATTCTCACCTCTGACCAGATTTTCTGTCTGAGAAACGTTCTGGCTTTCCTTAAAGGATCACCTCCCAACTCATTCACATTCTGGTGTCTGTTCAGCTTCCGTGGATCCTGGCAACAATAGTGACTTTGGAATCCATTCACAGAAGTTCTGAAATCTAAGCCCTTTATATCCACAAAATGGTTTGAATTACTTGGAACCGCTTCTAATTAAGATTATTATAATGAAAGTCAGCAATAAAATGTAACAAAGTAACACCACGGTATGTGGATATTTCCTATTAAGCACCCAGAACTCCAGAAGAGGATCCTTTTCTGACCTATAAGCTGCCTTCTCAAAGCACACAGGAAGAATTAAACCTGGCCAGATTCTCTAAGAAGCATCAGGCAACTGCCTTTTTAAACACTTAAGCAACTAGTTTGAAAAGTTATCCACCATTCAATCCAGGAAAACATAATTATACAGCTGGATACTTAAGACCATTAAAAAATTTAAAGAAACTATCCAGATTGAAGATTTCAAGGCAAACAGACTGAAAATGCTCTTCAAAAATGTAGTACTTTAAGATTTTCCTTTCTAGATTTTAGTACCAGAGCATCGTAAGCAGCTGTTGGAAAGCCTGATGCACTTACACTCAGTCTTGGAAGAAGGACATCCCTAAGTGCATCACATACTGACTTGCACAAATGAACAGATTATTCCGATTCTTCCCTCATCCTGCACCAAGTCCAAATTCAGTACTGACACTAGGCTCTGCAGACAGCAAAGGAAAAATGTGATCACAATTTTCCAGCCAGCCCCTCCCTCCTCCTCGCACGCCCTCAGCACACACAAGCACACAGCCGATTCTATGCACGTCTCTAACTCGGGCCAGTTTATGCACCATGACATCAGTGCAGTACAATGAGCCAAGTTTAAACTCCATCTGGGACAAATAATGTCCAGGCACACTGTGACTTCTTTTGTTTATATACACTGACTAAATATGTCTTGATGGTAAATGAACTTAAGATTTATTTCCCAAGGCCTCCAAACAATATTCTGCACCCCTGAAGCAACTCCCTGCTTCCAGTTCTCTTTCCAAGGCTACTCGTAAGTGATCTTTAACAGAACACATGATTTTGAAACATATAATTAGCATCTTGAGGGGAGTCAAAGTCCAAGCAGCCCTTCATCAATCTAAAACAAAGAAAATGAGGAACTCACTAGCAAAGGGGTGTGGCCTCATGGCACAAGTACTGCATGACACCTAATTTTGTATTCCCCCTGAGAACAGGAATGAGCAGAGGTGAGACATTTCGGAAACGCTCATGGAATTATTTCTCTTCGACGGATAAACTTAGAATTTTTTTTTTTTTGGCATTACTTAAGAGAAATAATTATAAATTCAGAAAGGAAAAAAAATCTAATAGGTTCAAGTCTTACAATTAATATTCCTTAAAACACAAAAACTGTGCCTCTGGGGTGATATAAATTTTGAATGGAAATGAAAGCTGGGGTTTGGGAGGAAAAGAAGGCAGACAAAAGGCTCTCTCCTTACCCCCAGACTCCCAAGGACGAGGAACCCCTGATGCCCTTCTCTAGTCACCACCATCTCTCAGCAGCTGCTGGCCCCAAAGGGAACTGCTCCCCTACGGCTAACCTCAGGGAAAGAACCATTCCCTAGGGAAAGAAAGGGAGCTACTCTGATGGCCTGGGCCTGAAAGCCAACCTCTCCTCCAAACTCAGCCAGTGCCTCGAGGCTTCAGACACGGTCACTACAGCTTGGTCCACAATTCGGAGAAGCCGCAGAGCCAGAATCGCTGCCATCTTCCAGAGTTGATATGAAGATCATATACGGTAACAGCAGGAATACTCTTCTTTGTAAACTTTACAATTTACTACTGTGCAAAACCCAGTCCCATGTCTCTCCTGACTGTTTACCTGAACAAAACAATGGATATATGCCTAATCCAAGCAACTCCACCCTTCCTGGAAGGTAGGACATAAGTGGATTCAAATCCCAGTCCTGTTATTGCCAGCTGTAAAGTATTTAACCTTTCTCACCTGTGGTTCTGTCTGTAAAAATGATCACTACCTTACAAGGTGTATGTTCACAGGAAGAAATGATGTACAGAAGTGCTTAGTACCATTCTTAGCACATCGTAAGCCCTCAAATAGTTACTATTCATTCCTTCCACCACACAGGGAACAAAGAAATGAAAATATCAAATAAAAGCCATTCTTGGGGACTTCCCTGGCAGTCCAGTGGTTGGGACTCGGCACCGTAGCCTAGGTTCAGTCCCTGGTTAAGGAACTAAGATCTGCAAGCCGTGAGGTGCAGCCAAAAAGAGAGAGAGAGAGAGGAGAAAAAAAGCCATTCTTTCCAATAATTTAACAAATAACCACTCAACTAAAAGTTGAGCATAAAATTGAGACTAAAAGCCTTCTGGTGATCAGCAAGCTTAAAAGTAACTTTTTAAAAATTTTGGTTGTGTTGGGTCTTCGTTGCTGCGCCCAGGCCTTCTCTAGTTGTGGCGAGTGGGGGCTACTCTTCGTTGTAGAACATGGGCTCTAGGCACGCGGGTTTCAGTAGTTGTGGCTCGCGGGCTCTAGAGCACAGGCTCAGTAGTTGCACTGCACGGGCCCAGTTGCTCCGCAGCATGTGGGAACTTCCCAGACCAGGGGTCAAACCCGTGTCCCCTGCATTGGCAGGAGGATTCTTAACCACTGTGCCACCAGGGAAGTCCAAAAGTAACATTTAAGTTTGAGGCAAATGCCAAAAATTAGGTTAGACACTTGGCATTCTTTCAATGCCCAAAAATCTGACCTTTAATATATCATTTACATTGTTACAACACTAGAATCTCTGGAATATTACAAAACATTTTAGCCTACACTTCCCCCGTGATTTTAGAATAACTGTTAGAAAATGAGCCACTGCCTCCCTCCAAAGAAAAAGCATATACCAGTTGTGATGTCTATCTTCAAGTCTCTCTAATGGAGCCTCTTTAAAGTTCCAAGGCAACTTGAAGCAGCATGGTGTGGAGAGGCAGTCAATAAGAAGTGGGAAGATGCTCAGGGCCTTACCTGGAGTAACCACTTGAAAAATAAGAAAACAAGAAAAGAGAAAGTCTGAGAAGTAAACGGGATGTGAACACCCATCTATTAAAGGATTAGGTGCTCTATCACCCAGCTCCATGCTCAATTGATTCCCTGGGTCTTTAAAACAGATATTATTCACAGACAGGGTATATATAAGCCTAAGGTCTGATTTCTCAATGCAAATCTTATAAGAAAAATACAGATGCCATTCCTCTGTAATTCATATAATATATATATGTATTTAAATTACACTTATTTTCAGTCATGACTGAAGTCACCAAATAAATTATAAAGAAACAGCCATTCTATAAGGATGCTTTTTATATAGACTTTTGCCAAGGTGATGAGAATTAAGATGAGTTATAAATAGATGCATGTTGCCAATGCAAAACAAGTCAGAAAAGATAAATGAGCTGCAAAACTTTGGCCAATTTAGCTACCAAACAACATCAATAACTAAAGCACATGCTTCAAAGTGTCACAGTTTCCCTCATGAACTAGAAGGACAACTCAATATTCCAATATACGTAAAGACCAAAGAAACTTCTATCCAAGTAACATGTCTCAATGTGGAATTTTTCTGACTACTTAGAAAAACACAAGAATATTTTAACGACTCCTTCTAAAAAATTATAAGTCATGAAACACAGCTAGATAACAACACAAGTCCATTTCTCTACACAGCTAAGGTTTAGCTCAGAAGAATTGATTTCCACTTTTTAAAAACACAAAGGACCCTTGAAAAATGCAGGGCTAAGGGGCACCGACCCTCCACGCAGTCAAAAATCCATCTGTAACTTATAGTCGGCCCTCTGCATTAGCAGGTCCTTGGTATCCTCAGTTGCACATCTGTGGACTCAACCAATGGTGGATGTTATAGTTCTGTAATACTTACTACTGAAAAATATAAGTAAGTGTATAAGTGGACCTGTGCAGTCAAATCCATGTTGTTCAAGGGTCAACTGTAATAGGAATGGAACCCTTTGCTGATATAAATACTCTCTAGTCAACCTGCCCCCCAAAACTAGTCCAAGTACCCCCAACTTTCTGCTATCTCCACTTAACTAGTTGCCTAGTTATTTGCAAAGCAGAAACACTTGGCAAAGTAATTTTCTAAATGCAGACTGTCCATTTTATCCAAATGCCCATCTACTATACCACAAGGGGAAGGGAATGGGCAATAAAGAATGGATCCAGGTCAAATTATTCTAGTTAATGGTTGTACTAAACACATGCTGCACATAAAACAGATTTCCTCTCAGCAATGATCTGTCTGATGGTCACCTGCTAAAAAAAAAAGGCCCAGGGCTGAGAAGCAATACCAATGTAGGCATGAACACTAAAGTGGCACTGAACTGTTTCTTCTGGAGGTCCACCACAGTTCAGCTTCAATTTAGTGTAACAGCAGAGCTGGCTGGAAAATTACTAGGTCACTTCAGCAGCGGGCTCCTCATCAGGCTGTTTATTTTTTGCATCTGCATTTGGAACTTAGAGATTAATGTTACTAATTTTATGCAGCTTGCTCACTACTATCCTGTTTGGGATGTAACCTATCTAACTGCTATATGGTCATATTTTAAAGTCAATCATTTGGACAAAAAAAAAATAGAGTCTGCCAACATGAAACAATTATGTATAAGCAAAACATATGTCTTAACACATTCTGGTTGGAGAATAGTCCCATCTTTTCTTCCTCTGTGTGTGTGTGGGTGCATGTTATTTTTACTGCACTATAAGACACATCAATGGCTATCATATCACATTCAAGATGACAAATATACATTTTCCAAAAAAAAAATAATAATAATTTGAGATTGGAAATCTACTATCAAATTTAATCTTATTCAAAGAGAAAGTCAATATAGAAATGACTTAAATAAAAATGTCTCGTCTAGGTAGTACCAGGGAAATTTTACTGAAATAGAATAAAATAATTCTGTTTCAATAAGTACCTAACGAAAACTCAATTCTTGGAGACTGTAAAAAAAGATTGTAGGGCTTCCCTGGTGGCGCAGTGGTTGAGAGTCCGCCTGCCGATGCAGGGGACACGGGTTCGTGCCCCAGTCTGGGAAGATCCCACATGCCATGGAGTGGCTAGGCCCGTGAGCCATGGCCACTGAGCCTGTGCGTCTGGAGCCTGTGCTCCGCAACGGGAGAGGCCACAACAGGAGAGGCCCCCCCCCAAAAAAAGATTGTAAACACAAGTATTTGCATCTCTATCCCCTGGAATGCTGATACCTTGCATCTCTGTTTAACGTCCCCTAACTAGTGTATAAACAGTAAAACCAAGGCGCCTGGTCTTTTCTTCTGCCCTTCTTACTCTTTGAGGAGTGCTCAGTGTGGCACTGATTGGAGATTCAAATACTGTTCACTGAAAAGCAGAGGCCAAAACAACCAATACCTGTGTCCTAAGTTGTAAGACATATAATTGAAACCCTTCTACAAAGCTATACTAACCATAGCCCACACTAGTTCATTTTACAAGTCATAAGTAGAAAAGTAAGAGACTTAAAATCACTTCATCAGTATGATACACAATGAATGTGCCTGAAAAATCTTAAGTATTTTTGCTATATTTAAAACCCAGTACGTGTAAGCACGAGAAGAAATTTCAAAGGTAAAAAAAGTTAACAATTCCCAGGTTGCAAGTTCAGATGACCACAGAGCCCAGGCAGGTCTGGAAATTGAGTGAAGTGGACAGGGTGGGGCCTGAGGACGACACTCCCCATCCAAAGCGGGCAGCTGCTACTTTGTGCCAGTCAACTGCTGCCAGCCCAGTTATCAGATTTTCTGGGTTTTCAACATAAACAGAAAGATCCAGAATTTTGTGTCCATCTTCCCATTTTTAAAGGTTGGCACCTAATTATTTTTTGTTAACTATAAAGTTTTTTTTTTAATGCCTATATGACAAATGCAATAGGTAGCCAGTTTTCAGGCCCTGGTTTAGATGACTTAGATTTGTTCATTTCATTTATCCTTTATCCACTCTGAAGGACTTACTGAATGCTACCTTCAGACACCAGGCACAGGGTGAACAAGAGACACATAGCCCCTGCTCCCCTGGGGTCTAGAGTGCAACCAGACAGTCAAACATTGCAATAAGTTGAAAACAATCATAATGTGAAAACCACCATAGCGTTTTAAATTGCTGTTATTTTGCAGTGCAACCTTGCCACGCCTGTGTTTTTCCTTAATCCTCTCCTTTTTGAAGGCAGCTCCCATTTGAAGGATACTACTGACTGCATCTTGTATCTTACTATTATTGCCTTTGGCTAATGAAATTCTGAAGTGTCTCTCAACCCAGACAGCTGAGAGCTGTCATAATTATATGTCATGTGTCATAATTATTGTGAGTGCCACATATAACACCACCCTCTGCATGGCATCAACATTTTCCTTTATGAGACAGAGATTATGCATAGGCTATGCCTTTTCGGAAGCCTTTGTAGGGAGGAGAATTGGCAAACCTAAGGCAGAGAGGATTGTAAAATCAAACCACAGACCTGGATAAACTCACTCCACTTTTTTACAGTTAAAAGGAAGCCCTCAGAAACGGGGCTGGCTGCCTGTGATGCTGGAAAGCAGCTTTGGTGAAGGGGTACTCAGGATCTGCACGTCTGCAGAATCAGTAATTGTGAGGAATAGACATCAAGAGGCCACGGGTGGGGCTTCCCTGGTGGCGCAGTGGTTAAGAATCTGCCTGCCAACGCAGGAGACACAGGTTCGAGCCCTGGTCTGGGAGGATCCCACATGCCGCGGAGCAACTAAGCCCGTGCGCCACAACTACCGAGCCTGCGCTCTAGGGGCCGCGAGCCACAACTACTGAGCCCGCGCCCCTAGAGCCCGCCAACGCAGCCAAAAATAAAAATAAATAAATTCATAAAAAAGAGGCCACGGGTGGGTCACCAGGCTGGATGCATCACAGGACAGACAGATTCTCTAGAAAGGATACTAAAGAGCAAAAAAGGTTTCCAGAAAAGAGATTTAGATACGGTCTGCTTGTGGTGCCACTAATATTAGCTCCTCATTGACTATACTATCCCTGCACAGTATTTACATTTCATAAAACAGAAACTGATTACATGATATGCAAAGCTTGAATAATTTCCAGCAAGGTCTCAGTTCAGGCTCAGCCTCCCCACAGACACCTTTCCCTGCCTGGTCTGTTTTCCTGCCCGCCTATCCCATTCCCTGATCCACCCCTCCTCTGCGCTCCCAAGGCACTGATACACTCTGCAATCCAAGCACTTCTCCTGTGGTTCTACACATGTGTCAATACAGCCTTTTTTTCTTTCTTTCTTTCTTTTTTTTTTTTGGTAAACCACATTTTGCTCCCTAACTACACTGCTCATTCCTTTAGGGCAAAAACAGTGCCTTATTCAGGTCTGTGTCAACAACACCTAATACAGTCCTGTACAGAAGACGTATGACAAGTGCTTATTAAAATGAACAAATCTATTATTCAGTCACTCCTTAATTCAGTCATAAATCTTATCCTCTCACTCCTTCTTTCTACCCCAATCTCAAAGAAGAGAGCTGACAATCTTTACACAACAGGCCTTGTAAGTTTGACTAGTAGAGAGAATGCGGACAGCAGTTTGCAATAATAATTTTCTGTAGATATTTGCACAAGTTACACATTTCTCATATATTGTGATGTTGAAGAGTCTGACCAAAACTGAGCTTCCCCATACTTGGTTTCCCAAACCCAACATTTGACCAGCCTAACATTTCCTACTTTCTAGCTCAAGCCCCAGCTTCTAAATAGGATTCTATCATAAAAGGAGATGTTATCTAATATTATTCAGCAATAATATTTTAACAGCCAGTCCCATTCTCATTTGAATATCCTTCTTTTTCCTGGGCAAGGCTCTCAAGAGCCGTTTATTCATTTTTCTACACTATACTGACTGTTAACCTCTTTCTGGGTCCCCCTGACACAGTGGCCGTCAGTATGCTTGAAGAGCAAACCTGTGTGGTGAGAGGATCTGAACTACTGAATGCAAGAAGGGAGCCGTCAGGGGAAAAGTTATTAAGAAGATAATCAACCAGAACAGAAAAGGTCACTGGATTAGCAGGAGAAGTACATTTGCTGTAAAAGACGTGCTGATGACGAGCACCATCTGAACGTGGAAAGTTTTAATGTGTTTAATGTGCCGTCTGGAAATGTGTACTCAAAAGAATGATCCAGGAAAACTCTGGCTGTATATTCTGTCTAGGGAAACAAAGGCTTTCAGAAAGAAAAAACAAAAGGGGGAAAAAAACCTCACTCCCAATAAAATGACGTGCTAAATGCTGATCAACCGAAACAGGCTAAAGTTAAGACAACTGGACACAACTGAGGTAACTTTAACCTCCTGCCTTCCAGGCTATCCCGGAAACAGTTTTCTGTTTGCATTTAAGGAGATCTACTACCTGAAGAAGAGGCATTAAGAATACTCATTAGCAATTAATATTCAGGAAGCTTAAAAGAAAAAAGAAAAGTAAGACATAAGAAATAAAAAATGGCAAAACATTTGCTAGGTGCTCTCTGTGTGCTAAATGCTAGTCAGAACAGAGGCGCTTAACTCTCTCCCCACCACACTGACCTAATGAATACATATGTGAGAAGTGTCACTAAGAATATAAAGTGGCATACCAGCGTCGTGTAGGTTATAAGTGTCACAGATTAAATTAGCAAATCAGTAAATTCTAGGTGAACGCTCTGCTCTTAACCTAATAGTTTCTTTAACTGGTGGCTGCTCTAATTCCTCTTCAGAGATTATTGAAATATTAAACCAATAGAACAAGTTGGAAATTGGGCTGATGCTTACTCTTTCATGCTCAAAACTAGCTGCTACTTCTTAAAATCTCTAAGATGTGCTAAAAGTACTTAACAAAGATAGTTAAATTAATACACCATTAGGTTCTAAAATGTTTCAGAACATTAGGTTCTGAAATGTAACGTACAAAATGCCAATATTTTGATTACTGAAGGGCATTCACTGTAATTTATACAGCCACACACAAAAGCTCAGATGGAAACATGACTTTTATAACTCAAGAATAGTATGCGGTTAGGCATATTAAGGGAAGCAAACTTTATTTAGCTATGTTGATCTATTTAAAGGTAGAAGAAATTATAGTGAGAGAAGCAGAAGTATTTTATTTAGAAAACAAGAGTTAAGAATAAAGCTGTTCAATTTCACTCCTAAGTATATACGAGAGAAATGAAAACACACATCAACACAAAAATTTGTACACAAACATTCATAGTAGCGTTGTTCATAATAGCCAAAAAGAGTAGAAATAATCCAAATGTCCATCAACTGATGAATGGATAAATAAAATGTAGTATTATTCATAAACTAGAATATTATTTGGCAATAAAAAAGGTATGAAGTACAAGCAGACCTCATTTTATTGAGCTTTTTTGCTTTATTGTGCTTTGCAGATAATTGTGTTTTACAAATTGGTTTAACACGGCAACTCTGTGTGGAGTAAGTCTATCAGTGCCATTTTTCCAATAGTATTTGCTCACTTCCTATCTCTGTGTCACATGTTGGTAGTTCTTGCAAAATTTCAAACTTTTTCACTATTATTATACTTGTTATGGTGATCTGCAATCAGTGATCTTTGATGTTACTATTACAAAAAGATTACGACTCACTGTAGGCTCAGATGGTTAGCATTTTTTAGCAATCAAATATTTTTAAATTAAGGTATGTACAATTTTTTAGACACGCTATTGCACACTTAAGAGACTACAGTATAGTGTAAACAGAACTTTTACATGCACTGAGAAATCAAAAAATTCACATGACTCACTGTATTGCAATAGTCACTTTACTGCGGTGGCTTGGAACTGAACCCACAACATCTCCGAGGTATGCCTATACTGATACATGCTACAACATGGACGAACCTTAAAAACATTATGCTAAGTGAGAGAAGGCAGACATAAAAGACCACATATTGTATGATTTCATTTATATGAATGTCCATAATGGGCAAATTATCTACAGAGACAGAAAGTAGATGAGTGGTTGCCTAGGAATAGGGGAGAGAAGGGATTGGAGAGTGACTGCTAAAGGTTTTCTTTTCAGGGTGATAAAAATGTTCTAAGATTCATGGTAGTCTTGGTTGCACAATTCTGTGAATATAATCAATTTCGTCAAATTGTATACTTTAAATAAGTGAATTACATGGCATGTGGATTATATCTCAATAATGCTGTTAAGTAAGTTCCTTCTATCCACCTTGTGTATTTGTTATTGTTATTCTTGGTCATTTCTTAGTTGATAATATACTTTAAATCTTCATTCATTCATAATGAGGACAGCTTTTCATTTTAAGAAAAGAATGATCCTTTTCCTGCTACCTACATAAAATGACAAAACAAGGTTTCAAACTTAACATGACTTCGGATAATGAAAATTAACAGTGTTTCTTATTTAGAGAGCCAGAACAGAGCAGAGAATCTTGCCAAGAACCCGTCCTAATTAAATCCAGAAACCAACAGGACAGAATCAGGAGGATGAAGGCTGTGGGGACTGAAGAGCTTTCTCCTAACTGTGGTGGTTCTTTTGCATATATAGAAATAATTAGAATGTCCTCAGCACAGCTGCAATGTATTAAGAGTTCTAAACACATACAAGGTAAGCTTCACCTACACACTCCTAACAGAAATGTAGAGGCAGAGCCTATAGCCAGAGGGCCCCTCTCTTCAACGGTATAATTTGGGAAGTGGCTCAAGTGCCTCTCCCTTAAAACGTCACTCCAGGGGTCTGCCGGGACAGTGCCTGCAATGTCCATCATTGAAGTCACCCCAGTGCCTCCAAATGGTCCTTGTTAAAAAGAAAAAGTATTGCCTCAAGGGACAGCATAGTCAAAGCCTCCTGATCCTTTCACACAAACTCACCTGAGCAACACACCACACTTGCTCTAAGAGCAAGCAGCAAACAACAGCAGGCGCCCGGACAAGCACTCAAAACTCTTGCAGTTCCTGACTCTTGGATCCTCACTCCTGGTCCTTGCTCTTTTTGGTGACCCCCCCATCCCTCCCCCTCCCCCACCTCCTCTCTGGCCTTAGCCCAGGTTCCACACACAGGCCCTGGGGACTCTACCACACTTAACTCTGCCAAAACTAAATGTTAGGACCCGAAGGAAAAAGTGATGGCTTGAGTGAATGAGGGAGACACAGAATGGGGACTCTGGGGCCAGAAAGAGGCAAAAAGAAGTGTCAGGCACATAGGCCACTGCCTCAGCTGAGCCACAGTGACAACATCAAGGCATGATAAATCTTGGGCCGTTCCTGCTGAGAGGAATATTTCAAACGCACTCTGCCCAGTTAACAACTGTGCCCCATTAAGGGAAATTTAGGGTTAATGCCAGTCAACAGCTTGGCCCACATAACCTAAATGCCTAAATGTCAATGCTTCCAGCACAATCAAACATATTTGCGAATTAGAAAGACTGAAACATTTCCTTCCGATCAGATTTGTTTAGAGTAAGTGTACCCTAGTCTGAGAAAGCTCAATGTTTGTGATTGTTTATAAAACAGATTAATTAACAAATCTTCCCATTTCTTGGATTTATAGAAACCTTCTCAGGTGAAATCAAAATGTGATTTTATTAACCAAAATTATTAAGCAGCTTCTACTTAAGAGCTGAGGTAGATATACAGAGTAGGAAATACCACAAGGCCTTCTGAGGAAATCCAGTCTTTTCAGTCACTGGTCATTTCTGGGAGCAAAGGAGTTTACTTCTGAAGAAAAAACTGGAAAATTCTAAGGGCTCTGTATGCTGGCTTATAAAACTACAAAAGGCTACTCTATGCAAAATGAATTATAGAAATGAGGGAGAAATCAAAACACAAAAGTGGTGCACAGCTACATGGATGGGTGGTCTCAGGCCTCCCAGGTACACATGCAAAGTGGAACCAGGTGACAACATCTGAGAGACCTGCATTGTTTTCCAAGTTTAGTCATATTTGAATACCTTGTCTCTGCTTTTTTTTTTGGCTTCACCATGAGGCATGTGGGATCTTAGTTCCCCAACCAGTGATCGAACCCGTACCCCCTGCAGTGGAAGCGCCGAGTCTTAACCAGTGGACCGCCAGGGAAGTCCCAACTTGCCCTTTTTTTGTTTTAATTAGTGAAAATAAAGGAGAGCAAACACCGCATCTTGAAACTATTCATGGCACTTTGAGACCTTCCCGTGAGTGGCCGGAGCAGGGCAGTGGGAGGATGATGGAGAGAGGCAAGCTCTAACCGCAGAAGGTGGACTGGCCATGGTACTGCGCTCAGATTTTATCTCAGGCGGACAGGACAGCTCTGAGCAGGGCAGTGACATGGTACGTTTATGTTTTTAGCAGACTGCTGTGTGGCAAATGCTTTCTGGTAGAGCAAAAGTAAAAGCAGCGAGACCAGTGAGAAGAACTGTCCTACCCTGGTGAGAGGTGTTGGCTTACAGTCCAGGAGTGGTCATGGAAATGAAGTGGACATGGCAAAGTATGGTTTCAGCAATGTTCCTGAGATACAGCCAACAGGACTTGCTGACAGATTGGAATAGAAAGATGCCAAGAAACAAGTGGAGACTCTGGAGATGAAGAGTAATAGAGGCAAGGAAGCAGAGGCTCTATTTAGAGAAGCACTGCTGTAAAGGGGAGCAGAGATACAAGATGGTAACTGGGATAATGTGGAGTCAAGGGAGGGAGCTTGTTTCTGTTGGGTGGACGAGGGGTATAGCTATTTGTGCGTTTAAGATAAAAGATACTACAATAGATGGGTGGAAATGAGCCAAGAGAGAGAATCAGGAGTCAGGAAGAGAGATACTTGCATCAGTGGCAAGAAGGGAGGAAATTTATTCAACTGACATTTACTGAGCACCTATTAGATATTCTTTGTTCTTAAGAGGTTCACAGTCTAATGCAGGAGAAAGTAATATATATAAACTATTAAGCAGCAAAGCAATATCCAACAGTGGTATATACAAAGTATTAATGTACCATGATGGATAAAGAGTGTTAATGTACTATGACAGATGGGGGGTGGGGAAGAGCAACATACTGACATCAAATAAATGGCCAATTAACTTCTCTGAATTATTAATATATTTTGCATAAATATTTTTCAAGCAATTGTTCCCAATTCTACTTCTGATAAAACGAAGTCTTCTACTTTTGTGCTTCTAAAGAGCTACTACAAAAGTATAAAAAATGGCATCTATTTAGTACAAGACTGAGGGAACCTAGTTTTAGTAGTCAATTAAAAATTTAAATAATGTTATCAGAGACAATACTTGTCTCTAATAATTTTTAAAGTTTTACTTACCATTTAAATTTTTTCCCAAGTGCTACAGGAATGAGCTCAGGAATAACTTTTCAACTCTGTAATGTTAAGTAACTAGTGGCAAAGGAGTTTTTACAGAAAACAAGTACCATCATTTTCTGGGCAGCAGGCTCTACATTTGGAAGGACTCTCCAGGAGCCAGGGTGGGTTCACACAGACCTGTGCCTCTTGTCGGGGTCATTCACCCCCTGTGTGAGATAAAAACCTGATCCACCCTCTGGGCATCCTGCTTGGGCCATCCTGCTCTGACCAATCAGGCAAACCAGTCAAGCACAATATATGACCTGAGCAAACAGTATTTTATTCCAAAGACTTGTACATATTTTCAAAATGATTCATTTCAAAAATCAGACATGTGTTTTTGATGCTTCAAGAATACCAACTGGATTAGGTAAAGTTTGCTGTTCTCAAAAACTACAACTTCTGATATTTTAAATCATATAGTAATTCTACAACAAAAACACTTGACCTCTAGAGAACTACAAAGGTTCAAAATCACAGATCTTGAATCTCAGAATAAAACAATTTCTGGGTTAGCGGACTTCCCTGGCGGTCCTGTGGTTAAGACTTCGCCTTCCAAGGCAGGGGGCGTGGGTTCAATCCCCGGTTGGGGAGCTATGACCCCCACATGCCTTTTAGCCAAAAAACCAAAACAGAAAACAGAAGCAGTATTGTAACAAATTCAATAAAGACTTTAAAAATGGTCCACATCAAAAAAAAAAGCTTAAAAAATAAAAACAATTTCTGGGTTAATGTTTCCTACTTAGACAAGTTGACTTAAATTTCCTTCTTAGTGCACCTACCTGCTGAGCTGCATCTCCATTCACCAAGTGAGGCATCATGGCTACCTCTCCGTTCAGCAATGGTGGCAGTTCCAGAGGGATCTGGTCGGTCATCATCATTGTGACATACATTCATGGAGAATTTCCCTCAACTGGCTTCCTGCAAGAAAATCACCATTTTTTTGAAAAGGACTCAAGACCAAAAAAATTCACCTGTAACAAGTCAGTAATTTAAGTGCACCGTCATGGGGTCAGACGAAACTCAAATTCTTCTAATCACAGTACTGTATTAAAAGGGGTGAAGCAAAACCCAGGAAATAGCCTGAATTAGGAGACCACAAACCTGAGTCTCTAAGCAGCCAAGTGAACACAACCTCTAGTTCCTCAGTTTCATTATTTAGCTATAAATTTTAAAAACTTATGAATAATAGTAAGCCCCCTAACCCCATGGATCTTCCTCAGAAGAAAATGAGATAACAATTTGAGAGGCTAAAAGTGTCAAACGAACACTGATCATATCATTATCTTTAAGGTAATTACAGAAAATAAGGCCAAAGAGAATGAGCTATAAGGAAAGTTTTCCTCAAAAAAAAAAAAAAAAAAAAAGCAGTTAACAAAGCAAATAAGCAAAGGTTAACTGCCTACACTGCAGTTGTTGCGATTTCTGACCTTGCCATTAAATTGGTAATTAATCATGTTCTAATTATTTCTCTCCCGTCACCTCCTTGAATTGGATTTAACCTGTTGCATATTTACAGCTTTATCACTTCTGAATGTCTTGAGTTTTCCTGTACCTGACAGTACCCATGGCACCTTGTACGGAGTAAGGCATAATGGCACATTCCATTGTTTCCACAGAATAAACGATTTTCATCCAGGTATTCAAAACAACGCCAAGCCCACTTTCATTCCATAATGGTACTTGCCACCAACATCTAGCTTTTCAATATAACAGCAGGAAAACAATGAATTCCTATTCAGAATTTTAATGTTCCTTAAGAAGTATTTACGTATCCTTCAATCATGTCTAAAATTTTTGTCACAAAACGTTTAACAGCATGGACAAAGAAGAATAAACAAACACAGACGCACACTATTTTAAGTCAGTTCAGAAAGAAACTGCCATGTGGTTCATTTTAAATTTTTTCTCATTCATAACAAAGTCCCCCAAAATTTCAAATTCAAGAGGATTTGGTAAATGAATCCTTTAATACTCAATATCCAAATCAGGCAAAACAGTGGGGCAAATCCTTTAATGATTATCTCTAATTTGTCTCAGGTGTGACAAATAAAATATTTCTTCTCATTCTTAAAACCTCCATTCTGAATGTTAAATATATCTCCCTCCCCCAAATCCCACCCAAAAGATACTCCTTCCCTGGGAGTATCAAATGATGCATAAAAGCCACCCAAGAGATTATAAACTTTATTTTTAATTGGTAAAATTTTACACTATTCATTATAACCCCATTTGGAGAAACTAATTATTTTAAGCACCAAACAACAAAGTCTTGTCCCAACTAGGGAAGCACATTCTATAATAACAGGTCTTATAATGCAGTGTTAACAGTACCATCATGCTGTTTTATGAGGCAATTACTCAGTTCCTAAGCAAATAAAAGTACAAAACTCAAAGCCCAGTAGTTTCTCCTAATGTAGGACACAGATTCTTCCACAACAGAATTAACCAAGATAACTTCCACTGACACTATCATGGCATCAACTGTTTGATTTTGAGTACTACTAATGGAGTACTAATGTCCATTTCAGTTTTATTTCAAATATACTTAACCCTACTAGTGCATGAAGAAAGAATGGCTAGTTTTCCTCAGATTGATATTACACAGGCCTATTTCTTAAGCGTAGTGTTTTATGTAATGTTTCTTCAACGTGCAGGTTGGATAACCAGGCTACTAATTTACATTAAGGGTCTGAGGATAAAGCACCTGGGGGAAAGAAGCACTCCACACTCACTTCCACTTTTTCTCACCCCTCTGCAGGGAAGAGCCCCAAGGCACTTGCTGGTGGGGTTGTGGGGATTGTGGCTCCGTCCTCTCCCCTCTCCTCTGCTAAGGTAGTGAGCGCCAAAGCCCTCTCCCGGCGGGGGACAGTCCTGGTCATCTCACAGACAAGCATAAGGATAGAACCTGGTCTTTTTTCATCCTGTGCACGCAGGTACTGGTAGGAGGACATGATTGTGATCTAGTATAAAATTTAGGCATTCCTGGCCACCCATCCCTAATACCAAAGAAGATCTCAACTCCCAACATTATGTCTAACAGTGACAATTCCAATTTAAGAAACCTTCTGGTTGGCGTAGTAATAAACAATGGGACTTGCTATCATCAAAACACAGCAATCCAGCCCCACTAGCTGGCACTCTTAAGCACAGGTGTCAAGTCCAAACTGGGCAGTTCAACTCCAGGTTCTGCAAGTGTGGGATAAAAGGACAGAGCCCCTCCCCAGTTCCATGAAAGTCTTATAAATCTACGGTGAAGGAGGGTGGGAGCCAACAGAGAGCTGCAAAAACCCCCAAAGAAACCAAGTCCACTGGCACAAAGAGATAATTGTACTTGCTTTTGAAAATCGTACAGGCAACTTTGAGCAATGCAGCTATTCGATACAGAGAAAGATGCCTGAATCCTGTATTTCTTTTCTACTGGTTGATGGATTATTCGCCTCACAGATGTGCAGTGGTTGTTGCAGATTACTGAGAGGGGAACAAGGGAGGGGAAGACGGGGAACTGTGCATAAAAAAATCAACTGCTTGGGGCCTCCCTGGTGGCGCAGTGGTTGAGAGTCCGCCTGCCGATGCAGGGGATACGGGTTCGTGCCCCGGTCTGGGAGGATCCCATATGCCGCGGAGCGGCTGGGCCCGTGAGCCATGGCCGCTGGGCCTGCGCATCCGGAGCCTGTGCTCCGCAACGGGAGAGGCCACAACAGTGAGAGGCCCGCATACCGCAAAAAGAAAAAAAAAAAAAAAAAAAAAAAATCAACTGCTTGTACAGTCAACTCAGCATACAGTGGGAACATATAAACGTCGTACACTCCTAGGGCCTCAACTCAACCATGCAACAACCGTACCTTTAATCATGGAGAAAAATGGAAGAATAAAATGAAGCCACAGAGCCACACTGCTCATAAGCAAAGTTGTTAACCCTCTTTACCCTAGGCTACCAGCTTGCTAAAATCCAAGGCTTACTTTCTAATGCCCAAGAGTTTCACCAAGGGTAAACCACATTTTATCCTGCCTGCAATACAAGGTAAGAGACTGATCTAGAAGGGGTGGTTCACGCAGCCAACAATGTTTAAAACCCCCTTTCTACACTCCATGCACATACACAGGATATGTTCATTTGCCTGGAATTCAAGGGACATATAGAAAAAGCAATGTTACCTCTAGGTAAGATAATGCCCAGCTACTTTAACAAGGCAATTGCCTGCCAACCGGTCCTTAAATTATCATAGAACACCAACAATTTAGTGCCGTGGGCTTGGACAAGAGAAAAGGCAGGAGGAAGAATTATAAAAGAATGAAAACCATAGATGCAAAACATAAAACAGGGTACAAAGTAGTATTTACTATGGTTATTACCATATTTTTGGTTATTCCCTGGTGATGGGGACGGGTGTCGGGTAGCAGGAGGTAATGACTTTTCCAAATACAAATGGAAAGTCAAATGTTCAAGTTGTAAATTGGGGAAACCACTCAGCCCTAACCATTGACATTTGAAGAAGGTTAAGTCAGGCCAAGAGACTTGGGAAGGCTTGCCATGCATCAATCATTTAATGGTGACAGCTCCCCCAAAAGTGAGTCTCCTCTATTTTGGCCAATAACCCAGACAAAACTACACATGTACTCAACTTAAACACCTTAAGAGGTGCTTAAGCCTCAGCACCACTGTCTTGAGTAGACCTGGAGAATGTGACATGCCTAAGAAAGCTGACCAAACTTGAACTTTTCAAATGGAATTTTAAAAATGAACCCATGAATGTGGAAGGCTTACTATTCAAACAGCTAACTTTAAGGACCAAAAACTTTATTTGCAATAATTGTGGATGGAACTTATGCATTTTCTTACTTCATTATAGGGCAGTATGGCCATAACTTTATTTTTTCTTAGGGATGTAGAGTCATTGTTTACAATACTGTGTTCAGTCACAAGGTGACATACTAGGGAGTTACTAAGCATTCTGACCTTACATACTCAGAGAAATTCACCCCTACTTTGAGTTCTTATGTTTAAATTCTATGGGTTTTTTTTTCTCTCTTCCTCATTAGGCTGTACCACAAACCACACCTCCTCAAATCTGAGAAACATATCCTAAATTTGCCGTCTTATATCTTCCTTGGGCTGGGAAGCCAGGTGGTTAGTCATACACACATAGAGGAGTGGTCTCTGGGGTCTCAGAAGCTCCCCTCTGTGCCCTGCACCATCCTCCTTGACCACGTGCTGATTACCAGCTCTGAGGGAAGCTGAGTGAGCCAGATGTGTGATCTCTGGATAACTGAGCTGTAACTGTTTTTCGTGTCAGTCAGAAAGTCTCATGAGAAATCACCCTGACAAAACCCTCGTTATCCTGGTCTGGGTTCCTTCTCCCTTGGACAGATGTGCATCTGAGCTGGCCAAAGCTTTCAGAGCTCATGCATTGCATTCAAGGCTCTACCACATCCACACTGTCCTCCTCACACACAACTGAGCTCTTGCAATAAATCCATTCTTTAGACCACTACCGTTTACAAATAAAGAATAAATGTGCTGCAGAACTAATCCGACTAAACCAATAGAAAATAGATGACCTCTACTACAATGCTTTTTTCTAATTCTCTGAACTTTTTTTTTTCTTTTTCACACAGAGCTCCAAGGTTTCACTCCTATTCTTTTTATTCTTACCCATACTTCTATTTCAAAGAATTCGGTGACAACCACAGGCCCTCACAACCTCTCCCCCTAACCACACATCCGAACACTAAAACCACAAGTGCTTCATGCCCGGCCAGTTCTATTCTTTTGATTGACAGGGAAGGGATGCCACATGAGCACTTGTGGTTAACTTCCGTCTCTCCTGAAAGCAAGTCGTTTGTTACCGTCCTTACCTGTTAGCAAGGCCCAGAACCAAAGAACTTCTAGGCTAATGGCTGGGGGGCGGGGGTGGGGGGGAGAGCGCTGCATACTCTGAAAAAGAGATCCTCACTGCTGGTAAGACGTTTAATTCTGTCCAAATATGCCCCCAAAGCTTTTACAGAACACCTTATTTTAAAATAATATTGCAAAGGGTCTTCAGTTTTTACATTACTCTAGGCAACTGGGTTATTACTTTTTCCCTTTATTTTGCTTCCATCACTCCAAGTCCAAAAAGGTTTTCCATGGTATTTTGGCCCCAGCCTATACTAAGAAACACACAGCCAATTTCATAAAAAAACCCGATTCTCAGGAGAGAACCACAGATCCATTTCCAAAGGCCAGAGAAAGCAATTATATACTAGGAAGAATTTCTAACTTGAAAAAAAACCAAAGCCCTGATCACCACTGGAGGAGGTTTAAGTCTGTGGACCTGGCCTTCATATTAGTAACAGAATGTCCTGGTCCTCACTCCATAGGCTGATGACCCGAATTTCCTTACATTAATTCAAGATGTGAGTTAGCAGTACGGTACACAAATGGGTTTCAGATGACAAGAGGAAAAGAAACCTAACGGCACCAAAAGGAGCAAAGCATAACCAGCAGCGCCAAACAGGGTGGTCCTACTGGGTGAAAGGAGACGGGCTCCCTGAGTCAAGTCTCAGGCCAGCACCAAGGTGCAGGCTCCCAGGCTCACTTCACCTACACCCTGATGTGGCTTCTTCTGACCTATTCTAAACTATCCCGGGGAAGTGTGTAAAAAATAAAAGCGGTATGAGAACCAGTAAGAAGAATGTATGTGTGCCAATTACACCACACACACACACAAAAAATGCACATCATCAGTTTTGACTTTTTGCTTCCATTCTGCAATTCAAATGCACTTTCAGAAGTGAAATGGGTTCCTTGATGAATGCGAAATGGATGGAAACCCACCAATTAAGACCTATGAAGCAATTAGGTAAATAAATAATCTAATAAATAATAATAAAATAATTTTCAGAATTCATATCACTAAAGTTAATTGTGATTCCATAAAGCTTGTATCTTTTCCAATAAAATATACATTAACCAATCACCTTCACATAATCTAAACAGCATGTAAACATTTTGCTTGCTACATGCTTGTTCTGCAGCCTGGGGAAAATATTCTCAGGGGCACATTAGTAAAATCATAGCTTGATTCATACTTCAACAAAAGTTTCTTCTCTACTAAAAATACTAAATGACTTCCAATAGTAAGAATCTATTGTGGACCAGGTGTCAGAAAATCGTCACAAACATACCAGAGAAATGTTCTAGCCATTTTTTAAAATAGTAATAAGGAAAAGAACTTTTTTTCCTGATTCAACATGGCAAGAAAAACCCCATTAGCAGTCAAAATGACAATAGGATAAGCTTACTTAATCACAAAAAAAAACGGGGGCTTTGTTTTGCTGTGTTGTGTTTGAGGCAGATGGGTTTGAGAGGTTACCAAGAAATTACTGTATCTCTTTTCAAAGAATATAATTATCAGATAGCTAATGTTTTATGAGTGATTACAAGTTTCTTAATGGCTTCCAATGTAAAACCTAAGCCTAATAAAACCTAATTTATTATGACAAACATTTGTGCAGCTGATTTACACTTGTTTATGCCATGACTGTAGTAAAAAAGAAAAATCTTAAAAGTCAAAATTTGACAGAGAATCATGTAGCACAGAAAAAAGAAAAACTGCTTTCATGAACTTCCTTCTCATACAGGTGGCCGTTATGTACACATGTCCTCAGTCACAAGGACCGACAGCTTCCTAGTGTGTAGTCTTCCACTCTAAGTTTTATTAGCAAGATTTAGAAAAACAAAGAGGGAGAGAGGAGGAAGGGAAAGAGAGAAACGTTGAGAGAGGAAGAGAGAGAAGCAAAAACATTTTTAAAAAGTTATACACATTCTTACAACTAACGAGATATCAAAGTATCATTTGCTATTTTATTTTCTTCATCAGAAAAACCTCTTACCTTCCTGCTCCGTTCTGGTTTTGAAAGGTAAACCCCTGATGATATTTCAAGACCTAGAAACTCTCAAAACAGTTCTAGCCTTTGGAGCAAAACTAGAAACAGCTTTCTGATGATAACTGTGGAAACACCAACAGCATCAATAGAAAGAAAAAAAATGATGAAAACAAAATAGAAACACTGTGCAAACTCCTTTACCTCTGAAATTGAGAAAAACCTGCTCATCCATCAACACACATCGGACTGTTTTTACTATATTCCTGCTACTGTGAAAGCAGGACTTTTCTTTCCCTTCTGGTAACACTAAAGCGGTGGCCGTGGCACTGGCTCTGACCACGTGGAATTACCATGTGGCCATTTAGGAACCTGATGGGGGGCACTGCCACTGGACAGGAAAAGGCTGCAGGTGGTTTCAGTGCTTCTCTTTGTACCGTCTCTCCCGTACACTGTGGGCAACCATGAGGAAAGGTACTTGTCCAGGCAAACACTCTTTCACTTTTCTGAAAATCAAATTAAATTGTGCCCAAAAAAGGATATGGAGAGAAACTAAAGATATTTATTAGAATTTTTCACAGCCCTTCCACTAAAAACTGTTCAAAGGACCAGTATGTTATGGCAAAAAAGCACTAGAGCAAAGAGACCCCAAGACTGAGTACTGGAAAATGTGAGTTCTAATTTGAGGTTTGCCAATAATTAGCTTTAAATTTGGGCAATAGGGCCTCCCTGGTGGCGCAAGTGGTTCAGAGTCCGCCTGCCGATGCAGGGGATGCGGGTTCGTGCCCCGGTCTGGGAGGATCCCATGTGCCGCGGAGCGGCTGGGCCCGTGAGCCATGGCCGCTGAGCCTGCGCGTCCGGAGCCTGCGCATCCGGAGCCTGTGCTCCGCGACAGGGGAGGCCACAGCGGTGAGAGGCCCGCATACCGCAAAAAAAAAAATAAAAATAAATAATAATAAAAAAAATAAAAAAATAAAAATAATAAATAAATTTGGGCAATAAATTCCTTCTTTTACAAAATGACAAGATTATAGATTCGCCTTTAAGGTTTCCTTTTGCTCTTAATAGACTATGTTTCAAAACACCATTGCCTACTGTGCTCACTTCATACAGATTAAACAAAAGCTAAAAAGAGAGGTTTACTCAAACTCTAAGAACCTGTTAGTTTCTCTTACTTGTATGAGTATAATCTGAGCCTTCTGCATAAGAGAGGAAGAATCTAAGTAAAATGTTGAAAAAGAACGTATTGAGTAAATAGTGACAGAGATCACTGTGTTTTTATGCCAATGAAATCTAATTTTACAGCTGAGTTCTACACAGCTGTGAAAGAAAGACTCTTGCCATGGCTTGCCACTTGAATGAAAGGAGTGATGAGAACTGTTCATGCAGAAAAACCTCTTGAGACATGAGCAGTACCTGGAGGTATGCACCCAGCTGGTTGGTTGAGGCACAAATAGTCTGGAATTTGTCTTCTTGTCTGACATGGGTTCATTAGTGAAGTTAAATCACAGTTGTCTGAAAAAGTTCCTAACCTTAAAGACACTCTCGCTTTTTGCATCCAATTATAAACACAGGAGAATTAGGTGGCAAAGTTTAAATTCACAGAGAAATCCCGTGAAACTGAGCTAGATTAAAATCACCGCTGCCACCTCTGCCACAGATTAAATAACAATAAATGATTCAAGCAACAAATAAAAAAAAAGAATTGTCTACTGTGCTCCAGAGACCAAGGAGGGATGCCAAATAGTCTAATGTATAGGCCCTGCCTTTGAGAATACATAGATGCTTGCTTTTTTTTTTTAATTTGGCAAAGTATAGTCATGAGTGAACTCAAAACTACCATACAGGAAAGGCACTATTTTCTGAGAAGGAAAAAAAAAAAAAACCTACATATCTAAGGATCATATGTAAGCATTATATGCATCCTGAGGTTACTTTTATCAATGTAATTCTCCATGAATATACAGAGGTTGGTTGCTTCCATAGCCCCTTAATATACTCCAAATCTTTAAGGAAACACAAAAACTTTAAAAAAAATTCTATCACTACATATACACAATCTCTGGACCTCTGATCCACATCCACACATAAACAGCTCAGTTTTGAAAATATTAACTAAAAGGGAAAGGGGGCCCAACTACAAAAAAAGTTTACCAACCAAAGGCCCGTTTGTTTTGTTCATTGTTTTTAAACGGTGTTTAAAGAAGTTTGCAGATGTAATTAGACATTTTTATTAGAACACCTAGACTCCAGGCACACTCAGCACAATAAATTTCACATCCCAAGGATGACAGTCTAGCATCTAACAAGAAACATTCCAAAGCTATGAGCCCTTATTTTCACACATATCCAAGCTAACTTTGTCACACTTTACCCAAAGATGAGAAGAACTGAAAATATTTCTTTTCAATGAGATTCGGAATTGTGTGGTTGTTTTTATCTTTTTCAATAGGATGTTGAAAACAAGTCTACAAAACTATAGTCCAAGAAGAGAAGAGGTCACTCCTAAAACCCTCTCCAGCTCCAGGTCTCACCACCTCCCCACCAGTCAACCTGCAAGCTGCAAGGGCAGGGCAGATATAGAAAGAGATGAGATGGGAAATCAGAAGACACGCTCTCCTCTCCATCCCAGCACCAGAAGCTCACTCTTCACCCAGCCCCTGGGCTACTTACTACCACCTGCCTGGAAGCCCCACGGCACTGTGACAGGTCCCACTGCTCGTCAGGGCTGTGACTCAAGGTGGGCCTGCACAGGCCCTCTGGGTCTCAGTTTCTTCATCTGTAATGTGGGTGCTTTAACACAACTTCTAGAGTCCCCTCTAATGAAATACAAAATGTAATTTATTATTCTGCTTTTAGAGATGTATTATTAATTAAATTCACATTTCTACAGCCACTTGGGTACCTAACAGCCACGTGTAACACCCTTTATCGGCGTGTGGGTGGGATGTGGTGCAGACACCCAACAACAGACTGTTTCTGGGAAAGGGTGAGAGAAAGAGCCCCAAAGCAAAGAAAGGCACGGCTTGCAGCCCCTGCACACTAATTCTTACCTAGCCTCTCAACCTTCGTGTGAAGGAGGCAGTATTCCCCTCTTAACAGGTATTGCAGCTAAGGCTGACAGAGGTTAAGTAAGGTGCCCAAAGAGACTCAGAAAGTGATGGTAAGAGTCAAGGCTCTCTGAGTGAGCTGATTATAACATCTAAGAATCTGGCAACAAAACATGGAAGTGGAAGGACTGATGAAAAATTCATAGGTTAGTGAATTTTTAAAATTAGATAAAACAAGCACATAGTACAAAATTCAAAAGATAACTTTCGAAGACATCCAATCAAAGTACACTTCTCTCCTATCCAGTCCCCAGTTCCCCATACACAAAGGCAACAACTGTGAGTTTTGGGTGTATCCTCACCAAGATGCAGATTTAATGATTTTTTTTAAACACTATTTAAAGTAGCTTAAGGAAGGTTAAACAAATCCACTGTACTATCATGTAGTCCAGATGGTTAAAAATTAGGGAGAAAAAGAAACCAAACTATAAACTACTAAAGTTACACCCTCTGTGTTGATTTTCAAAGAGATATGCCATGATTAAACACAAAAGTAAAATTACTTCACAAAGGAGGGCAGCTTAGCAAGTCATAGATGAGGAGAGTGTTAGAATAAGGTATTTGGTACAAAGGGTTTCAAGATTCTATTATTTTCAATATCTCAAAAGGACTAAGCTGAAAGGAATCTTCTAAAATAGCATCAAACAAAAGGACATGAACAGAGATAATCATCCATTCTTTTAACAAATATTTATTGAGCATCCACTATGTACCAGGGACTGGACTGGACTAGAATTCTAGGATTCTAGAAATAAAGGCATGTTGTTAAATAGCATTACACTGAAATGTTATATTTGATTAACCCAAATCCACACTGGATACTTCTGACAAAACCGAAGTCAACATGCCTCCCTGCTCTATGAAACCTTTCATCTGAGATAAGCTTCAATGTCTAAATTTGGTTTCCCAGCTGTGGCATCTTTCCTACTCTTAAGAGTGTGCCAGAAGATGAATTTGTCTTCAAAACATGCCACCTGCCTCAACCTTCATTTCTGATTAGCCAGGAGGATACTAAAATTGTTTCTTTAATCAGCTCATATAGAATTCAATCATGTTTATTTAACAAACTCAGCTTTGTTGAACTGAATAGATGTTATAAAACACTCATTACAAGGAAGAGCTCTGAAGCTGTTACTTCAGCCCGGTAGAGGCATCACTGATGTTTTATCCAATTTATACTTAAATATGTATTTCAAAGATTTCTAACATTTTATTACTAATTTTAGATGTTGGTTCAAATATTTCTTCCTCCCCTATGTGGGGGAGGGTAGAGAAATCAATGAGAATAGTATAGGATACACTGAAAATCAGTTTACAAACATGTTTTTAAAACAAACTATTTCTTAAAGAATCATTACAACTGATGACATTCTCATAAGCAGCTCTGTATTTCACCTAATGTGACTAAACACAAAGCAAATACCAGGTGTTCCTTAGAACTTACAAGGTACTGAAACAGAAAATTCACATGAAATGACACTTATAAAGAAACAAATTAGCAGGTGCAAAGACACTGTGTAAGAGAACATCTATTTACTATATCAGATTTTAGCCCATTACAACAAAATTTTAGCATGAGCAACCACTTTCCTAATTCAGACTAATATTTTGAAAACACAAAAATGTGGAATTCTTCAGAAAAAGCATTTTCTTTCTTTTACAGGGGAAAACAAAAACAAAACAAAACTGTCACGTACCATAGAGCATCAAAGAGATTTAATAAATGAAATGGCAATTGGTGTATACATACTTATATGCAAACAGACGAATCTAAATGTTTGTAAAGCATGATGCTTGCCTATATTCTAAACACTCCCTGTAAATAATGACGACATCATTAATTACACTAATATAATTTGTTAAGAAAATGTAAGGGGGCTGCATTCATTTATTTAATAAATACTCACTTAGGTTCTGCTCTGTGTAAGACACTCTTTTGTTCTAAAATCATTCAAATTCTAAATTTAAGGAGTCTACTAATAGGCTTTAAAATCTTTCCAGAAAAATAATTTTAAATTTCAACTCTGCTACAAAATGCATGTTCTCCAATTCAATTTTCATATTTCTCCTCATGTGAAAGCATGAAAGACACAAGATACTTTTCAGTTAACATTATTGAAGAACTCAGAAGCATAAGATTGAAAAAGACAAATAACATTTTAGGATTATTAATAGTTATGACCTCATGAACCCCATTAAAAGAATCTCAGGAACACCCAAGGGTCCCCCATACCATACTTTGACAACCACTGCTCCATGCCAAGCACCTTAGATGTAAGAAAAATTTAAACTCACTTTCTAGTAGACAAAGATTGTTGTCCATATTTTATACTCTATACATCCACAATTCACCGGGCAGGGTCTGAACAAAGAATAATTAATCCAAATGAAAAGGTATCCAAATTCCACCACGGATTTCTCTACAGGACTTTATGTTACACTCTTTAAAGTACCTTGGTGAAACAAATTCATTTGGTAAAATCTTGAAAAAAGAGCAACAGGCTGGGGGGATAGGAAATGGATGTTGGGGACCAGGTACTCCCCTGCTGGGAATGTCAGCAAACATTCAGGGACCGGGTGGGACCTGACTCCAATAAATCCAGGCCCATTAGACAGGGACCCGGTTCAATCTCTCGAGTAATCATATCCATGCCCTGGATTCAAAGCAAACGATCAACTCCAAGGAAATAAAGACAAATAATTTTGTGTTGCCATTCCCAAGTAAGAATCTTATCTGCTCTGATCTCTACACCTTCATTTACTGCTCAGTAGAGCCCATTTGAAATCCCAAGATGACTTGATCTAGTATTTTCTAGGGTCACTACTTTAATTTCTTTAGCCACAGCCTATTATGTCTTTCATCAGAGAACCCAAAAGGAGTTTTCTGAGGCGTAAGGATAACTCTTAAAACAAGAACCTCAAGTTTCAAATATAGACAGAACAGTTAGTAAGAAGGTGACATTCATTTCCTAGAGCAGGAGAATTAGCAAGATCAAAATATGCCACAGCTAACTGATTTACATTCAGCAAACACGCTTAGATAAGTGGCTTCCCTTTTATTTTTAAAAATAGATTTAACAAGCATATTAATTTTCCACCGGCCATTATAAATAAATGCAACTACAAAATATCGTTCTTTGCAAGGGAGTTCTGGCCAGTCGCTGTGAGCCTGACCCTGAGTGGAATGTGTATTTACATTGCCGAGAGGGTGCATTGTGTACTGGTGGGAAAGCACTTCTCACAAACCTCCCATTCAAGGGAGGCCTCCACAATAGGTACTCACACAGGAAGCAGGCCTCGCTAACAGCACCTCCAACTGTTCCAGAGAGAACTTTCCAAGGCAGGGGACGGTGAACCACTGTAAATGCCATGTTCACAGGCCCCCACTGCCTACACTTCAGGGTCAACAAAGCTGGTGTTGTCCACAATCATTCCCCCGAGTTCTTCCCGAGGTAAAAGGGACACAGTCAACAACTGCATTTCATTTTTCTAGCTAATCTCTCAGGGTATCACTTTGTTTAAAAAAAAAAAAAAATCACAAGGCCACGACACTTTTCTCTCAAATAAACTGGAAAATACTCCCAGGAACTTATTGCTTTTCAAAACCAATGAAAGGTGTTAGTATTGAATATGCAATTTTTAAAAAATCAAAACTTCAACACTCACTTCATTATCTCTACTGAAAATTAGGGTTCCTTAAATACTGACCATTTTGCTTAACTGCAAAGCAAAAAAAATAATTATTTTAACTCCTCAAATAGGAAAGTGGGCATTGTCAGCATCATATCAATGACTTTTGCACAAATATGTGAGGAAATAAAGATAATGGTGACACATGCCATCAAATTAACAAACTGCTGATGGAAAATGCAATTAACAAATAGGTTTTACCAATTTACTACCACACTACAAAACTACCAGTTTGACTTCTTCCTCCCTACCTGAGCTTTTTTAAAAAAAACACAACCAGGTTCTTTCAAAAATGTTGATTAAATTCTCAGTACCCAAGTTTCTCAACGTGCAAAAGAGAGGAATATTCTTAGGCCATTAAATAACTTAATGACATTGGGCAAGGGGCAACTCCTCTGGCTTATTTTTCTCATTTCTCTAATTAGAGGACTAAACTCCATGATCAAGGTCCCTGCCAGCTCTAATAATCTATCGATTTGGGGACAGCAACAAAGAACATCACATTTAATACATACATCTCAAGAGTTTATTGGAAGTCTAATACTTAAGGCAGCCACCATAAAATAAAAGGCATCTGCACCCATGCCAACCGTAAATAACAGCACTTACTAGCTTCAGGAAGTCACTACTGCAATATAGAAAAAGTAAACCAGAAATCACATAGAAATGCTCATAACACAATATTTAGTGAAAGGTACACAGAGTATATATGTACATGTAATTGTTTATGAGACTGAAATGAAATAAAACCAAAATGTTAACAATGGTTAACCTATGGATAATGAAATGAGTTACATTTTTTCCTTTGTACTTAACTATTTTTGAGCATCTATAATTTTAATAATCATAAAAGTTAACTTTTAAAAACCCATATAATTCCATCTACGTTGTACCTGTGACTGTTCAAATTTTCACGATGAAATATTTCCAAACCACTGTACAACATAAGGTAAAGACCTAAAAGATACGGATTTAGCCAAGTCTCCCAGAACGAACTTTCACCATTCAGCCGGGGACTATGTGGAACACAACAATGGAAGCACATCTGTGGTTAAGTAATAGATTTGGTAACATTTACAAAACCAGCCCTGGGTCATGCTTGCTAAGTAATCCCTAGATTAGGCATGCTCACTAGGACCAACCCAAATAGTTTTTTTAAAGGGAAGAGGGGAAAGCAGGTTCCTCGGCCTTACTTTTTTTAGATAACAAGCACTCCAAAATATCCTCTTTGAACTGCCAAAATAAATCGAACTTTCTGGGTGGAGAACTCTCCATCAATCAGATGAGGCTCAGCGAAGATAAACTAATAATAGAAATCTGTTACATACTTACTTAGCTGTGCTAACTATGCTAGTCCCTAACTAGCACAAAGGACTTCAAAAACTCTAGCTAAGAAAAGTACAGGGTGGGACCAGAGAGTTCCCTTAGGGTTGGCAGGCCTCATTCTCAGTGGAAAAGTAACTACCCACTCTTATCTTTATGGTTTTTCTCCACCCCACCTTCCCTCATCTGAAGCCTAAAAATATTTGTCCCATATTTTAATTCCCACATCCCATATATTAGAACATATAATATACGGTCACTCTAGGAATCTGGAAATACAGAAAAGTAGGAAGAAAGTTTCGATTATTCATAATCACATCACCCAGAAACATCCACTGTTAAAACAGTGATGTGTTTCATTTCAATTTTTTTCTAGCCATATGAAATCTATAAAGTTAGAGGGCTACAGTTGACACAGTATAGACCTATTTTTTTATTTTTGATATTTCATGATTATAACACTGACAACTTTAAAAAAATAAAGAACTGGTTCCTAAGTGACATTTTCAGAGAAGGTGGCAAAATCTTCTTCAGGTCCTTGACCTTGGCACAAAGCTAGGGAATACATGGTATTCAACTGACATGACCAGTGTGTACCCAAAAGCATAATCTATTCCTATATGATATCAGGTTATAATGACATAATACACTTAGATTGTGTGCAAATATTTAAATAGAATTATAAAGTGAATGGTCCCCACAAATTACTGTAAATTCAATTTTTTGTTTCTATGTTTCCATATATGTAAGTTTCTAAAAAGTAAAGGTTTACTTTCTGTTTCCTAAGAGCCATAGGATGCTTTCAGTTAACTGTTCATAATACTTTCTTCACAACTATAAACCTACCCTATCTTCTCAGCAGAACAGACGTATCATGAACGTTGATGGCACTTTGACCCAAAAAACTTAACCCTGAGCATCTAGGTGTATTGCTGCCAGTAGAGTTATTAACAGAAAACCAGACTGGCAAAGTGTATGATGTGACCTAAAATCTCTTAGTATAAAGTATATCTCAGCATAAAATAGTGAAAAGTTGGAAGCCATCTCATCCACACAATGTAAGAGTATGCTGCCAATTTCAAATGCTGTAAGTGAAGAGAGATGCACACAACACACTGTTTATAGGGAAATAACAACATAGAGGAATAATAGGTTAACAAACAGAAGGTCTACGCTGTGGTCTTATTTCTGCAAAACTAGGAATATGTTTATTTTTCACAAGAGAACAGAAATAAAAGAATATACACCAAAGTGTTCACAGTAGGTAGAATGAAGAATTTTTCATCAACATGTTCTGACTTTTTTTTTTAGTGGTGCTTTTGCTAGGGAAAAAAAAAAAGTATTGAATATATAGAACACAGAGCATCTTAAGGGCAATCTCACCATATTTGTCAAATCATCCAACGGAAAAATGAGAAACAGATAATGGATATCTGATCAATGAGAATCCTGTGATACAAAACACACCTCTATGACTTCCTAAAAAGGGTCACTGATGGTGGCAGCCCCACCTTCTAAATCGGTGCAGCAGCTCACAGGTGTGGTTTCTGCTTCACCTTAGGCACAGTGGGCCGACCCACAGTGATGGTGAGGACTCCGCTCCTAGAAACTATTTTCAGTTTCAAGATATATCATAGAACCTGAATCTAAAAAGGAACCTTGAAAAGTTCAGTCTGACACAGGCTTGTACAATATCTAAACATCCCTAATTGACCAGAGGCTTCAAAATATCATAACCCAGCATTTTTTTTTTATTATACTATATCCTTCAGTTAGTTTTCCCGGATTTCCTCTCTCAAACACTTGGTAAAAACACGTTTATTTAGAATAACAGGATGATAGGAATAGATAAGGTCAGAATTAGACATAACCATGTCTCAGTCAGTTAAAAATATAAACTGTTGAATATTTTAAAATCACCACTAGTGAAACGATTCTTCCTTTAATAAAAGTCTGTTCCTCTGACTCTTCCTTTCCACTACCAGCAGCAGGAGGAGCAGTGCCCTAGTTCAGGAATTAAATCAAATCACTTCTAGATTCTGGAACCATCTGGAACCAACTTATCCTGCCCACCATCTCTCTCTCATCTCCCTCTTCTGTCCACTCTACCCTGCACATGCAGACCATGTAATTCATTGTGAAACGTCACCTCCACTAGGCCACCGCTCACTCTCACAAACCAGGGACTCTTCAAGCAGAGACCAGAATAGCTCTCATGAGATGCGGAATGAGGGACTTCGCGTGTGCAAGTGGGAGTTCTACTGAGCTAACTGCTCCGGTTAGTGTTTCTTCAGGTGTGACGCAGGAACTACTGCAACAGAATCAGGTGGGGTGCTTGTTCAGAAACACAGATTCCTCACAAATGTTCACAGCAGCATTATTCATAAATGCCAAAAAAGGAGAAACAACCCAAACATCTATCAACTTTAGAATAAGTAAATAAGACATGGTAGAGCCACACAATGGAAAAGAACTTGGCAATAAAAAGGAATGAAGTACTGACACAAGACAGAACATGGATAAACCTTGAAAATATTATGCTAAGTGGAAAAAGTTAGCCACAGAAGGCCACATATTGTCTGACTTCCTTTTTATGAAATGTCCAGAACAGGTGAATTTTGAGAGACAGAGAGGTGTTTGCCTGGAGCTTGGGGCGGAGGTGGAGGGGTAGAGGGATGGCAGGGCAGAGTAACTGCTAACAGGTACTACAGGGCTTCTTCCAGAAGGTACAAAATGTTCTAGAATTTGATATTGGCTATGGTTGTACAACCTTGCCAATATGCTAAAAATATATACATTGCATTTTACTCTTAAATGAGTAAACTGTATGACGTGAATTATTTCTCAATAAAACTTTTAAAATACGGATCCCGGGCTTCCCTGGTGGCGCAGTGGTTGAGAGTCCGCCTGCCGATGCAGGGTACGTGGGTTTGTGCCCCGGTCGGGGAGGATCCCACGTGCCGCGGAGCGGCTGGGCCCGTGAGCCATGGCCGCTGAGCCTGCGCGTCCGGAGCCTGTGCTTCGTTCGCAACGGGAGAGGCCACAACAGTGAGAGGCCCGCGTACCGCAAAAAAAAATAAAAATACGGATCCCTCAATTCCACCCCAGAACTACCAAATCAGAATCTCAGGAGGGAGGCCTGAATATCTTTCCTCTGACAAGGGCAGGTGATGGGAATTTTCAGAAAAGCTGTGAAATATACTAAACACTGTCTTAGATCTTTCCTAATATGACATATGTGGGCAAGATAGTATACTCTTTTTTTTTTTTTTTTTTTTTTTTTTTTTTGCGGTATGTGGGCCTCTCACTGTTGTGGCCTCTCCCATTGCGGAGCACAGGCTCCGGACGCACAGTCCCAGCGGCCATGGCTCACGGGCCCAGCCGCTCCGTGGCACGCCACCAGGGAAGCCCCCAAGATAGTATATTCTGTAGCTCAAAAACATTTCTCAGGCCAAACAGATCCTCCACAGTCCCCTGTCTATATAAATGTATTTCCTACTCTGCCCACATGACTCGCCCTCCTACCAGCGTCATGACTCTTCCCTCCTACCAGCGTCATGACTCTTCCCTCCTACCAGCATCACGAGTCTCCAGAAGCATGTGACTGCTGAAACTCTGCTCCTGGTACTCCCCTCCTCTTTCCTAAGACATCCACCTTCTGTCTAAGCCTTATCTGTTGCTTAAAGCTACCTCAAGATTACTCCAGTTTACAATGACCTCCACTAAGAGCCCTTTGGGCCTTCCTGTCCTCAAGTGTGAAAGGAGGGTGATGGACTGCTGAACTTTTTCCATATCTGATAGTCTGAGCCTCTCTGAAGACTCAAGAGACACTCTAGGCAAGCAAACTTTCCTCCATTCAATTCACTTATTACATCCAAATAATGCCTCTTGTGCAACTTTCTCCCCTACTTGATGTATGGGGAAGTTAAATAACTTGAGGAAGAATTTTTTTTTTAAGGCTGGAGAATATGCACCTGTTAAAAAGGTCCTCAGGATACTGCTGTAGGGCCCTGGCGTGTGGTAGTGGCTCAGCTATTTGATGAATTCCTTGATACTTACGAAGTCACTCCTTTAGCTACAGTCTATTCAGACTTTTAGGTTTGCTGAGGTTATATACAGAGATCTTTTGCATGGGGGAGACCTGTCACTTCTGTACTGCTTCTGTTTGACATATGAAGGTTGCTGTTCTTCTTTTCCAAGAAGACACTACCAACCCCTATCAAAGAAACCTGTAATATATGTTGTTTTTTCTGCCAGTGATGATGGCTTTATGAAAGCAGTTGAAAGAAGAGTTGTTAAGGTTAGAGGTGCATTCCATGGTCATGAGATGAACAAAATGACGGGCCCATCTTGTGATCAATCTGCAGTCTCCTTTTCTGAAGCAGTCTAAAGCCATTCATCACTGCCTCCCACCGCGTACACAACGCAAGGTCAGTGAAACGCCACAGCACTCCAGATGATGTTCCTGGAAGCAACACGGTTTTCAAAATTGCTCTTCGGTGACTACTCGTGTCAAGATGAATAAACAAAAATTCCACATGTGTTAAAATAAAAGCCAATTTTTTGAAGAAGCTAATAACTTTTGCATCACAATTTATAGGTACAAAATGCATTCTTAGGGGCTTCCCTGGTGGCGCAGTGGTTGAGAGTCTGCCTGCTAATGCAGGGGACGCGGGTTCGAGCCCTGGTCTGGGAAGATCCCACATGCCACGGAGCAACTGGACCCGTGAGCCACTGAGCCTGTGCTCCGCAACAGGAGAGGCCACAACACTGAGAGGCCTGCACACTGCGATGAAGAGTGGACCCCACTCGCCACAACTACAGAAAGCCCTCACACAGAAACGAAGACCCAACACAGCCAAAGATAATAAATAAAATGTGACACCTTTATAAAAAAAAAAATGCATTCTTATATTTCCAGCAACTGGTAAGGACAAAGCTTCATAAAGCTGAAATTAAGATGCTCCAAAACACATATACATAAACACACATATACACATGTATGCATAGATATACACTCCTCAGAAAACACACTAGGAAATTACACAGCCCTTGATACTATAATGCCCATTTCTAAATCTATAAAATATCAGAGTCCTGTAATTTCTAATAGTCTTTTTCAGATGTTTGCAAATTAAGGGAAAATGTGCACCTCATCTTCAAACTGTACTGTTCTTTTCACATGTTAATATTATATAGATAAAAACCTTGGTAATTCAAAATTATTGAGGAAAATCCCATCTATATATATGAAAAGAAGCAACTGCAACAACAAATACAAATGCAGCTAAAACTGTCAATAGCATTGCCAAGTGTAACTCCTACCTGCTCTACTTAACAGATATGACATACTTGTACCTCTAACTATTGCTACTTCAAAACAATATTTTCCCATGGATGGACCCAGAGATTGTCATAGTGAGTGAAGTAAATCAGACAGAGAAAGACAAACATCATATGACATCGCTTATACGTGGAATCTAAAAAAAAAGGGTACAAATGAACTTATCTACAAAACAGAAATGGAGTTACAGATGTAGAAAACAAACTTATGGTTACCAGGGGGTTGGGGGAGGAGATAAATTGGAAGATTGGGATTAACATATACACACTACTCTATATAAAATAGATAACTAACAAGGACCTACTGTATAGCATAGGGAACTCTACTCAATACCCTGTTATGGCCTATATAGGAAAAGAATCTAACAAAGAGTGGATACATGCATATGTATAACTGATTCACTTTGCTGTACACCTGAAACTAACACAACATTGTACAACTATACTCTAATAAAAATTTTTTAAATATATATTTTCCCAAGTACTTCCGAAGAGTTTTATTTTATTCTACTCCCTTCTCCCTAGGTCCTCCACCCCAGTCTTATTTTAGTAAATTATTTCCCAACTTCTTCATAGCCACTGAAGAGATTACTAGGATGAAAACTTAAATTAGCTATATTATCTTCAGTACCCAGATAAAACAAGGTAAATAATGATTTAGCTTTGGTTTTGTGAGCTGGACCCTAAGTAAGGATATCATTTCAGTTTATTTTCACAATCCTATCCTGTTACACAAGAAAGCAAAGTGATAAGGAATACTACACTGGAGAATCAGGAAACCTGGGTTATTCTGACTGCACCAAGAACTCTTTCTGTGCTCTAAGCACAAATTCCTCTCCAGCTCCTTAACGTGGGCTGTTTGGTGAGGGTCCTGGCTTTTTTCTCACATGCCCACTCAAATTGGTCTGGTACCTGCCTGGATTACAGTGTTGAGAAAGATTCACTGCCCTAGTTTAGTGATAGAGAGGGCTGCCAAGGTAGTGAGATTAAGGATTGAGGAGATCCATGTCACATATTTGCCAACCACTGGTTAGAAAAAGCACCAAGGACCCCTCTACTCAATCATTCTCAGTCAATCAAGAACTGCAAGTAGCAGAAAAGAGGAGATACATCTGATGCTGGATGAGTTGTAGAGACAAAACCTCTGGTCTCCACCTCTAATTTGTTCAGCATTTCAGAGACAATATTAATGTCTGAGAATTTAAAATTGACTAATTGCTAAAAAAACTTAATCAACACCTAATAATTATTAGAATTAAGCACACCTACTCAAATCATTTAACAGACAACCACATCTGACAGATGACCACAACCAGAGCACTACTACAAATGAATAATACATGTTGAAATCATATGTGTGATTGAAGTCAGATAAAGTTGAGTAGACAGATCTGGAAATTTATTCCCTCAGTTTTTCAAACATTTATTGGGTATCTTACGTGCCTAGCACTGTACAGACACTGGAAATCCAGTTATGCACATTTGGCTAACTTTGCAATTGAGCTAAGATTTCAAAATACCTTCCAATAATGAACAGAGAGTGAGATTTTTCAAATCTCCACGTCCTTGATCTTTACAAGGCAGTCTTATTGGAATCTTTTTTTTTTAATGTTCCAAGATCCTTTTGTCAAAGGTATTAAGATATTGCTATGACTGAAATTATAATCTAAAATCATCATACTGCTGAGGGCTTAGTAAATCCGACATTCAACTTGCGTGTGGTGTGTGTTGCCATCTACCCCCTACCTTCAATCAACTGATGACTCAGTACTGACTGTCACAGGGAAATCCTCCAAACCTCTGCAGACAGCTGTGCCCCATTGCTTCCTGTTTCCAACACTCACAGATGAATTCGTACTGGCTTTTTCCAGGGTCTAAGAAAATCCTGTAGTAAAACATCTTGCCCCAATCTTATATTGTACTCCTGTAACATACATTCTAAAAGATGTTTTCGTACATTCTTGATTCATAGATTTAATTCAGAAATGAGAATCAGTAAAAGAAGTAATCTGTTCTGAACTAATTTTTACTTTGCAAAGTTCTACGGGTATTAGTTACTCACTGTGAGTTTTAAAAAGCTCACAGCACACTGAAAATCCTATTTATTCAAAGCTAATTCTGTGAAATCCAACTCCATGACAAGTCAGTTCTCTCTCAATGCCTTTTCTGTCCATAAGAAAGCTAATTTCCCTATCACTTAAACCAGAAGACTGAATATTATTTGGCCATTGTCTATGTATCTTAAAAGTCTTACTGCTGGATAAGTGAATAAAAATACAACTCTTTTTTATACCTTCCATACAAGCTAATCATTTTAAGCAACACATATTTTTTAGGAGAATGCTGTCAACACAGCTAATGAGATTGTACTTGTACTTCTACTTTGTAGATTTATTTTTAAAACGATTTCTAAATGATCAATTACACTTCAAAATATACTTGTGAAGATTCAGATTTGTTAAATTTGCTGTATTTGAACTATATTTCAATTTTTAAAACATTTCACAGGGAATTCTAGCACTGCACACACCGCCTGAAATCTACATGATGTGAGGAAAGAGGATCTCAGTGGCAATCCAGAGACTTGGTTTAATTTGTTTTATTACAAATACCAGCTGTGTGACTTAGGTTTCTCCGAGCCTCCATTTATCTGCAACATGATGTGGTTGGACTAGATTACCTGCAAATTTCCTTCCAATTCTAAATTCTGTGATCCTAATACAGCAATTTCACTAATTTGGGATCAGAGTCATAAACAAAGTTCTACTTAAAAGATATTTTCCCTAGAAAGTACTGTGTTTAGCCACATATCTTTAAAGAAAAATTACAATAGCCATATAACACTCATTCATGTCACACCTTGAATGATAAGCATTTTTAGGCTGCAGGCTTCTCAGGAACAAGACGTGGCAAGCACTTCCCTGGTTCTAAGCTTCTCATTACTTACTCTGAAAATGTGAATGGCAGAGGTGATGCATGGCAAAAGGTTCAAGATCCAAAGGCAGAAGTAGTATATATACACTATGCTACTCCTTCCTGCTATCGTGGACTGTGTCCTGCGGAGCTCTCAAAGAGGTCAGCCCGGGGCTCTCAAATTCTCCTGAAGCCCTCATGTGGTACAAGAAGATTGCAAATGGAGAGCCATTTAATTCTTGTAGCCCCTGGCAAATACCAAAGATTCCAAATCATATTTTTACATCAGCATAAACTTTTCCACCATAAGGGTTTCATTTCCCTTCCAGCATGTTACAACCTATACTAATTTCAAAAACACAACCTCAGCATTCAAAATTTGCAGTGAAATTTTTAAAGTTTGTTTTTCTTTTTAAATCAACAGCATTTTCAAGATTATCTTATCCATCCCTTATTTTTTAGAGGTCACACCACTGATTAATGGAAGAGTAAGGTCTCTTGCCTCTCAAATCACTTCAAATTTCTAAGCATATTTTCTACCTAAGTTTATAAAGGAAAACTAACCAGGCTGTATGCTCTTTACAACACCCACACACATATACACCCACTCTTACTTATCAAATTCCAAAATGTTAATTATCCCACTGCCTTTCCCCTAGTCTATCAGGTTCTCTGCAAAGTCCCAAACCAGGCAACTACTGAGGCTCTCAGAGGAGACAAGTGTTATCTACATTAGTAACACTAAGTCTCCAAAAGAATGGCAGCACAAGGAAAAGATGTCCACACCTAATATGGTCGTTTACAATACAGCCATGGTGAGTCATGTGTCTTAATTAGAAGCATATGACCTAAAAAATCGGAAATCAATATAGATTTATTTGTTTTCTAAACAAAAGAAAGACCACTCAAAACTATCCTCTACATTCCATCTGGGTTCTACACTAAGTTTCAACCATGTCACTGCCTGACACCCCTGGGAGTGGCCTGGAAGAAATGTAATTGCAAACTCAGGTAAAAGTGAGGGGAGGGGCTTCCCTGGTGGCACAGTGGTTGAGAGTCCGCCTGCCGATGCAGGGGACACGGGTTCGTGCCCCGGTCCGGGAGGATCCCACATGCCGCAGAGCGGCTGGACCCGTGAGCCACGGCCGCTGAGCCTGTGCGTCCGGAGCCTGTGCTCCGCAACGGGAGAGGCCACAACAGTGAGAGGCCCGCGTACCGCAAAAAAAAAAAAAAAAAAAAAAAAGTGAGGGGGAAAAAAAGTGAGGGGAACCAGAAAAACCCATACAGAAACAGGAACCAACTACATGTGGTATATCTTTGTTTTTTCTAAATCCATCCAGGAGTAATTTCCAAAGTATATGCCATGGAACAAATATTCTGCTTCATGCTAATATGTCTTATATGAAAAAAGAATTCTAATATCAAGTAAACCTGAAAACTCTGGACTGAATAGCTAGAGGTTCTTTAATGCTGGACTTCAAAGAACTAATATGTACCGAGATTCTCTCCAGGGTCAAACTTTTCT
The DNA here is from genome assembly GCF_025265405.1 of Mesoplodon densirostris. Taxonomy (NCBI): domain Eukaryota; kingdom Metazoa; phylum Chordata; class Mammalia; order Artiodactyla; family Ziphiidae; genus Mesoplodon; species Mesoplodon densirostris. The sequence goes on along the minus strand of NC_082665.1, from coordinate 95,025,720 downwards.
GAACACAAACTTTTCCCAAGGGCTGGTGTTCATCAGATAATGTAATGCTCTTTTGATAACACTGCTCTAGCTACTCAATTATTTTCAACTCTCCTAATGAAATCATGTGAAATTCTATTTTATAGAGATTATCTAATGATATGTTAGTAGCACTTCACCTAGTTTCTTCACATGAGAACTTAGCCCAATCTTTAGGTAAAAAGTCAAAGAAAATTGGATCCAATGGTTAACCCTACGCAATTTATGAGTCTAAAGGACTGCACAATCTTATTCACCCATATAACGTCAAAATATAAGTCACATTTCCACATTAAACATGGCTTGAAATTGTCTAGTTGTACAAATTTCCTCTAGGAAGGGTATGCCATTTCTTCTTCCTATTAAAAGGAATCCAAAGCTCAATTTTTCAAGTCTTTAAGGCAACAACAAATCTAAAACATTCACTTTTCCTGGATGAAAGATCACTTTTTCCAAACAACAAGATGTTTTCTAATCTTTCGCATTTCCTGCCACTATTACAAGTAGAAAGAAAAATATAATCTCCTTAGTAGACAGGAAACAGTACAAATAGCGAACACACACCTTTAGGGCCCTTCTAATGCTGTACCTGAGCACTCAGCAATGGGGCCATGCACTTTCAACATCTGAACCAATTAGGCATTAACAGTTCAACAAAGAAAGCATTTTTCCCCCAGACTCACATTCCATGCTGCCACTTCCACAGTCAAAGGACTGAAGTTCATTCCTCCAAGTCTGAGCCGCTATCTCTTCCCTGTTGCATACTGTCAGCACTCATAACTAAAATCATAAAAACTCTAGACCCGAAAGAGGAGAGGTTTTAAATAATCATCACATCAAGGGGCTGTGATGTCTAAATGCCTACAAGAGCCAAGAAGGGAATGTCAACGAGTAAAGTAGTCTACCTTCCTTGCTTCCTGTTTTAGAAACACGGCTACAGAGAAATATTTCATATTTAAATTTTTTTCATATTTTAAAAATTAAAGTACGCACATGATGGCAAAAAACAACTGACAGGCAGCCTCAGTATCTAGGAGTCAACAGAGAGGGGTGGAGACCGCTGCAGACAGAGCAGACACCCCTTCTAAACAGGGAGCTGGCACTCAGCTTACGACCTTCACTACCTTGCAGAAACGTCAGTCCATACTGCCAGGTTTTCAAGAGAAACCAGAAATGTTGTTTTTTGTGAAATCCCTTCATTTTCAAAAGTTGCTTCCAAATTTTAAAAAACACTGTGCCAAGCCAAAAACAAAATCTATAGGCCACATCCCCCAGCCCAGTTTACAAATTCAATCTCATCCTATCAGATGAGGCCATCAGTATTATCTGGAGATGTCCCATCACTTGCCCAAAGCTGGAGATATCTAAAATCTGAGTCTCATCAATTTATAGCACTAGGTATATAATATACCACATGTTGATTCACTTAATCACCAAATTTACCAAGGACCTACTAGGTGTTAGATACTCTTCCAGAGATTGGTAATTCACCGGTGCACAAGAGAAACAACAACAGCAAAAAACCCTTGTTCTGGTGGCGTTTACATTCTAGTAAGGGGAAACAAGCCATGAACATAAGAAGTTATGTAGTACGTAAGAAAGTGATACTTAATGTTAAAAAAAAAAAAAAACATGAAAAAAAGAACAGGATAAGTAGAATTAAGAGTGCTACAGTTAGTCTCATGTCTTATGAAGGTTTTAGTTGCAACCAAAATCTTTTCTAAGTAGTAAGAAGCCCAACACAGCTCACATATAACCAATGGGCAAACTTTCATGCCTCAGTTTCCTTATCCATAAAACAAAGATATTGTGGGCTTCCCTGGTGGCGCAGTGGTTGAGAGTCCGCCTGCCGATGCGGGGGACACGGGTTCGTGCCCCGGTCCGGGAGGATCCCACGTGCCACAGAGCGGCTGGGCCTTGTGGGCCGTGGCCGCTGAGCCTGCGCGTCTGGAGCCTGTGCTCTGCAACGGGAGGGGCCACAGCAGTGAGAGGCCCACGTACCGCAAAAAAAAAAAAAAAAAAAGATATTGTTACCTGACCTACCTAATGCCCATTATTGTAAGACAATCTTTCATTACTATTTGAGAAAAGTGAACTTATAATATTTTAGTGTTAGATTTATGATGCAGTATTATGATCACTTCTAGACATTCAGAATACCTCTTAAATGTCCTAAGCGCTTATTAGACTCTGATCCTTCAAAAGGAAAAAGTAGCCACTAAAATCATTAACATTTCTTCTCCCTTCTAATGTTGACTGATCCAAAGGCCACAGAACTATGGCAACCTCTATGAACTTTGACTGGGCTACAACGCGGTGAAAAGGAGAAAGATTTTACTTGTTTATACCACCCTATTGTTTGGGGGGAAAACAGTTTTTTTAAACAAACAACACGAATAACTTTTCTAATAATAATAATTTTTTTTAAACCCTTAAGGCTAAAATGCACTGAAGAAACAGAGTTAAATCTAGGCCTGGGTCCACATGGCTACCACTTTCATTTCACAAAAGATGTACAGATTTAACAGTGTAGAAACAATATTTATAATCCCTGATGTTTTGGTTGTGATAATACTTAATATGAATTGACCACATCCCTAAGTTTCATAATCAAATGTCAATTTACAGAAGAAATAAAGTTCTGCATATTTTCCTCCCATTTTCATTCTCCTGATTATCCAGCACTTACCATTTTCTCTTATTATGAATTTGCTTCCTAACAGCTACACAATGTCTTTTACTCTCTGTGAAATTGCTAGTAATGCATTTTAGTTGATCATCTCTTCCTTACGGCACAAAAATGGACAGAAATTACAGGACATTATTGCTGTGAGACACCCTCCGTCGGTCTCTTGTGCTCTTACAGGCCCTGCCAGGTATGCTAAAAAGGCAAGGCCTTGACCGTTTGGTATCCAGGCTATTTCTCAGAGTTCTGTTTACAGTGAACTACCTTGCCAGATGGGGTAAGACTCTCCTCTGGACAAAGAGAAAGTTCCCTCACTGCATGCTGCAAAAGCAGTGGATTCCCCGAGTTTAGTGTCCCTCAGCAGAAACACAATCCCACTGTGTACGCAGTTCCATCTGGATGCTCCAAATCACCCCCATGGGACTTGGGGGCAAGGAGGAACTGATACAAGTGCTGGTGCTCATACTGTTTGGTATGTCCCCTATCTGTGGTGCCAGAGACCCTTGTCTTCTGCCAGCACTGATGACACAGTAACAGGGTCACTACTAGCTTAGGGCAAAATCAAACCCCAGACTCAACAATGTCAAATGGAGTTGAAGAGTCACATATTTATTCAGATATGTCATTCTTGGTAAGCTTATATACAAAACTTGCAAATCCTCAGGCCCTAAATGCATGTCAAATTTCCTTTGTTCTTTAATCACTGATATACACAGAACATATACACATACTACAATAGAATATCTCACCCCATATTAGGTTTCAGAAATAGTTAATAAACTCCAATGGAATCCAGCTGTCACTAATTCATTACCTCTTCTAAATGAAGGAACTAGAGAGCTACATCTGGATGTGAACCTGGCGTTTCCAATCAAGTCTTCCACCTTCTCTCCCTCAGCACAGGCCACTTCAGAAGAAAGCAGAGTAAGTTTTAGGCAAAGAGTCCTAAAAGTCCAGATTATGTCAAACTTCTCTGGGCCTGAATCTGTTTACCCATAAAGTAAGAGGGCTGGACTAGAGGGACTCATCTCTTTTTCCAGTTGTAATTCTGATGATTCTACTTTCAGCCTATACATGGGTGGAACATTCTTTGCTGCTTTGTTCAGTGCTGGAGTGGTTTATGAAGTGTGGTCCTGCTGAAAAGCTGGAGAATGAACTAGATGTCCTCGCAAGATGCCTCCTGGCTCTATAATCCCATGATGTGCTTATAATGGAATTTGGCTATCCTTATAATTAGAAATGTAGCCTGCTGGTCACACATCTGGATCAGATAAATCTGCACAAATAGCATTTCACCAGAAGCAGAAATGCCAAGCATATAACAGCTGTGTTGTTACATCAGCCTTGCAAATAACAAGGAATACTATTTATCCATAGAAAGAAATGACTACGGCAGACAGGAATAAAGCTGATTTCATTCAAATTATTTTGGGGTGGGAGAAATGTTTATAAAAGAAAAAATATATGGTCAGACTTTCATATTAATTTACAAGACCATTACAGAAAAGAATTCCCATACATAAAAGACCGCAAATGCCAAAACACTATTTCCTTATTTCCTGCAGTCCTAGTTAATGATGAGTTTCTTGTTACTGAACTTCTGTAAATGTAATAGGCTCCTCCGACTTGCATGTCAACATATCACATGGAACCATGAACCTAATCCACAATTAAGTATTATCAAAGTGTCAAATGTACTATGGGAATATTCACATCCATAGAAAATAAATGTGTTTCAAGTTAACAATTAATTTCACTCAACCAGTGTGCTGGATAATATGAAACAAGAGGAAATTATTTTCCTAAAAAGAAATAAACACTTTTCCTAGCCAATTAGGTAAGCATTAACCACCTTACCCTTTGAAGCTCATTTCTTAAACCCAAAAACTTAATGTGCTAATCTAATTGCTCTGAGGAACCACTGACAAAAGGCATGACTAATGGCAAACAGGTAGGAATACAAAATCTGTCACCTATTACTAACCTTGCCAACACAGCCAGTCTTCTAATTTATAACACTGTTCAAAATTTTATTTTCCGAATTCAAAAATGTATTCAGATTTTGGGTGACAATGATGTGTCAATGGAGGTTCGTCAGTTATGACAAATGCACCACTCTTGTGGGGGGAAGCTGATAACGGAGGAGGCTGTGCACTGTGGCGGCAAAGGGCTAGAAGGGAAGTCTCTACCTTCCTCTCAATTTTGCTGTGAACCTAAAACTGCTCCAATAAAAATAAAGTCTTTAAAAATGTACTCGATATAGTATATAGGTTTTAAAAGATAGAAAGTAACTTTCCTATCAAGTAAATGCCCTACGTTGAAATGTATATATATGGAATTAGATCCTTAGATTTTTAACCTATAAAATGTAAGACTCAGGAAGTCACTTTACGTATCGTCACTTTCCATATACAAATATAAAGAACCCCACAATATTAGTATAATTACCATTACCTCAAAAGTCCAGACTAAAGTCGATAAGTTTTGCTCCACATAAAGAAAAAACAAAGAGAACAAAGAAAGCAAGCTAACGAGACAAAAGGAATACCACAGAAACTGGGGTTACATTTCTGATTAACGGAGAAAACGGTGATGACTGGAGAGGTAAAGTAAGACAGAAGCAAACTTACGTGGTTCCTAAATGGGAGAATCCAAAAGGTAATCTGATTCTTACTCCACATTTTCTAATATTAACTGAAAGCTACTAGTAACAACCAGTGTCTTTGAATCAGTTGTGAAAGGAGTACAGGGATAAAAAAAAAATTGACTGTTTAGACAGACGAATCTTTGGCAAAATATAATAAATCACAACTTTCAATCTTTACATATCAATTTTTAAACTAAAACCTTAGATTAAAATGACACCCTGATGGTCACTTAATCAAATTTCAGAAGAATGTTAATCAACTATTTCCAAACACTGGGAGTCAACTTCAGCAACTGAAGTTCTCAATGGATTCTAACTCCTAAGGAAGTCACTGTAAGAAAACTGAGTTAGCACTTCAAAACACCTAGCAGAGAATCTAACAGATGCACACATTTTATGTGTAACCATGGGGTGTCCTTAATAAACACAATCAACAGGAGATTCATAGTGTAAACCCTCTGTGGGGCCTAGGTGGCTCTAAGTAAACGTCAACTTTGAAATTGTGATGGGCATATCAGTGAACCATCATCAAATTACAGATGAGAGCCAGGCCTTCTGGCTTTATGCCAATGTGAAACATCAGATGGGCAGGTTCCATCCCTTCAAGGGTACGGCCAAAACTTCTAAGGTTCTAAAAGATGTCTTCAACCTGAAGGGTGGGAACTCTCAGCCTAACAGGCTGAACCACACTCAACTTCAACTTCTATGGTCAACTCAGGAAATGTCGAATCTTCCAAAGCCCTAGATGCAAGGCAATTAGTGAACACGGTAGCCCCTCCCCCCTTTTAAATAATTCTTTCAGGTAATTGAATGTCATTAGCAACTAGGCCTAAGAGTGAAGTATGAACTTTTTATAAGATAAACCTTATTTTTCGGTTTTGAATCTTTCCATAGCTCTGTTTTCTTGATTTAAGGGTTTAAACAAATTCCTAATACGTGTTTTTAAAAAATAATAACTGACCTATTTATTAATGTCAGTCTTTTTCTCTACCCTCTATCATTTTAATGTTATTCTTTCCTTTTAGGATCTGTTTGTGATTGCAGATTTAAAGCCAGGCATTTGAGATTTTGCACAGGCACACAGACAGGATTTCGATTACCAAGGCTGCCAAATCAACAGCTAGTCCAGCAGTGCAAAAATCCACTCGCTATCTTTTTTTTTTTAAGAAATAGATTTTTGGCCTCCATGCTTTCCATTTCCAGGAACAATACTTCTCTCATGACAAGCAGAGACCCGAAAAACAAGGGGCAGCATTGATCAGAACTCAGCCTCGCTCCCTTCCCTCACCTAACACCTCACTTTCAAAAATGCTCTAGGTCGTATCTTTCCTTACTAGAAATTGAATTTCCTCATCTTAACGGATACTGACAATTTCCCCGATTCTGGCTGCCTAGGCATTATGTACCACCTCCACAAATTTCAGTGTTTACATAACTGAGTGCTAAAGTAAGACCTTGACAATGGCAACACAGGAATACTCCCAAGATGCCTATGTTTGGGTGGTAAAAATGTCCTGACCGCAAAATTTCTTTCCAATTATCTTAAGTCTTTTCTATCACTATCTGCCCAAATCCCTCGCCAGTTTCTTCTTCCTGGTCTCTCCTCCGATAAAACTAGCAGGAGCACCTGGAGCTGCAGCTCCCCACACAGAAACCCATCAAAGGCGAACGGAAGCTTTAGAGGAAGGCAGAGACCAGCTCTAGACTGGACAGGTGTGAGGGCCTTGCAGACTCCTACAACTCAATACACATTTAGTCTTTTACCCCAATCAGCACAGGACAAAGGATACTGAGGCCTCGTCTCAAATTCTAACTGTGTAGTTTAACAGCATGACATTTATCGTACTTGACATAAGAAATTATGAATTCATATTTTTGATGTCATGTCTTCCTAATTCTGAAGATACTGATTTATACAAATGTCAATCCCAGCCAAGAGCCTACCACACACAATTTCTATAGGTTATCTCAAAGGTTGCTAATAATACCTACATCAGAGCTTAACCAAAAAGGGGGGGAAGGGTGGTCTGTGTGTTCTTTATCTCCTGTATCAGTGTGTCAAGAGACAGTCAGGTAAACACATTCCCAAGGCAATCATATGACACCCACCACCAGGAGAACTCCCTATAAAAGGTTGCCTTGGGCAGGAACCTCCAGAACTTTCATGTGAACTGCCTCCCTCATTTTAGGGAATGCTCCTCAAACCAATGAGCACAAGAAGGACACCTGGGTGGCAGCCAGCAGAAAGCTATCATTAAAGTCAAAAGCATTTTGTACAGATTGCCTTCAACCAAAGGCACCAGTGTTTTCATCTGCCACAGTCCAAATGCTCCTGTATATTTAAATATTTACTTCAATCAACCTGTTGCTTGTTTCAAAGAAGGCAGGATGAAGAGACGAGGTGGACTTCTTCACAATCTGAAATTTACCACTTCCAAACAAATGACAATGAATATTTTCTACAGACACTGTCATACTGGTCAAATGGCTCCTCTCGCCTTCTTCTCATGCACAGGGACCTGCATTCCATTAGACGTGGACACCTGTGCTCGTCCTCCCAAACCCCAAGATTCCATTTGCATAGCAATATTACAAAATAGCTACTTTCACATATCTTAAATACACGGGGAGGGTGCATTTTAAGAATCAGTATAAAGTGTCACTTCATGCTAAAGAATGTCAAATGGAAGTTCACAGAAAAAGAGTTTAAAATAGATCGAATTTGCATGTTTGTCTGAAATCATCTAATTGGACATGTTCTTTCCTGGGTATTTTATTTAGGTTACTATTTTTGGTTTTGAGGCATCATTCTACCCTGAAGACAAAAATATGAATCTTTTTTTAAGGTGACTTTAATACAAGTTGTCCAAATACTTTTTCAGTCCACCTTTGTGAACTCAAACTACTAGGCAACTTTAAAAGTATTCAAGTTTTCTTGTTGGGGGAAAAAAAATCATATATTTCTATAGTGAGAGTCTTTCTACATGAGATCACAGAAAAGAATTCATTAATTCTCTCTCAGACAAGCACACAGGAGGCCAAAACCTTTGTTCAGAGAAGGGAGAGAGCATTCATCAATTAAGTGTAGTATTGTTCTAGGGCTTTGTTTATAAATCCAGCATACATCGCCATCTGTTAACTTGGACTAGAAAGCTTTACTTGATATTTCTGTAGCTCAGAATAAAGTAAAGGAAGAGGCCTCTGTGAAAACACCACCCCATAAACATTTTCTCACCCCTGGATCAATACAATCCTATTCTGACTGAATAACATCATACTGAAGGCTTGCATCCCTGCTCTTTCTCTAAACATTAGTTTCTCATGTTAGAAATGTATTTACATCTTCTACAAAAATTCCTAATTTTTAAGTTTTCAAATAGAGAGAAGAAATTCTGACTTTTTAAAAAAAAGGTAAATAAATTGCAACTTCACCTAAGCAGTTTTTTTAATGCTCCTGATTCCTTAAGTTACATTCAACTTAGAACAGACATGATCTTTTTTACCAATCCATTCCCATCTACTTCAAATTCTAGGTCTCCAGTTAATCATTCTTGATTAATTCTACTTACCTATAATCATATTCAAGTTGTACTTATGTGGCTTGATCACCGGTTTATATAACTTCATGTATGTAGATTTTCTAATTCGAATACAAACTTTGAAGATAGGAACCAAATTTTTTATTCATTTCATCCACTCAAAGCTTTCCCCTGCCAACCCCACGATATATTACTTTATATACAACAGACATTTTAGTTAAGTGAATTAACTTTTTAACTATAAACTAAAACTATTAACATTGGTCCAAATTTATCCATGCCAAAGTCACTCTAGAAACAGTTATAATTTTATTTAAGAAGTATACTTCATTGTCCTCCCAAATTAAAGACCCCTCTTGATGCCCTTGTGACCTGAATGGAATTGACAGACTTTCATCAACATTAAAGAAACTTTCAACCTTCCCTTAACCACTCTGAAACTCATGAAAAATAATTTAATGTCTTTGTACTCTGATACTTTTTTAAACTCTCTAATTTCCACCTAATTTTTTTAGAGGATTAACATTTTTTAAAGCTGCATACATATACTGTCTCCCTAGAAGTTGACATTTCAACTTTGCCGAGATGTGCGCTCAAGTGGAAAGGCAGGAAGAGCTCACAATTCAGAGGGGAAATACCTAACAAGCAGGCAACACAGAGCCATAAAAGACCACGTGCAGCTGGGCGCTGAAGGAGAGCTCTATGGGCAAGGGCCTGGCTGTGATTCATCCTTACAGCAGCCATCCCTAGCAGCCAGCATAATTCTCCACAACCTACACTCTCTAAAAGCAGAGACTGGGGTTTTGCTCTCTGCTGTATCCCCAAGCCCTAAGAACAGTACTAATACATAGCAGTGCTCAGTAAACACGTGTGAAATAATAGCTGTAGAAAAAATGTGTAACACATAGTAGACATTAGTAGGAAAGGAAGTAGAAGAAAGGGCTGGGACTAGCTAAATTTTATTTTTAGATTGTACTTCCGCTGCTCACCACTACTTTAAGCGTGACACAAACTCCAAGTATCTAAGGGGCAGTTGACCAGGATGGTGTTGAATCAAAATGTCAAATCATACAAGGAAAAGCTTTGAACACTGGGGACCTGCAGCCTGTGGAAGAGGACTAAAGGCAAACAAGCTGGCTAGAGTTGAGTTTGAGGGGTTGTCACATGAAAGGAGAAACAAACTTGTTCTAGGTTGCTGTGGAGTAGTATTTTTTGAACTATGGGTCATATAATCAATTTAGTGGGTCACTGACTGGCATTCCTTTAGATAGAATTGAATAGCATAGAACTGGATCACAAAGAATAAAGGCAAGTATTGATTTATTTTGATCCAGGTATACATATTTAAAATTTTCGTATATGTGTATTTACTGGACTACAGCGTAAAATATGTGTCTCAATGTGCGTGCCAGTCAAAATTTGTGGAAAAACAGTGGTATAGAAAGCCTATCTTTCACCATGACAATTTGGGCTCAATATAAAAATGAGAGATGTCAAAAAAAAAAAAAGAATTAACTGATTACTTCTTAAAGAAACTTTGTTAGTGAATATTCAAAGAAATCAAGAACTGAAAGAAACCTTAGTGATCACCTGGTCTAATTCTTTCATTTCATTTATCATAATGGTAAAGATACCCCAAACCAAACTGGTAGTTAGGGGCAGAGCCAAGCCTGGAAGCCAGTCTCCAGAGCCCCCTAGTTCAACTGCCTTGACTCTAGCGTAGGCTGGTGACCATGTGTCAAGATGTCACATGGGGGGTCTTGGCACTGGTTGGAATGGAGAATTAGAGGGCCTCCTTGGTGCCTACAGATTAAAAATCTTTGACATAAAACTATAACTACTGTACTTATCTTTTGACAATCAGATGTACAAATTTTCAGGATAAAGAGATAATGGGGACTTTATTTACATATATGTCATTATTTATAGAGCTCAGGACTTGAAACATGATAAAAACCATTAAGGAAAAATTAAAACAAAGGCCTCTTCTTTTGAAGTTTTAGAAGACACAAAGATAAGAAAAAGCACCATTTTAACAAAAAAAGTAGTAGATAACCCTTAACTTAAAAGGAAGAAATTCCACCTTGAGATGTTACAAAACTTAAAATAAAAATCTCTGAAATTGGAATGCTCCTTGCCATGTTTTCCCCCATAGAGAAAAATTAACTCCTAATCTTTAAGTATCAGTAGCAAAGTAGAAAGGATGCACTAATGAGAAATGCTCATACAGTTCCCCACCAGTCCAGTCCCACCCATATTTTCACTACCCTCCACCCTCCTTTCATAAGAGAACAAAATGACTTCTTATAGCAAACTCCTCAGAAAACAAGCCACTAACTTCATAAAAAAACAGCAATGAACATTTAAAATATATATTAATTCATGTTTTTAAGTCACTATCCAAGTTTGGAGGCCTATCTGTCCCTGTATTTCTTTTAGGCACTAGGTATATAGAATAACATGGTTTGGGGCAATCTTTCCCTCTTCCTCTTAACTAACTTGGTAAGAAGAAGCCCACGGGTTTCCCAAAGAGAGAGAGTGGGGAAGTAATGGAATCATCAGTTTTTCTAATGTTTTATTAAAATCAAGAAGTTCAAATAGTTGTGACTGGATCATGGTTAAAACTCTCTAATTCTATACACATACCTAGAGTCACAAAAACTTTCACACATGCAAAGCAAGAAACTTTTGTTATTGGAAAAAAGTTGGCAAAACAGGGTGAGTAGTTTAATACTGATGACAACATCAATTATGCCAGATGTAGGTCTGCAATAAGCTAACTGCAGGTCCCCAACCGGTAATCAATCATGTGACTGTGGCCACTAATGGATTTGAGTCCTGCCAAGTTTCACATGCCCGTAGTTAGTTACGAAATAGCTTCCTTTCCACATGTCTCGAAACAGACTTAAATTACCTAATTTTTTCTCCCAGCCCTTAAAGCATACCTCACGCTATAAAGCAGCAAACTAAGATATCTGCGACATCCTCCACCAGGAAATCATCCTTTATAGCCAGAAGACAAGATTCCATAGTCACAAGCAACAAATCTCACCGACCCAAAGACAAGTTACTCACAAGCAAAAGCATAAAGGGCTGCTCTTAAACAGAACTAATATGACATCTTTAAATTAGTAAAGTTTTAACTTTGTGCTAATTTTTCCTTTTTAAGAAGAGTTCAAGACTCAATTGTCACTCCAAGTCCTTGGTACAGGCTGCTCTGTGTGTGCACAAGACTTATTTGATGTATGTGAGCACACACACGCGTTTCTAAGTTATGGGATCCGCAGGATTTGTAAATAGAGAACTAGACCTGAATACTGGCCCAGTGGACTTTTGGAACCGCTGCTGCTTCCTGCACAGCAGAAGGGCCACCTCAGTGCCAGTCACAACAGTCACAAGCTTTGGTTAAGCACCAGTACATTATCAAACATATAGAGGCATCTCTCAGGATAGAGGCATACTTTCAATTAAATCACCAGAAAAACAGAGTCCAATGTATGTCAAAATTGGAGACAACTGCATTTCAATACAACGTTTGTAAGGTCCTAAGCAGAGAAAGTTGTCATCCAGAGTCATCATTCTGTGCTACAACCCTTGCTTGAAGATGCAGTACGGCATCATCCTAAATTCATGACAGAAGGCCTGGCTTCCAGTTCATATGGGTCATGTGGTAAGGAAAGAGGTCAGGGGGAAAAAGCACAAAGGAGAGGTAATTCTACTTTTCTGGCTAAATTAGTAAGAGTTTCTCAGTGAAGAAGACACAAAGCAAAGTCAGTTAGCAAACTTACTTAAGCTATAAAAGTACTCACCCATCAAAAGGCCAACTCAGTTCTAAAGCTTCAGTGAAAAAGGTAACTACAGAACATATTGTACAGTCATCTGCATGAGAAAAGCTCATCACAGATGCCTTTAAGTAATGTTCAACCGCTCCTTAAATCATCATTGAAAGTGTAAATGGAAAGTTTACTGGCAGTGAGGCAGGTAAATAGGGGAACTCACTCATCATAGTTACCTTTCACTCTACAATTAAATCGTAATCCTCCTTTCAAGAAGTCAAATCACTCTCTAGTGATACACGGTTTCCCAACCCGAAAGCAGTGTACCAAGTGGAGAAGTCGACGTCCACAGCAACTAAATGATGTGCCCAACTTCAGTTAGAAGCTAAAGCCAGGAACCCAGTATGTTTCACCTGTCATTCAATACTTTTTACCTTAAGACATTAAGTCCCAATCCAGTTTCACATCCAGTCTGGGTTCTCTACATCCTAACTCTGCTACATTTGAGAATTACAAATGAGAACTGAGCCAACAGGACCTGTTGAAAACACCTCATGGCCATGCTAATTCCCAATGTTTGGTGGAAACCTCTCCATACAAACCTTTCAAAGCAGACTTCCAGATCCATGTCTACAGTGGCTGACTTTTAGCACCTGGTTATAGTACTTCAAGTCCTTCACTTAAATGCTAATGATAACAGTTCAATCCCATAAACAAAGAAAATGTCTGTTTTAGAACTGCTAAATGAGGGGACTGCAGACATGTTTAATTATGTCTGCCAGGTGGCTAAGGTCCAAAACCCGCCACCATCTGGAGACTCTGCTTGCCTGCATTTCATATCCCCACCATTGCTGATGGAAACAACCACTCTGGCCCTTTTCATCAACATAAAGAAAAGATTAAAACAATTAGGTTTAAGTGCCTCATAAAGGCTTAGATGAAAGCACATTATAGGAGGCATGATTTATCAACTAACTCATAGTTTATGTGGTCTCATTTGAAATGAAACCTGGCTTAATTACCACTGGGTTTTCTTGCTATATTTGCATAGATGGGAGCTCTGTCAACACAATTCTACTGAGGCAGGCCGGAGGAGAAAGATGAGCTGAATGCTTGCTTCTTAAGGGCTGCTTTTGGCCCAGAAAGGCCATTTTACCATTTTATCATCACTCCTTGATGCTAAGCTTGACCAAGGAGCTGGACTCATTACGAAGCAAAAACTCCCCTCCAAAGCTAAGAAGCAAAGGGAAATGTCAATGCCAAGTTTTGCTCAGCTACAAAGCAATTAACAAGAGGATGCCTCCAGATGTGGTAGGCTGACGGTCTCTTATGCTGGTGATCTAACAGTATTTTGTTGTTAGGCATTAAGGTTTTAAACCTTCAATTATCTCATTTGTAAAAATATTTTCACTCTCATTAAAATCGTTACTATTTAATGATACAACCCTAAAGAGGTGGGGATACTGACAGTCACCAAGTGTCAAGATGTTGTCATTACCCCAGGAAAACTCAAACTATAAATTCTCCCAGGTCTCTTGGACTCTAAAACTGCAGTGTCCAATACTGAAGCTACATGGGACTATTTAAATTTAAATTAATTAAACAAATAGAACTTAAAATTTTGTTCCTTAGTCACGTTAGCCACATTTCAAGTGCTCAATGTGATTAGTTGTTATCCTACTGGATAATGTAGATAGAATATTTCCATCATTTCACAAAATTCTATTGGGCAGCACTTCTCTAAAATGCCATATTCACACCGATGAAAAGGCGAGGAACAAGTTTTTTGCATAGAACTAATATTTCCCCTTATACACCAAGTGAAGCACTGGAGCAGAGTTGTTAAGAGCCAACATTCTGGAGCCCAACTACTGAATTCGAACCCAGGCTCAACCACTTACTAGCTCTGGGATTGGGACCAGTTACTTAGCCTCTCCATGCCTCAGTTTCCTAGCTATAAAACAAGGATAATTACAACACATATCCCCATAGGACTGTGGTAAGGATTAAATGAGTTAGTTAAGTGCCCAGAACAGCAAGCACTAAGCAAATATTTGCTGTTATTAAGCCCGAAGCATGCTTCAAGGCCTTAAAAATGTTCATAGCCTTTTCCAGTTAAGGAGTATTTTGTTCCTTTTAGTATGTGTGACTGCCTGTAACAGCCGGTCTCCATGCTAAAAGATTAGATTCATTAGCCAAAATTTGCCTTTTATGTTTGACCACTTTTCATAAAGTAGGATCTTGACCTTGAAAGAAGATTAATTCTGATTTCATTACTTATATTAAATTTAATTAATCAATTAATTGATTATATGTATAAATAAACCAGGTTAGTTTTTCCAAATAACGTGAAATCCATAACATTATGGTATATAAATATATATACTTAAAAATAATTGAGCCCATAACTCATCCACTCACTTAAACTACAAGACCTTGAGAATTCCCTTTGACAACCATCTGCAATTAGCAAATATGTTCCATGAATAGAAACCTGCTATTAAAGTTATATCCAACTTTTTGAAAATTCCAAATGAGTAGAGTCTAAATTAATGATCACATAAGCTTATGGTACACTAAAATTTAGGTTATTTGAAATAGCGGGGAAATATAAGCATTGAAAACACACAAAACTGAAGAACATCATGGTCCCGCACTAAAGTTTGAAAGTTTCTGAAACATACTAAATTTTTTTGAATTAAAAAAAAAAGTTAAGTCTGAAAAATAAGTTAATTTTTAACACTACCAAAACACTCATTTGTCTGTTATTATGAGTAACTTTTTCCCTGTTTCAGGGAAAAAAAAGGTTTGTGAGTCCAAACCAAAGTCAACTTGAAAAGTGCTAATTAGTTAGAAACTGTACAATACCAATCGCCAATTTATATAGCAAAAATTCCAATATTTCAATTGGAAAACTTTAAACTAGAAGAAAATATACTTCTGAAAGAAACTACCTGAAAAACAAAATACTGAAATATTTAGAGATTAAATGATAAGAGGTCTGGGGTTTGCTTCAAAACAGTATAGCAGGAAGTGGGAAATGGGGTAAGGACTAAATAAGTCTGACCATGAGTTGATGGATGTTGAGGATGGTTGACAAGAACATGGGTACCCATTACTATTCTCTACTTTTGTAGTATATGTTTGAAATTTCTCATAATTACCATATTTAAAAAACAAACTCACCTAAGTATAATGTTTTTTGGCTTAAAGTAAAAGGGAAAGGTTAAAAGTCATAACAAACGTGCACCCATTTCACAGTCCACAGCCAGAGTGCCACAATTCTGCTCTTCCCCCACCTCACCAGTCACTACAGGCAGCACAATTTATGATTATCCCAAACAACTGTATGCCCAGAGGAGTATTAATTTTTTCATGTGACTTGGATTTTGTTTGTCTTTCTTCACCAATTCCACGGAAAGAAAACCAAAAGGTTGATTAGCCAACACACTCCAGAAATGGCCAAGGGTCTTATTTTAACATAACTATTCTTGACTCCAAGATGTGCCTTTTTTTTTTTTTTTTAAGGCTATCAAGAGGCTGCATTCTGTTGATGGATCCCAGTTTAGTACTAGAACATCTAAAATTACACAATTATGGTAATTGAGTTATTTCTAACTCTGTTCTCCATTTATAAAAATGAATGTAAAAATACTCTAATAAGAGCCTGGGAAAATGTTAGCACGATGAAAATATTTTAAAGTTCATATCATTATAAGTGAAGAAGATGTGTACCTACAGATTTTCAGTTAGAGGTTAGCCAATTTTGAGACAATAAAATGCAATGGAAAAAAAAAAAAAAGGAGAGGGAGATCTGGAATCAAGCAATTAGAACTGTTGCCTGATTTTTCCCCTTATTAGCTGAGGCACCCTTAGGAAAGGTGCACACTTTCAGATTAGGTTTTCTTATCTCTGAGACAATCCTCACTTTGTTTACGTCACAGGGTCCTGTGGGAATGACTCCATAATACATAGAAAACTGCTTTTTAAATAAAGTGCTATTTAAATAAAAGGCATCAGCTTGTGAACTACTTTAGCAGCCCCTCTAAAAATGGTTTCTGGCTATTCCCTTACTTAGAAAGGGAAAGGAAAAAACAGCCAATTAAATGAAGAGGACTAAATGGAACTGTCAGCCAGATTCCACAACTTCCTTCCAGTAAAGATGAAACATGAACCACCTGGCCACAGCATCTAGGCACAACTGGGTGAGGCTGCCAAGGTACTATGAATGGGAGTCTGAAGATCAGAAGCTAAAGCAGGTCAATCAGATCAAAGGCACATAACAATGACTTATTAAAATTCACTAATTCTTTGAAGGTATCAACCTTTGCCTAATAGTGTTAACCCTGTATTTGCTTGTGCTAGCCACATAAAAGCCAGCAAACATTTTGAAAAACATTTTGCTTAGTAAAATAAAATCAACAAATAAATCCCAAGGAAATTTCGATTCAATGTCACATTAAGATATACAAAACTGTAAACTTCAAATGTAAAGAGCAGCCAACAGCAAGGCCAGCATTACCCTCCCACAATGGCAAATCATAACAGGCAGTTACCAAGTCAAGGAAGCCAACAGTGATGTTTCTCAGCAAAAGCACAAGAAGTTGACCCCAAATAACTGTATAAGGAATAACGTAATATGCAACACAGAAAAGATTTACAAAGCAATACGCAGTTTCAGGGAGAAACTCTCCTGAAACCTATCCCACACACTTTACCACAACTGCCTGGGTTCAAATCCTGACTCCACAACTTACTAGCTTTTAACCTCAAGCAAGTTGCTTGCTCTCTCTGTGCCTCAGTTTCTTCATTTACAAAATGGAGATGATAATAAAGTATCTACCTCATGAAGCTATGAGGATTAAATCAAGAAATGCACTAAAGCGGGCTCCCCTGGTGGCGCAGTGGTTGAGAGTCCGCCTGCCGGTGCAGGGGACACGGGTTCGTGCCCCGGTCCAGGAAGATCCCACATGCCGCGGAGCGGCTGGGCCCATGAGCCATGGCTGCTGAGCCTGAGCGTCCGGAGCCTGTGCTCCGCAACGGGAGAGGCCACAGCAGTGAGAGGCCCGCGTACCGCAAAAAAAAAAAAGAAATGCACTAAAGCACTTAAAAGAGTGCACATAGTAGGCATTCAATATTATTAGTATTATTAAATTTCCTCACAAAACATTTTTACTCTTGCTATAAATGAGTACTCCTCAAAACACATTGTCGCCCAAACACTGGATCAGTGGTTCGAAAGGACAGAATCACATACTAATTCAAGTAAAGTGTTTGAGGAAACAGAAGGGATGAGTACTGCAAGTATGAGAGCTGTGCTCAGGCCAGTCAATTACTAATTTCTTATTTTCTTCTTCCGTGTGCTTCCTTACTCAGTCAGCACAGAATCAGCCCTGACACTGGAGATATAAAAGGTGAATCTACAATCCCTCCAGAAGGGCCCAGAGTCTGAGTCCAGTGGGGGAACAGACAGGGAGCTAATGACAAAGAAGAAGCACCTGGAAAGAGCAACAGGGACTGCGGGATGGGTTCCAACAAGACGGGTCCGAGTATTAAGAAAGGTAGAGCTAAACCCTAAGCAGTCGCCCTGTACCTGAGGAGCAGAGGAAGAGCAGAGGCGGCACTCCAGGCAATGGGAACGCAGGTAGGCGCCTAGGCTGAGCAGCATGCCTTCTGGTGTTCCTGGAGCACGTGGGCACAAAGGCAGTGGGAGAAGATGCCCTGTACATCCTCCGCTCTCAGGAGCCTTCGGGTAATACCACAAAGCACAACCTGAAACAGTGGCAATACCACACCCTCTGTGTGAAGATCTTTCAATAAATGATCTTTTCAATTAATGAGCTTTCTATCATTAATTCTCAGAGGAAGACTCTTCAAAACAAAAAGGAGAGGGAAACCCCTAAAATGTATTTAGTAAGTCGTGAGGGTAAGTAGTAGGGAAAACTACTGGTATCCCAGGACTGAAAGAGCCTGTTCTGTAGTACTAACTCTGGGACCATAAGTCCCTAAGCAGATACAAACTTCTATAGGCTCTTAATCAGCCTGAAGAAGTTTTTTTCAAGGGTGATGACATTTCACTCCCCTGATACAGGGGCAAAGACTGCACCAAAAATCCACTAGAGACTCTTTCATATAAGAAACTCTTTTTTTTTTTTTTGCGGTACACGGGCCTCTCACTGTTGTGGCCTCTCCCGTTGCGGAGCACAGGCTCCAGGCACGCAGGCTCAGTGGCCACGGCTCACGGGCCCAGCCGCTCCACGGCATGTGGGATCTTCCCGGACCAGGGCACGAACCCGTGTCCCCTGCATCGGCAGGCAGACTCTCAACCACTGTGCCACCAGGGAAGCCCCATATAAGAAACTCTTGATGTAATTGTAGCTTTATGACTCATGGTGATTGTCCTTTTTTTAAACATGGAAAACACTAAGAAATGTACCTTTATTTTATGATCTTTTATAAAATAATAGCATTAAAGTTTCATTCATAATTGTAATAAAGTAACAAGAGCAGCCCTACTCTGGTGCCTTTGTGAATATGGAAAAGCCTCAGAGATCAGATTTATACTAAGCCAGACTGACCCACCTCCACTCCACTTTCATCAAAAAGGTAGCAAGACTTCAAAAAGCACATCAACCAGAACAAGGTGTTCTGCAGTTTAGGATGCAATCCCAAAAGAACTCATGAAGTAATTACAGCGCCATGTAATATACACAGAAAAATAATACTGTCTGAACACTATCTAAACAGTGGAGATTTTAAAAGAAGACAAAATAATGAAGCAGAATAACAGCCTAGAGGAGGATTCTGGTAGTTTGTGGAAGACTGTCTGGGGAGGAGACTGCTGACCAAGTCGTAGGTCTGCAGAGAGAAGCACCAATTTGTGAAGAACACAAGTCTTTACACTTTTCAATAAAAGTGCTTTAAAACAGCCACCTGTGTTAAGTACCCAGACAATCAACTAAGAGTACAAGAGTCAAAATTATGGATTTTTTCATGGTTTTCAATTTATATACCAATATGTCAAAAGAGATAAAAATTCCTTTTTTGTGGTATGCAACTTAATGTCACTTCCCCATGTGTTGGATTTTCTTCAAAGATATAAAACTTTGTTAATGTTCTTCAAACTCACCAAGTTACTCAATAACCACAAGAGTAACCAAAAGCAGTGTGGGAGCAGCAGCCTGTAGATTTAGGTCTTAATCTGAGCCTTGTGACCAAGCTTTACTAAAAGGCTCAATTTGAACAAGGCCCAAGTTTCCCAGAGGAAAATGAGCTTTATTTCCTGAAGCCTGCAGTCACCTCTAACCTGAAGGGGCAGGAAACTTGTAATAAATTTCTCCAAAATTGTATGCGAGCAGGCGGCAAAAGAGCGTTACCTAGTTATTACCTTGGGCAGATTATTATCACTCTGAATCTCAGCTTTCTTACCTAGAAAACAGGAATCGCATCATTCCCCTTCCAAGGTTGACCTAAGGTCATGTGTGGAACTTAAGCACTAGTGCCCAGAAGAGCAAAGTCTTGGAATTCTTGAATACCATGACCTCCTCACTGCTCATCTCCCTGAGCCCCACCTCCCACCCATACTGGACACCTACACTTCATCGTTACCCTATCGACCACAAAATCGTGGGGAAACATGAGGAAAGATGCAGTAATGCCTAGCGCCCATGAGAGATGTGCCAATTGACAAAGGAAAGCCACTAAATAACAGTTGTGGGCTAACAGCCAGTTTATCAGACAAGCACCTGCAACCCAAATGAAGCTTCTGACCCCCATTTCCAAATCAGCTAGAACGGTCTTGGTGTATCTCTACGTTACAATTCTTCATGAGTCCTTTGCAGATACTGAGTACCAGGGGTACTGAGGTTAACAAAGCAATTCTATGGGCCACATACCATACCTCTACATCACTATCACCAAGAACAAAGGTATTCCAAATATTAGATTCCATAACTCTAAAGCAGCATTTTCTTCCCCTTACTCCCTCAGGAGGAAAAAAAAAAAATGAAAGGAAAAACTCTGCAGAGGGATGAAGTGGCAAGTCCCTGTTCTAATACAAACATGGCAAGCTCAATTCTATCACTGCAATATACTCTTTGACTTCAGTACAAAAATCTTTTCTGACCATCTGGAGCTACTCCAGGCAGGAGGCCAAAACTTTGTAATTCCTTTTCAAAGTAAATGACAGATCAGTAACTGCCACGTTGCTAATGCACAGCCAAAAGGGAGCACCTCATCTCTTATTCAGAGTTCCCTGGAGTTTTACACATGTAGTAAAAACAAAGTGCTTCCAAATAAATCTGCCCACTTATCAATATTCCAAACTGAACAGAGATCATGTCACTTCTGAACAAGGCAGCATTTTTTTCGGGTGTGATCCTATTACCCTATTTCTCAGGCAGGAAGTAGGACCTTTTGCAAGTTTCACTAAAAAGAGCCACTTCTGAACTAGAGTGAAATCTATATATGTTGATTTATACTTCAGTTTGCCAAGAATGAGACATGGGACTCCACCAGAAATTTTAAGAGTCTGTCACCTGCAGGGACTGAGATGTCTGTAAGGCTGCAATAAACTTGGGGTCGCGTAATACACAGGGCAACAGGGGCAATCAACGGTGATCTCGGTAGAGACTTTTTATATGCCACTGACCAGCAGAATCATTCTTTATTCATCCAATAAACCAAATGGAGTGCCTACTATGGTCCAGGTACATACGATGACAGTGAATGAAAATCAAAGTTCTCATTATCTCTGCCAAAAATAATGAATCTTAAAAGTTCCAACTTCGTGTAATATGACACTGATAATAAGAGCAACTTGAAAGCTCACAGGCTTAAATTTGGTGATCTTCCTCTGGAGCACAACAAGTAGAAAGGTATGTCAGCAATGGCTATAGACTTCCTACAAATATTCAATCTTTGTTTAATGTATTAAATTTTAATTTAATAAAATTTTTTTCTAGATTTCAAAGACATGAAAGTTATCTCTGAAATCACACTTTCCAATGGAGAACTATCTTATCCTTTTAAGTAAAACATTTTAAAACTGAACAATCTGAAATTTTATCTGGTAGCAAACTGGTTCTTGCAAAGATAAGTTAAAAGGAATTTTACAAATGAGTAAACAGTAGCTAAGTACTGATTACAAAATTAAACTGCAGGACTTCCCTGGTGGCACAGTGGTTAGTAGTCTGCCTGCCAATGCAGGGGACACGGGTTCGAGCCCTGGTCCGGGAAGATCCCACATGCCGCGGAGCAACTAAGCCCGTGTGCCACAACTACTGAGCCTGCGCTTTAGAGCCTGCGAGCCACAACTACTGAAGTCCGCGTGCCTAGAGCCCGTGCTCCACAACAAGAGAAGCCATGCACCGCAATGAAGAGCAGCCCCTGCTCGCCCCAACTAGAGAAAGCCCGCATGCAGCAACAAAGACGCAAAACAGCCAAAAATAAATAAATTTTAAAATAGTAATAAAAATTAAACTGCAGATAGATTACAAATAAAAAATATATAAAATGGAGAATGATGGTTCTCTCCTTCTGATGAACTCTTCCTTGAGGATAAATTCACAGATTGGTAATAAGAGAGCAAGAAAAGTCATTAGAGATCATCCCATTCTGATTTTACCCAGCTCACCTCTTAAAGAAGCTCTTTTGTTAGTTTGCCTTCAAAGGATCATGTAATCATTACTAAATTCATGGTATCTGAGTGTCTGGAGCCAATTCCAGATGCAACCCTTGTGTCCTGCCCTGAGACCAGGGAAGAGATGGGAGGTCTTATCGGGCACCTTCGCAGAGAATCCAGACCCTGATAAGAAAATGATAGCAGAAACCTTAGAGCAGATTCCTCAGCACAGAAATGCGTAAGAAGGATTCCTTGTCCTTAGCCTTCTGGAATAGAAGAGAAAAAAGTGAATATGCTGACGAAATTACCTTTCCCAAAGAGTTTAAGAGGCTCAAGTAGAAATTCCAAGTCAAGTATCACCATCAAAGGAAACTGCTGAGAGGAATGAAGTAGGAGGAGAGGAATCAACTGCAAGATTCTGAACAAGACGAAAAGGTACAAGGAAAAGCAGGACTTTGTGAAGACATTTTGAGGTGACAGAGGTGATTGGTGAATGGTGAAAAAACAGACCGCAAGAAAAGACTAAGTTTTAAGGAACTACGGAACCTTTGAAGAAAAATGGGGAAAACACCCAAAAATCAAGGCTTTCTTCCAAAGTATTTAACAAGAAAAGAAACTAACAAGGAAGAGAGCAAAAGATACAAGCAAACAAGGAATGGCAATGGGTCATTCAAAAAAGGAATCTGAAGGAGCTAGGAGAGCAAATGTGATGGCGCAGCAGCAGTTCCTACAGCAAAACTGCACTTCTTTTAGAGGAACCACAGACAGCTCATGTTTTAAAGAGGGGAACTCTTTTCTGATTCTGCCTAAATTCACTTAATTCTCCATTCATTCTCCTTCCAATCTGACCTCTATTAGTTACTCCCTTACTTAAGATTGTATTTTCTCTCAGTGATATACAGGCTTCAGGAAAGTCAAAATGAGAGGAAGATGAATGAATGAACAGTTAGGCAAAGTCAGAAAAGTACTTAGAAGTACTATATAGAAACTCAGCTCTGCTCAAATTGCAAATTATCAATCATAATGCTTAAAGAATCATCAAATGGTGATAAAGAGAAAAATCCCACTTTCAGGAAGGAGAAAAGTAGGAGATGACTGGGGTACTAAGAAATAGGTAACAGGCATTAGATTATCCGGGAGAATGTGGCAACTTGCCAACCCCAGAAAAGAAAAAGAGCAAATTTACAAACAGCCTGCAAGGGAGAATGTGGAAGAGAGAGAACAGAGGCTGGCTCTTCCCGGTAATGCCAACAGGTCACCAGCTTCAGGACACCTCCTTTTTTTTGCATGCATAAGAAACTGTTAAAGGAAGTAAAACTGCACAGACTAAATCTCGACTACCAGCCTGATGACCTCATGCACCCACTTTTCTCAGTATCCCTAACAGGCAGCCATTCTGATAAGTAAAATAAATTATGATTTTCTACCACCCATACTTTCAATTCATTACTAAAAAGTAATGTGTAGACTGGCATTTTGGAAGGAAAAATAAAAACTGATAAAAACTTTATGAGTTTAGAAGCATCCAACATTTATAGAAGATGGACTCTACAGAAGAAGAAGTATCAAAGAAGAAAAGAAGGGAAAGAGGAAGAAAAGCAGCCTTGGCTCCCAGTGACTTCCCAGAGCGGGTTCCAAGGCCTCACAAGGTCCAGGGACACTGCCCTCATTTCCACTGATTCCAACCTTTTTTTGCTTAAGCTGGTTTGAGTGTTTCTGTTACTTTCAAGACAAATAGTTCTTCACTATCTTTGAACACCCAAAATTTTTCAGTCTTCACTTATTTTCAGGTATCAGTTATTTTAAATTGAAAATTCGTATTTCTTCCAAGAATTTGAACAGAGCTTGAAAACTGGTATCAAACAAGTTTTCTCGTGGTTCAAACACACGTTACCTCAGTATCAAAACAACATTATGCTTTGCTCAGTCATTAAGTCATGTACTCCATAAACACTTACTGAGCACTTACTGTTTGCCACCGTATAAAGAGAAAAGGAAAGACATGGTCCCTGCCCTCATGGAATTTCTATAATAGTGGAGAAGATGAAGAGGAATTAGAAGTCTCCCTGTTCCATTCCTTGCTACACCGTTACACTTGGACACAAACAAAAACTAGTTCTGATTGAATTGAAGGCTCCCTAAGCTTCAGATACTGGTTCATACAACTCACTGGTTCCTACAACCTTCTACTTCTAAAGGAGAAATGAAAAGTGTGGAGTGGGCCATTAGGGTTTTCTCTCACCAAAGTAGGAAGTCAGCCTCATCACCTGGGGGACTCAGGGGAAAGCCTGGGTGTGGATCCAACTCATAAGCATGCTTGATCCTCTGCCTGTCCTTCACCACCACCAATTCTCATCTGAAGGCACCTACAACTGTGAACATAGCACTACCACCCCCTACCCCCGGGCAAGTGGACCGACCAACATCTAAAAGAAGAATCTATCATTTCAAACTAAAACCTACCATCTTCCATTACTTATACTTATTCAGAGGTTCATGACAAGATTGAGTCATGAGAATCGTGAGAGAACATTAGAGAATTTAGTGAAACTGGTTCACTATGAGGCTTCATTATGAGAGTCTTCTCTTCATGATGGAAGAACATTCTGCAAAAAAACAAGTATTTAATAAACACCAGTCAGTTGAGGCCTAAGCCCTCTCACAGCTAATAGGAACTGACTACCTAGCTAAATCTTCACATTCTTGCAAATCCAAGTATGTATTCTTTAAAGCTGAAGGCTGGAAGATCTAGGTCAAAAGATGCCTAATTGGTTTGAAACATTTCAAAATGAAGGCTCTGACTAACCAAATCATTCAAAAGAACAACGCTAGGAATAAACGATACATGCCCCCTATATCTCTAAAGGTTTTAATTCACTGGACTATAGATAAACATCCTTATACGCAATCATCCGGTCAGCATCCTGGAAAAAATATCGTTATGCTAAATAAAGGTTAAGCAAGTTTATACAGGCTATCAGGTGTAGTGTTTTCAATGATTACTTTTCCATGGCAAAACATGAATCGCGTTACTGACTTAGAAAAATAAACAATAACACCTAAGTTGTATCTTTGCCCTGATTTCTTGTCAAACTTAAATATACCAGATATATTTCAAATAGGTTAGCCAGTCTATAACAGATTCCAGCCAGCCAGTTAACAATCCGTACAAACATTTCAAGCCTAAATTCCCAATCAAGCAAACAATTTTTTAGGTCAAAACATCTGACTCCCAATATCACATGAAATTTTCCAAAGCCCTGTAACTGCTTTTATATGTAAGTTTCAAACTCCCCACACCATGGGGTGCAACTACCCGTCAGGAGTCTTAAGGAGGACTAATCTCAGAGGTGTCAAAAAAAATCCACTGCGACCCTTACTACAGAAAAAGCTGCTAGAAAGTACCATTTCTTTCATAAATGAAATATAAATTTGGATTTTAAAAAGTCCCCCCAAGTATGTGCCATGTCATGTGCTATCGCCAAAATGTATTTTACAAAACACACATATAATTATAATAATACGGTTACTACAAAAATCAAGAATCCCATGCTTTGCTTCTTCTTGTACTTATGGTGATGAATAAATGAGGAAAAGAAACATTATGAAAAATGTTCACAATGATGACAACCAGAAGCAAAATGTCAGAGACAAAATGGTCACTAGTAGAAGCAAACTGCTAAAGGTTTTAAGAATTAAGACAGGGCTTCCCTGGTGGCGCAGTGGTTGAGAGTCCGCCTGCCAACGCAGGGGACACGGGTTTGTGCCCCGGTCCGGGAAGATCCCACGTGCCGCGGAGCGGCTGGGCCCGTGAGCCATGGCCGCTGAGCCTGCGCGCCCGGAGCCTGTGCTCCGCAACGGGAGAGGCCACAACAGTGAGAGGCCCGCGTACCGCAAAAAAAAAAAAAAAAAAAAAGAATTAAGACAAAAAGAAAGGACAATACTCCTAAAAACTCCCTGGATTCACTGGTCTTTCCTATGAAGATGTTAGAAACTTCTTTCCAGTGCATTTCAGGAAACAAAGAAAAATATCTAAGTGTATAGTCGATGCAAAACGAACACAATGACCTGAAGTAACACAAGAGGTCTTATTCGATATGAATTACAGATCCATTAAAATAGAATGGTTTCTTTTTCCTCCTCTGCACACAAAGACTGAAACATTTGCTTCTTCTAGCATTGGATACTCCTATGATTTTAAGCATGTCCCTTCAACTTAAGATCCTTCTCTCATTATGTATTTCATGGGAAAACCTGATATTGTCCTAGAAAAATGAATTATATACCAACTGAGAATCTGTAACAGAACATCCCGATAAATCAAACATCAAAATAGCAATAAAGATCTTTTGACTCATTAAAAAAATGTAAAGATGTAAGAGGAATATCAACCTGCTTTAAAAAAAACCATTTTTTAAAAGATTTCATTCTTGAATAAAAGGACACAAAGTAGTGGAAGCCAAGTGAGCCAAGATTAACCAGTGTAACTCTGAAAGGCAAGGACAGGTTCACATACTTTCTCTGTAACATTAATTAATAGCAATTTTTTCTTCTTGCTATTGAAACTACAAAGTAATTGACTGCCCTAATGAATACACAAAGTCCTCCAAAATGAATGCTGCTTTTGAAAAGCAAATTAATCTTCTAAAAACAAAAACAAAAACAAAAACCCTGTGACAAAGCCTTCCTTCAAGCAAGTTTCCAGCAGCCAGTGGGATATGTGAGGAATTAGGCAGTTTGCAAACATGTGGTTAAAAGTCCAGAATGGAGCCAGTTCTGACAATATTCAGAAAGGTTTCCTACACACATAACGTGCACATAAGTCCATTCATGATTTCAATGTGGATAAGGGTCAAACATCCCTATCATCGAGATTAATAACATCAAGTTTTTTTAAATGACACTGTTCTTATTCCAGCCCCCAAATCAACCTCTATGCAGCATTGCATGATTTTTTTTCCTCCTAGCGAGTTAGAAAATTAAATTTTCTTCATTTCCAGCCAGGGGCCACTCAAACAAATCTAATGGGTGTAGACAGCATTTCCTGCCTACTGCAAGAAAATAATAGGATTGCCATTATTAACACGGCCCGGGGCATGCGCTGAGGTGCGGCACAGAAGAAACTGACCTTTAATTTTCAGTGGTTAGCCTGCAATGACTGCCTAATTTTTGTTTTTGTTTTGTTTTTTAAAACAGTGAATGTTGTTTTTTTTCTCCAACGTTAAGGTTTAACACTGGCTCATTCACTCTCGTGGAGCAAGACAGGCTCCAACCCCTACTATCCTTCCCATTCAACTGTGTTTATGTCTAGAACAACCCTGCCAGTAAACAACGAGCTAAAATTCAGTTTTGTTTTTCTTTTACTTTTTTGGAGCTAGCCTTCCAATTTATAAGAAGTTGGTAAGACTTAGGCACTGCCAAAGCAGAGAAAACTACTCTAGTCATGGCATCTCTGCCAAATAGTCTATGTTATTCTAAAGAAATGAGCATCGTAACAGTGAGCAGCAAAGGTAGCTAAGATTTCCAGAAAGACAGCAAGGTCTTAGCCTGCAGTGCGCTGTTCCCCAGCAGTGGTGTCTTTATGCCATTACTAGAGAGATGAAGAACATCATTCGAGGTGATGACCCAGAGATGAAAGGCAGGTCTTGGAGCCCCCATGGTTTCGCCCACTAAAGTCAAGGCCTGATCCTCCCTCTTAAAAATGGTTAGAACAACATCCACAGAAAAGGGAGAGGGAATGGGAGCAAGTGACTCCTTTATTACAACTTTCCTTTCTTTGATCCTACACTTGGGAGAGGAAGCAGAGCTGTCATATACCTACTAAAAAAGAGACGACCTTTCTTTGAGGGGGCAGGGAAGAAGAAAAATACTGGTAGAAGCAGCACTTGTTTAATTAAGTACTTCTTGGCATTCAGATATGCTTCCCCACCCTCACCCTGCTCAAAGTGCCTCTTGCATATATTATCATTTTATGCCCACACTACCTTACTAAGGTTAACAGCTCAAGTGTGACTTTGGAGATGAGCTACAAAGATGTCACTTGAACAAGAACATTCAAGGAGTCGGTGGCAAGGCTTGCATTCATATACACATTTAAAGTAACAGGGGAATGCTTTTAAATAACTATCACCCCATTAAGAAGTATGTCCAGCAATTAAATGTCTGTCATCAGTGAATAAAATACAACAGCAGCTCTCACTTGCTGAGCACTTGACGAAGCACCACACGGAGCTAAATAGTCCTAACAATTCCTTTTAACAGACAAAGCCACCAAGATTCAGTAATTAACCAAAGTCAGAGTTTCAAATCTGCAGTTACAAATCTGGGTTCTCAAACTCAGGGCTCAGTTTCCAGAGCACACGGGCTCAATCATCCCACTATAAATGATGACTAAAGATTTACCTTCTTACCAAAAATATTAGTTCCAAGTTAAGTGAGTAGTTTCCCATGCCCCCCAAATATGAAAACCGTATGTGATAATCTGCTATTATTTACGGACAAGGACTAAAGAATTCCCAAGAAGAATGGTTTCTCTAAAACGATGTTTCCTTTTAATCTGACAAAGTTTGCAATTAAACTTTCTAGAAAATTATTTATGCTTTTTCATGAAAAATGGTATGAAAAAGTTACCTCTTGGCCAAAATGCACACTTATTAAGGATATACAAATACAGCAATCTGTGTTAAAAAGAAAAAAAAAAACACTTTAAAAAAGAGGTTCTTCATTAATCTGCCAAGCAGAACATCTGACAGACTAAAATAGCCCCTCTACTGAACTCACAGGTAACCTAGTGGAAACCAGAGTTTGGAAAACCTATCATCCCGTGTAAAACATAATAGGAACAAACTCACTCACCTCTGTGGTGCCACATCCTTCCCAAACCCTGGCCTGCTATCCTCTACTCCCTCCTACAATCCCTGTTTCTCACAAAAGCAAGAAAGGAAAACTTGCAAAACTGGAACGTTAATGGCAAACACCAGGAGCCTAAAATTACTCCAAACAAAATGCAGCTAATGTAATCTAGTGAAAAATTTATTTGTATTCTCAATTTTCTCTTACTAGCCAACTGCTATGCCTTAATAGGTTTGAACTCCTGAGAAAACTGAACTAAGAGAATTAGACAGTAAAACATAAATAGGAAGTGACATTGTTTCCATGCTTAAATTTAACATAACGAGCAAATGGCAAAATCTAAAGGGCTATGTTTTAAAATTAGCAGTGTCACCAGTATTATTAAGATACAGTTAAAGCTACAGCACAGTGACCACACAGCAAGATTAGAATATGTCAAAATCAAATAAACCTGGAAATAACTCTTTCATTAATAAAGAAATTTTATGGTAAATTAAAGATATCTGTTGTTAATTAAAGCCTGAAATAAAATACAAGCCTTAAAAATTATTATCCATTTCTTCTCCCTCCTCCCATAACTCTCTTTAAAAAAAAAAAAGACAGCAGGCAGATTGAGTCTGAAATGCCTGTGAGAAAGTAAGGTAAAGGTATCTGTAGTTGATGGGCTTCCCTGGTGGCGCAGTGGTTAAGAATCCGCCTGCCAATTCAGGGGACACGGGTTTGAGCCCTGGTCTGGGAAGATCCCACATGCTGCTGAGCAACTAAGCCCGTGCATCACAACTACTGAGCCTGCGCTCTAGAGCCCACGATCCACAACTACTGAGCCCTTGTGCCAGAACAACTGAAGCCTGGGCACCTAGAGCCCATGCTCCCCAACAAGAGAAGCCACTGCAATGAGAAGCCCACGCACAGCAACGAAGACCCAACGCAGCCATAAATAAATAAATAAATAAATAAAAATAAAGTTCCCTTTCAAAAAAAAAAGATATCTATAGTTGAATATACAGGTCTAGAACTCAGAGATATAGCTAGGGGTTTGGAAATTACCAGTCTTTACCTGTGGCACAACAACAAGGATACCCATTTCCAGTATTTTCATGCACTAAGTATAAATAATGAGGAATATTCATTAAATAGTTAAATACATAATTTTAAAAGGACAGTATTTAAAAAATTGAACTTACTTCCTTTATAGGAGGCTCAAAACTACTGATTTCATAATTTCCTTGAACATGAGTATACACATGGGCAATTTTAGTATCTCTTATCCAAAGTTAAGTAAATCGCTACCTTCAGGTGATAATGGTAAAAATGTATGAAGGGTTAGATAGAAGAGGATCCAAGCAATTTAAACCAAAGTTAAGCAAATTAAAATGCTCAAATCCTAAAGTTAAAACATATTCCTTTTTTACAGTGCTTACAAAAAAAAAAAAAAACTAGTTTCTTTACATCTTAAGGTATAAAATAGATGTCTTAAAATTAAGTGCTCTTAAAAGTTAGTTCGATCATACACACACTCCTATGCATAAAATAGATAACCAACAAGGACCTACTGTATAGCACAGGGAACTATACTCAATATTTTGTAGTAACTTATAAGGGAAAAGAATCTGAAAAAGAATAGATATATATACATATGTATAACTGAACCACTGTGCTGTATACCTGAAACTAACACAACATTGTAAATCAGCTATACTTCAATAAAAAAATTTTTTTAATTTTTTAAAGTTAGTTAGATCCTATGGTACTCTGTGTCATGAAGATCACCGCCAGCAAGCTCTGAAAGCTGGGTTATAAGGCAAAGACAAAGGCTTCCCGGCCCCCAGCTGTAACGAGGGGAGGGCCGTGGGCAGCCCAGTGTTGGGGAGCCCTTCTCGGGGGTGGCAACCAGTCGTGAACATTTTACCATTTATAGCCTCCCTCCTGGGCAGAAGTTTTGAGAAACAAGAGAAAGTTGTTCTAACAGCCCTCACCATTCTGTGGAAACACAATCCCCAGGGAAGCACACAGCTCCTCCAGACCATGAGCAGCATTTTTGTGAAGCAGTGAGAAACAGTGTCTAGGTAATACCGCCTTGGGCGCTGCGCCTTCATTGGTGTCTTCATTCACACCGCCCCACACAAACACAGGGAGAGAAAGCAAGTCAGGTCCCACTTCAAAGCCTTGTCCTTAACTCACCTTCAGTGAACTCACTCTCTAAAGATGGAGTAGGGAACTCAATAATTTCTAACAAAGGAAGCATTTAGGGCTGCCAGCTCCCCAGGTTTAGCCCGGGCCGTCTGGGAAAGCACAGGGCTCCTATGAATCCTGAGGTCACCTCTTATTCACCACGGGAGCTGCTCTTTGCGCATGCAGAGATGAGACACGTTCTAGTCAGTTCTGGGCTCATCCTGTCCCCGTGGCTGCCTTCGGTGCAACCCAAACACCACAAACTATTAGCCTTAAAAGGACAGAAAGGATTAGTACCAGGCATGGGAGGCCTTGCTTTTCCAGGTGCAAATTATAAGTACAGGATCTTACCCTATATAAATGAACTTAAATGGAAGGCACTGAGGAGAGGGAATGCGAGATAAACAAAACTGTATGGCCACTGAGTGAAAAGGACTCTCTTTCATAGAATTTTTCAAATGTCTCAGTCAGGTAAAACTTCATTACCATTTCTTAGCCAACTGCTCTAGATTTTTCCCATTCACTATACTGAGTTTCTTATATATTACTGTCTATGAAGTATACTTTTATTCTCTGGTTTCTCCCATTCCAAGGTTAAGTTGCTTTTACAGAAAACAATCTAGGAAAATATCCCTCTTGGGAGATGTCCAGATTATTATTATTGTTTCAAAAGAAAATTTTAGGTTTCTGGACCGTAGACAGGTTGAACACATGGAAAGCATTCAACGAATACTTAGCCTTAGCATTCAGCTACTTGGGAACACAAATAGACACTGTTCCAAGTCTGGATATACAATTAAGACACTTAATGTGAACTATTAAAGCAGCAGTGTGATACAGCTGGAAAAAAGTTTTGGAGTCAATCTAGGTGATCTTTTTAACCTTTTTGAGCATGTCTTCTAGTCTTAGTTCACTCAACAACTATTTATAGGGCAGCAGGTATGTTCTGGCTTCTGTGGTAGATGGTGGAAACACATAGAAAAACAGAAATAATATCTACCTTTCATAGTTTAATGAATATGGAAGAGTGAATGAATATATATATATATATATATATATATATATATATATATATATATATATATATGCAAGTGCCTGGCACATGGTAGGTGCTCAACAATTGCTGGTCACTGTTATATTTTACATCTGACTTGTAGTTAGAATGTTTGGAAGTTTAGAGCACAAATGACAAGTGTCCTTGTTTCTATATTGAACTGCTAAGAGCTGGTTATCACTTTATCCTAAAGAATACGATGTTAAATTCTTCTGAGGAGCCCTTCGATTCTGCCCTAGGTCCTAACTAGAATCCTCTGGTGTCCTAATTACTCCTCTCACCTCAGTTCTTTCCAGCCATCAGGTCAAAAACCTTAAAAGGACAGATTACCAAGAGGGCTGAGTCCCCAAGACTGGGTTTCCCAAACTTGTCTGATCATATCACTCACCTGAAGCATCTAATAAAGATTTCTGATCCCACCCCAGACATAATAAATAAGAGCACGTGCACCCTCCACCCCATACACATAGCCCTATAATGCTCCAAGAGATTCTTCTCTTCCCAGGCGTGCTTTACTTCCACCTTCAAGTGGCTGAGGTCATTCTCCTCAGGTTTCCATGACATGCCCTCTGACCCTTTCTCCAGGGCTTAAGTTTAGCACTGAACACTCTGGCCACCAGTGCAGCAGAATCAACTCTCTCTGCTGGACCCCCACCATCTCAGCAAGACATATGTTGTTGCTATTGTTGTTGCTGTTTTTCTGTCCCTTAATGCCTCCCTTCTAGAATTTCCCTATAAAAGATCATTTTAAACTACCACAGATCTCTGAAAAGTCACCTTTTTCAAAAAATAATTTTCTTAATTTATAATTCCCAAACTGACTCCAATAGACAAGCAAAACATACATAATTGAAGTCCACATTTTTAGGGAATAGAAATATAAGCTATTTATTCTATTTGTATTTTCAAAATCAATTAGTGATCTGATACAGACCTGAAAAAAGTCCACGTATTCTCTGGAGAACTTTGTTTCTTTAAAATAGCAGTAAATGAAAGGCTAGGTTTGCACTGAAGGTGACTCATGCCTTTGTTTTAATATTTATTAGATCCCTACCATGAGAAAAAAAAATTTTTCAGGAAAACTGTGGAAACACAAAAATGCCTATAACATGGCCCATGCTTCAAAGAAATCAACTTCAGCAGAAGAAATAATGACTTGAGCACCTGAGAAGAGGTACTAAGTTTAAATGGCACATTCAACCTAGGAATTCACCTATCTCTCCATCCACCCATCCAATGAGCATTTACTATGCACTCACCATCAAACACATTAAGTTAAATCAGTAATTATCCTTACACTCAAGTAAGAGTGACAAGGAGACAATCAGACAACACAGAAAAGGACAAGTGTTCTGAAAAGTATAGAAACAGTGCCAGAAGAAATTAAAGAAAATGATAAATTACCTGAAATCATGGCTCTGGAACAAAATGAGGATATGCAAATTAGAATGACACTCTTTTCTTTTGAGTAGGTCAAAAATCAGTGAAGACCGCTCTGTGAACATGGTGTTGTAATTCCTCATATCTCTACCAGATATAAAGAGACTGTGACTCTCTGTACCTTTTGAAATCAGTTCGTAATGATCCTGTCTCTAGAGTAATTTCTAGGCCACAAAAATGACCTGCTATGGTATGAAAGCCGTTTACACACACAGCAAAGAAAATATACCCTTATAGATGGCAAAGCATGCATACACACTAGCATCATACCCTTGCGACTTTATACTGTTTTCTGGGAGTTCAGGAATTAATGAACTATTATGGATGGCAAATATTTCACAGTATATAGAATAATTTTTCCTTGAACTTGTTATTCGTATGTAAACTGAAATCTTTCTATCTGAATTTTTACCTGATATTTTCAGTATTCCTAACATGCACTTTACATCTGACGTTTAAGCTTTATATCCAATCACTTAACAAAAATCTTGCCCCGGGCTTCCCTGGTGGCGCAGTGGTTGAGAGTCCGCCTGCCGATGCAGGGGACACGGGTTCGTGCCCCGGTCCGGGAAGATCCCACATGCCGCGGAGCGGCTGGGCCGGTGAGCCATGGCCACTGAGCCTGCGCGCCCGGAGCCTGTGCTCTGCAACGGGAGAGGCCACAACAGTGAGAGGCCCGCGTACCGCAAAAAAAAAAAAAAAATCCTGCCCCATCTTTTCATAAGTGATCTGCACAAACTCAACATCAATACCTCAGAAGCAAAAAAAGAAACAAAACACCGACACTCAGAGAGAAGTCACCACTATGAAATTATTAGGTGCTAGAGGCAAGTTCAGATGAATAAAACAATACTACATGCTTGCTTGCTTTCTCTCTATCCCCTCCCAATAAGTTTTGGTCTAACAAATTGAAGAATGTTAGCACCTAATGCTTTTCCAACACTAGTACTGAGATGACTTAGACCCTTTCTCTAAGTGGAAATCAGAGTTTTCCCTGAAGTACTGAAGATGACAAAATTGGGGGGAAAAAAGGCTTAGAGGTTAGAAAATATGACAGATCTAATTGTACATCCTGCTCTCTGGTTTCTGGATGACTCACAGTGAAATTCAGGATAGATTACCTTTATGTGCCTATGTGGTCTGTGGATACTAATAAACTACCTGGCTCATCTAAATGTTAAAATATCTTTTTTTTCCCTCCAGAGATCTCCTACTTTTAAATAGTCTCCTCTTAAATTCAAGCCAGTTAATAAAATAAGGAAACGACCTCCAAAACTGGCCTAGGAGAATCTCTGTTTACTCTGCAATAGGAGGTGGGGAGGGCGGGGAAACATCGACCCACCAGCACGGAGCAGACCAAGGAGGAGCAAACAGAGGCAAGCTGAAATCCTGTGGAATAAATCTCCTTCAATTTTTTTCAATTTTTTATTGTGATAAAATATACATACATTTGCCATTTTAACCATTTTTAGCCATACAGTTCAGTGGCATTAAGTACATTCACAATATTGTATAACCATCGCCACTATTCATTTCCAGAACTTTTTCATTATCCCATACAGAAACTCGGTACCCATTAAACTATAACACCTATTCCTCTTTCCCCAGCTCCTGGTAATCTCTATTCTACTTTCTTCTCTATGAATTTGCCTATTCCAGGTACCTCACATAAGTAGAAACAGGCAATATTTGTCCCCTTGTGTCTGGCTTATTTCGCTCAGCATGTTTTCAAGGTTCACCCATCTTGTAGCAGGTATTGGAATTTCATTCCTTTTTATGGTTGAATAATAATCCACTGTATGTACACACCGCATTTTGTTTATCCATTCATCTGTGAATGGACACCTGGGTTGTTTCTACCTTTTAGATATTCTAAATTATGCTGCTATAAACACTGGTGTACAAGTATCTGTTTGAGTCCCTGCTTTCAATTATTTTGGGTACATACTTAACAATGGAATTGCTAGGTGATTGTATATTTAACTTTTTGAGAAACCGCAAAACTGTTTTCCACAGCAGCTGTACCTTTTTACATTCCCAACAACAATACACTAGTGTTCCAATTCAATATACTCTTAAGTATTCTCTGATTCACTAATTCAGAATAATGTTTACCTTTATTACCCTAAATTAAATTTTTTTCCTGATACAAGAAAAACCACAACAGAAAAATTAGGAACAGTAATATCTGCAGACATTTAGTATTTTCCTCTTAAATGACTTGATAGAAAATATAAAATGTGTTTTAAAATAACACTTTAAAATATAAGAGAAAAAGGAGAATACCCTAAAAATATATTAAGGATCCTACACTTAAAACTTGTACCATAAGAACTCGTCAACCTGAACCCTAAAAAGTCATATACTTGAAAACCTCATGTCTGAGTAAGTGGATGTAAATACTTGAGATATTTTAAAAGAAATTTACCTTTCTTATGGGTCAGTTCACACAGTGCCTGGAATTAAGCTGTCCAAGAAGGTCTTGCTTTAGTAAATGCAGAAGAGGAGGATGTGTAATGAGCTTACCTAAATACCACACTGGCAGTAGTTTCCACAACTTTGCCCAAACTCATACGGAGGAGGAGATGGGCAGCTAAAAGCAATAATGATGTTCTTAAACCTTTAACACCTGCTCTCACCAATCTGCCATCAAGTGCTTACAGGAGACAGCAAGTAGCAAAACAAATGGCAACAGAAAACCTTCAAAACAAATCAACAGGCATATTTGGGAGTCTATTGGTGGGGGTGGGGTGAGATAGGGAGGTGGATATTTGTTTATTGTTGTGAGTTATTTTGCATACAAAAATATAGTTCTAACTTTTGCTGGTAAACTGTTCCTAGTTCATGTGATAGCACTGAATAAATTGACATTTATTTCATGGAGGTCCTGCACCTCTATGAAAAGGCGCACTAACTAAAAAATAATTTAAAAAAAAACAAGAAAAAAAAAAAAAAAGAAAAGAAAAAGCGCACTAGGAGAACTAGCTTCAACCCATACTGCAGTTTTACATTGCTTTTAAGTAAACTGATTTTTCCAAGGTGCTCAAAGTGGTTTGTCCTCCTACTTAGGTAAATATTCCTTCCATGATCTATTTAAACTTCTGTTACGGTAAAACCTTTTCATATAGAGTAGGAAGCCAAACTTTATCCTAGACTTGCCTGGATAATTGCAAATTCCTAATTAGTTACATCCAGAACAATGGAGTTATTTTTAACAGAGACCCTCTTCCACCAGCTGTGGAGAATCTGACTGAGCTCCTTAAGAATAAATTAAATCATGTTATTTCCTGGGATTTTAGAATCTACCATTATTTCTCAAACATACTACATTTGATCAAGTATGAAGAAAATTATCTGGATAATTATTTCAACAGAAAGCTTTTCATAATTGAACACTATGAGTTTGTATTATATCAACTTAGTTTAAGCAAATTTTTCTAACTGGTTGCCACTATAAAAACCTTCATCTTCCAGAGTCAAAACAAAGATGTATTGGAAGCCTAAAATTCTAACATAAATTTAGTTTTAAACATAGCCTATAGGTGCTCCAATTTTAACATTTCTCAAATTTCAGAAAGGAGCAAAGGACTGAAGTTATCACTATCCTGCTCTAGGAGTTTGGTGGTAGACACAGCTCTCTATACTACATTCCAAAAATATGAGCAAAATACCCTTATAAGTAAACAGAAAAATGTCTTGAATTTGCCAAAGTCAAGACAGCATAAGAATATTCCATTAAGAACCTAGTTTAGAACTCAGTAAGTGCATCCTGAGTCAATAAACAAGTGATTGAAATAAAATTACATTTTAAAATCAAACATAATCATTTAACACAAGGGACATTTTAAACAGATACTTACTAGAATCTCAAATAATGCTAGCTTTTGCTGAACACCATCTCACTAAAATCTCCTCCCTCCAGTTATTTAAAAACTGACAAGCAGTTGTAATATTATAGAAACAAAATATATTAGGAGCCAGTGACTGAACCGAAAGGGAGTATTGCCAAAGACATCTCATCAGCCAGTGAAATTACAATCCAGGTGTTTCAGAATGCTAAACTTGCATATCTCAACTACGGACAAAAAGAGATTCAAGGACTGATCCATTTTTAAACTGAGAAACCTCCCCACCTGTAATAGCTGATCATTATAGTCTATCTTACCTGATTTATACCTGGTGGTTTAAAAACCTCCCAACCCCCGATTCCAACCTCACATACCTCTGGTCTCCAAGGACTCATCCTTGACACTAAACCTGCACCATAAACAATTCCCCTCTGGGTAAGCTTGTGACTAGAGATCAGCCTCTCATTGGCTGTACCTTGCAAAGAGTTCAAGTACCAACATCAAGTCATCCTCCCAAGTGAGCCTATATTTGGCTTCTACAGAAACCTGCCTCTGTCTAGCCACAGTGATTGAAGCATTCTCTGCCGTTTAAAAAACACATTAATACTGTACCATACTGTGTATTTTAAAGTAAAAAAAAAAGTGTGGGCTTATGAATATTTTCCTATATTCAAAGGCATTCAGTGTCAACTAAAGAATAAAGCTTTTCCTCAACCACCTAAGTGCATTCCCAACAGCTGTAAGGATGAGAATTAAGGTTTACTTGAAAACAATGTCTTAACACAAAAAACTCTCATTGATTGGATTAACCTTGTTAAAGTGAAGAAAAGGCAATTGTGATTTCTGAAGTGAAAACAGAGGTAGGATGCAAAGATTCCCCTACACAGAAAATGATTCTTTTCCCCCATTCTAAGCTATAATTATTGAAAGCTCAAATAACAGGCTTACTAAGATAATATACAGGAACTAAAGCCTATGCCTCTATCATTGTTTTGGAAGTTCCTCTAATAAGAGATTGCACTTTGTCCCCTCCACCTCAAGAATGACTCTGAATCAAGCAGACTGCCTTGTCCACTTCAGCAATGCTAACCAGCTATGGACCACATGTAAGGAAATACAACTTTTGAGAGGTCACAGATCAACTATTACATTAGGGGTAGGGAGAAAATGAAACTGCAATCTAAAGATTGAAACTTTATTTACTCGTCACAAAGGAAAAAATAAACCACTTTTCAAAGTGTCCAAACACAGTTTGGAGGTGTCTGAAAACATACAAAGTAATACTGTAAGAACAGCTCAGTTTTTAAACTTTGGAATATAATGAAATATGGAGTTTGTATAAGGCTTTGCTAAACACTTTTCAATACACTGACTCATTAACCCCTTGTGACAACCACCTGAAAAACGGTACAGGTGAGATGTTTTCTCCTTATACTGAAATGAGGAAACCCAGACTGAGAGGTTCAGTAGTCTAACAGGGACACACAGCCAAGAAGTAAACTAAGTCCTTGACACATTAGATATTCTGATTTCAAACTGATACTCAGATGTGGCCTGCACCAGGGGGTATAAGATTTCTAATCTTTACCAATCATTTCGATATCTTTATCTTTTAAATTACGTCTCATTTGTACTAAGCACCTTGATGTTCTAAAAATGGAACCATACATCCTGAGTTAAATCATGTTTCCAATATTTGTCACACTCACAAGAACACTATAATCCAATAACATGGTTCTTATGTTGGTTCCTTGAAAATAACTATGATCCCAATAGTCAGGAATGGGTATGAAAGAGTTTTTCAGCTGATTGTCTAATTAACTGATGCCTCACCTTTAGTTGAATTTACAA
Organism: Mesoplodon densirostris; assembly: GCF_025265405.1. Classification (NCBI taxonomy): domain Eukaryota; kingdom Metazoa; phylum Chordata; class Mammalia; order Artiodactyla; family Ziphiidae; genus Mesoplodon; species Mesoplodon densirostris. Next base: position 94,986,215 of record NC_082665.1, on the reverse strand, counting down.
TTTTCAGAGCTGGAGGCCATGCAATTCACATAACACTAAAATAATACAGAACAATTTAAAGCTGACTTACTTGTGTAGGTCTTTCAGGATCATATAATGCTCTAGGGTCAGGATTATGAGCTGCAATTATCCCTAAGCAGTACAGTAACTATGAAAGATACAGCAGATTCAGATATATTTATAATGAATCTGGAAGTTACTGCTCTTAAAATTCTAATAAAAAGTTTATTTTATCATCTGTCTTTTCCTGAAAGCAGTATGCAAAAAAAAAAAAAAAAAAAAAAAAAAAACGGAAAGAAAAAGGTACTGAGTTACTGGATATTTATGGATGAAATCCACATAAATTAATGCTTACTTGAACATGAGTTGGAATTTTCACTATTTCATATAAAATCAAAAAGTTGTTGAAATTCCTTCTACCAAATAAATTCTAAAATGTAACAGATTTAAATTAAATCCACTAATCAGAAAACTATTTGACCATATGCCACCTAAAGAATCTTTCTTGCTGTTTGTTTCAATCTTAAACATATTCTTCCCAATTCACAGACAGATCTAGTGCTTTATACTTGAATTTCATTCTCTGGTAGTAAAGCAATGATTTTAATTCTTCAGATTAATTGTGCAGCTAGTTAAGGAAAAGTGAGTGATAGTTTGGCGATATTATTTACCTGAATGAAGACATTTGAAAAGAATCACCAAATGAACAGGTAACCATGGATATCAGGGGTAATTTTTTTTCAACTCCCCATCAGTAATTTTTCATGCTGCCCCCTACTTATATTTTTATTACATTGAAATAACCAAGAAGCTTTGACTACCTTCTCAGCAATTCCTATAGGCAGTTATTTCAATCAAACAGAAAATGTCACTAAGTTTTTTTCTATCAGTTTTTACCATGACATCCAATTATTTTTAAAAAACCATTTTTTGCTTGTTTTTGAGCTACAGGTAATCCAGTATTTAAATTCCACTTAAGAGTTGAATATAATCTTCCTCTGGTGGTATGGAAGAAAGAAAACTGAATTACAAGATCTTAAAAGCAATAGGACCCAGTTAAACGTGAATAGATTTGAGAGTCAGAAAGTTCTACGTTGCAATCCCCAATATGGTACCTAACCGCTAGCCACAAGTAGCAGTTTAAAATAATTAAAAGTAAATACAATTTAAAATGCAGTTCCTCCATCGAACTAGCCACATTTTAAACGGTACAACAGCTACACGTGCCTGGTGGCTGCCATACTGGACAGCACAGATATAAAACCATTTGCATCACAGAAGAAAATTCTATGTAATCTTACACAAGTTACTAAATTTCTGTGAACCTCAATGTCTTGTCTATAAAATGTCCTTAACATCACCTAAATTGAAAGATTAGAATTGTAATGAGATAATATATAAAAAACACAATACACAGTACTTAGTACACATTAGATAGCCAAAAAAGAGTAGCTATTAATACAATCCTGTATTGGATTTTAATCTCTGATCGCCAACAGCAAACAAGTCACTTCCCCTCCCTGGGCCTCATTTTCCTAAAACTGAAAAGCTGGGAAGTTCTTCAGGTTTTCAGTTCTAAGGACGCTATCAAATTTTACCACGTAAAATGAAGTGTTAAGCAAAAGGGGCACAAACTCCTACTGAGTAAACTACTACTCAGGCTCCTACAGCCAGCTTCCTAACGGATCCCAAGCATTCCTCCAGAAACCCCGGAAGACTGGCTCTCCAATACAGCCAGCCCATGGTCTGATGTGAGCTATTTATAAGGTCTGTCTTAAAAGGTTACTGGAATATCTTTCTGATATTGTACATACTGTAATTAGAAGCTAAAAACTCCTATTCCATGATAGTATCTTGCAGTTTTAAGATCTCTTTTAAAATGAACGCTATCTTCACGTAGAATTTTTTTCTCTTAGAAGCATTTAAACCAAAACACTTTAAAAGCACATACGAGTCTAAGTACCATTTTTTAGAGACTTTTTCTTTCTACCAGCTATGCCTCATTCTTAGCCAGCTTGTGGGTGACCCTCTAGCGTCTAAACAAAGTGAGAATTACACCCTTATGAGGGGGTGTCCCCTTGCAGGACCAGAAGCATGCCCAAAGACTTTACCCTCGTTAACAGCTGCTCCCCGGGAGCCAAGAAATTTACTGAACGCTGGTTCCACAGAGGCCGCTTCCAATCAGGGGGAACCACGGGCCCCCATGCAAGGCACAAAACCAGGGCCACGGGCTGCTCTTGGCTGTGGCTGCGGGTCTCTTCCCCCGGGCGTTGTCCAGGGCCCCAGAGTCACAGAGTTAACTTGAGAGTGAAGAGCAACTCAGGCAGCAGAAATGAGAACAGAGCGGTGCATTTTTGCCCGAGGCCACAAGCCTCCAAAAAAAAAAAAAAAAAAAAAAAAAAAAGTGTTATTCCAGAGCAGATTCCTTTTCTTCCGGGTCTGTCTGCTCCCTCTCCCTCTCTGCCTACAACCACCGTGCCTCCCCTTTTCCAATGCCCCACCTCTCTCCACCAAAAAAAAAAAAAAAAAAAGGTGGCGTATTCCCTCTTCCTTAGCTTTCCCCACCAGGGCCTGGAAACTGGAGGAAGTTCAAATCAAATAACTGCACATTAAAAAATAAACAGACAAGCAATCAGGGGGTGCCCACCGAACAAACGACCTCGCCTGTCCCAAAATATGATTAACCCTGGATGGAAGATGGGGAGGAAGACTAGAAACCAACAGGGATGGAGAGATAAACGCGTGGATCTGGGGCCCCAGCGCTGGCCCGTCGCGGCCAAATTCCAAATTTTGTTTCAAGAACATGCTGGACTGATGAGAAAATAAAAAATTAAAAGTTTTAACTTTTAAGTAAGTCCGCAAACGGCACTGTCTGGATAAAATGCCATTGCTTCCCTTCGTCAGGGATAGAAGGGTGGGAATTGAGGTTCGAAAAGCTCCAACTCCAACCGCGCACTCCTGGAAGCCTCCCGGCCAACGGCGCCGCCGGGCGGCCCAACCCAGTCTCCAGAGACACCGGGCCCGGGTGCTCGGGCTCCCACGGGGCGCCGGGACCGGGCCTTTGGGAAAGTTCGCGGGCACAGCCCGAGGCCCCACTTTCCGCCCAGAGTGACAGGCCCTTCCCACGCCGGCCGGCCCCCGCCCCGCCGCGGGCACCAGACGGTCCGCGCGGCCCCTCCCGGCCGCCTCTGGGCGCGGATTCCGCCCGCCGGCCCCACCCCGGCCCGGGCGCCCCTCGGGGTGACCGACTGACCGGAGCTACGCTGGCCCACACACCCGGTCGCCCGCTCCTTCCCGCCGCGCCCCACTCCCCCGCCCGAGCTTCCAGCCGCCTGCTCGCCGAGTCCGGCCGCAGCCGCCGGTTACCGCCCCCAGCCCGGGGGGAGCCCGGGGGGCAGGACGGGGAGGGAGGACGTGGCGCGCACGGAGGTGGCCAGCGGCGAGGCGGGGAGTGTCCCTGAGAGGCCTGGCCTGGGCTGGGGGCCGGCGCGGGCTCGGGACCCTCCCCGCGAGCATCCACGGGTCGGAGGTCCCGGCCCGCCCCCGCCTGGCGCGGAGAGGCGGCCCCAACTTCCAGCCCCACTTCGCACCCCCGCCCTCCTCCCTCCACCATATGGAAATCTACAGCCTCAGAAAGTGACACGTCGAAGATTCCTCGGCCCCTCCACCCGCCCTCCCCCTCCCGGGCAGCGTTCCTGCCGCGGAGATTCCGGGAGGGGGAGCGGATTCCACGGACAAAATCTGCTAGGAAGGCCTGGGAGGGCGATGGGGGAGGGCGAGGGGGGGAGGGCGAGGGGGGGAGGGAGAACCCGGGAACCACTGCCCAGATTTTTTTTTTCCATCAAGAAGAATCTACCCGTTTCTTTCCCTCCTCCAAGCCCTGGCCAGCTGGGGGGACGAGCGGGGGCCCGGAGCCCAGTAAGACGCGGCCCCAAAGCGTTGGCCGACCGCCGCTCCCGGGCCCCGTGTTCCCGGGGTGCCCAGACGAGCGCGGGGCGCCCCAGCACTCTGGCGCCAAGTTTTCCTCGGGAAGCCCGGCGCGCCCGGAGCGCTCCGGGACAGGCACGCACTTTGGCGGACTCGGCGTCCGGTCGGGGCTTTCCAGCGCGCCCTGACCCGGCGTCTGAGACTCGGGGTCCGGGACCCCTCCATTCTCCCGCTCCTGCATGCCTTACCTTCCCTCGGGCTGAAACGCGGGGCTCCGGGCGCGCCACACACCGGGTCTCCCACGCCTTCCCAGCCGCCAGCCCCGAGAATCCCTGCCGCCCCTTCGCAGCTCCCGCCGCTGCCGCAGCCGCCGCTCTCCTTGTCCTCCGGCCGCCGCCGCCGCTCAAATAACTACCAGGAGGGTTAGATGGGGGATTCCGCCATGTCAATGATGTCGGGACCACATGGGGATTTGGGGCCCGCCCACTGCCGTAATCTGCCGAGTATAACCGCCTCCACAAGCTCAGATTCTCAGGCGCTGTGGGATCCTCCTTTCCCCCTCAGACCTGCATAACTATCCGGAAACTCTTTTTGGTTCAGCCGGACTAAAGAAGTTTTAAGCTTAGAGGAATTAGCAACTCCTGAAAGGCTAGGGCTGCATATTCTGCAAACGATCGCCAACACCAATATAAATGCAGGGTTTGCTGAGTAATAATCAGAGCTAAGACTATGACATTATTTTTCATTTACACATATATTAACTTTTTAAAAAATCCCCACAACAACCTTGTGAGCTATTTTGTCACCTCCTTTCTCTATTTCCCACAGCAATTTTTCATATGGTTAACATAGCGTGAACAGATTTTATTACACCGAAGTTAAAATGTCTATTTCCCCCTACAGTACCCAATATGAGCTCACAAGAGCAGAGAGTGTTCCTTACTCATATCTGTATTTCTGTATCAAACATAGCATAATGCATAGGCCACAGTAGGACTCATTAGATAATTGCTGAGTTATATTAATCAAGTCAAATGTAATGTATCCTGTTGTACAGACTAAAAATGGTTAGCCAACTGCATCCCATCCCACCCCTCAAATTATCCAGGGAGACAAGAAAGTAGAAATTACCCCAGAGAGGCCACTTCTCTTTTTAGCTTCCCAGGTATTCTAAATAATTACATTAGCCTCAATTATTAGGCTACAAAGCAGTACTAGGTAGCAACCAGAGGCAATGTATTACTTTCATTGACCTAAAAAATACATAACAACCATTTGTCAGATAAAGTTACTGTACATAGTACTGGGGGTTTTTTTGTTTGTTTGTTTGTGGTACGCGGGCCTCTCACTGTTGTGGCCTCTCCCGTTGCAGAGCACAGGCTCCGGACGCGCAGGCTCAGCGGCCATGGCTCACGGGCCCAGCCGCTCCGCGGCATGTGGGATCCTCCCGGACCGGGGCACGAACCCGTGTCCCCTGCATCGGCAGGCGGACTCTCAACCACTGCACCACCAGGGAAGCCCCATAGTACTGTATTAAAGCCCGAAGAACATAAAAGAATACTGAGAAATAGCTCCTTTTCTTGTAGAATTTGCAATTCTTTTTTGGAGATGAGGGCAAATGGGGCCCTCCCTCCTAACTGGCTTCTTTCCCCAAATGTTCCCAAAGAGTCTCTTGAAGCCATCTTTCTAGAACATGGTTCCAATCCTAGGCCATAGTTCTGTATTGGAAGGGAAAAAAGATAAAGCAGAGGTTCCCAGCTCCTGCCTCAGCTTCTCTGGCTTGCCCCTGAGCTATGGCCTCCAACCCAGCTGAACTCTCATGACTTCCAAGCACCTCTCTCCCTCTGCACATCCTTTCACTCTGTCTGGAGCATACTTCTTCCTCTACCCTATCTAAGGATCATTTCGTCATCTTTGATTACCCCCTCCCTTCCCATAGCCTCACAGCTCTTTTCCCCACAATCTCATAATTCTTTTCAGTTCTTCTCACATTGCTCTGAAGTTACTGTATATCTCTTCCACTTGGCTGGTCTTGTTCATTTTTGTATCCCCAGCATTAACCTAGCACTGTGCTTTGAACATAATACCCACCTTATAAGTGTTTGTTGAATAAATTAATTTTAAAGTATGTTTTAAGAATCTGAATGACTAGATAAATGGGCAAACTTCAGAGGGTGGAAGTTTGAATTCAAGTGTAGTAAGACAGGCTTGGCAAAGGAGGTAAAAGTAGGCAAGAGAAATTCAGAAGACAGAATTATTTCTTCCAGTTTCTTCCACTAGGCTGAATTTGTTCCAACTGAGAAGAATTGGGACTTCCCCGGTGGTCCAGTGGTTAAGACTTTGCCTTCCAATGTAGGGGGTGCAGGTTCGATGCCTGGTCAGGGAGCTAAGATCCCACATGCCTGGAAGCCAAAAAACCAAAACATAAAACAGAAGCAATATTGTAACAAATTCAGTAAAGACTAAAAAAAATGGTCCACATTTTTTTAAAAAATGTATAAAAAGAGAATCAATGATACAAAATGCCTTAAATTTTTAAATGTATTTTCATATATATAATCTCAGTGTTTCATTTGTCTTCTTATCCTAACACCTAACATCAGTTTTGGCACAGAATAGAAACCCAATAAGTGTTTTCAAAGTGAGAGGAAGTATGGTGTAGTGGAAGAAGCACAGAAATTATAATCAGACAAAAACCAGTGACATTGGACAAGTTTTTAAATTTCTCTGAGCCTGGGTCATTTATTTATTAAGTGGTGATATTACCTTCCTGCTAAGATTGTGAGGAATAAAAACCTGAAGCACCTGATACTCAATAAATAAAGGTTGGTTCCTCCTTGAATGAATGAATGAATGAATGAAGATGCCTTTACTAGAGAGAAACTTTTAAGAAGGCTCCCAACTACGTGTTGAGAGATTTAAATTTCATACAATGAGAAATCACTGTAGGATTATAAAGGAATGAAGTGACTGAAGTGGGTTTCAAAGTTGATTCTCCTAGCAGCAGGATCTAAAACAAGGTTCATGTCAGAAAGGCATGCCCTGAACCTATGAGGGAGATGATGAAGTCTTAGCCCAGAGAGGTAGTTCTACAAACAGGAAGGAGGGCTTCAACTTAAGGCAATGAGTATTATTGTCTTGCATTGACAACACCCAAGTCATCTGTCACCCTAGGTCCTAAGTTATAGAACCACAGTCATAACTTTGCTCCAAAAGCAACTTAGGACTTGCTCTAGTACAGAAATTAACATCCAACTGAGATGCCTAGAAGTTAAGACCTATAACAAAATATACAGACTTGTAAACCCTTCCATCGCCCATGCAATGTAAGCTGAGTTGTGTTAAAATTTTTAAATAAATAACGGGTTCAAAGTTATACTTCCTGACTTTAGATAACTTACTTTATAACAAAAGAAATGCAAATTTAGCATATTTGAAACTAGCATTGAAAAGGTCTCTAACCATTAAACCTGTAATACTTCTCAGCCTAAGATTTGTAAATTCAAACCTCTTTCTCAAAGATCACTATAGCTAGTAATACCTAATATCTAGAAGACCCAGCCAGGTTCTCAGTCTCCATATCCTACCTCTGCCTGCAGCTGTGGTTGCTAGATTCTCACAGGCAGGCTCAGTCTTGCCTCTCTAATCTTGAAACACAATCTTGACCTTAGAGGACATTGACTCTTTGCATCTACTTCTTGTTCTAATGTACTGAGCCAGATCTGATACCAGCTTCAATACGAATATTGATGAAAAACCAATTAATCCTGTTTTGAAGAGTGTTAGAATTCACTAGAGTACGAACTAGAGTAAAGGTTAGCCAGCTCAGTCAACAATAAAATCTAAGAGCAACATTGCAACTGCACTTTTCTCCAGAACAGTTCAACCAGTCAAGCTATAGTTTCACCTTCCTTACTATTGTTCAATGCAAGACAAGGGCAAATTGTAGCCATATATATATATTTAATGTCATTTCCAAAAGAATATCTGTCCCACAGTTATCAGAACTATTCAGGTAGAAGCTGAATAAGCTGTCAGGGCTCATAAAATCACAGGGCTGATAGAGAGCTAAAGTTTTTCCGCCTGCTCTCTCCCAAAGCAGAATCTTTGCCCCATGTCAATGACAGCTAAGCACCCAGCCTCAGACTGAGCACCACCAGGAAAAGGGAAAATGCTTCTTTCCAAGACAGCCTTTTTTCAACAACTCTAGACCCAAACCAAGTCTTCTGAAAACCACCTCCTTGCAACTTTCCCCCACGGGTCTTTTTTCTGCCTTCTGGAGGCAGATAAAGTAACAACAGTCACCGTCCACATGACTTCCCTTTCAGCGTATTGATGTTACCAGTCACACCTGTTCTCTTTTCCTGGCTAAACATCTCTAATTTGCTGACCTCTTCATCTCATCACATGGCTTCAAGATCTCTCTTCATCCTTTTCTTCCACCACCTCTAGGTACCTACTTGTTCAACAGCTCTGAAAGCTGGGTATTCAGATTCTGTCCATAATATTTCAGGCATGATCAACACACGGCCAGAGTGGTACCCTTTGCTGCTTTAATTTGGACAAAATGCTTGTATCGTTACAGTTTAATATTTTGTTAATTTTCTTAGCATGCTCTTCATTCTGTTAACTCATGCTTTCTTCTTCCATGAAAAGTTGTTAAGCTGGGCATACATCAGGAAAACAACTGATTTTATTTTAATTGGTTTTAATTACTGTTAAATAGTTGAATATTTCATTTTATTAAATTTCATTTTTAAGTTTCATTCTTACATTCCAGCCTACCTAGTACTTTCTGGACAACCTTTCCCAGCTTTGTGACATTGATAAGTATGACAAGCATGATTTCCATGTTGCCATCCAAGTCACTAATAAACCACAAAAAAAGACAAGGCCAAGAACTACTAGTAATTTTTCTCCAACTGAAGGTAAATTTGAGGTAAAGTCATTTAAAAAGCTCTGAATTTGTCCATCCCACTGACTTACTCTGAACCCCACACATTAGTGGAGCAAGTTGGGTCTGACTTTCTTCATAGTCATCTTTATTATTCTTGCCCACTCTCATACCTGATTTACTCCTACGATCATTTTTTCTTCCTAAGATGTCAAGACTTTTGTATGATACTTGAGTCTCTTCACACCAGGTATGCTAAATATTATCTTCCTCAAACAAATTCAAAATTTGCCCTGGATAGAAATACATGTAGATATATGTGTCTTTCACAGAGAAATGAAGCAAAGAAATGTCTTTAGCTCAGGCTACATGCCTCAGATACAAACCATTTTAGTCAAGGAAAGATTCTGAGATTTGACCAGAAAGCAATGAGTTGGAAAAAAGTAAACTTATTGCAGAGCCAGCTGGGCCCATTCTGTTTGTGAAGAGTTGGATATCATATTTGAAATTGTTTCTCATCTTTTGTGTAGTTACCACAGTATTTCTTTTAGTTCTTGGAAGCATACTCACTGGTATTTCACACGTAATCTGTGTCTCAGAACTCAGTGTAATTCAGGGAGTTAAATCACATATACATTAATACCCTTGCTCTGACTCTGACAGCCACCATTATTTCAGGACATCTCACTACCCTTGTACTCTTTCTGGTTCTTTCTAGAAGTCTCCTGTGAGTTTACAAGCATGTTTTTTCAGAGTGCTTCAGTAACTTGTTAACCCAGCCAGAGCAGCTAATATGGCACTTCCCACTGTACTGAGCCTCCTACTGTTGGTAAAACCATGGAGAGCCCACCCTGGTTACCCTGTAAGGCCAGCACCTCCCTCGGACAGACTCACTTCTCTCTGTCTCTGGACAAACTCTGTGAGATATAATTAACATACAGCACTGTATAAGTTTAAGGTATACAGCATAATTATTTGACTTACATACATCATGAAGTGATTATCAGGATAAGTTTGGTGACCATATATCACCTCATATAAATACAAAATTAAATAGAAAACAAAATTTTTTTCTTGTGATGAAAACTCAGGATTTACTCTCTTAACAACTTTCATGTACAATATTTCATATACAACAGGGTTAATTATATTTATCATGTTGTACATCACATCCCTAGTATTTATATTACAGTTGCAAGTTTGTCCCTTTTGACTGCCTCCACCCAGTTCCCCCTCCCCCCATCCACCACTCCTGCCTCTGGTTACCATGAATCTGATCTCTTTTTCTATGAGTTAGTTGGTTAGTTTGCTTTGAAAATGTAATTGACCTACAATACTATGTTAGTTCTCATTATACAACATAGTAATTCGATATTTCTATACCGTTTCAAATTGATCACCAGGATAAGTCTAGTTACTATATGTCACCACAAAAAGATATTACTTAGTTATTGACTATATTCCCCACACTGTATATTTCATACCTATGACTCATTTATTTATCAACTGGAAGTTTGTACATTGTAATCTCCTTCACCTATTTCTTTGCTCCCCCTACACCCTTCATTTCTGGCAAACTCCTGTTGGTTCTCTGTATCTATAACTCTGTTTATGTTTTGTTATGTTTGTTCATTTGAGGTTTTTTAGATTTCACATATAAGTAAAATCATACAGTATCTATCTTTCACTGTTTGACTAATTTCACTTAGCATAATGCCTTCAAGTTCCATCCATGTTGTCAAAAATGGCAGAATTTCCTTCCTTCTCATAACAACAATATTCCATTGTATGTATATATATATATATACACACACACACACATCACATCTTCTTTATCAGTTCATCTACAGACAGACAATTAGGTTGTTTCCATATCTTGGTTGTTGTGAATAATGCTGCAATGAATGTGGGAGCACAAATATCTCTTTGAGACTCTGATTTCATTTTTTTAGGCTATATACCCCAAAGTGGGATTGCTAGGTCATATGGTAGTCTACCTTTATTTTTTTGAGGAACCTCCATATGTGTTTCATAGTGGCTGCACCAATTTACCTTCCCACCAACAGTGCATGAGGATTCCCTTTTCTCCACATACACTTGTTTTCTGTTGCTTTCTGATAATAGCCATTCTAACAGGTGTGAGACAATAGCTTGTTATGGTTTTGATTTGCATTTCCCTAATGATTAATGATGTTGAGCACCTTTTCATGTTAACTGTTGGCCATCTGATGTTTTCTTTGGAAAAATGGCTAATAAGTTCCTTTGTCTACTTTTTAATTAATTGGTGTTTTTGCTATTGAGTTGTATGAGTTCCTTCTATATTATGACTATTAACTCCTTAACAGATACAGGGTTTGCAAGTATTTTCTTCCATTCCATAGGTTGATTTTTCATTTTGCTGATTGTTTCTTCTGTTGTACAGAAGGTTTTTAGTTTGATGTTGTGCAGCTTTTTGTTTCTTTTGTTGCTTTAGCTTTTGATGTCATATCCAAAAAATCATTGCCAAGCCCAATGTCAAGGAGTTTTCCCCCACGTTTTCTTCTAGGAGTTTTATGGTTTCAGGTCTTATGTTTCTCTTTTGTCCTTTTAGAGTTAATTTTTGAGAGTGGTGTAAGATAGGGGTCCATTTTTATTTTCCTGCCTGTGATTATCCAGTTTTCCTAACACCATTTGTTGAAGAGACTATCCTTTCCCCATTGAGTATTCTTGGCTACCTTGTCAAATACTAGTTAAACATATAAGTAAGCGTTTACTTCTGGGCTCTCAATCCTGTTCTCTTGGTCTATATATCTACATTTAGGCCAGTACCATACTGTTTGATTACTATAGTTTGAAATTAGGAATTGTGATGGTTTCACCTTTGTTCTTCTTTCTCAGGATTGCTTTGGCTATTTAGGGTCTTTTGTGGTTCCAGACAAACTTTAAGACTGTTTTTCCTATTTCTATGAAAAACGTCACTGGAATTTTGATAGGGATTTTATTGAATCTGTAGATTGCTTTGGGTAATATGGACATTTTAACAATATTAATTCTTCCCATCCATGAACAGGGGCTATCTTTCCATTTAATTGTTTCTTCTTCAATATTTTAAACCAAGTCTTATAGATTTCAGTGTACAGATCTTTCACCTCTTTCATTAAATTTATTCTTTGGTATTTTATTGTTTTTGTTGCTATTGTGAATGGGATTGTTTTCTTTATTTCTTTTTCAGAGGTTTTGTTGTTATTGTATAGAAACACAGTGGATTTCTGTATGTTGATTTTGTATCCTGCAACTTTATTGAATTTGTTCATTAGTTCTAACAGATTTTTGGTGGTCTTTAGGACTTTCTCTATATGAGATCATGTCATCTGCTAACAGAGACAATTTTCTTCTTCCTTTCTAATTTGGATGTCTTTTACTTCTTTTTCTTGCCTAATTGTTCTGGCTAGGACTTACTGCACTATGTTGAATACGAGTGGTGAGAGTGTGCATCTTTGTTTTATTCCTGATCTAAGAGAAAAAGTTTTCAACCTTTAACCATTATGTATGATGTTAGCTGTGGGCTCGTCATACATGGTCTTTACTATGTTGAGATACATTCCTTCTATACCCAATTTGTTGAGAGATTTTATCATGAAAGATGTTCAATTTTCTCAAGTGCATTTTCTGTACCTATTGATATGATCATATGATTTTTATCTTTCATTCTATGAATGTGGTGTATCACACTCATTGATTTACATATGTTGAACCATCCTTGAATTCCAGGGATAAATCCCACTTGATCACGGTGTATGATCTTTTTAATGTGTGTTTTCTTTTAACATCTTTATTGGAGTATAATTGCTTTACAATGGTGTGTTAGTTTCTGCTTTATAACAAAGAGAATCAGTTATACATATACATATGTTCCCATATCTCTTCCCTCTTCCATCTCCCTCCCTCCCACCCTCCCTATCCCACCCCTCCAGGCGGTCACAAAGCACCGACCTGATCTCCCTGTGCTATGCGGATGCTTCCCACTAGCTATCTACCTTACGTTTGGTAGTGTATATATGTCCATGCCTCTCTCTTGCTTTGTCACAGCTTACCCTTCCCCCTCCCCATATCCTCAAGTCCATTCTCAAGTAGGTCTGTGTCTTTATTCCTGTTTTACCCCTAGGTTCTTCATGACATTTTTTTTCTTAAATTCCATATATATGTGTTAGCATACGATATTTGTCTTTCTCTTTCTGACTTACTTCACTCTATATGACAGACTCTAGGTCTATCGACCTCATTACAAATAGCCCAATTTCGTTTCTTTTTATGGCTGAGTAATATTCCATTGTATATATGTGCCACATCTTCTTAATCCATTCATCCGATGATGGACACTTAGGTTGTATCCATCTCCGGGCTATTGTAAATAGAGCTGCAATGAACATTTGGGTACATGACTATTTTTGAATTATGGTTTTCTCAGGGTATATGCCCAGTAGTGGGATTGCTGGGTCATATGGTAGTTCTATTTGTAGTTTTTTAAGGAACCTCCATACTGTTCTCCATAGTGGCTGTACCAATTCACATTCCCACCAGCAGTGCAAGAGTGTTCTCTTTTCTCCACACCCTCTCCAGCATTTATTGTTTCTAGATTTTTTGATGATGCCCATTCTGACTGGTGCGTGATGATATCTCATTGTAGTTTTAACTTGCATTTCTCTAATGATTAATGATGTTGAGCATTCTTTCACGTGTTTGTTGGCAGTATGTATATCTCCTTTGGAGAAATGTCTATTTAGGTCTTCTGCCCATTTTTGGATTGGGTTGTTTGTTTTTTTGTTATTGAGCTGCATGAGCAACTTATACATTTTGGAGATTAATCCTTTGTCAGTTGCTTCATTTGCAAATGTTTTCTCCCGTTAGGAGGGTTGTCTTTTCGTCTTGTTTATGGTTTCCTTTGCTATACAAAAGCTTTTAAGTTTCATTAGGTCCCATCTGTTTATTTTTGTTTTTACTTCCATTTCTCTAGGAGGAGGGTCAAAAACGGTCTTGCTGTGATTTATGTCATAGAGTATTCTGCCTCTGTTTTCCTCTAAGAGTTTGATAGTTTCTAGCCTTACATTTAGGTCTTTAATCCATTTTGAGCTTATTTTTGTGTATGGTGTTAGGGAGTGATCTAATCTCAGACTTTTGCACGTACCTGTCCAGTTTTCCCAGAACCACATATTGAAGAGGCTGTCCTTTCTCCAGGGTACATCCCTGCCTCCTTTATCAAAGATAAGGTGAGCATATATGCGTGGGTTTATCCCTAGGCTTTCTGTCCTGTTCTATTGATTTATCTTTCTGTTTTTGTGCCAGTACCATACTGTCTTGATTACTGTAGCTCTGTAGTATAGTCTGAAGTCAGGGAGCCTGATTCCTCCAGCTCCATTTTTCGTTCTCAAGATTGTTTTGGCTATTCGGGGTCTTTTGTGTTTCCATACAAATTGTGAAATTTTTTGTTCTAGTTCTGTGAAAAATGCCAGTGGTAGTTTGATAGGGATTGCATTGAATCTGTAGATTGCTATGGGTAGTACAGTCATTTTCACAATGTTGATTTTTCCAATCCAGGAACATGGTATATCTCTCCATCTATTTGTATCATCTTTAATTTCTTTCATCAGTGTCTTACACTTTTCTGCATACAGGTCTTTTGTCTCCTTAGGTAGGTTGATTCCTAGATATTTTATTCTTTTTGTTGCAGTGGTTAATGGGAGTGTTTTCTTGATTTCATTTTCAGATTTTTCATCATTAGTGTATAGGAATGCCAGAGATTTCTGTGCATTAATTTTGTATCCTGCTACTTTACCAAATTCGTTGATTAGCTCTAGTAGTTTTCTGGTAGCATCTTTAGGATTCTCTCTATATAGTATCATGTCATCTGCAAACAGTGACAGCTTTACTTCTTCTTTTCCAATTTGGATTCCTTTTATTTCCTTTTCTTCTCTGATTGCTGTGGCTAAAACTTCCAAAACTATGTGGAATAAGAGTGGTGAGAGTGGGCAACCTTGTCTTGTTCCTGATCTTAGTGGAAATGGTTTCAGTTTTTCACCATTGAGGACGATGCTGGCTGTGGGTTTGTCATATATGGCCTTTATTATGTTGAGGAAAGTTCCCTCTATGCCTAGTTTCTCCAGGGTTTTTATCATAAATTGGTGTGGAATTTTGTTGAAAGCTTTCTCTGCATATATTGAGATGATCATATGGTTTTTCTCCTTCAATTTGTTAATATGGTGTATCACATTGATTGATTTGCATATATTGAAGAACCCTTGCATTCCTGAGATAAACTCTACTTGATCATGGTGTATGATCCTTTTAATGTGCTGTTGGATTCTGTTTGCTAGTATTTTGTTGAGGATTTTTGCATCTATGCTCATCAGTGATACTGGCCTGTAGTTTTCTTTCTTTGTGACATCCTTGTCTGGTTTTGGTATCAAGGTGATGGTGGCCTCGTAGAATGAGTTTGGGAGTGCTCCTCCCTCTGCTATATTTTGGAAGAGTTTGAGAAGGATAGGTGTTAGCTCTTCTCTAAATGTTTGATAGAATTCGCCTGTGAAGCCATCTGGTCCTGGGCTTTTGTTTGTTGGAAGATTTTTTATCACAGTTTCAATTTCAGTGCTTGTGATTGGTCTGTTCATATTTTCTATTTCTTCCTGATTCAGTCTTGGCAGGTTGTGCATTTCTAAGAATTTGTCCATTTCTTCCAGGTTGTCCATTTTATTGGCATAGAGTTGCTTATAGTAATCTCTCATGATCTTTTGTATTTCTGTAGTGTCAGTTGTTACTTCTCCTTTTTCATTTCTAATTCTATTGATTTGAGTCTTCTCCCTTTTTTTCTTGATGAGTCTGGCTAATGGTTTATCAATTTTGTTTATCTTCTCAAAGAACCAGCTTTTAGTTTTATTGATCTTTGCTATCGTTTCCTTCATTTCTTTTTCATTTATTTCTGATCTGATTTTTATGATTTCTTTCCTTCTGCTAACTTTGGGATGTTTTTGTTCTTCTTTCTCTAATTGCTTTAGGTGCAAGGTTAGGTTGTTTATTCAAGATGTTTCCTGTTTCTTAAGGTGGGATTGTATTGCTATAAACTTACCTCTTAGAACTGCTTTTGCTGCGTCCCATAGGTTTTGGGTCATCGTGTCTCCATTGTCATTTGTTTCTAGGTATTTTTTAATTTCCTCTTTGATTTCTTCAGTGATCACTTCGTTTTAAGTAGTGTATTGTTTAACCTCCATGTGTTTGTATTTTTTACAGATCTTTTCCTGTAATTGATATCTAGTCTCATAGCGTTGTGGTCGGAAAAGATACTTGATACAATTTCAATTTTCTTAAATTTACCAAGGCTTGATTTGTGACCCAAGATATGATCAATCCTGGAGAATGTTCCATGAGCACTTGAGAAAAATGTGTATTCTGCTGTTTTTGGATGGAATGTCCTATAAATATCAATTAAGACCATCTTGTTTAATGTATCTTTTAAAGCTTGTGTTTCCTTATTTATTTTCATTTTGGATGATCTGTCCATTGGTGAAAGTGGGTGTTAACGTCCCCTACTATTAATGTGTTACTGTCGATTTCCCCTTTTATAGCTGTTAGTATTTGCCTTATATATTGAGGTGCTCCTATGTTGGGTGCATAAATATTTACAATTGTTATATCTTCTTCGTGGATCGATCCCTTGATCATTATGTAGTGCCTTTTTTTGTCTCTTGTAATAGTCTTTATTTTAAAGTCTATTTTGTGTGATATGAGAATTGCTACTCCAGCTTTCTTTTGGTTTCCATTTGCATGGAATATCTTTTTCCATTCCCTTACTTTCAGTCTGTATGTGTCTCTAGGTCTGAAGTGGGTCTCTTGTAGACAGCATATATATGGGTCTTGTTTTTGTATCCATTCAGCCAATCTGTGTCTTTTGGTGGGAGCATTTAGTCCATTTACATTTAAGGTAATTATCGATATGTATGTTCCTATTCCCATTTTCTTAATTGTTTTGGGTTCGTTATTGTAGGTCTTTTCCTTCTGTTGTGTTTCTTGCCTAGAGAAGTTCCTTTAGCATTTGTTGTAAAGCTGGTTTGGTGGTGCTGAACTCTCTCAGCTTTTGCTTGTCTGTAAAGGTTTTAATTTCTCCATCAAATCTGAATGAGATCCTTGCTGGGTAGAGTAATCTTGGTTGCAGGTTTTTCTCCTTCATCACTTTAATTATGTCCTGCCACTCCCTTCTGGCTTGCAGAGTTTCTGCTGAAAGATCAGCTGTTAACCTTATGGGGATTCCCTTGTGTGTTATTTGTTGTTTTTCCCTTGCTGCTTTTAATATGTTTTCTTTGTATTTAATTTTTGACCGTTGGATTAGAATGTGTCTTGGCATATTTCTCCTTGGATTTATTCTGTATGGGATTTTCTGTGATTCCTGGACTTGATTAACTATTTCCTTTCCCATATTAGGGAAGTTTTCAACTATAATCTCTTCAAATATTTTCTCAGTCCCTTTCTTTTTCTCTTCTTCTTCTGGAACCCCTATAATTCGAATGTTGGTGTGTTTAATGTTCTCCCAGAGGTCTCTGAGACTGTCCTCAGTTCTTTTCATTCTTTTTTCTTTATTCTGCTCTGCAGTAGTTATTTCCACTATTTTATCTTCCACGTTACTTATCCTTTCTTCTGCCTCAGTTATTCTGCTATTGATCCCATCTAGAGTATTTTTCATTTCATTTATTGTGTTGTTCATCATTGCTTGTTTCCTCTTTAGTTCTTCTAGGTCCTTCTTAAATGTTTCTTGCATTTTGTCTATTCTATTTCCAAGATTTTTGATCATCTTTACTATCATTATTCTGAATTCTTTTTCAGGTAGACTGCCTATTTCCTCTTCATTTGTTAGGTCTGGTGGGTTTTTATCTTGCTCCTTCACCTGCTGTGTGTTTTTCTGTCTTCTCATTTTGCTTATCTTACTGTGTTTGAGGTCTCCTTTTTGCACGCTGCAGGTTCGTAGTTCCCGTTGTTTTTGGTGTCTGTCCCCAGTGGCTAAGGTTGGTTCAGTGGGTTGTGTAGGCTTCCTGGTGGAGGGGACTAGTGCCTGTGTTCTGGTGGATGAGGCTGGATCTTGTCTTTCTGGTGGGCAGGTCCACGTCTGGTGGTGTGTTTTGGGGTGTCTGCGGACTTTTTATGATTTTAGGCAGCCTCTCTGCTAATGGGTGGCGTTGTGTTCCTGTCTTGCTAGTTGTTTGGCATAGGGTGTCCAGTACTGTAGCTTGCTGGTCGTTGAGTGAAGCTGGGTGCTGGTGTTGAGATGGAGTTCTCTGGGAGATTTTCGTCATTTGATATTATGTGGAGCTGGGAGGTCTCTTGTGGACCAGTGTCCTGAAGTTGGCTCTCCCACCTCAGAGGCATAGCACTGACTCCTGGCTGCAGCACCAAGAGGCTTTCATCCACACGGCTCAGAATAAAAGGGAGAAAAAGTAGAAAGAAAGAATTTCTAGAAGTAGAAAGAAAGAAAGAAAGGAGAGAGGGAGGCAGGAAGGAAGGAAGAAAGAGGGAAGGAAGGAAAAAAGAAAGCAAGAAGATAAGGTAAAATAAAATTAAGATAAAACACAATAAAGTTATTAAAATAAAAAATAATTATTAAGAAAAAAAATTTTTTTAAAGAAAAACAATGGACGGATAGAACCCTAGGACAAATGGTGGAAGCAAAGCTATACAGACAAAATCTCACACAGAAGCATAAACATACACACTCACAAAAAGAGGAAAAGGGGAAAAAATCATAAATCTTGCTCTCAAAGTCCACCTCCTAAATTTTGGATGATTCGTTGTCTAAAGGAGGGAAGGAGGGAAAGAAAGAAAGAAGGAAGGAAGATAAAGTAAAATAAAATAATGTAAGATAAAATAAAATAAAGTTATTAAAATAAAAAATAATTATTAAGAAAAAAAATTTAAAAAAAACAAAACGGACAGAACACCAGGACAAATGGTGGAAGCAAAGCTATACAGACAAAATCTCACACAGAAGCATACACATACACACTGACAAAAAGAGGAAAAGGGGAAAAAATAATAAATCTTGCTCTCAAAGTCCACCTCCTCAATTTGGGATGATTCATTGTCTGTTCATGTATTCCACAGATGCAGGGTACATCAAGTTGATTGTGGAGCTTTAATCCGCTGCTTCTGAGGCTGCTGGGAGAGATTTCCCTTTCTCTTCTTTGTTCTCACAGCTCTTGGGGCTCAGCTTTGGATTTGGCCCCGCCTCTGCGTGTAGGTCGCCTGAGGGCGTCTGTTCTTCTCTTAGACAGGACGGGGTTAAAGGAGCAGCTGTCTCGGGGCCTCTGGCTCACTCAGGCCGGGGGGAGGGAGGGGTATGGAGTGCGGGGCGAGCCTGCAGAGGCAGAGGCCGGTGTGACGTTGCACCAGCCTGAGGCGTGCCATGCGTTCTCCCGGGGAAGTTGTCACTGGATCCCGGGACCCTGGCAGTGGCGGGCTGCACAGGCTTCCTGGAAGAGGGGTATGGATAGTGACCTGTGCTCGCACACAGGCTTCTTGGTGGCTGCAGCAGCAGCCTTAGCGTCTCATGCCCGGCTCTGGGGTCCGCGCTTTTAGCCGCGGCTCACGCCTGTCTCTGGAGCTCCTTTAAGCAGCGCTCTTACTCCCCTCTCCTCCCGCACCAGGAAACAAAGAGGGAAGAAAAAGTCTCTTGCCTCTTCGGCAGGTCCAGACCTTTCCCCAGACTCCCTCCCGGCTAGCCGTGGCGCACTAGCCCCCTGCAGGCTGTGTTCATGCAGCCAACCCCAATCCTCTCCCTGCGAACCAACCGAAGCCCAAGCCTTAGCTCCCAGCCCTGCCCACCCCAGCGGGTAAGCAGACAAGCCTCTCGGGCTGGTGAGTGCCGGTCGGCACTGACCCTCTGTCCAGGAATCTCTCCGCTTTGCCCATCTCACCCCTGTTGCTGCGTTCTCCTCTGCAGCCCCGAAGCTCCCCCCCTCCTCCACCCGCAGTCTCCGCCCGCGAAGGGGCTTCCTAGTGTGTGGAAACCTTTCCTCCTTCACGGCTCCCTCCCACTGGTGCAGGTCCCGTCCCTATTCTTTTGTCTCTGTTTTTTCTTTTTTCTTTTGCCCTACCCAGGTACGTGGGGAGTTTCTTGCCTTTTGGGAGGTCCGAGGTCTTCTGCCAGCGTTCAGTAGGTGTTCTGTAGGAGTTGTTCCACGTGTAGATGTATTTCTGGTGTATTTCTGGTGTACCTGTGGGGAGGAAGGTGATCTCCGCGTCTTACTCTTCCGCCATCTTCCCCTCGTCCTTCTTTAATGTGCTCTTGAATTCAGTTTTCTAATATTTTGTTGAGAATTTTTTTGTCTATATTCATCAGGGATATTGGCCTATAGTTTTCTTTTCTTATAGCGTCTTTACTTGGCTTTCGTATCAGGGTAATTCTGGCCTCTCAAAATGAGTTCAGGAATGTTCCCTCCTCTTTAGTTTTTTTCTAGAATTTGAGAAGGATTGACATTAATTCTTCCTTAAATGTTTGGTAGAATTCACTAGGGAAAACATATGACCCTGGGTTTTTTTGTTGCTGTTCTTGGAAGATTTTGGTGACTGATTCAATTACTTTACTATTTATTGGTCTGTTCAGATTTTCTATTTCTTCATGATTCAATCTTAGTAAGTTGTAGGAATTTATTCATTTCTTCTCTGTTATCCAATTTGTTAGTATATAACAAGTTCATAGTAGTTATTTCTGTAGTATCAGCTGTAATGTCTCCTCCTTTTTTTTTTTTTTTTTTTTTTTGGTACGTGGGCCTCTCACTGCTGTGGCCTCTCCCGTTGCGGAGCACAGGCTCTGCACGTGCAGGCTCAGCGGCCATGGCTCATGGGCCCAGCCGCTCTGTGGCATGTGGAATCTTCCCGGACCGGGGCACAAACCCATGTCCCCTGCATCGGCAGGAGGACTCTCAACCACTGCGCCACCAGGGAAGCCCTCCTCCTTCATTTCTGATTTTATTTATTTGAGTCTTCTCTCTCTCTTTTTTCTTTTAGTTTAGCTAAAGGTTTGTTAATTTTGTTTATTTTTTCCAAAAGACCAGCTCTTAATTTTCTTGATCTTTTCTATTGTTTTTCTAGTCTCTATTCCATTTATTTCTGCTCTGATCTTTATTTCCTTCCTTCTGCTAATGTTGGGCTTAGTTCATTCTTCTTTTTGTAAGATCTGGTTCACTTCTATGATTTCTCATCCTGGTTTATGGACACGGTGCAAGGAGGACCAGACCACTACAAGTGAGAGATGATGGTGGCACAAACTACAGTGGTGGCAGTAAAGATTAACAAACCCCACTAATTTGTTATCAGAGGTGAGGGAAAGTTTGGAGTAAAGAAAAAAAGCTTTTTCAATTTTTGCTTTCTTTTCCTCTGTGCCCTTAGAACACAGACACAAATTCCTAAAAGTCACCAGAAGGAAGAATCCAAGTCACAGCCATGGCGTGCTTATAGTCTCTACTCCCCTCTCAGTCTCCTCTACAGACTGAGGCACTGTTATCAAACTGACTCTTGGCACAGATCCCTTCACTGAGCTTAAGATCTTTCCCAGAGTCCCCGAGGACCTGCACACCAACACACCAGAGGGGCTCAGACACAAGCCCAACCTTAGACCCATGTCTATATGCCAAACAACTCTCCCTGGAATGAACAAGTTAGTTGCCCTAGGAGTTACCACTTATGACCCACCTTCAGTTGAAGGTAGTATTAAGTAAAAGCTGGTGCTGTTAACCTTATCTATGAGGAAGAGCACTGGTGAGCAGTCCAGGTTCCTGACTATTGCTTTGACATGCTATGTAGTATCAGGAAAATAATTTTACCTATTTGGGTTTCAGGCTTCTTAGCCAACATATCTATAGAATAAGATGACATCTAAAGTCATTTTGCCTCTAACTTTCTGTGATTCTATGGATGAATCGGATGAATTAACTAGTATAATATTTTTGATAGACCAAATACATTCTTATTTTGTCCAAATCACAATATTTGTGTCTAGACTGCTCTGCTAGTTTGTTAACCATATCAATAAGGTTAACCTGATATATTTTGTTTGAATGAGTTTATGTGGCTCCTGGTGATTCATGCTCATTTCCTCTCACTGCCCAACTGCAAATTATTCAATAGTTTAGAGCTGTAGAGGGGATTGCTGCACTATTTAGTAAGTTAGACTGGGAGACCTCTCTAAATTTCATGACATTATGAAAATAAGGAAGGTTTTTCAATGGAAATGTTATCATATACCTTATATCAGAATTATACATGGCACCGACAGGGTTAGCCCTGTGAGGAGATAGCCATGTATTAGGGATATTACAAATCAAGGGGAGTTAATTTGATCTCCTTTTGATTTATAACATCCCTATTCAATCTAACTATGAATCAGGCCACCTTGAGTTATTAGTCATAGGATCACGACATGAAAGTTTAAATGAGAGACAGGTCAAAATAACATTATTGGAACATTATACTCAATATAATAAAAAGGTATTAGTTTATGAGTGAATTACACTGATACCTATAAAGTAAAGAGAGGCTGATCTTCAATGGACAAATTGACGTTCTGCCTATAATAGAGATTCAATAAATAGCTATACATTCATTTTCATCTATTTCAGTGCCCCTTACGTGAAAATCCCTAACAGCTTTCTCTTATTCCAGCAGTTTGGCTCAAGCAAAAATCTATCTTTCTTGATGAAGGAATAGGCTTTCTTTATTTGACAATGAGAATAAGGTAATTTATTGAGATTTCTTTTTGCCCTGGCTGCTCAGGAAGTCAGAGATAAATTTTGTTCCAAATTATAGCAATTATCCTTAGCCTAGGATTTCTAGTAAGACAATTCTCCCTCCCTTTTCATTGCATAATTCATATTCATTTTTTCTTTATTTTAGTGGACCTATTTTATCTCTGTTTTATTATATGCTGTTCTAGCCTCATGGGAGGTAGGTATAAAATTTAGGACTATTTTGGTTTCAAGTGACATGAAACCAATTCAAACTAAATTGAGGGAAAAAATGTCAGGGTTAGAGTGAAACAGCTTATGCTAAACCTGGTTTAAAATTCCTAACCTGTAATAACATTTATACAAGTGAAACTAACTGTAATCATTTTTTAAATTCCATAGTTTTTATGTGATGGATCAAAGAATACATTGTTTATGCTTATTAGGATTATTCTTTCACTTACTGTTCATACATTAACTAACAACGTTTACTGTTCAGCTTTATATTAATTATTCTAAGTAAGGTAATACAAATTTAAACAACCCTCTCCTTAAGGAATTTGTAATCTAAATGAGATTGTCACACACTGAGAAATAAATGTACAGTTTGATCATGAACTGTATTTAAAAAAAATTTTTTTTTTTTTTTTTTTTTTTTTTGCAGTACGCGGGCCTCCCACTGTTGTGGCCTCTCCCATTGCGGAGCACAGGCTCCGGACACGCAGGCTCAGCGGCCACGGCTCACGGGCCATGGCTCCACGGCATGTGGGATCCTCCCAGACCAGAGCCCGAATCCGTGTCCCCTGCACCGGCAGGCGGACTCTCAACCACTGCGCCACCAGGGAAGCCCTAAAAATTTTTTTTAATTTACAATGTTGTGTTAGTTTCAGGTGTATAGCAAAGTGAATCAGTTATACATATGCATGTATCCACTATTTGTTAGATTCTTTTCCAATATAGGCCATAACAGAGTATTTTTTTTAGTCTGTTTTTTTAAAAAAATACTTATTTATTTATTTATTTATTTTATTTTTGGCTGCGTTGGGTCTTCATTGCCGCGCACGGGCTTTCTCTAGTTGCGGTGAGCAGGGGCTACCCTTCGTTGCAATGTGCGGGCTGCTTCTTACGGTGGCTTCTCTTTTTGTGGAGCATGGGCTTTGGGTGTGTGGGCTTCAGTTGTGATATGCGGGCTCAGTAGTTGTGGCTTGTGGGCTCTAGAGTGCAGGCTCCGTAGCTGTGGCACACGGGCTTAGTTGCTCCGCAGCATGTGGGATCTTCCCAGACCAGGGCTCGAACCCGTGTCCCCTGCATTGGCACGTAGATTCTTAACAACTGCACCACCAGGGAAGACCCCATAACAGAGTATTGAGTAGAGATCTCTGTTCTATACAGCAGGTTCTTATTAGTTATCTATCTTATATATAGTCAGTCCCAATCTCCCAATTTATCCCTCCCCCCATCCCCTGGTAACCATAAGTTTGTTTTCTACATCCGTGAGTCTACTTCTGTTTTTTAAATAAGTATATTTGTACCGTTTTGTTTTAGATTCCACATATAAGCGATATCATATAATACTTGTCTTGATCATGAACTGTATTTGATTAATCAGAACCAATGGGAGATACACACACACACACACACACACACACACACACATTGATATATATATATTGAGAAAGAGAGAGAGATTGATTTTTAAAAATTGGCTCATGTGATTATGGGGGTACAGACTGGAGCTCCAGGGAAGAGTTGATGTTGCAGCTTGAGTCTGAGCAGTCTGAAGGCTGACTCTCCCTTCCTTGGGGGATGTCATCTTTTGGGTCTTAAGGCCTTCAACTGATTGGAGAGGCCCACTCACATTATGAAGAGTAATCTGTTTTGCTCAAAGTCTACTGATTTAAATGTGAACTAATCTAAAAAATACCTTCACAACAACATCTAGACTATTGTTTGACCAAATATCTGGGTTTCATGGAATAGCCAAGTTGACAAATAAAAATCATCACATGTACTTTAAAGTAAAACTAGACTAAGAGTATAATTGATATCTTATTTATGGGTCTGAGTTTATCCCAAAATGTCTAGCACTGCCTCAAAAATAATAGATGCTCAGTAAATATTTGTTGAATTACCAAATTGGAAATATATTAACTCTATGAGATTTTATCCTACCTTACTGTCCTTATTTTAAAATACATATGGTATTTGAAATCAGAGTTTGCACATTTAGAAAAGTAAATAAAAATTTAGAAATCCAAATATTTCTGAAAGTAGCACAATTTAGATATGTTTCATTTTATGGCATGATTCATAAAATGAATATAATGTCCACCCAGATATTATGATTTTTATTAGTACAAGGTAGCATTCTAAGGCTTCATGCAAACAAAAAGCCATTGTATGCATTTGTCAGTATTTTAAGTATTGTTATCTTTAATTTTAAACAAGGCTGGCACTGTTGATGATCAGTGATGCTGAATACATGTGAAAACACCAAGATGTGAACAGTTGTCTCCTCCACATGAAGACTGCAAATAGAGTGGCAGCTATGTGGAAATCTGGTGCCTTTAAATCTTTCTCAATTCACATTCTACCCAAGGCCCTAGCTTTAAGGAAGTCATCTTAAAGATGATTACTCAGTCAATAATTGTTGTACTTATCTCTCAGCACATCAGAGGTAATGCACATGGTCAGTAGGAGCACTCCAGTAATTACTATTATAAGCAATAATAACTGCTCATATTTCTAGTTATTTATGGCTTATTATGTGCTTTCATTTACGTTACCTTGTAATGCAACTGTTATCATCATTGTCATCATTGCCTCCATTTTATAGCTGAGGAAACTAATTTGAATTCAGGCAAGAATGATAATCAAAATATTTAACATTGGGTATGACTTTGAAACCAACAGATCAGAACGAACATCAGCCTTCACACCATGTAGGTATGTCCTGGATGAATATCAACCCGCATCTAGGTGTTATCACTCTAAATGGTACTATCTACGCTATATTCCACAGGCTTCTCTTTTTCCTCTAAAGCAGTAATCCAACGGCACGGAGGCTCTTTACAAGTCCCTCTGGAGCTTACAGGACAGGAGCTCCAACTCAGACCAACCTCAGAGTTCTGGTGAAGAAAGTTTGTCTCAAGATCTTTTCCTTAACAAATCTATCCTTCTACACTAACTTTGGCTCCACAGTGCCAAAGCAATCAAGTGAGTGCTGAAAGTCAGTTATTCTGTTGTTTGCTCTTCTGTTACCCCTAACAGTATTATTGTTTCCTTATTTTTACTAGAATTATTGAGTTGACAAGTTATTTTGACCTCTAACAGACATAACTGCAATGGGGAAGTTGAGAAAAATGGGTAAAGTATCATCATGACAACTAGTTGCTGACTGAACAACAGTCAAACCACAGGAATATTATGAAGCTAACATTATTAATGAAGGCTCTCCTCCTTCTGCACACTTCCCAGGCATTTACCAGCTTCCACTACCCAACAACAATGGATCCATTGTAGCCCTAACCTAAGTCTGCTCTAAAGCCCATTTCTTCGGGATCTCTTAAGTGACCAACCCTCATTAATTCACACATTCAGTCATTTCACTCAAACACCACTTCTTTACAACTCAACAATGTGCCAAGTTCAGAAGTGTTATAAAATCAAATAAGACATAATTCTTATCCTCTAAGAGTCTGGTGGGAAAGATAGCAAAGTAAATTAAGGATCACATGCAGTGGGACACATGTTAGGCCAGAAGTTAGAGTTTATGCTCTGAGCAAAAAGACGATATGGCTAGGCATGCCCTAAAGAGCAATCTTTCTTCCATGAAGATCTATAACATATGCCTTCAAAGCCTTGACCTAAGGGAGAGAGATTTTCAGGATGGTAGAAATCAAGAGCATAGAGGGTCTTGCGTGCCCCTCAAATTATCCCGTCTACCTAGTGTTTGACTCCTCCCTGTATAGCAGTAATTGCAATGAGCACTTTCCACTTTTTCCCTCTTACCATTAAAATTCACAGAGATAAATGACATGTGTGGTGACCATGAAGAATAAGCCTCTCAGATCTCCTGCTGTGAGGAGCAGAGTGGACTGACAACTCCAGCTGCCATGCCCCTGGATGCACCACCACATTCTATGAGGCCACATTTCCTTCAGACGATCCAGTGAGTGATTGAATATGGCAGGCGTAGGAAGGCAGGCTTATTCCTTCAGGACATGGGGCCCTATAATGGACAGCTTTGGCTCAAAGACTCCTCACTGGGCTGGCCAAAACTTTGTTAGAATTGAGGTCTAGTCTCTGAGTCTCCTCTTACCCAGTCCTCCTTCCTTCCTCCCCTCCTTTCACAGGTATCAGAACTGCACTGAACTCTGAGGCTTTCCTTACCTACCTGCTCTTTCCCCCTTTATTCTTCACAGGAATCTCTCCCAATAAACCTCTTGCATGTCTAATCCTGTGTTCACATCTGCCTCTCAGAGGACCCAAATTAACACAACATGGAAAATTAAGAACTTCATTAGCTACTGTCACTGGAATTTTTGAAAATAAACTAGCTGCCCTCCCAGGTATTTTGGTTTTACTGCAAGAAAACAAGAATCAAGCCAATTGAACGTGTTATTTTGAAGAGGATAGCAACTGTATTTCATTTCTTGCTAATGCTTGTGTTGGATATTTCCCTCCAAATCTACTCTCTCCTGCTCTGTGCCTCCGAAGGCCAACCTCATTCACTGGGCTCACATTAACAGGCTTTCTTGCCCTCTAGCTTCTGGTTGAGTTTCACCATAAGAAGTACAAATGGATATGGGAGGACAGGAAGATTGTGTGGCTGTGTATTTATTTTCCAGGCTCCCTCTATGTCAAGCCACAGGCTGGCATTAACTGTGTTTTTCTATCAAAGGCAACTACTCCAGTCAGGATGCCTGAAGTGGTAACAGATTCTCAAGTATTTCATCACACCCCGTTGCTTTTCCTTAACCTTGTCCACACTTTGTAAATATTCCTTTCATTAAACTCTCTTCTGTTTCCTCCCTGTTTTCTGCTAGAACTCTAGGTGATATCTAATAATTCCCTGGTCTTTCATGGGGTATAGAGCAGGTATGACTATTTTTACAAGTCTTTTCCTCTGTTTATTTATTAGATTACATTTTCTGTTGGTATGCTATCTCATCTTTGCTTGCTAGGTTTATATCTATTCTTAGAAAGTAGAATGCCAATGATGATAACACGTTGAAAACATAGTTTATTTTTACTGTTGGCATGTAAAATGATGTGGATTATAATCTTAACATTATAAATTTTATTCATATTTGATCGTTTTCCACATAAAATCTATACAGAGATATTTTTGCCTATGGTTTATGAACTTTTCTCTGTGTTGTATTTCAACAAAAAGGGTTTTTTAGGGCTTCCCTGGTGGCGCAGTGGTTGAGAGTCCGCCTGCCGATGCAGGGACATGGGTTCGTGCCCCGGTCCGGGAGGATTCCACATGCCGCGGAGCAGCTGGGCCCGTGAGCCATGGCCGCTGAGCCTGCGCGTCCGGAGCCTGTGCGTCCGGAGCCTGTGCTCCGCAACGGGAGAGGCCACAACAGTGAGAGGCCCGCATACCGCAAAAAAAAAAGGGGGATTTTAAAGTCTTTATCCTTATGGTACATCCTAAATTCTTTGCAGAAGTAATGAAAAGGAAAGAAGAAAAGACCTTCTGATTAAATCACTATCTAACATTCATTTAGGCCTATACACTTCCCCATGAGTATTGCTTTAGTTGCATCTAACAAGTTTTGATAAGGAGCAATTTCATTGAAATTTAGACCTAATGATTTTCCAATTTTCATTATTATTTCTTAATTAATATACAAATTATTAAGAAATATATTTTGAAATTTCCAAATATAGTGATATTTTATCTACTAATGATTTTTAATTTTTTGTGAGCTAGTATTTGATAAATTAACTTTTAACAGTGAAAATATAAGAAAAAATATATATCTAATTACTGGGTACAGGGTTCCAAATATGTATTAGACCAAAAACATTGAAAGTGTGTTTGAAACCTCTATATCCTTATTTATTTTCTTCTATTGGATATATCAGTTACTGAAAGAGGTACATGAACATCAACATTTAACCCACTAAAGAATAAACCCACTTTATTCTTTATTGTTGTTATTGTATTTTATCCAGTATTTTTCAGTGTTTGTGGTAGATTTTTACCATTAGCTTTGTCTACTGATTTTCTGGAAGTGAAAATCTCTGCAACTAATATGCTTGTATTATTCCTGTTTCACAGGTGAGAAAACAGACACATGGAGAATTTAGGGAATTTTCCTCAGGTCATACACCTAGCAAGTGTCTTTTCCAGGATTTACATCTAATGGCCTGGGACTTCCCTGGTGGCACAGTGGTTAAGAATCCGCTTGCCAATGCAGGGGACATGGGTTCGAGCCCTGGTCCGGGAAGATCCCACATGCCGCGGAGCAAGTAAGCCCGTGCACCACAACTACTGAGCCTGCGCTCTAGAGCCGGCGAGCTACAACTACTGAAGCTTGTACACCTAGAGCCCGTGCTCCGCAACGAGAGAAGCCACCGCAATGAGAAGCCCGCACACTGCAACGAAGAGTAACGCTCGCTTGCAGCAACTAGAGAAGGCCACACACAGCAACGAAGACCTAATGCAGCCAAAAAATAAATTAAAAAAAAATTTAGTGGCCTTTAGCCATGTGCTTTATTGACATTATTTAGTAGTATCATCATTATAGTATTTATAAATAACTATGTCCATTCTCTAATGATCTCATTTAGTACTAAAGTACCCAAGTCTGTGGTAGAGAGACTGAGAGAGTGTTGACTTTACTCTTTAGCTAGTTTCCCTCCAGGCAGCAAAAAGCCTACAGCAGTTCTAGACCTCATAGCTTTGCATCACATTGTCCAGAAGATAGAATCTTTTCCAGTAGGCCCTAAGAGAAAGCAAGAAGTGGCTTTTTTCCAATATCCCTAGTAAATGCATCCTAGCACCTCGTTGGCTCTGGTTAGGGTATGTGTCAATTCTTAAGCCAATCATGGTGGCCTGGGCAAAGGGATATAGTGATTGCTTTAAACCGATCTGGACCCACCTCTAGAGCTCAGAGTGGAGTCAATCTCACCAGAAACAGGGGAGGAGGCTTCTCAAAGGAAATGTGGTGAAATATTCCCAGAAACAGAGGAATGGAGGCAACAGACATTAGGTAAGCAGAGAGGATGGGGAGGGTGTTCCAGTAATAGATAAGCAAAGGAAAAGCGTGAAGTGAGCATGATAGAGAGAATGTTAAGAAAGGCCTGCAGTAAATCTTTTATTGTTATAACACAGGAACATTTTCCATGTAATGAGCCAAGCTAACAATTTTTTTCTGATTATGTTTTCTCCTTCTAAAGAGAACATATTTTGCTCTTAGAACAAAGAACATGCATCAGAACCACAGTCTCTGGGATCACAATCATTCCTCAGCCTCAATTTACTGCAATCAGACTTTCCTCCCAGCACTCCATGGAAATGGTTTCTGATTCCCAAACAAGGCCTACCAGAGGTCGAGAGAGGTTCAAGCACCAGAGTCTTAACCAGGGGGAGCAACAGCAATAGACCATCCCCAGAAACATTCTCCCCAAGTGGCATCCTTAGATGAAAGTTCTTGGTAGAAGTAGGGTGAAAGAGGAGCCGGTGAGTTCATTATGTTTACAACATTGCTCAGATCATAAGCCAATGGCAAAAAGGAAGGTGGGATGGGGGACCATTTTAGTGCAGTGGTTTCCCCACCAACTAATGGTGCAGCTCTAGTCCTTAGATCAGGCTTGTCTTCAGACTAGTAACATCTGATGGTGGAACCTAGCTAACTATGGGAGTGTTTTCATCTGCTGAGGATCTGGGTATATCAAAAATTAAGGAATAGCAAAACAGCTTACAAAAATTGTGGGTTATTTTACATATTTACACTTAACAAATTAATGCTTTTCATACTCACAAATATGCCTGTGTTACTGGGATATGTGTCACCAGAGACGAGACAAGGACATATAACGACAGCAAGCTGAGGTGACGACTGTTTCAATGCCACTGACCCAGACAGTAGGTAGCCATTCTCTCCCGGCACCCACTGCCACCATTTCAGAGGGGTGATTTTTGGTTTATGGTTTAAAGAACTCTTCAAATGATACAAGAGTTGGTTTGAGGAAAGGTACAACAAGAAAGTTTCAAGTATGAATAAGAATCATGCCAAAGTCCAAAGTTAGGGGAGGACCCACAGTGAAAAGGAAACCAAAAGGTCGACATGGACTCATTGAAATGAAGTGTTTTGAACAAAGGAGATACCTTAAACATATGTGGAAGAAAAGCGTTCCAGGCAGTGGAGAGAGCCAGTGAAAGACCATAAGGTGGGAATGTGCCTGGATTGTTCAAGGACTAGCAAGGAGATCACTATGTTTAAAGGGCAGCAAGCAAGGGGTAGAGGAGTAGATGACATGGGAGGCCAAATGATGGAGGGTTCTGGAGGCACTATTTAAATGGGGAGCTATTACAGGATCTGGAACAGAGCACAAGAATAGCAAGAACTGATGGCTTTAAAGAGGTCAGTCTGGCTAACTGCTTGAGTATAGCCTGTTGGGAGCACGAGTAGAAGCAAGGAGACCAGTTAGGACACTACTGCAGTAATCTAGGTGTGAGATGACGGTCAAGTGTGGTAGATGTAGATGGGGGGGATTCTGTATCTATTCTGAAGGCAGAGCAAACAGGATTTGTTGATAGATTAGATATGGGGGTGTAAAAGAAAGGGTGATAAGAATGATTCCAAGATTTTTGGCCTGAGTAACTGGAAGGATGGTGTTACCATCAACCAAGACTGGGAACAGGATTTAGGGGAAAACAAGAGTTCAGTTTGGGGCATGGTGAGTGTGAGACGTCTGTTAGATTTCTGGATTTAACGGGTTGTCTGATCTGAGGGAAGCCACTTAACTTCTGTAGGCTTCATCTGTAAAATGAGACATTTGGACCAGGAAAACTTCAAGGTGCCGCCAATATTTTTTGATTCTAAGTTTCACTTAGCTAAGTTGTTTTTGTACTAATTTACATGTTTACTTGTGTGTGTTGCCGCAGATTAAATTTTAGTTTTGTAGTTTTAAATAGGGAGGTCAGTGTAAGCCTTGCTGAAAAGATGACTTTTAGACAAAGGGAATACAGTAGATAACCATGAAAGAATGTTGCATTCAGAGAAAAGCACCCGTGCAAGGATCCCGAGGTAAGAGTGAGTCTGTTCATGAAATCGTTCAATTTTGATAAGTATGGGTTAAATACAAGGCACACACTTGACTGATAAAACCCACAGAGAGTAGAAAGTCTATAACGAAGGGGAAAAAAGACATTTAAAAGTCTTAAAGGATTCAAAAGCTAGTGGAACATCAAATAGCTTTTAGAAAAACAACAATTTGATGATTCAAGCACAAATGAATCAGAAACATAAGAATTACTTTCCCCCTTACATTGCTCTGAATAAAAATTCAGACATAAAAGTCTTGGCAAATATGGTTTAGATGGTTTCATAACCCTTTCCTCCTCTTCAAAAAAGTCTGAATTTTAAAATTTCAAATTACCTTTTTCGTAAACAATCTCAAATTTAGCAATAATGAAACAATTTGTTTTTTAAAGAAATAATGCCAGTCACATCAAAGAACAGGGTAACTACTGAAAAATAATACAAATCATGAAATAATGAACTTTCCAATTATATTAAATCCTTTTTAATACAGTTAGGAGCTTTAAAATTTAGTAAAAGCAAGGGAGATTTCCTCATGAAACAGGCAAAATCTTTTTTGGTTCTGGTATTTTCCAGGATTCTTACATTTCTGAAGATTTTGAGTAGATTAAGTATATTCTTGTTTTTTTTTTTTTTTGTTCCCCTAATAGAAATCTGTTGATATTTAACACAAACCAGCAAAATTGGGAGAGATACTTTATTAATTTAGATGGAATGTGAGATCCTTCCTGGCTTCCTGGGGCTGGAAAAATTGAAATGTAAGCGGGAAAGAACAGAGAGGAGGATGGGTCAGGTGAGGAGTGGCAGTCGATGGCCTGTGTGGAATGCAGGTGGAAGATAGTTATCACCCAGGAAGGGAGATTTCAAGTCTCAGATCGTGGCCCTGTGTAATAATAATAACAACAGAAAAGCCTCACAGAGCACTTATTATGTGGCAGGGTATGCATTTTACACATGTAATAATATCTTTCTTTCATTTTGACAAGTGAAATATATAGCAACTGGTCATAGGATTTTTAATTTGAAAATGCGTTCCACTGCCTTCTACCTTCTAGTGTTGCAAAGGAGAATTTCACTGCCAGCCTATTTCCCCTCCCCCCAACCCTTTACAGATAACTTATTCATTCTGTCTGGAAGCTTGTAAGATTTTCCTCTTTATCCTTGGGCAAATAGCAACAGAAAATACTTAAAGAGTGCTTACTATGCACCAGGAAATATTCAAAGCATCTCACATATATTAATACATTTAATCATTGTAGTAACACTTTGAAACTATTACAATGGCTATCCTTATACTACAGGTGAGAAGACAGAGAAGTTGAATAAGCTGTCTGAGTTAAATAACCTGCACATAGTTGAGCCAAGAGAGCTGATAAATAAATAGAAGGGAACACAGGAGACAAAACACTTGTAAATGCTGTTTTAAAGGCACTGTACTTTAGAGTGCAGGAAATTTGAAAGAGAAATTTTATCAAGGATGGTGGAGCTACTGAGATTGCTAGTACCCTGGAGTGTGCAGCAGGGGAAACTAATTGAAGGAAATTCTCTGGGCCCAACACCTGGAGGCTGCTCTGGGGTGGATCACCTCTCCTTCCTTTTAAAACCTGCTTAGGAGGAAACAAAATCTTGACCATGGCTTATGTGGCCTTGCATGATTTGGGCCCCTGTACACTTCTCCACTGTAAACACTTATATTTTTGTTTGCTTTGTTTTGGTTGCCCAGTCCTTCAACTACGCTCCTTAGTTTGGGGGAATTCATGACCCTTCCCGATCTTGCCTCCCGGCTCAAGCCATATAACTTTTCCAGTTCCACTTTTATCAAGGTTAGAATAGTTTCTAACCTTGATCAAATGTGAATGACTGAAGAACTGGCAATGTTTAACTTGGGGGAGAGGAGACTTTAGTGGGGGTGGGTGGGTAGGTGAAGGAAACCACTGATAGAGACCTCTCCAAATATTTGGAGAGCCAGCAAATGAAAGAAGGCTGTGGCTTAAGAGCAGAAACTGGTCATGAGAGTAGGGAAGAAAGAGTGAGATAGCCAAGTAGTTGGGAAGAGCAACTGCAGAAACGTTCTCCAAAACGATTGCCTTCTGCACAATTTTTTAAAAATCAACTTTCTTGAGGTATCGTTTACATATAATAAAAATGCATCTATTTTAAATGTACATTTTCATGAATTTTGACAAATGAATGCACACTTGTAACTACTCTAATCAAGATATAGCACATTTCTATCACCCCACAAAGTTCCCTTTTGCTCCATTCCAATCACCTGCTCCTGTCCCTAGCTCTAGCTTACCACTAATCTGATTTGTGTTACTAAATCTAGAATTTCATATAATGTAATCATACATTTTATATCTGGCTTCTTTCACTCAGCACAATGTTTTTGAGATTCATTACTGTTGAAGCATGTATTTGTTGTTCATTTCTATATACCTCTCGGTAGTAGTCTATTGAACAGATATACCAAATTTGTGCATCCATTCATTTGTGGATGGACATTTGCCTTGTTTCCAAATGTTTGTTATCTTGAAGCTGCTATGACCATTCATGTACAAGTGCTTTTGTGGATATCTGTTTTCATTTTTCTTGGGTAAATATTACTTAGGAGTGAAATTTCTAGGTTACATGGTCAGTGCATTTTTAACTTTTTAAGAAATTTCCAAGCTCCATGCGAAAATGGGTGTGCTATTTTACATTCCTACCAGCAACGTATGAGATTTCCAGTATGCTGCACACCCTTGCCAACATTTAGTGTTGTAAGTCTTTAAATTGGAGCCCTCTCATAGGCCTACTGTGTGTATCATCGCAGTTTTAACTTGCACTTCCCTAATGACTAATGATTTTGGATGAGCATTTTTTCATGTGTTTATTTGTTGTTCCCGTAGCTTCTTTGGTTAAGTGTCTGTTTAAATCTTTTCCCCATTTTTCATGAGTTGTTCATGAGTTGTAACATTCCTTATATTATCTGGATAGAAGTCCTATATCAGGATTTTTTTTAATTTAACATCTTTATTGAAGTATAATTGCTTTACAATGGTGTGTTAGTTTCTGCTTTATAACAAAGTGAATCAGCTATACATAAACCTATATCCCCACATCTCCTCCCTCTTGCAGCTCCCTCCCACCCTCCCTATCAGGATTATGTTTTTCAAATATTTTATCAAAAACCATGACTTGAATTTTATTTTCTTAACAGTGTCATTTTAAGAGAAAAAGATTTAATCTTGATGAAGTACAGTTTAAGCTCTTTCTTTTTTGGTGCATGCTTTTTGCATCCTGTCTAAAAGAATCTTTGTCTAACTAAAGGTCACAAAGATTTTCCTTTCGAAGTCTTATTATTTTACCTCTTACACTTTGAGCTCTATATCTGATTCTTATACTGGCACCATAATCTTGATTAATGTCGCTTTAGAGTAAATCTTGAAACAGGTAGTGTAGCTCCTCCAACTTTGTTTTTCTTTTTCAAAATTGTTTTTCCTATCTTAGATTTTTTGCATTTCCATATAAAATTTATAATCACCTTGTCATTTCTAAACAAAAAGTCTTCTGGGGTTTTGATTGGCGTTGCATGGAATCTATAGGTAAATTTGGGGAAAATTGACATCTTAATATTGATAAAAAATATTGAACATAGTATATCTCTTTAATTATGGAGCTCTTCCTTAATCTTCTTAGTAGTCGTTTTTAGTTTTCAGTGTTTAAGTCTAGTATATTTTTTGTTTAAACTTTCCTTAAGTATGTTGTTTTTGATGTTGTTGTAAATGGTATTTAAAATTTTCAATTTCTAATTGTTTGTTGCTAGTATAACAATTGATTATTGTATACTGACATTGTTTCTTGTAATTTTCCTAAGCTTACTTGCAAGATCTTATAATGTTTTGGAGATTTCATAACCATTTCCATAGAATGATCATGTTCTCTATGAGTAAATCAATTTTATTTCTTCCTTTACAATCTTCCTTTACTTCTTCCTTTACTGATTAGGACTCCCGGTACAATGTTGAATAGAAGGGGAAGGCATAGGCATTCTTGCTTTTTACCCAGTCTTAAGAGAAAGGCATTCGATCTTTCACCATTAAGCATGATGTCAGCTATAGGAAATGTGAGCTATAGGGATGCCCTCTTCAAGTTGTGGAAGTTTCTACTTGTAGTTTGCTTAGAGTTCCATTTTGTTTTTCTGGTTTTTATTTTCAGTTTTATTTATTTTTGCCTGTGTTGGGTCTTTGTTGCTGCACACAGGCTTTCTCCAGTTGCAGCGAGTGGGGGCTACTCTTTGTTGCAGTGTGCAGCTTCTCATTGGGTGGCTTCTCTTAGTGTGGAGCACAGGCTCTAGGTGTGTGGGCTTCAGTAGTTGCAGCACATGGGCTCAGCAGTTGTGGCACATGGGCTCAAGGGCACACAGGCTTCAATAGTCATCACTTGCGGGCTCTAGAGTGCAAGCTCAGTAGTTGTGGTGCATGGGCTTAGTTGCTCCGCGGCACGTGGGATCTTCCCGGACCAGAGATTGAACCTGTGTCTCCTGCATTGGCAGGCAGATTCTTAACCACTGCACCACCAGGAAGTCCCCTTTTGTTTTTTATTTTTATATAAAGAATGAGTATTGAGTTTTGTCAAATGCTTTTCCTACATCTATTGAGATGATCATATGGTTTTTCTTTTTAAGTATATTATCACATGATTGATTTTCAGTTGGTAAACCAATCTTATTACCATGTCTCATTTAATCAAAAAGGGAGACAATGGTAAGAGTCAACGAAGATGTGGAGAAGGTGGAACCCTCTTGCATTGCTGAAGGGAATGTACAATGGTGCAGTCACTTTGGAAAAAAGTTTGGCAGTTCCTCAAAAAGTTAAACACTGTGAGCCAGAAATTCTGTTCTCTGTATCTGCTCAAAGCAAATGAAAGCATATGTCCACATGAAAACTTGAATGATCATAGCAGTGTTAGTCAAAAATTGGACAACTCCTATGTCCATCAACTGATGAATAAATAAGCAGAATGTGGTACAGCTGACCCTCGAGCAACACGGTTTGAACTGCATGGGTCCACTTATACGCAGGTATTTTTCAAGAGTAAATACTACAGTGCTACTTGGTCCGTGTTGGGTTGAATTGTGGATATGGACGAACCTCGGATATGGAGGACCAACTATAAATTATATGCAGATTAATCCTTGTGTTGTTCAAGGGTCAATTGTATATCTGTACAATGGAAAAATATTAGGCTGTAAAAAGGAATTAAGAACTGATACATGCTACAACCTGAATGAGCCTTGAAAGCATTCTGCCAGTTGAAAGAAGCCAGGCATAAAAGGCCATATATTGTATGAATCCATTGATACAGAAAGCCCCAAATAGGGAAATACAGAGACAGCAGATTAGTGCTTTGCAGGGACAGGGGAGAGAGGATTGGGTAGTGAATACTAATGGACACATTTTCAGAGTGATAAAAATGTTCTGAAATTAGATGGTGGTGATGGTTACACAACTTTATGTGTATACTAAATTATTAAACATCATTGCACTGTACACTTCAAATGAGTGAATGTCATGGTATGTGAATTATATTTCAATTCAAAAATAATAAAACAAAATACAACTTTACATTCCTGAAATAAACATTGCTTGGATATAACGTATGATCATTTTTAATTTGATACACTAAAATGTTGTTAAAGGTTTTTGTGTCTATTGATATGTAGTCTTTTTTTGCAGTGCCTTTGGTTTTAACCTCAGAATAATACTGGCTTCACAAAAACAACTGTATTGAAATTATTTCTTTTTTAAATGTTTAGTAAAATTCACTTGTGAAAGCATCTGAACCTGGAATTGCTTTGTGGGAAGCTTTTTTTTTTTTTTTGCATTACGTGGACCGCTCACTGTTGTGGCCTCTCCCGTTGCGGAGCACAGGCTCCAGACAGGCAGGCTCAGTGGCCATGGCTCACGGGCCCAGCCGCTCCGTGGCATGTGGGATCTTCCCAGACCGGGACACGAACCCGTGTCCCCTGCATCGGCAAGCGGACTCTCAACCACTGCGCCACCAGGGAAGCCCCTGTGGGAAGGTTTTTAAACTACAAATTCAATTTACTTTATAGATACAGATTATCTAGATATTTCTTCTTGAATGAATATTGGCAGTTTGTGTTTTTCTAAGAATTTTCCCATTTTATTTAAGCTGTCAAATTTATTGGCCTGAATTTGTTTATAATATTCCCTTATTTTCTGTTATCTGAGGATCTAGATGATATTCCTGATTTCATTCCATATATTGATACTTTATGTCTTCTTTCTTTCTTAGTCATTCAGGCAAGAGATATATCAATTCTATTGACTCTTTTAAAAGAAACATTTTTTGGTGTCATTGATTTCCTTTATTTTATTTCATTGACTCCTGCTCTTAGCTTTACCATTACTGTGTTCTGCTTACTTTGGGTTTAATTACTTCTTTTTCTAGTTTCTTAAAATAGAAGCTTAGATTATTTATTTAAGCATTTAAAACTATAAATTTCCCTCTGCGCACTGCTTTAGCTCTTTCCCATAAATTTTGATATATCATGTTTTAATTTTCACTCAGTTAAAAATATATTCTAATTTTCCTTTGTGACTTCTTCGAGTAATTTATTTTTATTTTTTTTTTGGTCGCACCACGTTGTGGCATGTGGGATCTTAGTTCCCCGATCAGGTATCAACCCTGCACCCCCTGCAGGGGGAGTGTGGAGTTTTAAACACTGGACCACCAGGGAAGTCCTTCCTTGAGTAATTTAGAACTGTATTGCTCAATTACTAAATATTTGGGGGGGGTTCCAAAAATTTTTTTTCTTATTGATTTCTAATTTAATTTTATTGTGATTGAGAATATACACTGTATGTTTTCAATGCTTTTAAATTTGTTGAGATGTCTTCTAAGATCCAAACTATAGTTGATCTCTGTGAATGTTCCATTGGCATTTGAAAGGAAGGTGTATTCTATTATTGTTTGGTGGAGTGTTTACATAGTATGTTAGTGTTCAAGCTGTTAGTATTGTTAGTGCTGTCCACTTGTTATATTACTGGGAGAGGAGTGTTGAACTCCCCAACTACAGGCATGCCTGGTTTTATTTCTCTTTGCTTTATTGAGCTTCACAGATATCAGGTCTTTTACAAATTGAAGGTTTGTGGCAACGCTGTGTTGTCAGATGATGATTAAAATTTTTTTTTAAATTAAGATATGTACATTTTTTAGACATAATGCTACTGCACATTTGATAGACTATAGTATAAACATAACTTTTATATGCACTGGGAAACCAAAAAATCTGTGTGACTAACTTTATTGCAGTATTTACTTTATCGTGGTGGTCTGGAAATAAACCCACAATAACTCCGTAAACCTGTGTAATTATAGATTTGTTTGCTTTTCCCTTCCATTTTATCAATTTTTGCTTCATGTAATTTGAATCTGTTTTAAGGTTCATGAATATTTAAGGTTCATGAATATTTAAGATTGTTATATCTTCCTAATGAATTGACCCCATTAAAATTATGAAGCAGTCTTCTTTATCCCGTTCCGAATTCAAATTTATCAGATAGAAATAGAACCATTTCAACTATCTTTTGATTAATGGTTGCATGGTATATTGTTTTATTACTATTTTATTTAAAATTATCTGTGTCTTTATATTTAAACTGGGTTTATTATAGGTGGCATATAGTTGGGCCTTTTTTCATTTTAAAAAAATAAATTTATTTATTTATTTTATTTTTGGCTGTGTTGGGTCCTCATTGCTGCCCGCAGGCTTTCCTTTTTTTTAGTTGTGGCGAGCGGGGGGCTACTCTTCATTGCACCCGTGGCCTCTCATTGCGGCAGCTTCTCTCGTTGCGGAGCACGGGCTCTAGTCGTGCAGGCCCCAGTAGTTGTGGCTCGCGGGCTCTAGAGCACAGGCTCAGTAGTTGTGGTGCATGGGCTTAGCTGCTCTGCGGCATGTGGGATCCTCCCAGACCAGGGCTCAAACCCGTGACCCCTGCATTGGCAGGTGGATTCTTAACCATTGCACCACCAGGGAAGCCCCTTTTTTCATTTCTAATGTAAAATATAAGTAACATAAAATATTGCAGTATTATGTAGTAAAATGTACATAACATAAAATCTACCATTTTAACCATTTTTAAAGTATACATTTCAGTGGCACTAACTACATCCATAATGTTGTGCAATCATCACTTTCCATTTCCAGAATTTTAAAATCAAATCCAAACAGAAATTCTGTAGTACCTATTAAACAGTAACTTCTCACTCCCAGCAACCCCCAGTCCCTATTTTACTTTTTGTCTTTATGAATTCATCTCTTCTAGGTACCTCATAAAAGTAGAATATTTGTTCTTTTATGTCTTCTTCTTTCACTTAGCATAATGTTTTCATGGTTCATCCACATTATAGCATGCATCAGAATTTCATTACTTTTTATAGCTAAATAATATTCCATGGCATATATATACCACATTTTTTTTTTTTTTTTTTTTTTTGTCTGCATGGTGCAGCTTGTGGGATCGCAGTTCCCTGACCAGGGATAGAACCTGGGCCCCCTGCAGTGAGAGTGCCGAGTCCTAACCACTGGACCATGAGGGAATTCTAATATATCACATTTAAAAATATCAGTTGGATTTTGCTTTTCTATTCTATCCCACACTCTCTGCTTTTTATTTGGAATGTTTCGACCATTTACCTTTAATGTAATTATTTATATAGTTGGGTTTAAATCTATCATTTTTCTATTGGTTTTCTATTTGTTTCATTTTTCTTTCTTCCTTTTTCCCCACTTCTTCAGGATTCTTTTTTTCAGTACAAAATTTTATTTAAAAGGGGCTTCCTGGGCTTCCCTGGTGGCGCAGTGGTTGAGAGTCCGCCTGCCGATGCAGGGTACACGGGTTCGTGCCCCAGTCCAGGAAGATCCCACATGCTGTGGAGCAAGTAAGCCCGTGCGCCACAACTACTGAGCCTGCATGCTGCAACTACTGAAGCCTGTGCACCTAGAGCCTGTGCTCCACAATAGAAGCCACTGCAATGAGAAGACTGTGCACCACAACGAAGAGTAGCCCCCGCTCACCGCAACCAGAGAAAAGCCCATGTGCAGCAACGAAGACCCAACAACAGCCAGAAATAAGTAAGTTAAAAAAATGTTTTAATATCATATTTTGGGGACCTCCCTGGTGGTCCAGTGGTTGAGACTTTGCCTTCCAATGCAGGGGGTGCGGGTTTGATCCCTGGTCAGGGAGCTAAGATCCCACATGCCTCACAGACAAAAAAACCAAAGAACATAAAACAGAAGCAATATTTTAACAAATTCAATAAAGACTTTAAAAAAATATCCTATTTTTCACCTCTGGAAGTTCTAGCTGAGACTTTATTCATATATGTCTTTTCTTCCTATATTTATGTTGTCGTATCTTTGTGAGCACATTTATAATTTGTGAATGCATATTTATAATAGCTATTTTAGCATACATGTCCACTAATTCCATTTTCTGTTATTTCAGAATTTGTTTCAACTTACTATTTTTTCACCTGGTTATGTGTCACATTTTCCTGTTTCCTTGTATGTCTGGTGATATTTTAATTAGATAAAGATTATGAATTCTAGATTATTTGGTGCTAGATTTTATTGTATTCCTTTAAATAATGTTAGACTTCTTCTGGTAGGCAGCAAGACTACTTGCAGGTTAGATTTTATCATATTAGGGTTTATTTTAAAGCGTTTTTAGGAAGCTTCTAGAATATCCTTAATTCTAAAGTTAATTTAGCCTCACTTCTAAGGCAGAGCCCTTCTAAGATCTCTACTACATGGCTAAATATTCAACCAGATTTCTCCACTCTGGATGAAGGGAATTCAAACATTTATGGTCCTATGTGACTTCTGGGAATTGTTCACCTTACCTCTTCTAGGAATTAGTCTTTCCTCAGAAGATTTTCATGACAAGAACAAGGGTTTTACCTTATGCATACGCAGATTGATATTCAGCAAAAACTCAAGGGGACTCCTATGCAGATTACTATATCTCTTTCTCTGCTTAGCTCTTTATTTTAAAGCCTTTTTTTTTAAATTTTATTTTTATTTATTTATTTAGTTGGCTGTGTTGGGTCTTCGTTGTTGTGCACGGGCTTTCTCTAGTTGTGGCGAGTGAGGGCTACTCTTCGTTGTGGTACGCAGGCTTCTCATTGCGGTGGCTTCTATTGTTGCAGAGCACGGGCTCTAAGCACGTGGGCTTCAGTAGTCGTGGCTCGGGGGCTCTAGAGTGCAGGCTCAGTAGTTGTGGCACACGGGCTTAGTTGCTCCATGGCATGTAGGATCTTCCTGGACCAGGACTTGAACTTGTGTCCCCTGCATTGGCAGGCGGATTCTTAACCACTGCGCCACCAGGGAAGTCCGAGCTCTCTCTCTCTTTTGAACTCTGCTCTTAAGATTATAGCTGTCTGACCTCCCCAAACTGATCTGTTTCCTCAAGTCAGCAAGTTGCTGTGTTCCTTTTCCCTCTGCTGTGCCTTTCCAAAGGCAGTAATCTGGGATAATCATAGGGATTCTTTCAGGAATCCAGTTCTACACTGCCAGATGTCTAATGTCTGAAACTTTGCCTGATTTTCTAGTTGTTTATGGTGGGTTGTTGTTTCTAGTTGTTTATGTTTAATAACTGTTAGCAGTTAATCCTTTCTAGGTGGAAATGGAAATTCCCCTCTCAAAAATTTTAAAACCATTAAATTGACATGGCAGATAAGACTGAGGAGAAGACATTAGAGGAAGCAATGTGAAAGATGACACAGAAACACCAGAGGTCAGTTTGTGAGGTTTTAGAAACTGAAGTCAAAATATAGCACCATTGGGCTTCCCTGGTGGCGCAGTGGTTGAGAGTCCGCCTGCCGATGCAGGGGACACGGGTTCGTGCCCCAGTCCGGGAAGATCCCTCATGCCGCGGAGCGCCTGGGCCCATGAGCCATGGCCACTGAGCCTGTGCGTCCAGAGCCTGTGCTACGCAACGGGAGAGGCCACAGCAGTGAGAGGCCCGCATACCGCAAAAAAATAAATAAATAAAAAATAAAAATATATAACACCATTTTGAATACCATCCACCCCCACTCCCAATTTTACCCACCAATTGCCCAGGACCTCTTCCCCTGCCTGCTCTAGAGCACTTCTGAGGCCCCTTTATGGCCTAAAGAATATTTTTTTAAGTGCCTTTGAATTAAAAAAAAAAATTAATGCCTAAATGATATCTTGCTGTTCACAAAGATTAGTGGGGTCCTCCAAGTTCATTTGTCTTCAGTTTTTTCCCCTCTATTGAGAGCTTATGCTGCTATGAACTTAGTGAAGATTTTTTTTTTTTTTTTGGCCACGCTGTGCAGCATGGAGATCTTAGCTTCCTGGCCAGGGATCGAACCTGTGCCCCCTGCAGTGGAAGTGAGGAGTCCTAACCACTGGACTGCCAGGGAAGTCCCTGAAGATATTTTATAATTGCTTTAAAACTCAAGAATCCATAGCTAAAAGCAATTAAAAATTGATCTGAACAACACAATGAGAAAACAATATATGAAGTTTTTGGCTCTCCCCTTAGTGTATTGTATTGTCAAAGTTTTTTTGGAACTCTGGTTCATTTGGACTTGATTTGCTGGAAGATAGTATGCATTAAGCATAAATTCCCTTGTTGTACAAGAGCAGTCATTCTTCTGTAAGTATAAAACAGCAAAAAGAGATTTTCTTCCCTGTCTTCGTGCTGATGGGAGTGCTGTGGTCTTTGCTATGTGTTCACAAGCTGACAAAATGGACAGTACATTTTTCACGTTGTTTCAGCCCATGTAAATTTTTCAAAATAAATGGTTCCTGCTTGCCAAACCTCAGTGAATAACACTGACTTCTTCTCAGTCCACGAAACTTACCACATGGATTACATATATGCATTACTCACACAGCACAATCACTGGCCCATATGCCAGAGTGAAATATGATTTTACAGTTGCCTCTAGAGCACACATTTCCAGCTTTGGTTCCACATACAAGGGGACAGATTTGCAGGTTTTATTTTCTTACACAGATTCAAACACGTTTGCCTCAAGCAGAAATGTATGCTCCATAGTTAGTTCTTTTGTTGTAGGAAACTCTTGCTTCTTTTCAATCTGTCACCTATTTAAAAAAAAAAAGAGCAACACTCCATTGTTCGCATCGTTAAAACAGGTCCAAAGGAAAATGTGCCTTGGAAATCCTTCACTGATTTGTTCTGTAGAACAGCTGGAGGTGAGGCCCACAGTACTAATCATGTCCAGTTGCTACTGGTCAAATTGCACATTCAGGAAATTCATAATTAGGTGGTTATATCCCCTGAGTTTACCCCGAAGCACTCTTTACAACTCTTGATTTGTCTTCTTCCTTGTCATTCAAAACAACCAGAGAGAGAGAGAGAGAGAGAGACAGAGACAGAGAGAGAAGAGAGAGACAGGAGAGGAAAAGGGAAATTGAAATAGAATTTCTAAGTTATGCCTCTAAAATAAACCAAATTGTCTGTGAATGCTGGCCCTCTCTTAAAAAAAAAAAGAGCCAGAGAATGTGTATATATTAACGTGTATGTGTGTCTTTCTCAAAAACATTCAAAAAGGGTTAAAAACATTTTAAAAAGGTGTTCTCCTTAAAAACTGTGCTCTGAAACATTCATCTGTTTATGTTTCAAAGAGTGTGGATTTAAAATTAACTGGTACTACCCTGACTTCAAGGATTAAATTTTAATATTTCATGTAAATTGTATATGCTTCCTTATTCTATTTGCTTCTCTACCTGCCAGCCTTGGAATTATTAGGTAATTAATACAATGCCAGACTTTGTAGCTCAAAGCGTTTGTCAGTCCTTTGCTGGTTATTAGCAAATTTCTCAGTTCTGTATCAGAAGATCTGACTTCTATTCTATACTTTGGAACAGCGGGGTTTCTTAGGATCTTTACTTCTTTATTAGGTAGTTTTAG
Organism: Mesoplodon densirostris; assembly: GCF_025265405.1. NCBI lineage: Eukaryota > Metazoa > Chordata > Mammalia > Artiodactyla > Ziphiidae > Mesoplodon > Mesoplodon densirostris. The sequence goes on along the minus strand of NC_082665.1, from coordinate 94,941,394 downwards.
GGAAAATGGGGAAAGAGAAAATGCTCCAGGAGCCGAACTGTGGTGAGGAATATATATCATTAGTTTCCTAGTAACCCCATACCACTAACTGTTGATTCATTGATCCAATAGAAATAAACAGCGGTTAAGTGCCACACGCTAGTTAAGCAAATAAAAGCCAAATAGAGTTCCTCAAAAAGTCAAATATAGAATTACCACATGATTCATCAATTCCACTTCTGAATACCTGAAAATATTGAAAACAGGTACTCAGACAAGTACTTGTATACCAATTTTCATAGCACCACTGTTTTCAATAGCTCAAAGGTAGAAACAATCCAAATGTTCAGCAATGGATAAATGGATAAATAAAGTGTGCTACACACATACAACGGGATAGTCTCAGCCATAAGAAGGAATAAAGTACTGATACATGCTACAACATGGATGAATCTTGAAAACATGGCAAGTGAAAGAAAGCAGACACAAAAGTCACATATTGTATCATTCTGTTTATATGAAGTATCCAGAGTAGGTAAATCTATAGACACAGAAAGCGACTTGGTGGTTGCCAGGGGCTGAGGAAAGGAGAGAATTAACAATAACTGCTTAATGGATACAGGGTTTTATTTTCGGGTGATGAAAATATTTTGGAACTAAATGGAGGTGGTAGTTACACAACATTGGGAAGGTTAATACACTTAATACAAATGCCACTGAGTTGTTCACTTTAAAGTGATTAATTTTATGTTGTGTGAATTTTACCTCAATAAAAAAGTAAAGTAAAAAAAAGAAAAAGAAAAAGAAATAATGTGTGTTTCCTCTAAGGACCTAGCACTTCTTGGAGGCTACAGAACTTGATGTTCTTAACAGAGTTGTAGGTAGGACCACAATCTAGCAAAACAATCTATCTGGGCTTCATTTTTTCTAAAAGCCAATTTAAAATGTTAATCCATTATTCAAAACAAGACTTGTAAACATGGCAATAATCATTTTCATATGTTTTCCTCCAGAAACAGGTCCTTACATGAATTATAGGTTCATTCTGAGCTCCACTTTCAAATTCTGCCCCGATCTTTCTTTAATGTACATGTTAAACCAATATATTACTGAAGCTTCATGTAAATCTGACATTTCTCAATTAAATGATAAGCCCTCATGTCAGATAGAACCTCCTTCTTCCCCAGGAACTTTTCTTCCCCTCCTTAAGTTCACTAAGGAGGGGGGGTTGGTAGCAGACGAGTTCTAGTATAGTCTGTTCTTATCTTAAGGAAAAAGAGAGCTTAGAAGCAGAAAGAAAGGGACAGGGGCATTTCAGATTAAATTACTTTTTCAAAAACATACAAATAAAGTTGTAGCAAAGAAAATACACACAAGCAAAAGGATAAAATGGGTGAAGCTAGGCATGAGAGATTGCCCTCCACTCAGGGAAGTGTGCATGTTCTTCCTGGCTCTCAGGTGTGGCTAGGGAGGTAGTCTGAGTCATCTCTCTCTTGGGAGAGCATGAGAAGATAGGGCACAGACAGCCTGTCTGATGTCACCATATTGGTCCTCAGGGGTAGAGACTTCTGGGCAGGCCACCATTCACTTAACTGTCACTGCGTGACATATACCAGCAGCTGGAGCTGAGCTCTGATGAACAGATCACTCAAGACCATGCAGCCAGAGAGAGGAACAAGCTGAACAATCAGAACAGGCTATCTATGAATTACAGTTGCTGGAGGGCAGAGAACATAACTTAAAACTTGGACAGAAAGGATAATAGAACTACCTAAAGAGATACAAGGGCTACACAAAATAGACTTTCTTGATACAAAAACAACAACAAAAACATGATTTTTTTTTTTTTTTTTTTTTTTTTTTGCGGTACGCGGGCCTCTCACTGTTGTGGCCTCTCCCGTTGCAGAGCACGGGCTCCGGACGCGCAGGCTCAGCGGCCATGGCTCATGGGCCTACCCGCTCCACGGCATGCGGGATCCTCCTGGACCCGGACACGGGTCACGAACCCGTGTCCCCTGCATCGGCAGGTGGACTCTCAACCACTGCAACGGGAGAGGCCACAGCAGTGAGAGGCCCGCGTACCGCAAAAAAAAAAAAAAATGTATTTCATCTGTTAGGGTACAAGAAAGGTGTTTACAGATACATAAGGATTCAGAGAAGTCACACATCTCATTACTCATCTGGGAAAAATACTAGAAAAAGACTTTATTAATTAAAAACAAACTAACAAAACAGAGACTTGAAGAAGAGAGAAAGCCACAGTGAGCAACAGACTTGTGATATTTAATTAAAAATTTGTGAACAATGATAGACGGGGAATGTGTAACTAAATAAAGATTCTAGAAATAGAGAAATGTACTAAGAAGGAAACTTCTAATAATAATCTGGAATTTAAAGAACTAAACTACCTTAGGAAAACTAAAGAATTGTGGTGAGGAGGGGCATGAGAAAGAAGGAAGCAAAAATATTCCAAAGGCTTCATCTCTTGGGAGGAGAGTAAGGAGGAAATTGCAACTGAAGTCTTCTTCAGGTTGAATATCATGGGTGAAGAGCGATAATGGAGTAATGGAAATTCTCAGTTGGGGAAAAGTTGGTGTCTTCTTTTCATGAAATACTAGGGAAATATCTGTCTGATTTTATGACAGCTGGGTAAGGACAAGTAACAATGAAATGTAAATGAAGAGCAAAATCTTAAAGCAGGCGTGGTGTTACTAATACCATGGAACATGGAATTTGAGTTTCAAATCTCTAAACAGAAAAAAGAGGGACACTTTGTAATGATAAAAAGCATAATTTATGGGTTTCCCTGGTGGCGCAGTGGTTGAGAGTCCGCCTGCCAATGCAGGGGACACAGGTTCATGCCCCGGTCCGGGAGGATCCCACGTGCCGTGGAGCGGCTGGGCCCGTGAGCCATGGCTGCTGAGCCTGCACGTCTGGAGCCTGTGCTCCACAACGGGAGAGGCCACAACAGTGAGAGACCCGCGTACCACACACACACACAAAAAAGCATAATTTATGTAGAAAATAAAACAGTCCTAAGTTTTTATACATGAAACAACATAGAAGCTAAAAAATTTTTTTTAATTATTAGAAACTGAACTATTAAATAAAATATTACAGTAAAGGACTTGAATATCAGAATTGGCCAATTCTGATAGACAGACAAGTAGATATAGGTAGACAGACAGAAAAAGACATAGAGAAATTAAATAATACAATCACAAAGCTTGTTTTATATGGATACAGTCATCCTCATTGTTTGTAAATTCGGAATTTGTGAATTTGCCCCCTTGTGAAAATGTGTTTGTAACCCCAGATCAATATTTACAGAACTTTTCCATCCCTCACAGACACGTGTAGAGCAGTGAAAAATTTAAGGTCAAATAAGGTGACACTCTGCCTTCTTATTTCAACTCTCATATTATAGAAGTGTCCTCTTCCCAGTCTATTTCATATCAGAATTTGGGCATTTGGGTGGTTTTTGTTGGTGACTTCACTGTTTAGATTGGTCCCCCAAGTGCCAAAGTGCTGTCTGGGGTCCTACATGCAAGAAGGCTGTGATGTGCCTTGCAGAGGCGATAAATATGGTAGATAAACTTCATCTAGGCATGAGCTTCAGTGATATTGGCTGTGGAATCAATGTTAATGAGTCACCAGTACACATTAAATAAGGAGTCTTTAAACAGAAACACATAAGGAAGGTTATGTATTGACCAGTTGACAAAGATGTTGCAACCAGAGGTTCACAGGAATCTAGCCCTGTATCTCCCACAGGAGCAAAGGTTCAGTCTTCACAGTGTCTTTATAGGACATAACTACTGTGAATAATGAGAACCAACTGTATTAAGATTTAGAGAGAACTTTAAGTTCCTCAAAGAAATTCCTTTTTTTTTAAATATATTCCATGGAAGACTTCTAAAAGTTACTTATGTGTTTTTCCTTAAAGAAGTCCTCATTATGATTTCCTGATCATAACCCACTAAATTTAAAAATAAATAAAAAGGATACAAAAACTTCAACTACATTGCAATCAAGAAGTATATATCTATATATTTCCTGAATTTAAAGAAATGTTAAAAACCGTCAAAGACTTCCGGGTAAGATGGCGGAAGAGTAAGACGCGGAGATCACCTTCCTCCCCACGGATACACCAGAAATACAGCTACACGTGGAACAACTCCTACAGAACACCTACTGAACGCTGGCAGAAGACCCCAGACCTCCCAAAAGGCAAGAAACTCCCCACATACCTGGGTAGGGCAAAGCGGAGAGATCCCCACACAGAGGATCGGTGCCGAGCGGCACTCACCAGCCGGAGAGGCTTGTTTGCTCGCCCGCCGGGGCGCGCAGCGCTGGAAGCTGAGGCTCGGGCTTCGGTCAGAGCGCAGGGAGAGGACTGGGGCTGGCGGCGAGAACTCAGCCTGAAGGGGGCTAATGTGCCACAGCTAGCCGGCAGGGAGTCCGGGAAAACTCTGGAGCTGCCGAAGAGGCAAGAGACTTTTTCTTCCCTCTTGGTTTCCTGGTGCGCGAGGAGAGGGGATTAAGAGCGCTGCTTAAAGGGGCTCCAAAGACGGGCGCGAGACGCGACTGAAAGCGCGGAGCCCAGTGACGGGCGTGGGACGCTGGGGCTGCTGCTGCCGCCGCCAAGAAGCCTGTGTGCAAGCGCAGGTCACTGTCCACACCGCCCTTCCGGGAGCCTATGCAGCCCGCCACTGCCGGGGTCCCGGGATCCAGGGGCGGCTTCCCTGGGAGAACGCACGGCGCGCCTCGGGCTGGTGCAACGTCACGCCAACCTCTGCCGCTGCAGGCTTGCCCCGCACTCCGTGCCCCTCCCTCCCGCCTGGCCTGAGTGAGCCAGAGTCCCCGAAGAGGCTGCTCCTTTAACCCTGTCCTGTCTGAGCGAAGAACAGACGCCCTCCGGCGACCTACGCACAGAGGCGGGGCCAAATCCAAAGCTGAGACCCAGGAGCTGTGAGAACAAAGAAGAGAAAGGGAAACCTCTCCCAGCAGCCTCAGAAGCAGCAGATTAAAGCTCCACAATCAACTTGATGTACCCTGCATCTGTGGAATACATGATTAGACAACACATCATCCCAAATTGAGGAGCCAGGAGTCAGTGCTGTGCCTCTGAGGTGGGAGAGCCAACTTCAGGACACTGGTCCACAAGAGACCTCCCAGCTCCACATAATATCAAACGGCAAAAATCTTCCAGAGATCTCCATCTCAACACCAGCACCCAGCTTCACTCAATGACCAGCAAGCTACAGTGCTGGACACCCTAAGCCAAACAACTAGCAAGACAGGAACACAACGCCACCCATTAGCAGAGAGGTGGCCTAAAATCATAAAAAGTCCGCAGACACCCCAAAACACACCACCAGACGTGGACCTGCCCACCAGAAAGACAAGATCCAGCCTCATCCACCAGAACACAGGCACTAGTCCCCTCCACCAGGAAGCCTACACAACCCACTAAACCAACCTTAGCCACTGGGGACAGACACCAAAAACAACAGGAACTACAACCTGCAGCCTGCAAAAAGGAGACCCCAAACACAGTAACATAAGCAAAATGAGAAGACAGAAAAACACACAGCAGGAGAAGGAGCAAGAAAAAAACCCACCAGACCTAACAAATGAAGAGGTAATAGGCAGTCTACCTGAAAAAGAATTCAGAATAATGATGGTAAAGATGATCCAAGATTCTATTTCCCAGATCCAAAATCTTGGAAATAGAATAGACAAAATGCAAGAAACAGTTAACAAGGACCTAGAAGAACTAAAGATGAATCAAGCATCGATTAAAAACACAATACATGAAATAAAAAATACTCTAGATGGGATCAGTAGCAGAATAACTGAGGCAGAAGAATGGATAAGTGAGGTGGAAGATAAAATAGTGGAAATAACTGCTGCAGAGCAAAATAAAGAAAAAAGAATGAAAAGAACAGAGGACAGTCTCAGAGACCTCTGGGACAACATTAAACGCACCAACATTCGAATTATAGGGGTTCCAGAAGAAGAAGAGAAAAAGAAAGGGACTGAGAAAATATTTGAAGAGATTATAGTTGAAAACTTCCCTAATATGGGAAAGGAAATAGTTAATCAAGTCCAGGAGGCACAGAGAGTCCCATACAGAATAAATCCAAGGAGAAATACGCCAAGACACATATTAATCAAACTGTCAAAAATTAAACACAAAGAAATCATATTAAAAGCAGCAAGGGAAAAACAACAAATAACACACAAGGGAATCCCCATCAGGATAACAGCTGATCTCTCAGCAGAAACTCTACAAGCCAGAAGGGAGTGGCAGGACATAATTAAAGTGATGAAGGAGAAAAACCTGCAACCAAGATTACTCTACCCAGCAAGGATCTCATTCAGATTTGATGGAGAAATTAAAACGTTTATAGACAAGCAAAAGCTGAGAGAGTTCAGCACCACCAAACCAGCTTTACAACAAATGCTAAAGGAACTTCTCTAGGCAAGAAACACAACAGAAGGAAAAGACCTACAATAACGAACCCAAAACAATTAAGAAAATGGGAATAGGAACATACATATCGATAATTACCTTAAATGTAAATGGACTAAATGCTCCCACCAAAAGACACAGATTGGCTGAATGGATACAAAAACAAGACCCATATATATGCTGTCTACAAGAGACCCACTTCAGACCTAGAGACACATACAGACTGAAAGTAAGGGGATGGAAAAAGATATTCCATGCAAATGGAAACCAAAAGAAAGCTGGAGTAGCAATTCTCATATCACACAAAATAGACTTTAAAATAAAGACTACTAGAAGAGACAAAGAAGGACACTACATAATGATCAAGGGATCGATCCAAGAAGAAGATATAACAATTGTAAATATTTATGCACCAAACATAGGAGCACTTCAATACATAAGGCAAATACTAACAGCCGTAAAAGGGGAAATCGACAGTAACACACTCATAGTAGGGGACTTTAACACCCCACTTTCACCAATGGACAGATCATCCAAAATGAAAATAAATAAGGAAACACAAGCTTTAACTGATACATTAAACAGGATGGACTTAATTGATATTTATAGGACATTCCATCCAAAAACAACAGAATACACATTTTTCTCAAGTGCTCATGGAACATTCTCCAGGATAGATCATATCTTGGGTCACAAATCAAGCCTTGGTAAATTTAAGAAAATTGGAATTGTATCAAGTATCTTTTCCGACCACAATGCTATGAGACTAGATATCAATTACAGGAAAAGACCTGTAAAAAATACAAACACATGGAGGCTAAACAATACACTACTTAAAACGAAATGATCACTGAAGAAATCAAAGAGGAAATTAAAAAATACCTAGAAACAAATGACAATGGAGACACGATGACCCAAAACCTATGGGACGCAGCAAAAGCAGTTCTAAGAGGTAAGTTTATAGCAATACAATCCCACCTTAAGAAACAGGAAACATCTCGAATAAACAACCTAACCTTGCACCTAAAGCAATTAGACAAAGAAGAACAAAAACATCCCAAAGTTAGCAGAAGGAAAGAAATCATAAAAATCAGATCAGAAATAAATGAAAAAGAAATGAAGGAAACGATAGCAAAGATCAATAAAACTAAAAGCTGGTTCTTTGAGAAGATAAACAAAATTGATAAACCATTAGCCAGACTCATCAAGAAAAAAAGGGAGAAGACTCAAATCAATAGAATTAGAAATGAAAAAGGAGAAGTAACAACTGACACTGCAGAAATACAAAAGATCATGAGAGATTACTATAAGCAACTCTATGCCAATAAAATGGACAACCTGGAAGAAATGGACAAATTCTTAGAAATGCACAACCTGCCAAGACTGAATCAGGAAGAAATAGAAAATATGAACAGACCAATCACAAGCACTGAAATTGAAACTGTGATAAAAAATCTTCCAACAAACAAAAGCCCAGGACCAGATGGCTTCACAGGCGAATTCTATAAAGCATTTAGAGAAGAGGTAACACCTATCCTTCTGAAACTCTTCCAAAATATAGCAGAGGGAGGAACACTCCCAAACTCATTCTACGAGGCCACCATCACCTTGATACCAAAACCAGACGAGGATGTCACAAAGAAAGAAAACTACAGGCCAATATCACTGATGAACATAGATGCAAAAATCCTCAACAAAATACTAGCAAACAGAATCCAACAGCACATTAAAAGGATCATACACCATGATCAAGTGGGGTTTATTCCAGGAATGCAAGGATTCTTCAATATACGCATATCAATCAACGTGATACACCATATTAACAAATTGAAGGAGAAAAACCATATGATCATCTCAAGAGATGCAGAGAAAGCTTTCGACAAAATTCAACACCCATTTATGATAAAAACCCTGCAGAAAGTAGGCATAGAGGGAACTTTCCTCAACATAATAAAGGCCATATATGACAAACCCACAGCCAGCATCGTCCTCAATGGTGAAAAACTGAAACCATTTCCACTAAGATCAGGAACAAGACAAGGTTGCCCACTCTCACCACTCTTATTCCACATAGTTTTGGAAGTTTTAGCCACAGCAATCAGAGAAGAAAAGGAAATAAAAGGAATCCAAATTGGAAAAGAAGAAGTAAAGCTGTCACTGTTTGCAGATGACATGATACTATACATAGAGAATCCTAAAGATGCTACCAGAAAACTACTAGAGTTAATCAATGAATTTGGTAAAGTAGCAGGATACAAAATTAATGCACAGAAATCTCTGGCATTCCTATATACTAATGATGAAAAATCTGAAAGTGAAATCAAGGAAACACTCCCATTTACCATTGCAACAAAAAGAATAAAATATCTAGGAATAAACCTACCTAAGGAGACAAAAGACCTGTATGCAGAAAATTATAAGACACTGATGAAAGAAATTAAAGATGATACAAATAGATGGAGAGATGTACCATGTTCTTGGATTGGAAGAATCAACATTGTGAAAATGACTCTACTACCCAAAGCAATCTACAGATTCAATGCAATCCCTATCAAACTACCACTGGCATTTTTCACAGAACTAGAACAAAAAATTTCACAATTTGTATGGAAACACAAAAGACCCCGAATAGCCAAAGCAATCTTGAGAACGAAAAATGGAGCTGGAGGAATCAGGCTCCCTGACTTCAGACTATACTACAAAGCTACAGTAATCAAGACAGTATGGTACTGGCACAAAAACAGAAAGATAGATTAATGGAACAGGATAGAAAGCCCAGAGTTAAACCCACGGACATATGGTCACCTTATCTTTGATAAAGGAGGCAGGAATGTACAGTGGAGAAAGGACAGTCTCTTCAATAAGTGGTGCTGGGAAAACTGGATAGGGACATGTAAAAGTATGAGATTAGATCACTCCCTAACACCATACACAAAAATAAGCTCAAAATGGATTAAAGACCTAAATGTAAGGCCAGACACTATCAAACTCTTAGAGGAAAACATAGGCAGAACACTCTATGACATAAATCACAGCAAGATCCTTTTTGAGCCACCTCCTAGAGAAATGGAAATAAAGACAAAAATAAACCCATGGGACCTAATGAAACTTAAAAGCTTTTGCACAGCAAAGGAAACCATAAACAAGACGAAAAGACAACCCTCAGAATGGGAGAAAATATTTGCAAATGAAGCAACTGACAAAGGATTAATCTCCAAAATTTATAAGCAGCTCATGCAGCTCAATAACAAAAAAACAAACAACCCAATCCAAAAATGGGCAGAAGACCTAAATAGACATTTCTCCACAGAAGATATACAGACTGCCAACAAACACATGAAAGGATGCTCAACATCTTTACTCATTAAAGAAATGCAAATCAAAACTACAATGAGATACCATCTCACACCAGTCAGAATGGCCATCATCAAAAAATCTAGAAACAATAAATGCTGGAGAGGGTGTGGAAAAAAGGGAACACTCTTGCACTGCTGGTGGGAATGTGAATTGGTACAGCCGCTATGGAGAACGGTATGGAGGTTCCTTAAAAAACTACAAATAGAACTACCATATGACACAGCAATCCCACTACTGGGCATATACCCTGAGAAAACCATAATTCAAAAAGAGACATGTACCAAAATGTTCATAGCAGCCCTATTTACAATAGCCTGGAGATGGAAACAACCTAAGTTTCCATCATCTGATGAATGGATAAAGAAGATGTGGCACATATATATAATGCAATATTACTCAGCCATAAAAAGAAATGAAATTGAGCTATTTGTAATGAGGTGGATGGACCTAGAGTCTGTCATACAGAGTGAAGTAAGTCAGAAAGAGAAAGACAAATACTGTATGGTAACACATATATATGGAATTTAAGAAAAAAAAATGTCATGAAGAACATAGGGGTAAGACAGGAATAAAGACACAGACCTACTAGAGAATGGACTTGAGGATATAGGGAGGGGGAAGGGTAAGCTGTGACAAAGTGAAAGAGCGGCATGGACATATATACACTACCAAATGTAAGGTAGATAGCTAGTGGGAAGCAGCCGCATAGCACAGGGAGATCAGCTCGGTGCTTTGTGACCACCTGGAGGGGTGGGATAGGGAGGGTGGGAGGGAGACGCAAAAGGGAGGGGATATGGGAACATATGTATATGTATAACTGATTAAATTTGTTATAAAGCAAAAAATTAAAAAAAAAACATCAAAAAAAGCAATGAAAAAATTAAAATTATCTAGAAAGCAATGAAAATAACATTTCCTACTAAAGTTTATGGCATTTGGTGAAAGCCACATTCACAGAAAAAAATTATAACCTTAAATTCTTTATTATTAAGGAATAAAGATATTAAAATATAGAAGCTTTATAATCACAAAAATTAGAACAACAACAAAAAAACTAAGAAGGGGGAATTAAGAGAGGGAAATCCTGAAATTAAAGAAATAGAAAACAAAAATAGTATAAAAAATAAAAAGCTCAAAAATCACTTCATCTGAATAACACACAAAAAGAGAGACCATTTTTATTTGAGATTAAGGAAAACAGGGAGAGTAAAAAGCATACAAGATTGTGAATGAGAAAGAGTACATAAAGACAAATACCAAAGAGAACAAAAGAAAAAAAAACATTATGTGCAACTCATAATAAACTTGAAACCTACATGATTTCCTAGCAAACAATATGTATAACAATCCAAGTAAAGACAGGAAACTTGAATAAACTGCTATATAAGCGTTTTTTTTTTTTGTTTTAAGTGATTTAAGATTTAGCATTTACAAAGGCAGCAGGATCAAATGTCTTCATACCTGAATTCTAACAAAACTTAAAGTATATAATTGCAAGATCTTAGAAAAAAATAGGAAGCACCCCAATTCATTTGATGAAACTAGGAGAATTTTAATACCAAATCGCAACAAAGAGAATGTCAAACAGTAATCCATTTGACCGAATAGGGTTTATTCCAACAGTACACTCTCAGGAACTCTAACAACATAATTTTTATACTTTTTCATTTGAAATCATGTCAAACTCACAGAACAGTACAAGAACAGTACAAAGAACACTCATGTATCCTATACCCAGAGACATTATTCAAGTTTTGCCAACTCTCCCAGTAAAATTCTTTAGGAAAGGGATCCATCCAGGATCATGTGCTGCAACTACCTTTGTCTAGTCTCTGGGAACAGGTCCTCAGCCCTCCCTTGACTCTCATGACCTTAATATTTCAAAAGATCACAGGCCAGTTATTTTGTAGACTCCCCCAGTTTGTGCTTGTCTGATGTGTCTTCACAATAACATGAAGATTATGTGTATTGGGCAGGAACCACATATTCATAGAACGATGTGTGATGTTGCATCCCCTTGAGGGGCACTTGAAGTTGATTTGCCCCATGCCTGGTAGTTCACTCACTAGAGTAAGGTGGAATTGCCCAGATGTCTCCACTATAAAGTTTCTCTTATTACCTTTGTAATTAATAAGTATTTTTGTGGGAAGATACTTTGACAATAGTAAATATCCTGTCCCCTGTCCAACTTTCACTCCCTAGTTTCTTGCAATGCTTTTGCCTAAATTGTTTATTGCTATGCTGGTTGTTAAATGGAGAATTTCCAATTCCATAATTTCTTCTACATTTGTTGGTTGGCATTCTACCATAAGGAAAAACTTTCTATTTATTTATTTATTTATTTATTTATATCAGTATGGACTAAAGCATTCCTATTTTATTCAATAGGTTGAAATCCTTTACTATTATTATTTTATTTATTTATTTATTTATTTATTTATTTATTTATTTTGCAGTACGCAGGGCTCTCACTGTTGTGGCCTCTCCCATTGTGGAGCACAGGCTCCAGATGTGCAGGCTCAGCAGCCATGGCTCACGGGCCCAGCTACTCCGCGGCATGTGGGATCTTCCCGGACCGGGGCACAAACCCGTGTCCCCTGCATTGGCAGGCGGACTCCCAACCACTGTGCCACCAGGGAAGCCCTATTATTATTTATTTTGATGATCAAATTTTTCCATGTTTTGGCCAGTGGGCGCATCTAAAGCTTGTTTCTATGTCTTTCGGTAGATCCCCATCTTTCTGTGATCATGACCTTACTTTCTGTGACAGCAAGATGTTCCAGGCTTATCTTTTACTTTCCCTGCCTTGGCCTTGAAATCAGCCATTTCCAGAAGAAGGCTTGATTCACCTTAAAAGAAAATGTATTTAGAAACCAAGATCTGGGCACTAGGTGTGCTCATTGCTATTGAGATATCACTGCTCCAGGCTCTCTAAGTGGATAGAGCTAGTTAATACACAAATTAAAACCACAAAAAGCACTTTAGGGCCCAGTAAAATGACTGTAATTGGGATTTCCCTGGTGGTCCAGTGGTAAAGAATCCGCCTTGCAATGCAGAGGACACGGGTCCGATCCCTGGTCAGGGAACTAAGATCCCACATGCTGCAGGGCAACTAAGCTTGCGTGCCATAACTACTGAGCTTGCACACCTCAACTACAGAGCCTGCGTGCTGCAAACTACAGAGCCCACCCGCCCAGTCTGCGTGCCACAACTAGAGAAGAGAAAATCTGCACGCCACAACTAGAAGCCCATGTGCCACAACGAAAGATCCTGCATGCCTCAACGGAGATCCCATGTGCCACAACTAAGACCTGACACAGCCAAAAATAAACAAAATAAATAAATAAGTAATAAATAAATCTTTAAAAAATGACTGTAATAAAAAAGACAGCTGATAACAAATGTTGGAGAGGTTATGGAGAAACTGGAACCTGATGGGTGTGTAAAACGGTACAGTCACTTTGAAAACAGTTTGGTAGTATCTAAAAAAGGTTAAACACAGAGTAACTATATGATGGCAATTCTACTCTTAGATAAACACCGAAGAGAACTGAAAATACGTTCACACAAAAAAATTTGCATGTGAATGTTCATAGCAGCATTGTTCATAATAGCCAAAAAGTAGAAACAACCCAAATATCCATCTGCTGAAGAGTGGATAAAAAAATGTGATATATCCATACAGTGGGATGTTATTTGGCAATGAAAAGAAATGAAGTACTGATACATGCTACACCATGGATGAACCTCTGTTGTGGATTGAATGGTGGCCCCAAAAGATTGTTCATGTCTTTATTTCTGGAGCCAAAACGGGTCTTTACACCTGTAATTCAGTTAAGAATCCTGAGATGAGGAGATCACCCTGATTTATTCAGGTGGGTCCTAAATTCTATGACAACTATCCTTATAGAAAGGGTAGAAGGAGATCTGAGAGACAGAAGAGGAAAAGACAAATACACACACAAAAGGCTGTGTAAATACAGAGGCAGAGATTGCGGTGATGTGGTCGTAAGCCAAGAATGCCAAGGAATGCTGACAGCCACCAGAAGTTGGAAGAAGTAAGCTAGATTCCCCTCTAGAGCCTTCTAGGGGAATATGTAGCACTGCCAACACCCTGATTTTGGACTCTGGCTCCCAGAACTGTGAGGCAATAAATTTCTGTTGTTTTAAGCTACCCATTTTGTGGTAATTTGTTATTACCTCAGGAAACTAATACAACCTCAAAAACATTAAGCTAAGAAAATAAGGCTAGAAACCAAAGGCTACACATTATAGGATTCTATTTATATATGATTTCATTGATATGAATTTTTCAGAAAAGGCAAATCTATAGTCAGAAATCAGATCAGTGGTTGCCAGGGACTGAGATGGGAGAAAGAATTGACTAAACAGCCATGAGGAAACATTTTGGCATGATGGAAAAGTTCTAAAATCGAATTTTGTGGTGATGGATGCCCAACTATATAAATTCATTGAAAACATTAAATTGTACATTTACATTGGGATATTTTATGGTATGTATGTTATACCTCAATAAAACTATTAAAAAATTAAAAACTGAAATATAAAAAATTAGAAATAAATTGGATAAGGAAAGCAAAGAACATATACAAAGAAAACTGGTAAATAATTTTTTCCCTCTATGGGTGTAGGAGGCATTCTTAACTAAGACGGAAAATTGTAAGGTGTATTTCTATATAGAGACATATATTTATGTATAAAATTTTAAAACTTGTATGGCCAAAGATGCCATAAGTAAGATCAACTGAGAAAATAATATATTTAAAGAAAAATTTCAGCAGATGACAAACCATGAATATTTCTAGTAATACAAGGTAATCTTAGGTATTAATGAAATGCAAAAAAATCCTGTAGAAAAATTAGCGAAGAATATGAAGAGCAAAGACAAATAATAAATATACATTTAAAATGCATAAACTGAAGCATGATGAGAGAATGCAAATTAAAGCCCTGATAAAGTATCTCTTTCTACTCCATCAAAGTCGGAAAATTACAGAGCAATAATACCTACTGTTGGTGGGTATAAGATTGAGGAAGAATAATAATCTCATATATTTCTTGTGGAAATACTGTGAACTGTTATCTCATTTGAAAAGTAATTTGGGGGCTTCCCTGGTGGCGCAGTGGTTGAGAGTCCGCCTGCCGATGCAGGGGATACGGGTTCGTGCCCCGGTCTGGGAAGATCCCACATGCCGTGGAGCGGCCAGGCCCGTGAGCCATGGCTGCTGAGCCTGCGCGTCCGGGGCCTGTGCTCCACTACGGGAGAGGCCACAACAGTGAGAGGCCCGCGAACCACAAAAAAAAAAAAAAAGAAAAAAAAAAAGAAAAGTAATTTGGTAATATGTATTAATACAGGTAAAACTTTTTATCTGCTCTTAGATATTAATTTCATTGATAAAAAGGACCAGCCATATGATATATGCACAAGTATGCTTATTTTATAGCATTGAGTATAGAGGTGGCAAATTGGGGGTGAGAAACTAAATGCACCTTGAAGGAGGAATTGGTTCAATAAGTCACACTATATCCACAACCATGAAATGTTTTCCAGTCACTGAAATAGTTAAAGACAGCAAATTAAGAGCAATACTAGTTGATCTGGAAATTCTACCAGGTATTACTGCCTGAGAAAAGCAAGTTGAAGAGGGGGGAAGGGGGTGGAAAAAATTGGTGAAAGGGGTCAAAAGGTCAAACTTCCAGTTATAAAACAAGTCATGGGGATGGAATCTACAGCATGGCCACTATAGTTAATACTGTATTGCATATTTGAAAGTTGCTAAAAGAGTAGATCTTAAAAGTTCTCATCACAAGAAAAAATTTTGTAACTATGTACTGTGACATGTTAACTAGACTTGTTTTGGTGATCATTGCACAATATATATAAATATCTCATCATTATTTTGTATACCTAAAACTAATTCAACGTTACATGTCAATTTTACTTCAAAAAAAAGAAAGAAAAATAAAAGCAAGTTGTAGAGAAGTATGTAAATTTTTAAGAAGTTATGTATTTATACATGTATGTGTATAAACATGTATGTGTGTGTCTACAGCATCTTTCCATTATAAAAGTACCGTTTCCCATTGTAATTAATAAGTAATATGTAGGATGCGTCTTTGAAGCCAAATGAATGTCTTGTTTTCCAACTACCTTTAATCCAGTGGATTTTGCATCTTTGCCTAATTCAATTATTACACTGAGTTGTTGCAAATGAATCTTTTTTTATTATTTGAGATAAACTTTGTTGAAGTACACTGAATCATTTAAAAAACCCTGTTTTACTACTGAAGCCCGCGTGCCTAGAGCCCGTGCTCCGCAACAAGAGAAGCCCCGGCAATGAGTAGCCCGCGCTCGCCGCAACTAGAGAAAGCCCGTGTACAGCAACGAAGACCCAACGCAGCCAAAAATAAAAATAAATAAAATAAAATAAAAACTCTGTTTTTGTTTCATAGCAAGTTTTGAAGGCCGAATGATCTACATAATGGCTTCCTTTCTCTTTAACTTGGCCTGGGTAGACCTAAAATAAATAGGCTTACATCATGATTGCTCATTGTCTCCATGACCAAACTGAATACAGCTGACATTTTGTTTTCTCTTAGACTGACACTTCCAGAAAAAAACATTATAACATATTAGCCAATGAGACAAGTAAATTACACTTTTGATTTTGGCATCGGCATCAGCAGCACTGATTAGTAAAACTTACCAGAATAAAATTTTATTAATCTAATCTCTATTTTTCTGCACTTGACAGTTGCTTTTTGAAGTTTCTGCCAAGGCTGGTTCAGTGATATTAGCCACAACTAGTATTTTTATGAGTACAACATTCAAAATCTCTCTCTATAAAATAAATTAGAAAATTTCACAATATTGCATTTTTTACTGTCTGGTTTTTGATGTTAAATACTTAGATTATTTAAAAATAAACTAGACTCTTCGGAGTACAAGTGACTAGTACAACATACATTTATCTCAGTTCAAATTGCATCATCCAAAATCATTTTTCAAGAGAATCACCATGTACACAAAAGAGCTTTAAAGTTTGTTCAAATGATAAGGTTTATGCTTTATTGCCCTATTAAAGATTTAACTGAACCAGTTTGCAGGGCAGAAATAGAGACACAGATGTAGAGAACAAATGTATGGACACTAAGCGGGGAAAGTGGCAGGGGGGTGGTGGTGGTGGGATGAACTGGGAGATTGGGATTGACATGTACACACTGATGTGTATAAAATAGATAACTAATAAGAACTTGCTATATAAAAAATAAAGTTTTTAAAAAAAGATTTAACTGAAAAGAATCAAGCAAGGAAACTTTTTGCTTGGGATGAGGAGAATAAGCCCTAAATCCCATACTGTTGTATTTCAAAGAGTTACTTTTCTAAGTAAAATGGAAACTTTTAGCACAATGTAGACTCCTTAGTACTTTACCAATGAAAACATAGAATTAAAAAGTAAACTTTTTTAAATTTATTTTTTATTGAAGTATATTTGATTTACAATGTTGTGTTAATTACTGTTGCAGAGCAAAGTGATTCAGCTATACATATATATATGTTTTTTTAAAATATTCTTTTCCATTATGGTTTATCATAGGATATTGAACATAGTTCTCTGTGCCATGCAGTAGGACCTTGCTGCTAAAAAGTAAACTTTTAATTAGAAAGTTTCATACAATTTAATCTATTTAGAAGCATTAAGAGGTCTCATTGAGGGATTGGGTGAATAAATATTTGAACATTCTACAAGCAACAAATGCTGGAGAGGGTGTGGAGAAAAGGGAACCCTCTTGTACTGTTGGTGGGAATGTAAATTGATACAGCCTCTATGGAGACCAGTATGGAGGTTCCTCAAAAAACTAAAAACAGAACTACCATACGACCCAGCAATCCCACTACTGGGCATATACCCTGAGAAAACCATAATTCAAAAAGAATCATGTACCACAATGTTCATTGCAGCTCTATTTACAATAGCCAGGACATGGAAGCAACCTAAGTGGCCAACGACAGATGAATGGATAAAGAAGATGTGGCACATATATACAATGGAATATTACTCAGCCATAAAAAGAAATGAAATTGAGTTATTTGTAGTGAGGTGGATGGACCTAGAGACCATCATACAGAGTGAAGTAAGTCAGAAAGGGAGAAACAAATACCGTATGCTAACACATATATATGGAATCTAAAAAAAAAAAAAGAAAAGGTTCTGAAGAACCTAGGGGCAGGACAGGAATAAAGACACAGACAGAGAATGGACTTGAGGACAAAGGGAGGTGGAAGGGTAAGCTGGGACAAAGTGAGAGAGTGGCATGGACATATATACACTACCAAATGTAAAATAGCTAGCTAGTGGGAAGCAGCCACATAGCACAGGGAGATCAGCTCGGTGCTCTGTGACCACCTAGAGGGGTGGGATAGGGAGGGTGGGAGGGAGGGAGATGCAAGAGGGAGGAGATATGGGGATATATGTATATGTATAGCTGATTCACTTCGTTATAAAGCAGAAACTAACACACCATTGTAAAGCAATTATACTCCAATAAAGATGTTAAAAAAAAAGTGAACATTCTGAAAAAATGTTTTGATTTTTCTCAACTTTGAACTGAAGGTGATTTTAGGTTCACAGAGTTACATCAAGCAAATGTTTCATATGCCAGGATGTTGTAATAGATAAAATGAAGAACTTAACTTTGGATGTTTAAATTCTGGTCCCACCTTAGTCCATGGCTTGCATGATTGTAAAAAGGGGTAGTTGAATTAAGATGAAAAATTATAATCTTTTATGCTTAAAATTCTATACCATTAGATCAGTGATGGTGTGTACTCACCAAAAATGGCAGCATGTAATTCATCATTCATAAAATATGCATTCAGCATATACCATGTGCCAGGCACTGCTCTAGGCACTGGGAATACAGATCACCGACCTTCTCAAATACAGAAGTACAAATATATCCTGTTAATATAATAGGCATTTAATAAATCTTAACTTATAAGACGTATTATACTCATTCAATAAATTATACTCTTGTTCCCACCATTCCACTGAAACTACAATCAATGACCTCTATGCTGTGAAAACTAATGATCAATTCAGTTTTCATCAGTTAGATCTGTCTGTAGCATTTAACACAGTTGATCATCCCCTCCACCTTGAAGCATTTTTCCCTCTTGGTTACCAGGACACCATTCCATGGTCCCGCTATCACAATGGCTGCTTCTTTTCAATTTTCTTCGCTGTTTCTTTCCATCCCTCCTGATCTGTAAATATTGGAGGCTCCAAAATCCATCCTACTACCTCTTTTATTCTCTACTTTCACCTACTCCCCAGGTGATTTTTATTTTAGCTACCCTGACAACTCCCAAATTCATAGCCTCAGCTTCACTTCTTCCCTGAACTCCAGAATGACATATTAAGTACCTATTTGACAACTGTACTTGGATTAAAATCCAAATGCCGTTATCCCCTTGCTCACTCTGAGACTCTGAGATTTACATGAGGAGATTTATTGGGGAGTATATATGGGACCAATATCTGTGATGGCTGAGGTTGAAGGAAGCAACATTGAAAAGTGGAAGATGCTGGACTGTTGATGCAGTTACAACAGAGGCCTCAGCTGATCTTATAGTGAGCTCTGGAGCTGAACTCTCACACCTGTTCCAGTTGCAGCAAGAGAGATCTGTACCACTGCATGAAGTCATTATCAGATGCAGGCTGCCCCCAGAGGGGAGGGTAACCTTGGGCAAGGCAGCTTCCTCCTATCAAGAGCAGTTCCTAGGGAGGACTCAGCTATGAACCCTCAGCATCCAACATTCATGGCAGCTGAGGGAATGAGTGTCTCTTGCTGAAGGGAGATCTGGGTGGCACAGCACAGCTTCTATTATAACCACCCAGTATCTGGTAGCATCTCATTTGCATTACTTTCCATCCTTTATGCAGCTTAATTTTTTTCCTCAGGGTATATACTATGTGTTTTACTTATTTGTTTGCTGGTTATTCCCTACTAGAATATAACACCATAAGAGCAGAAACTTTTTCTCTTTCTTCTTTAATCCTATATCCCCAACATCTAGAAACAGTGCCTGGAACACAGTAGGTGCTCAATAAAAATTACTCAATGAGTAAATAAATGTATCACATATTTACTCTATGCTAGAAACTATGCTATGTTCCAGGAATACAGAAGGAAGAAGACAGACGCTATCCTTATGGAATTGACAATCTCGTAAAAATAATATACATATATAGCACACATGGATAAAATATGCATATATAAACAATATTTTTAAAAGTGCAGTTATAGCCAAATGCTGTTATCTAGTATTTTACTAATCTATCTAGATTCAACACATCTGGTGATCTATCATACAAAACTCTTTACTAAATGACAACGTCAGAGACTAAAAAACAGTGGAAATTTTAGTTAAAGAGTTATTTATTGTTCCTGCTAATTTTTGGAAAGTAAAGTTAGATCTCTGGGACACATATCTTCTGCCCAGTTTGGGAGGAAAGAATGAAGGGCAAAATAAGAGAGAGACTAACTCAGAGAAAATGAATATGTACTTACTTAACTGGAATTTTTATCGACCAGCATCCTGTTTTCTGAAATGATGGAAAGCAAGGCTATAACTGTATCTAAATAGATAAGGGAAAAAATGCTTGTAATGAATGGATAATTCATAGTCACTTTATACATACAAATATAATTTTTCCATTACTTTAGTTTCAGCGACAGTTAAAATGCAAAAAGGACTAGGAAATAACACTCCAGCTTTTATGTCATTGTGGAATCACAGATTCATCTTTTAAAAAGCAGCCTATCTCCCTAAAAGCTATGTTTTCTGCTTTCTATAGAATATTTTATTTCCATTCACAATGAACCAAATAACTTTGCCTTATAGAGCTTCAGCAAGATGAATCCTGTTTCCCCCTCTACTTGTTTTATTTGAAACATGAAAGCCTTTCAGTCTGCGCTGTCTGTGCAGTAGTGAACATGACAACCTATATTTCAATTCTTGGGCTGTCATAAACAAGATACTTGGCATTTCTAGAATAACTTGCATGAGAAATCTCAAATTGCTCTATATTTATGAACTTGCCAGCCTCTTTGCTTCCTTGCACATTATTGTTACAATGCGTGAAATGTAATCTGGGGGTGAGTAGGTTTATGCACCCATCTTCTATGAGCCACTTCATCCTAGAGCAATGTAAGCCTTGAGAAGATTGTAGCCCATATAAATTTCTACCTTAAGAGTGAAAAAAAAACCCAAAACAAAAAAATTTTTAATGCTCATGGGGTAATAAAACCAATGGGTCCTATTATTCTTCACTCAGACAGTTTGATGTGGTCCTCTATTAAAATAAATTTTAGGTTTCTGAAGAATATCTTAACTGTCGATTTTACATGGATTTACTGAGATGTCACCTCTATTCTTGGATATGTTTTATAAAAGAATAGGTGATTACTAGTCTGGTGTTAGAGTATGCCGATGCAGTCTAATTATATCATTGCTTTGATGACTAATAGTTAGATGACAAGGTCCTTACAGGGGGTCTTTCAGAGCACAATAAATATTAGAACTCTACAAATTATCCATGTTGACAATTAACTAACCATCCTATTATAATTGGAGGTGATACCTGAGTACCTCTAAGCACAAAAGGGCTGCTGCATCCCCTCAGTACTAGAGTTAACAATATTTGATAAGATCAGCTGTGGACGGTTACAGAATTTTATAAAAAGAAGTGACAGGAAATGATCTCTTACTCTGAACTCAAATGTATTGATATATCAGGTATCACAGAAGCAGCTCTAATGTGCCTAATACCTCACATACCATTGCACCCGTGTCTGCCTCACTCTATTTATACTTCTGTCTCTCTTCTGTTCATCTCTATCACATTCTTAATCTGCTTTCTTTGAGCCTTCCTGCTTTTTCCCTTGTTTTGTGTATTTTTCTTCTTTTCCTGGTCCCAGGTGTTTCATGTGAACTGACCAGAAAGTGTATTTCAAGTGTGTATTTTATGGTTTCTAATATTTTCCCTACAGAAAATTTATTTTCCTATTGACTGTGTCAAAAACAGGAGAGTAAAATTTTTTTAATTTCCTTAACCTTTTCAATTATGTGTAGATCTTGACTTTTATGAGTTGTAGTTTAAGTTGGAAAAAAAAGATTGCTTACTTCAGGTTTGGTCAGTGTTCTAAGACTAGATCCCTGCCCATAGTACATGTCCAATGAGTGATTTTTTGGATGAATGTTCAATATACAAATACTAAATTGTTACTACGGTATTATTTTTTTAACATCTTTATTGGAGTATAATTGCTTTACTATGGTGTGTTAGATTCTGCTGTATAACAAAGTGAATCAGCTATACATATACATATATCCCCATATCCCCTCCCTCTCGCATCTCCCTCCCACCCTCCCTATCCCACCCCTCCCCAGGTGGTATTTAATAGGTAGTCTTGCAGCATGCAGCATCCCTCAGACACAGGTAGACATTTATTAAAACCTAAATCTCCAGAGGGTGTTGGCTTATCTGTTTTTGCTCATCTGCATATCAAAATCTCGACAGTAATGGCCAGGTAAAGTTCATCTGGATGAGATTTCTATGAGTAACCATACCTAGAGGGATTCTTTAATCAGAAATCTATGAACACTCAAAAGTGCTGAGAACTGCAGGCGCATTATCTTACATGCTTCTGTTCAGGGAACTCCAAAACAATGCTTCTTAAACTAATGTGCATATTATTCACCTGTTTGCAGATTCCGTTTCAGCATGTCTGAGGCAGAGCTTGAGATGCCATGTTTCCAACAACCTCTCGGGTGATGCTGCTATGGTTGGTCCATGGATCACACTTTGAGTAGCAAGGGTCTAAAGGTAATGAGAGTTCGTAACAAAAGTTTTGCTGTCACCCTTTGCTATCACCCTTCAGTTCATTCTCACTAAGGAATTGTTGATAAGCCTTAGCTAGTGGGGATCTATTCTCTCCTGTCATCTGATCTGTCCTGCGGGTGTCTGTGTTTGATGTAGAACTTTGTTACTGATGACATAGAGTCCTTAGTATTGACTTAACCCTGGGAACAGCTGCTGGTTCCTAATTGTAACTCCAAGTCCAGTAGGAAGATGAATTATTCATCTTTTGGGAGCCTCCCTAGGTCCCTACACATCCATAGATTTATTTTTCTTTGGTTGTTCATTGACCCAGTACAATACCTCCCCACTTCTCTAAAGAGTTGACACCAAGAACAACTTGAAAATCTAGATAGCCTGTTGACTTCAGTTTGAGAAAGATTATTTCCTTCAAGATAAGGTGGGAGAATATAATATATAAATGAAGAATGAGGGAGCAAAGTAAAAATGAGGATAAATGCTAAGAAGTGGAATTATCTTTCTCTTTGGTTTTCCTCTTCTTCTTCCTTCCTTTTTGCATTCTACTATGGAGAGGAAGACAATTTTGTAGGCACTTAGAGCCTCAACCCCCTCCATGCTAGCACATTTATTAATCTTTGAAATCTTTCTCACATTTTATTAAGAGGCATTTTTTCTAGAGATCCACAATAGTCAATGGTCAGGTTACTTGAAGTCTAGAATATACAATATTGCTCATTTTGCCATTTAGATACTATGCTTTGGGGTGACCGAGTGCACTGGGAATTTGATCTAAAGGCAAGTGAATGGGGTATTTGCATTTAATGCTTCCTTTTTTTTAATTTCAGGGGAAAAGAATCAGGTAATTACTGTAATTACTGCACTGATGGTTCAGTGGGGGCAAAAATGAAATACATTACAAATTGGAAAATGTAAAAAAAAAGAGCTTTAACAAATTTCTCTATAAACTATTTCCTGTAGCTCTCTAGTCTATTCCCTGAGCAGGTAGGATGGGGCATAAACTTGTCAGTTAAAGAGATTTTAATACCTTTCGGTTTCAAACTGACCACTTGGCTCCTTGGCCAGGCACCCATAGGCAGCAAACAAGCTGCACAAACACTTAGAGTGGCCTGTGAGGCAGAACCTAGGACCCAAGTGCCTGAATGCTTCCTTTTCTTCTCCTTCCCTTATCTTCTCACCTCCTCCCCCAAAGAGCTGCTACTTCCTCTTTCTCTTTAAGTAGACACAAACTTCCTTTATGTCATATCCTGAGTTACCATTCCCATGACTCACGTTAGAACTCTATGGACTGAGTCTGCTGTGTCTGACCAACAAGTCTAGTCTTGCCCTGAACTAAATTACTCCCCAGACGGAGCAACTTAAGACAACAAATGTTTAGAATCTCACATGGTTTCTGAGGGTCAGGAATCCAGAAGTGGCTTAGCTGGGTGGGTTGCCCTCCAGCTCTTGCCCAGGACTACAGTCTCTGAAAACTTCACTGGAACTAGAGGGTGTGTTTCCAAGCTCAGTCATGTGGCTGCCGGAAGGAGGCTTCAGTTCCTCACAAGAGGGCCTTTCCGCGGGGCTGCTCACAACAGGGCTTCCCCCAGAGTGAGTGATTCGAGAAAGAGTGACCAAGATAGGAACTGCGTCTTATATAAGCTAATCCCAGGAGTTACTCACTTCTGCCACATTCTGTCCACCACACAGACCGAGCCCGGTACAACGTTGGGAGTGCGGGGACAGGACAAGCATGTGAGCACCAGGAGACAGGGATCAATGGGGGCGTGGTTTGGAGGCTGGCCACCACGTTTTCTGCCAGTGTTCCTCAACGGGAGCAGCACTGCCATATGTGGTAGGACAGTTCTTGGTTGGGTGGGACGGTCCCAGGCATGGTTGGACATTTAACATCCCTGACCTTCACCCAGTAAATGCCAGCAGCACTTCATAATCAGTCATAATCAAAAGTGCCCCCCCTCAATATTTTCAACATGGCTTGTATTCATGCCTGGTTGACAGCCTATCTTGTATGTGAGCCAGGAGGACCTACGCTTTGGGAGTTAGAGTAAAAATATATCAGTCTATCATTTTCAAAAAATAATGGGCACTACCCCCACTTCCTGGAAAGCTGGCTCACTCCTTCACTTTGTGCTCCCCCTGCAGCCTTCTCAAGTTGTCTTTCCATCAGGAATTTCAGGCAAAACTCTTCCACTCACAGCTGTCTACCTTCTCCGTGCTCAGGGCTGGGGGCACTGCTGGAGAAGATCACCCAACCCTTGGGAGGGGTGTACTCCCAATTCACTCCCACAGCACCTGGGCCATCAGCACTGCCCCAGGACTCCTGCTTCCCTGGTCAGCTTTGTTCCTTCAGTCTCCACGGCATCTTTATAAGCCTTTTCCTCCATTTACCTGAAACCTTCTACTCCACCCCTTCATACTTCTACCTCACCCAGACCTCAGATAACCTTGCCTGCTACTTCCCAGAAACATGTAAGCCACAGACAAGAATGCCCACACCTTCCTGCCACCCCTCCGTCCATGCCACCTGTCTCTATACCTGTGCATACCTTCCCCTAAGACTAACCTCTCTACCTGGACCTAGGTTCTCATCACCTTGGACCTCCTCAGGCACTTTCCTCCAACAATTACCCTGTCTCTATATTTCAACATTGACATTTTCATTAAATCCTTCCCATTTAAAGACTTCTCAAGTCTCTTTAACCTTAAAAAAAAAAAAATCCTCCCTCCAACTCTCCTTTCCCTCCCCCACCCATTTTTCTCTTATCCCTCTCTTCCCCCTCACAGCGCAAGTTCTTGAAATAACTCTTCACGTTGGCTGCGGCTTCCATACCTCCCTTCCTTCTCAACTGACTATAGTCTGCTTCTGCCCACAACTCTCCTCTGAACCTGCTCTCACTCAAGTCACAAACAGTCTCCTTTTTGCTAAATTTCATGAACATTCTCATTTCTTATCTGACTTGACCTCTCAGCATTTGACACCGTCCACCTCTCCCTTCTCTGTTGGAATGTCCTCTTCCTTTGCCTTCTATTCAACCACATTCTCCTACTTTCCCTCCTATACCTGTGGCTGCCCCTTCTCAGTCCCCTTTTGGACACTGTTTCCCTTGTCCTTCTTGTAACTCAGTGTCCTCAAGTCTCTGACCTTGGTTCTCTTCCCTTCCATTACATACTCTACCTAGGTGATTCCATCCATTCTCAGAGCTACAATGAATATTTACATAATAATGATCCTTGAAACCATGCCAGTGGTCCAGAAGCCTCTCTCGAGTCTCAGATCTATTTTCACAAGGTCTTCTAGGTGTTTACACCTGGATGCCCCACAGGCATCTCCACTCAGTCAGGCCACAGTTGAATTCTTCTCTTCACTTCTCCTCTCAAACCTGCTCCTTCTCCTGGGCATTGTCCTTGACTCTTCCTTCGCCCTGACCCCTACATCCAATCAGTAGCCAGATTCTCAACATTCTACCTTCCCCAAACATTCCTCAGCTCAGTGCCTTTCCACTTGCACTGTCACTAGCTGAGTTTGGGTGTCCTTTTCTCTTTGGATTACCATGGTAACCTCCCAACAGGTCTCTTGGTTTCCAGTCTTCACATTGAACCCACAGTGATCTTTCTGAATCTATAATCATGCCCCTTCCCTCAACCCTGTTTAACATTCTTTACTGACTCCCTCTGGTCTGCAGGATATAAAGCTTTTTCATGGTCTGGTCTCTCCCACACTGTGTCTGACCACCACTCCCTGCAAAGTACCCTTCAACTACACTGAACTATTTGTAGTTTCATAAGGTTGCTTGCTGTGTCTTGCCTCTGGACTTTTGCACATGCTTTTCTCTGTTCTTTCCCTCTTGTGGGTTTACTCCTATCCATCACTTTTTCCATGATGTAGTCTATGGTCTTCTTGTAACAGAGTTAGATGTTCTTCCCTTCTTCTATCATGTTACTTTGTGTTTGCCTCTATCACAGCACCAATCATGCTTTAATTGTTCATCCTTAGACTTTAGGGAAAAGACCCTTTCTTTTTTGTGGTTTTAACCTTAGAGTCTAGATAGGGCATGGTGCATATTAGGAGCTCAATAATTAACTATTAAATAAAGGAGTAAATCACTCTATTAATATGTATCACATGAATGGCTTATGATGGACACGTAAATATTGATTGAATCTGAACTTTGAGGGAGGGGAATATTAGAGAGATAAGAGATGAATTTAAAGGGGATAAAGAATCAAAGAGATAATCCTCCTGGTATCATGTGTTTGGGCCAGAAAGCCAGATGTTCCTTTTTTTTAAATTTATTTTTATTTGGCTGCGTCGGGTCTTCGTTACGGCATGCGGGATGTTTGTTGCGGCACTCATTGCAGCATGTGGGCTTCTCTCTAGTTATGGCGTGCAGGTTTTCTCTTCTTTAGCTGTGGTGCGCGGGCTTAGTTGCCCTGCGGCATGTGGGATCGTTGTTCCCCGACCAGGGACTGAACCTGCGTCCCCTGCATTGGAAGGTGGATTCTTTACCACTGAACCACCAGGGAAGTCCCCAGATGTTCCTTCATCCTCACCCTTTATCCCCTTTGGCAAGAGGAAATCATTTGCCACTTAGAGAAGCCACTGTTGACCTTGGTATTGCCATTTCAAAGATGGTATTAAAAACAAAGGCTGGGGCTTCCCTGGTGGCTCAGTGGTTGGGAGTCCGCCTGCCAGTGCGGGGGACACGGGTTCGTGCCCTGGTCTGGGAGGATCCCATGTGCCATGGAGCAGCTGGACCCGTGGGCCATGGCTGCCGGGCCTGCGCGTCCCAAGTCTGTGATCCGCAACGGGAGAGGCCACAAGAGTGAGAGGCCCGCGTACCGCAAAAACAACAACAACAACAACAAAGGCTGTGCCAGGATGGGAAGAATAATTGTTTTTTCTTTCTTTTCACAGTTCAGGTGCAAAAGAAGTAAGGACTCAAATAGAGGAGAAAATACTCTAAAAATGCAGCAGTTTTCTGGGCTGAAGTTTAAGAAATATTTACTGTTTAGTATTTTTAGTGTTTATTTAGGTGGATATCTTGAAACAAACAGGCTTAGTCTTTATCCTGCAAGTTCAAAAAAAGGCAAATCAATATATTTTCTAATGGCAATGTCCCACCTGCCTTATTTATTGAAGAAAAGAGTGTACAGTTACTAGCAACACCCACACATAAGTAAATGAAACACTATTATGCAAGAATCTGAGGAACACCAACTAAAGAGCAGCCTGGTATTAAAAAATAAATAGAAATGACTCCTTCTCTTCGTTGTAGCCACATGTACTTTCCCTTGCACCTCAGATCTCCAACAGATTTAATTTCTCTCTGGTTTGTCTTCAGAACTGAGGAGGAGAAATCCTGGATTTGGCAGGCGCTGAACTTGGAATCCACACTGACTCAAGCAGTGCTGTTGCTTCAGATCAGTCTTGAGGCCAGTAACACTTCCAGCCCCAGGGAAACCTCTGTTCCAAAATTTTCCCTCATTCCACAAGGGAATTCTTTTTGCAAAAGGCTTTGGCTGTTCTTAAAGCTTTCTCTCATTTTGTCTTCTAAAAAGTTTTGTGGGATTGGAACATTGCAGGTTTTTCCCCTCCCTCTTCATCCAGATGTTTCTGGTTCTCAGGATGTACACCTGTGAAGCTGGGTCACTTGGGACAAATGTTTGAGTTTTATTTACAGCAGAGAAGAATGTGATCTTCACATACAAATGTTCAAAATGGTCATTTTGTTCTCAGGGACCAACTGCAAGACCTACTAGGGATATAAAAAAAAACCCATAAAGGTCAAATTATCTAATTGTTAAATAATTTTTGAGTGCCTACTCTGGTTCCCCAGCACTATTCTATTTAGGTGCTGGGAATACAGAAGTAGGGGGGAAAGAAAAAGAAGAAGAAGAAGAAGTAGAAGAAAGAGGCAAATCTCTAACTGGGGAAGGAGATAAGTGAAGATGGACAATATTAAAAAAAAAACAATAAACAAGTAAATATAGAATTTGTTAAATGAAATTGTCCTGAATTTTGAAAGATAAATTTGTACACTGAGATGCCTGCTTTTTGCCATGAAGGTGATCTTGCTTCAACGAAGGATGCTATATGTGAGGTGTCTAGTATAATATCTGACTCGTAAGTATGTGATCAATAATTAGTTCTTGTTCTCTTCCTAACATGAGCTACCAATCCAACAAAAGTGTTTTTGTACACTAACTGTAAAGTGTTGTAAGACTCACTTTTAGCAAAATGCATCACTAAACTTCAATCTAGAGGGACTAGATGCAGCCATGATGGAATAATTCATATCATCAAAAGTTACTGTTAGTCACTCAATTCATTCTAAATCACTTTCATAATAAATATTATCAAGAAGCTACTATTTATCAAGCACAGTGTCAAGCAATAGGAATACAGAAATTATGGAGACACCATCCCTGTTCTCAGGAGTGATTAGATAGGGCAGCAGTAACTCTAAAGATAAAGTCCCATGGACAAATACAATCTTTTGGGAGCCCAAGGAAGGAAAGGATATTTTTTGTATTTGGGGGGAGAAAGGAAGGGAGAGCATGGAGAGGAGACTCAACAGGTAGATATCCTCTGGGATGAGCCATACAGAGTTTGCCCGGTAGGGAAGGAAGCCAGGAAAGCCCGTGGAATGTCTAGGCCCCAGGAGTTGTCTAGTTTGCCTAAATCACAGAATGTGCAAGGGGCATGGTGGGAGATGGCCCTGGAAGGGGGTTTGGGATCACAACATGAGTGTCTTCAGTGGCAGGGGAAGGGCTAGTATTTCACGTGGACGGTACTGTGGCACATTTTGAGATTTCTGAGCTGAGAAATAATACTATCAGCTATGCATCAGACAGCAAGCAGGGAATGGGAAGACCGGTAAGAGATGACTGTAATCAGCTAGCTAAGAAGGAATGAGGATCTTAAGTAGGGCATAGCTGAGGGAATTTATAAAAGTTTCGATCAAGATGATCCTGCTTTACCGTCTTTGTGATACCTGCCACAATTTGGAATTACCTTGTTCACGCGTTCATGTGACTATGGTCTTTCTCCTTCACTAGATACAAACTCCATGAGAGCAGGGACCTTGTCTCTTCCCTTCTTTGCTGCCTTCCTGGTGCCTACAATGGTTCCTGGCCCACAGCTGGGATTTGATAAAACATGTTGAATGAACGGATGACTCAGGTGGAAAAAGAATTGATATTGAAAAATGACTGATGCAGAAACAGGTGGGAGGCAGAAGCCTTGAGATGCTCAGAGGAGAGTTTCCAGCTTGGCCCCAGGAAGAATATTTAACACATGGCTGGACTAGCTTCCCATATATCAACTTATTTTCTTTTGCACTTGCACTGTATGCCTTTAAAAGATGACTCTTTCTTTATAATGATTCATTGTTGTTGTTGTCATTGTCCATTTGTTGTTTTGTTTTATGGTTTTTGGTTAAAGGCTTGGCAATGAAGTCTGTTTTTCATTTTCATCAAGAGTGTTTTCTAGATTGGAGACCCTTTCCCTCTACCATTGGTAAATTATCAGGACCCCTGGAGACGTGTACCATGAGTTGAAAAGGTTTATCTACAATCAGTAAGAAAAGAATCTAGGGCTTGGCTGGTTGCAAATTCTTACATGTAAAGAAACTCTCCAGTTTTGATAAATACTGCTTCCAAGACTCGAAATATTTTTTTTTAAAAAGAGGTGGTACATTTTCTGAGTTCCTATTATACTAAAAGCAGAGAGGAAGCATGGATTCCAAATCTGATATGGAAGGAGAGGGAAGGTCAAAGAAGGAACTTCTTCAGAGAACTGGAAAAGATGAAAGGACATGTGACTTGAGGTTGATTTTTGAGAAATGGATTTGTAGCCTCTAGGAAAGTAGGAATACAAGGAATTCTAGGGCCAAGAATTATGGAGTCAGGAATTAGAAAGAAATAATTGGCATCCATCGGCTATGCGAAGTGGCCTTGTTCCACTTGGGGGTTGAGCTAAAAGATTCTCCATGGAAAAAGTGGTACCTGCATTGTGAGGATCCAGGGAAAGGAGACAGTGGAGAAACATTCCCTTGGAGGCATTTCATGAAAAATGGGAATGGTGGTGGCAGGAATAGCAGAGTTAGGCAGGAAGTTCTAGAGGAAGCTGGCTTACCCAAGGTATGTGGAGAGACTGATGGTGCTGATTAGTACAGCAAGGGGGGGTTTATGATTACCTTCATATTTCACACTGCACAACTCCAGGGGGCACCACTCACATGTAGCTTGTGTAAATGGGGCTGTGCTCCAGGGAGTGACAGTCACCTAGCCAGTATTCTCCACTGCACCATTCCAGAATGCCCCTCCAACTCCCTGAAATAGTACAGTGAGGAATACTGTCTACTTGGGAGATGAACATCTTGGGTTTTGGTGTTAGGATTCTTTTGGTTTCAAACAGAAAATCAACTCAAAGAGCTTAAACAATAGAGGTGATGTATTGGCTTGCTCCAGTGCATTCTGGGGACAGAGCTGGCCTCTGTTTCCCTCTCTGGGCATTGCCTTCCCCTGGGTGTTAGTAACATTATCTCCTATTTCTGGGTTTCCTTTTGCTTTATGTGTGTGACGGGGGTAGGAAGGAGTGTGTGTGTGTTGGGAGTGTGTTTGTGTGAGTGATATTTTCTTTGGCAGCCCCCTCGCCCCCCAGAACCACATGAAAAAGTAGAGAAAAGCAGTTTATTCTAGGGAAGGGAATATTGTTATTTTCTGGATCATGAAGGATGTGAGGGTTGCTGGTGGGCCATTAATGATCACATCTGTTAAATGGTATATTAAAAATTACTTCCTTAAAACATTTTTTCCCTTCTTTGTTGTGAAGTAATTCTATTGTACTCTTAAAGAATTAACTGACATAAAAAATTCTGTTTAAAAATCTTCTTTCAAGTTCAACTTATGCCTTAATTAATATGGATTGGCGAGTGATTATACAATTTGCCTAGAAATAAATATTACTGGATTAGGTTATAATGAGTATTTTATAGAGAAAGTCAATATATGGAGTGTTTTCAGTCTTTGTCATCTGGTTCTAGTCTCTGTTTGGCAACAGGATTTTATACGTGGCTCTGTTAATGCAGCCAGAAACCTTGCATACTTCACAACTTGCCACTCTTTTCAAAGATTTAGTTAGAGACTGCAGCTTATAACACATGCTGCTGGACTAAGCATCTAAAGTGAGAGTCTCATGGGCCTAAAATATCTCTTGTACCCACACATTTCCTGGTAGGCCAAACTTCACAAAATAAACATAGATGACCTCTCATCCATCCAGTCTTCTGGAAAGTTTAGAAATGATGCAACCTTTTGGCAATATGACATGACACATTGCTTTACTTGTGCAGAGCATGATCTTGCTTCGTTCTGCTCAACGCCAGACAAACAAGCATTTACATTAGCACTGCCCCGGATTCTGAAACAAAATCTCATCGACTTTAACGAAACTAGACATTAAATAAACGGCCTTGCTTGGGAAAGAATGAGTCAACATGTGACAACAGGGGAAGTCTTATGGTTGCTTCATAGTGACATCTAAGACATTTGAGAAAGTAGAAACTGGTTTTTCTGTCAATACCTTGGTTTCCTTTCCTTTCTTTGTCCCCCTCCCCCACCTCGGCATGCAGGAATAATGTCTGGAATCAATATAGGCTCTTCTTCCGAGGGGTCAAGTATTTTCCCACACGTGGAGCAGGCTGGCTTGGCTCTTTCCCTTTGTGGGAGAGTGTGAGCTGTGAGATTTCCTACCTGTCCTCTGCCTGCCTCATTTGTCTCTCTACCATTAACCCAGCTCTCAACTCAGTTTCTCTTCCTGGGATGGCTTATTCTGGTTTCTCTTATTCCATAAATATAAACAAATCTTTGGGTCTTAATTAGTGTGTTATGCACCTCTTTTAACCCCTTGTGAGGATTCCATGTACTTTTTGTTGGCTCCAAGCTGGAAGAGATGTGCCCTCACTGGTTCCCAGGTGTGTTTGTTTTGTTTTTAAAGATTTTCTTTCCCCTGAAATTGCCTGATTCCTCTATTTTCTCAACTCCTAAGAGATAATCCATGCTTAGAAGTGTCACAGTGTCACTCATAGTACATAACTAAGCACAAGTTGGTTAAAGAATTCTGGACAAATAAGCGATTTCAAACTATTTTACTTATAAGGCTCTTCACACTCGGTTCCCAACCTATGTCTCCAGCCTGTTACTCCTTATAATGCATCCCATATGACAGTACGTCTCAGATTTTACAAAGTGAAGAACCCGCTGTTTTCATTTCCCATCCGTCGAGGTCAGCTATGTGGTCCTACTCTGCAGGACTAGTGTGCAGCTTGGGCGACCTACGTACCACACGAATGTGACCACATTTGGTCTGTATCCTGTCCAAGGACTGGAGGCCACCAATCACGCAATGTCAAGTTGCTCATGTTTCTACAGCGTTCTCCTGATTTCTTTGCTTGTATCATCACAGAACATAACAAACAATCCACAGCCCACTGACTGCCTTTGAGTAGCACAGCCATTCTACCAGATTCTTACCATTTTTTGAACAAAGCTTGATTGTTGTTGCTTTTGAACTTTGACCCTAGGAGTTCCCTCAGTCTGGGGGTCCTCATTCCCCTTGCTTTGCCTGGCCTATCCCTACTTGTCTTTGAAGGCCCACCTAAAAATTTTTTTTGAGAAATAATTCATATAACATAACATTCACCACTTTAACGTGTGAAATTCAGTGGTTTTTAGCACACCCACAATGTTGTGCAACCATCACCACGACCAGAACACTCTTGTCACCCAAAACAGAAGCCCTGTATCCATTAGCAGTTACTTTCTACTCCCCCTTTCTCCCAGCTGCTGACAACCACTACTTTCTGTCTGTATGGATTTCTCTATTCTGGGAATTTCATATCAATGGAATCATATAATATGTAGCCTTTTGTGACTGACTTGTTTCACTTAGTGTAATTTTTCAAGGGTCACCCATGTTGTAGCATTTATCAGTTCTTTATTCCTTTTTATGACTGGATAATATTTTATGGTATGGCTATACCACATTTTGTTTTCACTTTCAGCAATTAATGGACATCTGGGTTATTTCCACTCTTTCACTATTATGAATAACACTGTTAATTACAGGTACTAGCTTTATTGTAGACATATGTTTTCATTTCTCTTGAGTATATACCTTGAAGTGGAATTGCTGGATCATATGGTACCTCTATGTTTAACATTGTGAGGAACTTCCAAACTGTTTCCAAAGTGGCTACAACATTTTACATTCCCCCCAGAAACACGATTCCAATTTCTCCACATTCTTATCAACAGCTTGTTATTTTCTTTTTGAAAAAACTGTACCTGTTCTAGTGGGCACCATAAATATTTTTCTTCTGTGATTTCATCTCTGATTCTTTCTCTTCCCAGGAAGACTCAACCCTTTTTTCTACTCTGCTCTCACAAGAATATATAATACAGTAATTACAAGAATAACTAATTTTGGATACTTTGTGGGTGCTAGATACTATGCTAAGTGCTTCACATGTGTGAGCTCATTAAATCCTCACATGATCTTTTGTGAAGTCAATTTTGTTATCTGCATTTTACAGATGAGGGCACAAGCAGAGAGAGAAATTGTCCAAAATCACACACCTACAAGAGTGAAAGCTGGGATCTGAACTCCTGGGCATATGTGACCCTAAAGCCAATGCTCTTAACTCTTACGCTTTCAATAAATGGAAGCTATTAGTATTACACTCTCTCTTTTAGAGCAGGCCCATGCTGTCCTATTAGAACTAGCAACGTTTCATTTAAAGATTTGGTGGAACTTTAGTTTACTCAAGGGAATTTCTGCAAAGTACAGTCAACAGTTCTCACTTTTTCATTCAGGGTCTTATAAGATAAAATATAAATTACCCCACTTGTAAAGCTTACATCATACCCAGTATCTAAAGCGCTGCAAAGTGTCATTTGTTTATCCCCATTCATCTATCAATCTGGTCATACAAATGAAGGCATTTATTGCCATTTGCAGCAACATGGATGGACCTAGAGATTATCACACTAAGTGAAGTCAGTTTGATAAAGACAAATACCATATGATATCACATATATGTGGCATCTAAAATATGATACAAATGTACTTATTTACAAAACAGAAAAGTCTCACAGACATAGAAAACAAACTTATGGTTACCAAGTCAGAAGAGGTTGGGGGAGGGATAAATTAGGAGTTTGGGATTAGCAGTTAAAAACTACTATACAGAAAATAGATAAACAACAAGGTCTTACTGTATAGCACAGGGAACTATATTCAATATCCTGGAATAAACCATAATGGAAAAGAATTTGAAAAAGAATATGGAAAAGAACATATATATATGTAAAACTGAATCACTTTGCTGTATAGCAGAAACACAACATTGTAAATCAACTATACTTTAATAAAAAATAAACAAATGAAGGCATTTATTGCTTTCATCTTTGAATTTGATCTTGAAGAAGACTATTTAAAATTCATTCATATATATATTAATATGTCTTTGCCAGTTGATATACACCACTAAGATATTCTTTTCTCTCTAGTGATTTCCTCTTTCCCTGTGGAAAATAAGAGAATTCCAGACACCACTTCACTGCTAGGAAAACCTTTGTCATCTTTTGTTCTTGTACTTTTTCATCACACACAAACCCTAATTATTATGTTACTGGGTATCTCCTGATGCATGGGCATAAGTTCTACCACTTATTAGAGGGGCGTGTGTGTGTGTGTGTGTGCTTGGGTACCTATGTCTATAGATACAGCAGTATCCTACAGTTATCACAATAATTATATAAGGTGTGTTTTACTATCACCAGCCTATAAATAAGGGAGTGGAGGTATGGAGAAATTAAGAAACTTGCCTAAAATCACACCTCTAATAGTAAAAGCAAATCTCACAGTAAAGGGCCTATTTAAGTTACCTGATCATGAAAAAGTCTCATTCCCACATTAAAAAACAAACAAACAACAACACTTCTATATATAATTCAGGAGTCTGTGTAACACGATCTCCCCTCCCCCCTATCTTTTGTTACCCCCAGTGAAGTCTTCCCAGAAGAGTTAATCACTTCCTTCTCCTTCCTGCTTTGGTCATAGTGTGTCATGGCATTTAGGATGCTGTGTCGTAACTTATTTATGTCTGAGTTTTCTGAGGGCAGGGCCCATGTCTTATTTTTCTTTGTATCTACAAAACTAAAAGTTGCCCAATCAATATTTACTGACTTGAATATCTGTCACTGTCATATCTGACATATGTAAATTACTCAGAACCCCTGGTGAGGACAGTAATGCACATTGCTCTTAAATAGGGAAGAAGGAAACTAAGCTCAGCACTTTTCAGTGATTCTTAAGATGAAAATCCAACATACATAAATATCTTTAATTAAAGAGGCCCTATGGGTTAGTGTGGGCTCTCGACTGACATGTGTTCTCACCAGAAGAATCTGTCAAGATGAAGATTCAACTTACTTGAGTGAACATGTGTCAATATGGCTTCAAAAAAGATGTTATTATACCATCCTGGTGTGTCCATTAAAAAAAAAATCTTTTCTTTCCAAAAATGCTTTGTTTTCTTCTCATGCTTTAATCCAGCAGCAGAAAAATATTGCTTATTCTGATTCTGGATAAAGGTGGGGCAAATCTGCGTTGGGCTTCCTACCTTTGGTTCTGTGCTGACTGTTCCTTTTATTATCCATACTCCTCTTCTGTACACTGGTCCACGACCTGATTCACTTCTTCCCCAACCTCTAACTGTTCCTAAGTCCATTTCTGTGTTTGCTAACAAAAAAAAATTTATTATCCGTACTCTTCTTCTGTACACTGGTCCACGACCTGATTCACTTCTTCCCCAACCTCTAACTGTTCCTAAGTCCATTTCTGTGTTTGCTATCAAAAAAATTTTTAGGTGACCTTTCTCTTTTTATTATGCATATCAACTACGCATATCCCTATGGATTAATGCAACATCCCTATGAAGAAGGACATTTCACAGAGTTCAAATGATATTCTTCAGGTCCCATAGGAAGGTGAAAACTAAACCCAGAATCCAGATTTCCTGATCTATGTTTCCCACGCGTTTTCACTCTCACTGTATTTTTTATTGTTACTGTTAAAGCTTCATGCATTAACAACCCCCCACACACAAAATTTTATATATGAAGACAGAGACATGAAAAGTTCTTTCCACAAGACACTGAGGGAATGGAAATTGTGAAGAAAGCTGTGAAGAACCTCCAAGTTACATTTATTATTTGTCCAAAGGGCTAGGTTAAGTACACAGGAAAGGGTAGTCTTCCTACCTCCTGAGGGTGGACACAATTCATCTGAAGAGACCTTTCTCTGGCCATCCCTGCAACTCACGCAGGTGGTGATCTCATCTTTCTCTACGCAACTGTGGCCTTTACTAAAAGGGCAGACACCCCCCAGGGAGGAGGCAGGCAGGCCAGGATGTGCGGAGGGTGATTCAGCAGGTAACAGCAGTTCCTCTCAAGCCACCCTGCAGAAATGCCCAAGAGGCTCACCCTCTCAGACAAGTTTCAGAGGAGAGAGCCCAAACTCCTAGTTGCACATACTATTTTCCTCAAGGTGAATTCTCTGTTTACCCCTCTAGGAGAAAAATTTCATATCCTGATTCACACAAATCAGAAAATTCCTTATGAATTTGATCACTGCAATATGGTTTCCTTTTCTTTTATTTTGAAAAGGATTGGCAGTAAGCCCATTCCAACTTTATTTTAGCTCCTGATAAGATGCTGGGGTGCAGGAAACCATAAACAAGACAAAAAGACAACCCTCAGAATGGGAGAAAATATTTGCAAATGGAACAACAGACAAAGGATTAATCTCCAAAATATACAGACAGCTCATGGAGCTCAATATCAAAAAAAACAAACAATCCAGTTAAAAAATGGGCAGAGGACCTAAACAGACATTTCACCAAGGAAGACATACAGATGGCCAAGAGGCACATGAAAAGATGCTCAACGTCTCTAATTATTAGAGAAAAGCAAATCAAAACTAAAATGAGGTATCATCTCATGCCAGTCAGAATGGCCATCATCAAAAAAGCTAGAAACAATAAATGCTGGAAGGGGTGTGGTGAAAAGGGAACCTTCCTACACTGTTGGTGGGAATGTAAATTGATACAACCACTATGGAAAACAGTATGGAAGTTCCTTAAAAAACTACAAATAGAACTACCATATGACCCAGCAATCCCACTACTAGGCATATACCCTGAGAAAAACCATAATTCAAAAAGAGACATGTACCATAGTGTTCATTGCAGCACTATTTACAATAGCCAGGACATGGAACCAATCTAAATGTCCATCGACAGATGAATGGATAAAGAAGATGTGACACATATATACAATGCAATATTACTCAGCTCTAAAAAGAAACGAAATTGAGTTATTTTTAGTGAGGTGGATGGACTTACAGAGTCTGTCATACAGCATGAAGTAAGTCAGAAAGAGAAAAACAAATACCGTATGCTAACACATATATATGGAATCTAAAAAAAAAATGGTACTGATGAACCTAGTTGCAGGGCAGGAATAAACAGGTAGGCATAGAGAATGGACTTGATGACATGGGATGGGAGGGTGAAGCTGGGGTGAGGTGAGAGTAGCATCGACATATATACACTACAGAATGTAAAATAATTAGCTAGTGGGAAGCAGCAGCATAGCACAGGGAGATCAGCTAGGCTAGGTGCTTTACGGTGACCTAGAAGGGTGGGATAGGGAGGGTGGGAGGGAGGCTCAAGAGGGAGGGGATATGGGGACATGTGTATGCATACGGCTGATTCGCTTTGTTGTGCAACAGAAACTAACACGGTATTGTGAAGCAATTTTACTCCAATAAAGATCTATTAGATAAAAAAAGATCTTGGGGAGCTACAGGTTGGGGAACCCCAATATCCAGCACAGTCTGAGGCCCACAGCAAGTGGCTGAGACATGTTTGTTGAGGAAGGGAGGAGAAAAACTGAAAACTCTCAAAGAATCTCTTCTTGAATTTCCTTAATCTACTCTGAGTTTAATAAGCATATAAATACAATGTTTTACTGGAACTCTGTGTAACTACTGACATCTTAAAGCCTGAAATAAATAAAATTAATATGAAATGAATTGATGTCTTTTTCCTTACTGCAAGGCACTTGGATCATAATAGTTGAGTGCTGTTCCCTTGAAGCATATTTTAAAGTATGTTTTTTCCTTTCTCAGCGCATATTTTTAGACCAAACATTAACATGCAAATTATATGGATAAACCCTCACCCCCCACAGCCTCATAATAGCCTGTGAAAAATCAAACCACAAGGGCACAAAGACGGTCTTATTACTTTTAACCTTTGGGGAAAGCGGCTTCATCCACCACTCAGAGCTTGCTTGGGTATCAAACTCAAAACATACCTATGGCTCCAAAGGGCTCCACCGGATAACACTCCCACATACATACCAAGGTGCTCTTTGGACTCTGCTATGGAGACGGCCTGGAAATTAATGACACGGACTGAGAAGGACCAAGAGAGGGGAAAGGGATTTCTGAGATGTCAGGGACCCCTTCCTGCTGACTCTTTCCCAATAACTTGTCAGGGGCTTTTCTCCGTGGTAGTGGAGCTGGGTTTTCTCACAGGTAAACTGGGCATTCAGTGTGCACTAGGGGCTCCTGCTTTTCTTGGAGGCACTAAGGTGAGATTGGAACCCAGTTGGAGGTTGGGGGTGTCACCTGATGTCAGTTACTTCAGGCGGAAAGTCCTGAGCTGGTGTTAGCTATTGATGAGGGAGGTGAAGTTTGGTGCTTCCAAGGGTTCCTTGGTCCCAGCCACAATTTCTCCCTGTCTTCTGAGACAGAAATCCGATTTCTGTCATTCCCCTGCTTTAAAACCAACTTTGGGCCTTTGCTACCCATGGACAAAGTCTGAATTATTGCATATAGAATGCAATAATCTTAAGAAACTGGCTCCAACCTCCCTATTCTCTCTTTTTTCTTGACTCTTGTGACTTGTTTGCCCCAAGGACCCTACACAGACAGCCACTGCAGACCTTTGCTGGTCTCCAAATACTAGATGCCATGGCAGGCTCTCTTCCTGGACACACCAGCTCCACTGATAGTGCCTGGTAAACTCATCCTTGGGAACCATTCAACTGTTAGGCATGGTTGAACTCCCACCCAGACTTGTTTAAAATCTCTATTGTGATGCTTACGCCATTAGAGTGGGATTAATTTCTTAAATTTCTGAATCTTCTACAAGACTAGGAGCTCCTTGAAGGCAGGGGTTGTATCCATTACTCTATGAGTTCCCATCTTCTACACAGGTCCTGGCAAGGGCAGAGATATTTTGGTGCAAGACATACATATTATACTCTGGTCATAGGCAATCTGCTCCTGCCCTGTGGACAAATAACTAGGAAGTGGCATGACCCCAGGGAGAGTTCCAAGCATGGTCTGCCAACCCTCCTATATACTCTGTTTGGGATTTCATCTCCCTCAAAGGCTAGGAGTTAAATAAGGTTAAATTTATTTCCCCTCTGTAAATAATGTCAAGTCAAATCAGAAGGTAACATTGAAACAGAGATTGCTGGAGTGAGAGTTAATAAAATTGGATTTTAGACTTAGTTCTGACACTAAACAGTTGTGCACCACTGGAGAGATTATTTGGCCCCTCTGACCATCAGTTTCTTCATCTATAAAATTCAGAATTTGGTCTGGGTGATTTCTAACTAATATCCATAGTCTCCTATGGGGCAAAAATTCTCTGGAGGGGTTTGAGGAAAAAGCAAAGTGAAAAGGAACTGAGTGATCCAGCTTTTTAGACACAAGATGGTTGTGAAAGCACCTAACGCAGGCCTGTGCACAGAGAGTCCTCAAGAGATGAAGGGTCTATTTCTCCCTGATGCCTTTATTTCTACACCTTGGGGTGCTAAGGAAACCAGACTTACCCTGTTTATCCCACTACCCTGATCTAGAGATTCATTTCCCTTGAGAAGTTCCTCTTCCCTCCTCTACTGCGGTGGGCAATCTTAGAGGAGGTGAGTACTGAGCAGTGGGAGGTGTTATGGGCCAAACTGTGTCACCTAAAAAAAGGTACGTTGCAGTCCTAACCCTGGTACTTCTGAATGTGACCTTATTTGAAAACAGGGCCATTACAGACGTAATCAATTTTAATTAATTTATTTATTTTTTAACATCTTTATTGGAGTATAATTGCTTTACAATGGTGTGTTAGTTTCTGCTTTATAACAAAGTGAATCAGCTATATATATACATATATCCCCATATCTCCTCTCTCTTGCATCTCTCTCCCACCCTCCCTATCCCACCTCGCTAGGTGGTCACAAAGCACCAAGCTGATCTCCCTGTGCTATGTGGCTGCTTCCCACTAGCTATCTATTTTAGATTTGGTAGTGTATATATGTCCATGCCACTCTCTCATTTCATCCCAGCTTACCCTTCTCCATCCCCGTGTCCTCAAGTCCATTCTCTATGTCTGCATATTTATTCCTGTCCTGCCCCTAGGTTCTTCAGAACCATCTTTTTGTTTGTTTTTTTAGATTCCATATATATGTGTTAACATACGTTGTTTTTCTCTTTCTGTCTTACTTTTCTCTGTAGGACAGTCTCTAGGTCCATCCACCTCACTACAAATAACTTAATTTCGTTTCTTTTCATGGCTGAGTAATATTCCATTGTATATATGTGCCATATCTTCTTTATCCATTCATCTGTCTATGGATGCTTAGGTTGCTTCCATGTCCTGGCTATTGTAAATAGAGCTGCAATGAACACTGTGGTACATGACTCTTTTTGAATTATGGTTTTCTCAGAGTATATGCCCAGTAGTGCGTTGCTGGGTCGTATGGTAGTTCTATTTTTAGCTTTTTAAGGAACCTCCATACTTTTCTCCACAGTGGCTGTATCAATTTACGTTCCCACCAACAGTGCAAGAGGGTTCTCTTTTCTCCACACGCTCTCCAGCATTTACTGTTTGTAGTTTTTTTGATGATGGCCATTCTGACTGGTGTGAGGTGATACCTCATTGTAGTTTTGATTTGCCTTTCTCTAATTATTAATGATGTTGAGCATCCTTTCATGTGTTCGTTGGCAACCTGTATATCTTCTTTGGAGAAATGTCTATTTAGGTCTTCTGCCCATTTTTGGATTGGGTTGTTTGTTTTTTTGATATTGAGCTGCATGAGCTGCTTATAAATTTTGGAGATTAATCCTTTGTCAGTTGCTTCATTTGCAAATATTTTCTACCATTCTGAAGGTTGTCTTTTCGTCTTGTTTATGTTTTCCTTTGCTGTGCAGAAGCTTTTAAGTTTCATTAGGTCCCATTTGTTTATTTTTGTTTTTATTTCCATTTCTCTAGGAGGTGGGTCAAAAAGGATCTTGCTGTGATTTATGTCATAGAGTGTTCTGCCTATGTTTTCCTTTAAGAGTTTTATAGTGGTTGGCCTTACATTTAGGTCTTTAATCCATTTTGAGTTCATTTTGTGTATGGTATTAGGGAGTGTTCTAATTTCATTCTTTTATATGTAGCTGTTCAGTTTTCCCAGCACCACTTATTGAAGAGGCTGTCTTTTCTCTATTGTATATTCTTGCCTCCTTTATCAAAAATAAGGTGACCATATGTGTATGGGTTTATCTCTGGACTTTCTATCCTGTTCCATTGATGTTTATTTCTGTTTTTGTGCCAGTACCATATTGTCCTGATTACTGTAGCTTTGTAGTATAGTCCGAGGTCAGGGAGCCTGATTCCTCCAGCTCCATTTTTCTTTCTCAAGATTGCTTTGGCTGTTCTGGCTCTTTTGCGTTTTCACACAAATTGTGAAATTTTTTGTTCTAGTTCTGTGAAAAATGCCATTGGTGATTTGTTAGGGATTGCACTGAATCTGTAGATTGCTTTGGGTAGTATTGTCATTTTCACAATGTTGATTCTTCCAATCCAAGAACATGGTGTATATCTCCATCTGTTTGTATCATCTTTAATTTCTTTCATCAATGTCTTATAGTTTTCTGCATACAGGTCTTTTGTCTCCTTAGGTAGGTTTATTCCTAGGTATTTTATTCTTTTTGTTGCAATGGTAAACTGAGATGTTTCCTTAATTTCTCTTCAGATTTTTCATCATTAGTGTATAGGAATGCCAGAGATTTCTGTGCATTAATTTTGTATCCTGCTACTTTACCAAATTCATTGATTAGCTCTAGTAGTTTTCTGGTAGCATCTTTAGGATTCTCTATGTACAGTATCATGTCATCTGCGAACAGTGACAGCTTTACTTCTTTTCTCATTTGAATTCCTTTTACATCTTTTTCTTCTTTGATTGCTGTGGCTAAAACTTCCAACACTATGTTGAATGACAGTGGTGAGAGTGGACAACCTTGTCTTGTTCCTGATCTTAGAGGACATGGTTTCAGTTTTTCACCATTGAGAACGATGTTGGCTGTGGGTTTGTGATATGTGGCCTTTATTATGTTGAGGTAAGTTCCGTCTACGCCTATTTTCTGGAGGGTTTTTATCATAAATGGGTTTTGAGTTTTGTCGAAAGCTTTTTCTGCATCTATTGAGAACATCATATGGTTTTTCTCCTTCAATTTGTTATATGGCTTATCAGATTGATTGATTTGCATATATTGAAGAATCCTTGCATTCCTGGGATAAACCCCACTTGATCATGATGTATGATCCTTTTAATGTGCTGTTGGATTCTCCTTGCTAGTATTTTGTTGAGGATTTTTGCATCTATGTTCATCAGTGATATTGGCCTGTAGTTTTCTTTCTTTGTGACATCCTTGTCTGGTTTTGGTATCAGGGTGATGGTGGCCTCGTAGAATGAGTTTGGGGGTGTTCCTCACTCTGCTATATTTTGGAAGAGTTTGAGAAAGATAGGTGTTAGCTCTTCCCTAAATGTTTGATAGAATTCCCCTGTGAAGCCATCTGGTCCTGGGCTTTTGTTTGTTGGAAGATTTTTTTTTTTTTTTTTTTTTTTTTGCGGTACGCGGGCCTCTCACTGCTGTGACCCCCCCGCCATGGAGCACGGGCTCCGCACGCACAGGTCCAGCAGCCATGGCTCATGGGCCCAGCCACTCCGCAGCATGTGGGATCTTCCCGGACCGGGGCACAAACCCGTGTCTCCTGTGTCGGCAGGCGGACTCTCAACCACTGCGCCACCAGGGAAGCCCCGTGTGTTTGTATTTTTTACAGATTTTTTCCTGTAAGTGGTATCTAGTCTCATAGAGTTGTGGTCAGAAAAGACACTTGATATGATTTCAGTTTTCTTAAATTTACCAAAGCTTGATTTGTGACCCAAGATATGATCTATCCTGGAGAATGTACTTGAGAAGAAAGTGTATTCTGTTGTTTTTGGATGGAATGTCCTATAAATATCAATTAAGTCCCTCTTGTTTAATGTATCATTTAAAGCTTATGTTTCCTTATTTATTTTCATTTTGGATGATCTGTCCATTGGTGAAAGTGGGGTCAGAAGTAATCAATTTAAAATGAGGTCATTAGGATGTTCCATAATCCAATATGACTGGTTTCCTTAGAAAAAGGGGAAATTT
Source organism: Mesoplodon densirostris (assembly GCF_025265405.1). Classification (NCBI taxonomy): domain Eukaryota; kingdom Metazoa; phylum Chordata; class Mammalia; order Artiodactyla; family Ziphiidae; genus Mesoplodon; species Mesoplodon densirostris. The sequence continues at coordinate 94,897,053 of NC_082665.1, read as the reverse complement.
GGACACAGAGACAGATACACATAGAGAACATGCTGTGAAGATACACGGGGAGAAGATGGTTGTGTGACTGCAGTGATGCATCTATCAGCCAAAGAACGCCAAGGATTGCTGGCAGGCACCAGATACTAGAAGCAAGCAAAGGTTCTCCCCTAGAGCTGTCAGACAGAGCCAGGCCTTGCCAGTACCTTGATTTTGGACTTTAAGTCTCCAGAATTGTGAGACAATAAATTTCTGTTGTTTTAAGCCACCCTATTTCTGATACTTTAGAATAGCAAGTCCTAGGAAACTAATACAGGATCAAAGTTGAGCTGTGTGGGTGGCACAGAGAAAGAGTGTGGTGTGTGGTGTGTATGGGTGTGTATGTGCAGTGATGGTATTAGAAGGGAATTTATGTCACGGACAGGTAGTGTATGAGTCTTAGGAAATTAAGCAGACACTATTTGTCAAAAATGACTTAAACTCATTGGCAGATTCTACCTATCCTTCCTTCCTCCTTTTCTTGTCTTGCTGCAACTTCTAAACTCTCCCTTACCGCCCCTCTGCAGCCCTGCATTGGCTCCTTTAAAAGGAACATTTTATTCTGCTGTTTACTTAGAAATGTCAGTACTACACAGTCTGGCATGGCTGAAGAGGCCTCAGAGTGAGGGTGAGAGACTGAGGCCTCCTGCTTGGAGATTTCAGGAGGCTCAGACCATGGTGGCACCAGTGAAAGGAAGCCAACTAAGGTAAACTTTTTTTTTTTTTTTTTTTCCAGTTCGTAAACCCTCCTTGTGAAACTAGTATAATAGATGCTGTATAAGAACTCTGCTGGATTCTCCCTTCTGGAATCTTTGGGGCGCCTGACATAACCCTCACCCTCCACACAGTGGAGGGCAGAGAGGCCTCCCTCTGTGTGCTGCATCACAGCTTTCCACGGACTCTGGGTTTGGGCTGCCTGATTTGAATGGAGGATTGTTCAGCATAGCCAGTGACCGGCAGAGCTGCCAGTTCCAACACTTGAAAAATACAGTACTGCTTTTAAAGTGGAGTAGAAGGGCGTTGAAGCAAGGATGCGGGGTTTCTTGTCAAATACACTGGCCATCTGTCCTGGCTCTCCTTGGAGGGGAGGGCTGAGGCTTCCCGAAGGCAGAGAAATGGTCCCCTAACCTCCATGTCCAAACCAGCAAAAATGGGGAAGGAGGCCTACTTCATCTCTGGGCTCTGGAACAGACCATCTATGGGGCAGATTCAAAGTGGTAGCTCCTTTCCCATTAGCTCACTCTCAAAGTTGGTATTTACAGATTAACTACAGCCTAGGTGTACCAGAAATACATGGCATATGCTCCAAGTTAGGTGCATGAAAGAAATATCATCTCTGAGATCGCAAAGAATGTTCCATTCTCTAAGAATCGGTGAAGAAATTATACACATAATCTCTCTCCTGAGGTGAGATGTAATTATATGGTTAAATATTCATATTTTAATTATTGGAAAGAAATATATTAATGAACTATTATTGAAATATTTTCCATATAGAGTCAAGCAGGAAAACCTAAAGAGCCACTCTTTTCTGTACTTGCAATGAAACAATTTCATTGTTTGCTGTGGCAGGAACATTTTTATACAAGAACTAAAATTATTGCGCTGTTTTAATGATTTGACCATTACTGAATAAAAACCTTGCTAGGAAGCCCAATTGCTATGATTGGTCAGCTGCAAACTTCCACAGGAGTGTTGGGAGGCAGAGAAAAAAAAAATAGAGATTCCCTAAAAAGGACCACTTTTGTTTTGATGGTGCTGGGTGGAGCGCAGAATGGGATGGACTCTGACTATTCTCTAGGATTCAGACAATTCATTTAAAAAACAAACAAAACAAAACAAAACAAATCTAAGACATTTCTCTTTCAAAGTCCTCATGAAGTGCTGGGGAAGGGGTTCTCACATATGCAGAACCTATATTTTCTAGCTATTGGTAACATCATTCCTTTATGAAATAGGTTGAATTAAAGTGTTAGGAATGTCTATTCTGCCAGTTTTCAGAGTAAAAGAAGCAACAGAGAAATAATAACCATGTTGACTTTCTAGATAAACCCCAGTGGGTTTATCCCCAGTGGGGAGAGAAGCAACATTATTATGAGAGAGCTCACCATGAATGGGTCTCGTAAAGGCCAACAAATATACCTCATTGAAAAAGAGGTGCATTTTTCTATTGTTCTAACTATTCTGTACAGCAGGAAGATGGAGAATAATATTCAAGACATTTGCAAAGGAAATGAGCTCCAAAATTGCCTTATTTGGTGCTTTAGTCAAAAAGGACACCTGCCTAATAAACCAAATAAACATTTTTTTTTCCAGCCTTTTTACAAGATGAAGCCCTGATCAAGCCCTGTTACTCCGAGGAATGAATCAGAGGTATTACGTTTACCACAAAAATAAATAATTGCAGGAAGTGATTTACCTCTTCTAATTTTATCACATTAGAAAGAGCAAAGATTACAAGTAAGATCTAATTCTTATTGCCTTATTGATCACACCTGAATGCTGACCATGATTTTACTAAAGAAACAATATTATGTTCTCAAACTCTCAAAATGAGTAGGCCAGAATTACTTAAATCTGTAGTAGGAAGTGCAGAGCTGAACAATGCACTAGCTGGTGTGTTTTGAATTCACGGTCTCCATGGTAACATGCATGAACAAATTTTTTTAAATATATGAATGGTTTATCTTTAGGGTAGGAATTTGCCAAATATTATTTAGTCTAATTAGTTTTTAAATTAATTATATTTTAGATGGTTAAAATGTTTTCCCAGGAATTCTCATGTAGAAAACTATTGTATTGGGACTTCCCTGATGGTCCAGTGGTAAAGAATCCACCTTACACTGCAGGGGACATGGGTTCGATCCCGGTCAGGGAACTAAGATCCCACATGCCACAGGGCAACTAAGCCTGTGTGCCACAACTACTGAGCTCATGTGCCTCAAGTAGAGAGCCTGCATGCCACAAACTATGGAGCCCATGCACTCTGGAGCCTGCGTGCCACAATTAGAGAAAACACGCATGCTACAACTAGAGAGAAGCCCACACACCGCAACAAAAGATACTGCATGCCACAACTAAGACCTGACGCAGCCAAAAAAATAAATTAAAATAAATAAATCTTAAAAAAGAAAAACTATTGTATTTACTGACTTTTGTATAATTAAATGTCCATATTTTTAGAGTAAACCAGTTGTGGATTGAGAATGACAAACTTGCATAAATTAAAGTGGTAAGAATTTCAGCAAAGACTGTGTTGGTAAAAAGCTAAAACAACTGTTAAAAAGTGAACATTTCAGTTCTGCTGATTATTTGGTCATGTGAATCCCATTTCTTATCTTAAAATATGAAGATATATTTTAAATTAAATATTTTTCTGTTTTTAGGCAAATCATACTAGTCTATACAGACTATGTACTCAGGGAATTAACTGAAGTGCAATGAGGGGCAAAGCCACTGGAATCAAGCGGATGTCAAAAGTGACCCTCAAGAACACTGAAGTCCAAGAACTCTCTCAAACCATGTTCAATCTGGAATATCCAGAAACTGTCTTCTATCAAAGGCCAAAGCGAGGTGTATAACCCTGCCCCTTGCCATAGTGTAAAGATACAAGCAGAATTGCTCGAGAACCAGCTGCTATTCTGGGGGCCGGAATACCAGTCATTGCCGGGAATTGTACGGAGTGTACTGGAGGCACAGGGAACCTCCTTTTGCTCTGTAAGATTAATACAAGGTTAGTTAGGGTTATGGAAAAGAGGTTGGTGAGAGTCAAAAAAATTTTTGAAAAACCTGTGCTTTGAGACATGCACACAAACAGCAGAACCCTCTCTGCAATTGGTGTTAAATGACTAAAGACAAAGAAGCAATTGTTCCCGCACCAACTAGTGCGTGATCCTGAGAAAAGGATCAACAGAAAAAGCAGGACTGGCATGATGGGAAAGGAAAAAAATCTGCCTGAGAGAGAATTCCCTGAGATTCTCAAGGGTCTTTCACAATTTGTCAGTGAGGAAGGCTGGAGACCTCACTGAAGAGACGCTCTGTGCACTTTATTGTGAACACATACCCACACTCACACTCACAAATGCATACACTGTTTACTAAACACATTCCATAGTGTAGTGTCATCATTTTCAGTTAACAAAACTTCCATAAGGTTCTGGAAGTTCTGAACTTTAAGACAATATTGTTAAAGATACACAGCTGATCCAGGAGTCTGAATGACAGTTTTAGTCAAGATTTGAGTTTGCCTCTCAAAGTCGGCAAACTTCATACAGCACTGTTTACAGCACTGTGCCTGAACCCATCCTGTATTTGAGCATACTGCATGAGTGCCCTGGGCATGGCGGCCAATCCAGAAAGGAGTCTGGTTCCTAGTCAGCTCACAAACCAGGAAACATTCATTCAACAGATGGACAAGACTGTAAAATGGATTTTCTCCTGGCATATTGGGAATGAGGATAAATTGCTTCCTTCCTGTCTGTCATTTACAACACAACAATTTGAGTAGCATTTAGAAATGTAAACAAATAGTTCAAGAGAGAAGAAGACTTAAAATTAAGATAATGAAGTTAGCTGTTGGTTCTCACTTTTCTATACTACCAATGCATATATTAGCAGTGTTTTCTGGACTTCAGAAGATGCTTTTAAAATTCCTGTGCTAAATGTAATAGCTCAAAATATGAGGCTTCCAGAAGAAAACAGAGAATATCTTTGCGACCTTGGAATTGGAAAAGGTTTCTTAAACATAACGCCAAAATCATTGACCATAAAAACGTAATAAATTGGATTTTATCAAAATAAAAACTCTGCACATCAAAATGCACTGTTCAGAAAGTAAAAAGGCAAGCCACAGACTGGGATAAAGTATTTAAATATGTATGTCTGACAGAATATTTAAAGAACTCATACAATCCAACAATAAATATACTTAACTTTTTAAACGGGCAAAATACACGAACAAACACTTCACAAAGGAAGATATATGGATGACCAAAAAGAACATAAAAAGATGCTCAATATCATCAGTCATTAAGAAAATGTAAATAAAAAACACAATAAGATACCATTTTGCACCCATTAGGATAGCTAAATTTTAAAAGACTGACTACACCAAGTGTTGGTGAAGATGTGGAGCAATGGGGACTCATACACTGCTGGTAGGTGTGTAAAATGGAGCAACCACTTTAAACACAGTCTGACAATTTTTTGTAAAACTAAGCATAAACCTACCCTATGACCTAGCAATTCCTTTCCTAGGTATTTATCCAAGAGAAGGGAAAACAAAAAAAAGTATAAGAATTAATAGAAGCTTTATTGATAACAATCAAAAACTGAAAACAGCCCAGGTGTCCATGAACCCATGAACAGGAGAATGGCTAAACAACACTGGTATATCTATTCAATGGAAAACACTCAGCAAAAAAAAAAAGAAAAAAAAAAAGAAACAACTACTTATACAAACAACAGAAATAACATGGCAAGTCAAAGGAGCCTTTCACCAAAGAGTGAGTACATCCTATATGACTCATTTACATAAAATTCTAGAACAGGCAAAACTAATTTATGATAAAAAGTTCACAACAATGGTTGCCTAGGGTGAGTGGAGGGAGGGACTGACTGGGAACTTTCTGGCATAATGGAAATGTTCCATATCTTGGTATAAGTTTGGGTTACATTCACCTGAATTCATCAAAAGTTACACTTAAGATTTATGCACGAAATACAGCTACACATGGAACAACTCCTACAGAACACCTACTGAACGCTGGGAGAAGACCTCAGACCTCCCAAAAGGCAAGAAACTCCCCACATACCTGGGTAGGGCAAAGCAGAGAGATTCCCGCACAGAGGATAGGTGCCGACCGGCACTCACCATCCTGAGAGGCTTGTCTGCTCGCCTGCCAGGGCGGGCGGCGCTGGAAGCTGAGGCTCGGGCTTCGGTCACAGCGCAGGGAGAGGACTGGGGCTGGTGGCGAGAACTCGGCCTGAAGGGGGCTAATGCGCCACAGCTAGCTGGGAGGGAGTCCGGGAAAACTCTGGAGCTGCCGAAGAGGCAAGAGACATTTTCTTCCCTCTTGGTTTCCTGGTGCGCGAGGAGAGGGGATTGAGAGTGCTGCTTAAAGGGGCTCCACAGACGGGCGCAAGCCGCGGCTGAAAGCGCGGAGCCCAGAAATGGGTGTGGGACGCTGGGGCTGCTGCTGCCGCCGCCAAGAGGCCTGTGTGTGAGCACAGGTCACGGTCCACGCCGCCCTTCCGGGAGCCTGTGCAGCCCATTACTGCCGGGGTCCCGGGATCCAGGGACGGCTTCCCTGGGAGAACGCACGGTGTGCCTCGGTCTGGTGCAACGTCACGCTGGCCTCTGCCGCTGCAGGCTCGCCCCGCACTCTGTGCCCCTCCCTCCCCCCTGGACTGAGTGAGCCAGAGTCCCCGAAGCGGCTGCTCCTTTAACCCTGTCCTGTCTGAGTGAAGAACAGATGCCCTCCGGCGACCTACACGCAGAGGCGGGGCCAAATCCAAAGCTGAGACCCAGGAGCTGTGAGAACAAAGAAGAGAAAGGGAAATCTCTCCCAGCAGCCTCAGAAGCAGCGGATTAAAGCTCCAAAATCAACTTGATGTACCCTGAATCTGTGGAATACATGAATAGACAACAAATCATCCCAAATTGAGGAGCCAGGAGTCAGTGCTGTGACTCTGAGGTGGGAGAGCCAACTTCAAAACACTGGTCCACAAGAGACCTCCCAGCTCCACATAATATCAAACGGCGAAAATCTTCCAGAGATCTCCATCTCAACACCAACACCCAGCTTCACTCAACGACCAGCAAGCTACAGTGCTGGACACCCTATGTCAAAGAACTAGCAAGACAGGAACACAACCCCACCCATTAGCAGAGAGGCTGCCTAAAATCATAAAAAGTCCGCAGACACCCCAAAAAACACCACCAGACGTGGACCTGCCCACCAGAAAGACAAGATCCAGCCTCATCCACCAGAATACAGGCACTAGTCCCCTCCACCAGGAAGCCTACACAACCCACTGAACCAACCTTAGCCACTGGGGACAGACACCAAAAACAATGGGAACTACAAACCTGCAGCCTGCAAAAAGGAGACCCCAAACACAGTAACATAAGGAAAATGAGAAGACAGAAAAACACACAGCAGGAGAAGGAGCAAGATAAAAACCCACCAGACCTAACAAATGAAGAGGTAATACGCAGTCTACCTGAAAAAGAATTCAGAATAATGATGGTAAAGATGATCCAAGATTCTATTTCCAAGATCCAAAATCTTGGAAATCGAATAGACAAAATGCAAGAAACAGTTAACAAGAACCTAGAAGAACTAAAGATGAATCAAGCATCGATTAAAAACACAATACATGAAATGAAAAATACTCTAGATGGGATCAATAGCAGAATAACTGAGGCAGAAGAACGGATAAGTGAGGTGGAAGATAAAATAGTGTAACTAACTGATGCAGAGCAAAATAAAGAAAAAGAATGAAAAGAACAGAGGACAGTCTCAGAGACCTCTGGGACAACATTAAACGCACCAACATTTGAATTATAGGGGTTCCAGAAGAAGAAGAGAAAAAGAAAGGGACTGAGAAAATATTTGAAGAGATTATAGTTGAAAACTTCCCTAATATGGGAAAGGAAATAGTTAATCAAGTCCAGGAGGCACAGAGAGTCCCATACAGAATAAATCCAAGGAGAAATACGCCAAGACACATATTAATCAAACTGTCAAAAATTAAACACAAAGAAATCATATTAAAAGCAGCAAGGGAAAAACAACAAATAACACACAAGGGAATCCCCATCAGGATAACAGCTGATCTTTCAGCAGAAACTCTACAAGCCAGAAGGGAGTGGCAGGACATAATTAAAGTGATGAAGGAGAAAAACCTGCAACCAAGATTACTCTACCCAGCAAGGATCTCATTCAGATTTGATGGAGAAATTAAAACGTTTATAGACAAGCAAAAGCTGAGAGAGTTCAGCACCACCAAACCAGCTTTACAACAAATGCTAAAGGAACTTCTCTAGGCAAGAAACACAACAGAAGGAAAAGACCTACAATAACGAACCCAAAACAATTAAGAAAATGGGAATAGGAACATACATATCAATAATTACCTTAAATGTAAATGGACTAAATGCTCCCAGCAAAAGACACAGATTGGCTGAATGGATACAAAAACAAGACCCATATATATGCTGTCTACAAGAGACCCACTTCAGACCTAGAGACACATACAGACTGAAAGTAAGGGGATGGAAAAAGATATTCCATGCAAATGGAAACCAAAAGAAAGCTGGAGTAGCAATTCTCATATCACACAAAATAGACTTTAAAATAAAGACTGCTAGAAGAGACAAAGAAGGACACTACATAATGATCAAGGGATCGATCCAAGAAGAAGATATAACAATTGTAAATATGTATGCACCCAACATAGGAGCACCTCAATACATAAGGCAAATACTAACAGCCATAAAAGGGGAAATCGACAGTAACACAATCATAGTAGGGGACTTTAACACCCCACTTTCACCAATGGACAGATCATCCAAAATGAAAATAAATAAGGAAACACAAGCTTTAAATGATACATTAAACAAGATGGACTTCATTGATATTTATAGGACATTCCATCCAGAAACAACAGAATACACATTTTTCTCAAGTGCTCATGGAACATTCTCCAGGATAGATCATATCTTGGGTCACAAATCAAGCCTTGGTAAATTTAAGAAAATTGAAATTGTATCCAGTATCTTTTCTGACCACAATGCTATGAGACTAGATATCAATTACAGGAAAAGAGCTGTAAAAAATACAAACACAGGGCCTCCCTGGTGGCGCAAGTGGTTGAGAGTCCGCCTGCCGATGCAGGGGATACGGGTTCGTGCCCTGGTCTGGGAGGATCCCATATGCCGCGGAGCGGCTGGGCCCGTGAGCCATGGCTGCTGGGCCTGCGCGTCCGGAGCCTGTGCTCCGCAACGGGAGAGGCCACAGCAGTGAGAGGCCCACATACCGCAAAAAGAAAAAAAAAAAAAATACAAACACATGGAGGCTAAACAATACACTACTTAACAACGAAGTGATCACTGAAGAAATCAAAAAGGAAATTAAAAAATACCTAGAAACAAATGAAAATGGAGACACAACGACCCAAAACCTATGGGATGCAGCAAAAGCAGTTCTAAGAGGTAAGTTTATAGCAATACAATCCCACCTTAAGAAACAGGAAACATCTCGAATAAACAACCTAACCTTGTACCTAAAGCAAAGAACAAAAACATCCCAAAGTTAGCAGAAGGAAAGAAATCATAAAAATCAGATCAGAAATAAATGAAAAAGAAATGAAGGAAACGATAGCAAAGATCAAGAAAACTAAAAGCTGGTTCTTTGAGAAGATAAACAAAATTGATAAACCATTAGCCAGACTCATCAAGAAAAAAAGGGAGAAGACTCAAGTCAATAGAATTAGAAATGAAAAAGAAGTAACAACTGACACTGCAGAAATACAAAAGATCATGAGAGATTACTACAAGCAACTCTATGCCAATAAAATGGACAAGCCGGAAGAAATGGACAAATTCTTAGAAATGCACAACCTGCCAAGACTGAATCAGGATGAAATAGAAAATATGAACAGACCAATCACAAGCACTGAAATTGAAACTGTGATTAAAAATCTTCCAACAAACAAAAGCCCAGGACCAGATGGCTTCACAGGAGAATTCTATCAGGCATTTAGAGAAGAGCTAACACCTATCCTTCTCAAACTCTTCCAAAATATAGCAGAGGGAGGAACACTCCCAAACTCATTTTACGAGGCCACCATCACATTGATACCAAAACCAGACAAGGATGTCACAAAGAAAGAAAACTACAGGCCAATATCACTGATGAACATAGATGCAAAAATCCTCAACAAAATACTAGCAAACAGAATCCAACAGCACATTAAAAGGATCATACACCATGATCAAGTGGGGTTTATTCCAGGAATGCAAGGATTCTTCAATATATGCAAATCAATCAACATGATACACCATATTAACAAATTGAAGGAGAAAAACTATATGATCATCTCAAGAGATGCAGAGAAAGCTTTCGACAAAATTCAACACTGATTTATGATAAAAACCCTGCAGAAAGTAGGCATAGAGGGAACTTTCCTCAACATAATAAAGGCCATATACGACAAACCCACAGCCAGCATCGTCCTCAATGGTGAAAAACTGAAACCATGTCCTCTAAGATCAGGAACAAGACAAGGCTGCCCACTCTCACCACTCTTATTCCACATAGTTTTGGAAGTTTTAGCCACAGCAATCAGAGAAGAAAAGGAAATAAAAGGAATCCAAATTGGAAAAGAAGAAGTAAAGCTGTCAGTGTTTGCAGATGACATGATACTATACATAGAGAATCCTAAAGATGCTACCAGAAAACTAATAGAGCTAATCAATGAATTTGGTAAAGTATCAGGATACAAAATTAATGCACAGAAATCTCTGGCATTCCTATACACTAATGATGAAAAATCTGAAAGTGAAATCAAGGAAACACTCCCATTTACCATTGCAACAAAAAGAATAAAATATCTAGGAATAAACCTACCTAAGGAGACAAAAGACCTGTATGCAGAAAATTATAAGACACTGATGAAAAAATTAAAGATGATACAAATAGATGGAGAGATGTACCATGTTCTTGGATTGGAAGAATCAACATTGTGAAAATGACTCTACTACCCAAAGCAATCTACAGATTCAATGCAATCCCTATCAAACTACCAAGGGCATTTTTCACAGAACTAGAACAAAAAATTTCACAATTTGTATGGAAACACAAAAGACCCTGAATAGCCAAAGCAATCTTGAGAACGAAAAATGGAGCTGGAGGAATCAGGCTCCCTGACTTCAGACTATACTACAAAGCTACAGTAATCAAGACAGTATGGTACTGGCACAAAAACAGAAAGATAGATCAATGGAACAGGATAGAAAGCCCAGAGATAAACCCACGCACATATGGTCACCTTATCTTTGATAAAGGAGGCAGGAATGTACAGTGGAGAAAGGACAGTCTCTTCAATAAGTGGTGCTGGGAAAACTGGACAGGGACATGTAAAAGTATGAGATTAGATCACTCCCTAACACCATACACAAAAATAAGCTCAAAGTGGATTAAAGACCTAAATGTAAGGCCAGACACTATCAAAGTCTTAGAGGAAAACATAGGCAGAACACTCTATGACATAAATCACAGCAAGATCCTTTTTGACCCACCTCCTAGAGAAATGGAAATAAAGACAAAAATAAACCCATGGGACCTAATGAAACTTAAAAGCTTTTGCACAGCAAAGGAAACCATAAACAAGACCAAAAGACAACCCTCAGAATGGGAGAAAATATTTTCAAATGAAGCAACTGACAAAGGATTAATCTCCAAAATTTATAAGCAGCTCATGCAGCTCAATAACAAAAAAACAAACAACCCAATCGAAAAATGGGCAGAAGACCTAAATAGACATTTCTCCACAGAAGATAAACAGATTGCCAACAAACACATGAACGGATGTTCAACATCTTTACTCATTAAAGAAATGCAAATCAAAACTACAATGAGATATCATCTCACACCAGTCAGAATGGCCATCATCAAAAAATCTAGAAACAATAAATGCCGGAGAGGGTGTGGAGAAAAGGGAACACTCTTGCACTGCTGGTGGGAATGTGAATTGGTACAGCCACTATGGAGAACGGTATGGAGGTTCCTTAAAAAACTACAAATAGAACTACCATATGACCCAGCAATCCCACTACTGGGCATATACCCTGAGAAAACCATAATTCAAAAAGAGTCATGTACCAAAATGTTCATAGCAGCCCTATTTACAATAGCTCAGAGATGGAAACAACCTAAGTGTCCATCATCGGATGAATGGATAAAGAAGATGTGGCACATATATACAATGGAATATTACTCAGCCATAAAAAGAAACAAAATTGAGCTATTTGTACTGAGGTGGATGGACCTAGAGTCTGTCATACAGAGTGAAGTAAGTCAGGAAGAGAAAGACAAATACCATATGCTAACACATATATATGGAATTTAAGAAAAAAAATGTCATGAAGAACATAGGGGTAAGACAGGAATAAAGACACAGACCTACTAGAGGATGGACTTGAGGATATGGGGAGGGGGAAGGGTAAGCTGTGACAAAGTGAAAGAGCGGCATGGACATATATACACTACCAAATGTAAGGTAGATAGCTAGTGGGAAGCAGCCGCATAGCACAGGGAGATCAGGTCGGTGCTTTGTGACCGCCTGGAGGGGTGGGATAGGGAGGGTGGGAGGGAGATGCAAAAGGGAGGCGATATGGGAACATATGTATATGTATAACTGATTAAATTTGTTATAAAGCAGAAAAAAAAGATTTATGCACGTCATTGTATATAAATTTTACCAAAAAAAAAAAACAGAAACAGATATTAACTCTAGTTAGTGATATGCATGTTAAAGTGTTTAGGAGTAAAGTGTACTAATGTCTGCAACTGACTCTGAAACGCATCCAAAAATATAATGAATTGATGGATGAATGGGAGAATAGATATGTGATTAAGCAAATTAGCAAAATTTTACTGGTAGGTTTAGGTGCTGGGTATTGGGAAACAGCTGTTCATTGTATTATATTTATACATTGGAGTGCTACTCAGCAATGAGAAGGAACGAACTACTGATACATATAACGAGATAGCTAAATCCACAAAACCGTATGTGGAGACCAAGAAGTCAGAGACAAAATTCAGGAACAGGCAATCAGAACAGGTACTGTCTATGAGCGGGAGGAACTGATTGAAAGTGGCATGATACAACTCTCTGGGGTGATGGCATTTTATATTGTGATTAAGGTGGTGTATGTTTGGGTATATACATTGATCAAAATTCATTGAACTGTACACTTAAGATCTGTGCATTTCTGTATGTAAATTTCACCATGGGTGTTGGGAGGGGAAAGGCTGTGGAAGAAAGATAATACCAAATTATAAGCTAAATTGTCTTTGTGTGACTATAGATGGCAATTTAGAGGCAATAGAGAACCCTGAATAGGAGGAGTCAAAGGTAACAGATTTCATGCCAGGAATCCAACTCTGAATAGTAGAGCAGGTCTCTTCTTTGAGATGTCCTGAGATAGAAAAAAAGGCACTCAATATTTCAAGGTGTTGTAAGATGAGAGACAACAGTAATATCTTAGTTTGTGGACAATAGAGATCTCAGCCCCAGCTTCAATGGTACAGGATTATGGTCACACAGGTACCTTTTTCCCTTGTTTTAGGAAATGTACAGATGAAGTTCCAGGAGGGAAACGAGATGTCAAAATTGATGGATTGAAATAGTTGCCCTTTAATTCCCCCCCAGGCCCTCTCTCCGAGTCTATTTTATTCAGAAGGCAAAGAAGGTGGGCTAGCTGCTTTGCTCCCTAGCCCTCAGCAGGTTAGAAGAAGCAAATTAGAAGTGAGGAGGCAGTGAAATAGCCAGAGACCCTCACTCAGAGGGCAAGTGACAGCTCACAGCGGGCAGAAATGGATGAAACAAAGGGAGAAATATAAAAAGCCAACCCAAATACTCAAGCACATAACAGTGTGCAGGGGACCCCTGCAGCTCAATTTATTTAAATAACTCCTTACTGCACTGCAGCGCTTCACAGATCAGTCTAAAGTCTTTTTTAATGTCCTAAATGAAGAACTAGGAATGTAATACATTTTCTGGGAAGCCAGAGAATTGCTATCACTTTCCCGAGTTTTAAGGTAATATGATTAGAATAATATTCAAACATTTTGATTAGAGGGATAAATTTTAGTTAATTTTCAAAAATTGTGCCTGCAAGATACTTATTCCCTGACAATAACGAATTTTTTAGTTCTTAAAAGGTAACGAATACTTTTTAGTTCTTAAGATTTCTAGTGAAGTTTCACCCATCAAAATCATATAACATTAGATGACAATGTCTTGAAAAAAAAAATGATAGCATCTGGGCTTCCCTGGTGGTGCAGTGGTTGAGAGTCCGCCTGCCGATGCAGGGGACACGGGTTCGTGCCCAGGTCCGGGAAGATCCCACATGCCGCAGAGCGGCTGGGCCCGTGAGCCATGGCCGCTGAGCCTGCGCGTCCGGAGCCCGTGCTCTGCAACGGGAGAGGCCACAACAGTGAGAGGCCCGCATACCACACACACACACAGAAAATGATAGCATCTACCTCTGCTACCAAAGCTAACGTCTTGAACTTATTTTCCAAATGTCCATGAAATGTCATCCCCATTATTCTAGAAGGGCTTTATATATTTAGACATGTCTTGGAATTCCTTTCTTCTGAATGTCGATCATTCTATAAGATCGGACCTGGAACATTTTTAAAGCAGTTTTGTGAAGAGGTGATCCATTTTGTGCATTTTATACTGAGTAGTGTGAGGGCTGAAGCCATATCCTACAGAGTCCCAAGAGCCACTTATGGTATCTCTTCCCACCTCTGAGTTCAATGACTTTACATCCTCAGCTTGAAACCGGCCATAGTGGGAGTTTATACCATGAAATTAACAAACACTGTAAATCAGGACTATTTTCCTTTCTTTTCTTCTCAGAGAGGTGGTTGTTAAACATTTACCAGCACACCACTGGTTCTATCAGATTCTTTAAATACATTGGATGGTCTTAGATTCAACTGCCACCACCTGTGGCTCTTTCCTTATTAAGAAACGTAAATTATTACGTCTGGTCAGTCCTCAACATAATTGGCAAGGCTAAACAGCTTGTTTTGTTACTTACATTTTATTGGGAGCCAGATAATCCAGTTTAATTATTAAATAATTTGAGCAATGGTGACAAAATAGATGAGAAATACACTGAGCAAAAAAAAAAAAAAGTTGATAGCGTCAATACTGTTATAAAGTATGATCCTAACAATACTTGCTTTAAGAAGTAATATCATTTGTTAGATCCTTATAGGTCTTAGAAGAAATAGACAATTATCTGAAGCAAATATTGGGCTGCAGGCTTCATATTTAGAGTAGAAGTGAATAACAAGCTTCCATAGAGACAGTTGTTTTTATAAGGGAAGATATGCCCTTTCATTTTCTGGATATTTGATGCTCTTGAGATAGGCAAGTTCATTTAAAGCACTCACTCAACCAGTGAGTAATAATTGTGATTGTAGGGAATTCTTAAATGTCATTGTTTCTATAAATCCAGCCTGATGACACATAACCTATTTGGGATTTGAGTTTTGACATGTGCTGACCTATAGGCACCTACATATTGTTGACCAGGTTTTATTGCTTTGTAACAACGATGAACAATTGACTAGGGCCAGAGATATTAATATTAGGAAAAAAATGCTCAAATAATTTTTTTTCTTTCCTCTTTAAATCTAGGAGAGGACTAGTTATATGCTTTCAAAGAGATTGATTGGCTCTTCA
Source organism: Mesoplodon densirostris (assembly GCF_025265405.1). NCBI lineage: Eukaryota > Metazoa > Chordata > Mammalia > Artiodactyla > Ziphiidae > Mesoplodon > Mesoplodon densirostris. Next base: position 94,881,543 of record NC_082665.1, on the reverse strand, counting down.
CCCCAGGTTCATATTTAATCCTGAAAAGCAGCAGAGAATTTAGGATAAAAAGTATATTTATCTAATAAATTACTTAATGCAGTCAGTTCATCAAACTCTCTGGATAGTTCCATCCAAAAACTTGAATCCACAAATGTTTATTGAGTGCCTATTATAAGCAAATCACTCTGCTGGTCATCACAGAAGTATGAAAGCCGAGATATGGTTCCTGCCTTCAAGGAATTTAATACGTAGTGAAGGATAGACATTCACCATGGTGTAATCAATTGCTAATTAAAATTTTTTTTGACTATACCGCACTTCTGCCCCTCCAAACCATCTCATTTTGGATTCTTCTTTATATTGTATCTTTAGTTGTGGAAAAGTTTTTCTGCTAGTCTTCAGGTTGTTCTCATTGATAGTTTCTCTGTAAATAGTAATTTTGGTGTGCCCATGGGAGGACGTGGGCTCAGAGCCTTCCTACTCTGAATCTTCCCAAAAAGCTGAACAGAGTATTTCTTGATCAGAAAATATTTGAGAAAGTACTGGAATGTCAGCTCCTTGAAGGGCAAGACCTTCTCTATCATGTTTTCAACTGTGCCCAGTAAACATTTATCAAGAGTATTTGGTGAATGAATATTGTCCCCTGTCATTTTAATAAACATCTATGACCACTGAGTCTAAAAGTAATGATTAAAGATCTCTGGAGAGTAGGATGTCAAATAAACTAGTTTATCTTCTAGTGGTATATGCTATTAAGTTTTCTAAAGTATTGCTTATACTCTCTTCCAATTTAGTTCATCTTTCAATTTCAACAGTACACAAATTTCATCTGAAGAAAAAAAGAATCAAAATGACTTGTCATAGTGTACAAAATAGCAATTCTACTTAAAATATAAGGTGCTAATCCCATTACTTATATGTTCTTCATTAAAATAATTTTATGCTTCCCAGATGTTAATAAATATTGGAATATATACAAGAAAAAGGATATCTGAATTTCATATAAGTGTTTTAATAATTTGCCAACTCCCTTAAATTGGAATTTTATCAGAAAAAAAAAATAAAGAAAACAGGAAAAAAACTTGAAGCCAAAAAGAAGGCATATTGAAATCAAGAAAAAAAATTGGGTGAATCCCCAAAACGCGACTTGTGAATTTGCCAAAACATTTTAAAATCTCATGTTTTTAAAATGATTTTGTTCCCTCTTCAATGTGATTTACTTAACTCTAGCCTAACGAATGTCCCTGAGAACACAGGCACTAAATCTTTGAAGACACAGTCACCCAGAGGCAAAGAAGCACTCCACTCCCAGGACCCCTTTGCTGCCCACTGTCTGTCCACCCCCAACACAAACCTCTAGCCTCTCACTCCCACCTCCCTCCCCACGCTCACCTCCCGCTCCTGGCAAAACAAAACAGGATACTCGGAGGTAAGACACCTAAGCCACCTAAGCCAGGGCTTTTTGTTACTTAATTTGCAGTAGACTGTGTCAGTCACTTCACCTCTCTGGGTCTCAGTTTCCTTGTTTGTAGACTAGAGGTGAAAATATCTTACCTTCCCAACTCTCACAGTTTTTCTGAGGCTCTAAGTACTTGATGCATGAATAAAAGAAACACTAATGCCCTATGCAAGTGTAGTTACTGTTTTATTTCAGATTATCTATTCCCTAGTACATTAAAGAGAGCTTAGGTTTATAAAACTTGATTAAGGCCTTTTCCCTTAGCTATACTGGGAAGTTCCAAAATTTCCCATGTTTCACCCATCAATTATGTTACTTCATTAAGGACAAGGTTGAGTGGGTTAGCGGTTAGGTTATGGGACTAGGCATAATACTTCCTGTATTCTTATCTGACTTGGTCATTGTTTTGTTATTGCCTCAGGGAAAATCTTAATGCCTTAATTTGCTGTAAAAACAAATATGTATCATGGATATTTACTTTGAAAAAGGGTCATGAGACTGAATGGATTCATATGAGAGGGCTTTTCTAAGTGAATTTTGTTCTTTGGAGCCAAATTTATTTCTAAAGCGACTGTTTATTGTGTATTCAAAATCGATAGATAAGGAAATAATTTTTTAAAAATAAATTTATTTATTTAATTAATTTATTTTTGGCTGTGTTCGGTCTTCGTTGCCGTGCGTGGGCTTTCTCTAGTTGCTGCGAGCGGGGGCTACTCTTCGTTGCAGTGCGTGGGCTTCTCATTGCAGTGGCTTCCCTCATCGTGGATCACGGGCTCTAGGTGCGTGGGTTTCAGCAGTTGCGGCACGTGGGCTCAGTAGTTGTGGCTCACAGGTTCTAGAGCACAGGCTCAGTAGTTGTGGCACATGGGCTTAGTTTCTCTGCGGCACGTGGGATCTTTCTGGACCAGGGATCGAACCCATGTCCCCTGCATTGGCAGGCGGATTCTCAACCACTGCACCACCAGGGAAGCCCCAAGGAGCTAATTTTTTTTGTTTTTTTTTGCGGTATGCAGGCTTCTCACTGTTGTGGCCTCTCCCGTTGCAGGGCACAGGCTCTGGACGCACAGGTTCAGCGGCCATGGCTCACGGGCCCAGCCACCCCGTGGCATGTGGGATCTTCCCTGAGCGGGGCACGAACCCATGTCCCCTGCATTGGCAGGCAGACGCTCAACCACTGCTCCACCAGGGAAGCCCAGGAACTAATTTTAAATGAGCTTTTACTTTGTCTTGAGCATTATGCTTATAATCGCATTCAATTTGTATAAGCTGTATGATATATGACACTATAGCCATTTTACAGAAAGATGAGTCTCAGTAATTTACTCAAAGATCACCAACTATGGAAGACAGGGTTGGTATGAAAACTCACTTTTCTCTGATGCAAAATCCCTACTCATTTTACTAGACCTAGGCTCCTCATGGTGTGCTCTGTGGAACAGCAGCAAGGAACCACCTGGATCTAGTTAGAAATGCAGAAAATCTCAGGCTCTACCGCCCTGCCCACTAAATCACAGTATGCCTTCTAGAAGGACTTCCACATTAAAGATTGAGAATCTTTCACTAGACCACCTGGCCTCTCCAAGAGACTGCTGATATAAGTGGTTATCTTCACAGTTGACCTGGTTCCTGGGTGAGCCCCCGACACCCACATACTCCCATACCTCTATACCAGCTCAAGCTCCAGGCAAAATTAATCACTGCTTCTCTTTACATGTGGTACCAGTTTACGCCACCATTATGACCTTTTTCTGTGCTACGCTGTGAGAGTAGGATTGATCTTGTCCATCTTTGTATCCTATGTGCCTATGACTTAAATGATGATTGGCTAAATGAATAGATTAAGTTGCACTTAGTGTCTCAAAATTTTCCCTTTGTTATCTCTTCTCCCAAAGTAGCCACAAGGCCTGACATTCCTCATTCTGCGAGACACAACTACTATCAGTTGGAAGAGTTGCTAATAAGTCACGTAGGCTGGAGGGTAATCCTTTCCTGGAGAACTGCTGCTACAGTGGGGAAAATCTCAGTACCAGGAGGCTTCCCCTGTCTTTGTCATTAGTAAGCCTCATGACTTTTGGCAAGTCCCTTCAATTCCCTGAATTTCCATTTCCCTTCAAAGGCAGATGAAGTTTTGAGTTCTGAAATACAGGAATTTTTCATCTATCATGACCTGCTCTTTGCATTTCTATCACCCACAAACCTTCAAACCCCAAACCTGTTCTTTATCCAAAGCCCTAAACCTAAAGAGGGAATAAAAGGGGCGGGGAGTGGGGGAGAAGATGAGTATGTTCCATAACTGATCTTAATTCAAAAAAGAAGAGACCCTTGAGGAAAATCATTCACACCGATGAACCTTCAGGAACTTTTAAAATCATGAGCATTCCCTGTTCTGGCAGCTCTTAGGTACTACTTCTTGGGCACGCCACCTTGAGTTTGGTACTTGGATGTCCTCTGCAAAAGATACTGAATTGGCCAGTTGTATGGAAAACTGCAGTTCTGGAAAAGTAGAGAGAGCTTGTAAATGATTTACTTTCTTCTTTTAAAAAAAGTATTAGAGTGGATCCAAATTTATCCTCACCACCATCACTAATTTCTATCGCCTTGTGCTTTTCTGAACGAGAGAAAGAGATGAAGTTATAGAGAGCTCTCAAGGAATTTCCTCTAACCAAGGCCTCATCTCTGCTACAGCCCTGAAATCTAGGTATGGCCAAAGGGTTGCATGGTTCAGATGCATGTGAACATCATTTTTCTCTTGTGCTCTAGGGGTAAAAGGGTTGAGACATGGTGCATTTGGGGATGTTGACATCATGATTTTGTAGACAGAGTTTCCTTGTGAGGTTTTCACGGCCTGTTGAAGAAAGCAAAGTATTGGGAAGGCAATCCAAGGCTGAACAAAGGGAATGGTTGGTATATATTTAAAATGCTTTCCACTGATAAGAGAAGATTGATGGCTGTGGTTTCTCCCACTGCCATTAGAGCAGTGACTTTTTAATTATTTTGACTGTGACATACAGTAAGAATACATTGCCCAAAAGTAACTGGTATGTGTGTGTATACATACATACTAGTTAATATATAATGATATATGTATATATACATACATAGTGGTTTATATATGAGTGAAAACATACATAAATAAAACTTTAAAACATCACAAAACCATACTTACTTTTACTGTGTTTATACTATTTTTTACTCTATTGCACTTTTTAAAACATGCCAGATGCAATCCACTAAGCTGATTTCATGACCATTAATGGATTGCAACTCAGAGTTTAAAGATATTGCTTCAGAAGTATCTGCACTTTACAGCCTTGACCAGTTGCTTACTGCCAATTAGCTGAAAATGACCAAGCTAGTGTCCTCTTTCACAGATAAAGGTAGAGTTCTGGCCAACAGACTATGACAGCTGCCTTAGCAGCACTAGATGACTGGTTTGGCCATGATAAACAAAATAAAAACACTTCTTTCCATCTAGTGGAACTCAGTGAACCCTGAAAAACATCTGACCAAGCAGCGGTTGTTAAGCCATTCATAAATAAATTGTCCTAATTTATCCCAAATTTATAAACCACTAAACTACTGTGTTGATCAAGTCAGCTGAAAAGAAAGCATCATCAAGGTGGCATTACAATATTATCTCGACATACATTCTTATTAATAAGGCAGTAGCTGGGGCTTCCCTGGTGGTGCAGTGGTTGAGAGTCCACCTGCCGATGCAGGGGACACGGGTTCGTGCCCCAGTCCAGGAAGATCCCACATGCCACGGAGTGGCTGGGCCCGTGAGCCATGGCCGCTGAGCCTCCGCGTCCGGAGCCTGTGCTCCACAACAGGAGAGGCCACAACAGTGAGAGGCCCACATACCGCAAAAAAAAAAAAAAAATAAGGCAGCAGCTATAATTTTAGTGTTGTTTTCCTCTAACAATATCTAAAAATCCAATATAAAAGGATCTGATCCTCTTCAAACTTTGCTTGTCTATTTTTGCCTCAGTGGGACTCCAAATTGTAAGCTAAAAGTTTTCAAGTTTTAGAAGTTTCAAATTCTACATCATCAAGACCTTTTTTTATGTGTAAAATATTTTGAATTCTACTCTTAAAATATCTCTATATTAAAAAAAAAACTTTCCGAGATTTTTGTCATTGTTGTTTGTGATTTTCTTAAACAAAAACAAACAAGAAGAAAAAAGAAGTGTTGCTTTTCTTTTATTTGAAATGTTTCTTTTCTGGATGTTCGTTTAAAATCCATTCTGCGACACAGAATCTATGGCCATATACCAATTCTGACCAGTGAAATTTAGGAAGCAACCACTGCAGAATGTTACAGAGAACTGGAGGAACTTTACACAAGTGCAACAAGGAGCTCAGAGGGGACAGTGGAGTTCTTGTGTAACTAGGCTGCTGTTTTGGAGATGGCACGTGTTTTCTACATTGTTGGGTGGAAACTGGATTTTGTGATTCCCTTTACTCAAGCTAACTTTTGCCCTTGGGGAAGAACTGAATGAAGGAGATAACCCCAGTACAGGGCTTGAGCAGGAGCAGTTAAATGTTCTGCTTTGGACTGTAAACTGGGTACATCAGTAAGACTCTATCCCATGTCTTTGAGATTAAAAAAAAAACAAAACTAATATCTGAATGTGGACTCTTTTATGTCTGAAAAATAAATGTTTATTCATAAATTATTATTTTCTTATTTTTGCAATGACTACAGATACGGAAGCAAGATTAGACCATGCTGGGAAGGCTAAGCAGACCTAATCTCATGCTGGAGAAACCAAAACCAAAACCAAAAACATGAAAAAGAATTGAAATGGACTTGGTCCAGCCCACATAGTGGACTTGGAGAAATATCCTGATAACTGTTGTGATTGAGTTACCGGGCCAAGGGGCTAGTCCATACCCAGGAAAACGATGCGCATTCTCCTGAGGAGAGTTACATACCCACTGCCATTCATCCTGGAGTGAGGTCAGTCCTGAAGCAGGACATGGGGCAGGACTTGCAGGGAAGGACCCCCTCTCATGGGGTTGAAAGGCAACTGAGTCTGGATTTCCACTGGTCGGGGTTCAGTTATTCTGCACCACATGGGAATCTCTGGGAGTCAGAGACTCTTAGGTAGGATTTGGGTCTCTGAGTTTCAACAATAGCAGGTTGTTATAAATAATGTAACTGTTATTTGCGTTGCATTTCTATGAACCCCAAACCTTCACCAGGGTCTCTCTGAAAGCCACAGCCTGGTCTCATTTGTGCTATAGGACACTGAAGAGGTAGGATGGGGGCACCTCAGCAGTAATAGGGGGAGGGAGAGAGAGAGAGAAAGAGATACTGGGAGAGAGAGTGAGAGCATGAGCTGTGTATGATACTGTGCAGGGGTTGGTAGTACGAGGATCACAGTGTATGGGGGTTTCTTCCACAGGTCGTTAGCCACAGAGGCAGCAGCGTGATGGCAAGAGGGGGAGGCTAGACTGGAAGTATTAGTTAGACTTTGTCAGGAATACACATGGGGTAGTTCTCTGGGAAACCCTCAGAAATAATGTAGAGACCTTCTGAGAGGGGCAAATTTCTGGTCATTTGGGAAGAAAAAGATGAAATCGGGTACATAGAGATGAAACAGGCATGAACGCAACCCCTTTGCGATGTCGCAAAATATTTGCAGAGGCAATTATTTTAATCACATTGGAATAAGACTGATTCTCTGTCTTTGCATAGATACAAAAATTCATTAGCTAAATGTGAATTCACAGAGGAAGTGAGTTTGGTTTAGCAAAATAAGTTATTCTCTGCTTCCATGTTAGAATGCCTGTTTCTGGTGGTCTCCAGCACGATTATTCCATAGCTTCTCAAAGATGGTGGAGGGTGTGGTAAATGGACAGAACCTAAGGGTGACCTGCTGAAGACTTTTTAAGGCAAAGTGAAGGTTTCCACCATCTTCCTTCTCCTCCGTAAACCTGATCCTAGGAAGTCTGGGAAACTCCAAGCCGCCTTGGTTTCCTGCACAAGCTGAGCTCTAGTTTAATAAGTCAGCTTGTAGCTGGGCCAGTCAGTAGAGATAAACAATAGCAAAATGAAAAAGAGCAGTGGAGATCTGCTACTTATTTTCAAACAATTTGACCACGAACATTAAAATAAGCTAAATAGGACTTCCCAGGCGGTCCAGTGGTTAAGACTCCATGCTCCCACTGCAGGGCATGTGGGTTTGATCCCTGGTCGGGGAATTGAGATCCCACATGCCACATGGCACGTGGACCCCACCCCCCGCCAAAATAAGATCAAATAAGCTAAATATATATTTATTGCACATATGTGTGTGTGCGCACACACACAGACAGAGAAAGAGAGTATGGCAGGATGTTAAGGATAGGTAAATCTAGGTTTAAATTTGTTCGTTATTTTAGACTTTCAACGTTTCTGTAAGATTGAAAATTTTCAGAATAAAAAGTGGTGGGAGGGTGGGGAAGAAGCAGCAATGGAGAATTTTTTAGTCTTTAAAGAGGTGATAATCAGAGCACAGATGTTAAATTTAATGAGGTCACTGTATTTTTTTATATAAATTTATTTATTTATGGCTGCGTTGGGTCTCTGTTGCTGTGTGCGGGCTCTCTCTAGTTGCGGCAAGCAGGGGCTACTCTTCATTGCAGTGTGCGGACTTATTGCAGTGGTTTCTCTTTTTGTGGATCACGGGCTCTAGGCGTGCGAGCTTCAGTAGTTGTGGCACGTGGGCTCAGTAGTTGTGGCTCGCAGGCTTAGTTGCTCCACGGCATGTGGGATCTTCCCGGACCAGGGCTCAAACTTGTGTCCCCTGCATTGGCAGGCAGATTCTTAACCACTGTGCCACCAGGGAAGTATGAGGTTATTGTATTTTATGTTATGCAGTATTATGTGATATTATGTTATATAGCAGCTGGCCTAGGGCTTTGAATTTAGAAGGGCTTCATCTATTTTTTCAATAGCATGGATTAAACTACCTTTCACTCTACAGTAAGAACATACCAAGCGAAACTCTGGAGGGAGCAGTCCCTCCCCTCGTATTCCTCGGACTGTATGATGCCAGTATCCATGTATGTATCTCACCCTCAAATGGCAGCTTAAGGATAGGAAGGTGTACTATACTCTACATCTCTCTGTGTGGTGTACTCTGTGGACCTGCTGTCTGCATCTCCTGAGAGCTTGTTAGAGATGTGAAATATTGCTCTAGCCCCAGACCTACTGAAGCAGAATATGATTCCTAGACACCTTAATTTCATCCTTGTTAGGATAAAAATTGGCTAAAGCCATTTACGTGCATTAAATGTATCCATGATTGCTTATAAGTAAACGTAAGATATATAACCAAAATGATTTCTTAGGACTTAATGTATTCTTTGCCAACACTTAAAAGAGTGATTTTTTTCTCTTTTCAAACCCCCAATAGGAATAACTCTTGCTGTTTGTCAGATTTGCTGAAAACTGTTCCTCACAAAGAACATTTTTTGTATGTGTAATTGTACATACAGGTTTTGTACTCTAATATACTACGGTTCTGAGGTTGATAGTGATTAAACCAGATAATTTTATAGCAAAAAACTAAAAATAAAAAAAATAAAAGAAAAATGTTTTTCTACTAAAATGTAAGTAGCTTATTTCTTCAAACATCTTTTTAAAAAATTGTGGGTGGGCTTTCCTGGTGGCGCAGTGGTTAAGAAACCGCCTGCCAATGCAGGGGACACAGGTTTGGTCCCTGGTCCGGGAAGATCCCACATGCAACGGTGCAACTAAGCCCACATGCCACAACTACTGAGCCTGTGCTCTAGAGCCCGCGAGCCACAACTACTGAGCCCGCAAGCCACACTACCGAGCCCACGTGCCACAACTACTGAAGCCCGCGTGCCTAGAGCCTGTGCTCCACAATGAGGGAAGCCACCCCAATGAACTCACGCACCACAATGAAGAGTAGCCCCCGCTCGCCGCAACTAGAGAAAGCCCACGTGCAGCAATCAAGACCCAACACAGCCAAAAATAAACAGATAAAATAAATAAATTTTAAAAAGAAAAAAAATTGTAGGTGATAATGATTTTTCACATGTGAGTTAAGTATCTCCCACAATTATTCTGATCATGGTAAGAGAAAAATTTTAGATTATAGGCTAAAAATAGAAAATGATACCAATTAGAATGCTTTAAAAATACAGAAATATGCTACAGATTGTAAAAGTTTGTTGAAAGGTCTACTTGACATTTATCATTTTCTTTTCAGTAACCCTTTAACTAGAGATAATTTTAAAGTAGTTTACTGATGGTTCAAGAGTTTAGAAGTGTTTTTCCCCCCTTTGATTACTCTGCCGTCTGTGCCACCAGAGCTAAAGAAAATGAGAGGAAAAAAAGGGGCCTTCTCCTATCTTTTTCAGTCTCTAGACAGGGTTGAAACTCAAGACCTCCGTGGTGACTGCTTTAAGAAAGAGATCAATGGCCTGGAGCCCAAGCAAGGGAGAGGCAGATGTATTTGTAACTTGGAGATTTCAGTGAAGTCCCTGTTAGGAAGAAAACTGTGGGCCTTCTTCTGGATAAATATGTGCAGTGCAATTATTAAGCTTAAAAAAAGCCAAAGGAAAAAGGAAAAAAAAAAACCCTCACATTTGGAGTCCTGCATCTGGAAGCTTTTTTCTCCCCTAAGGAAATATTTGTGGCTCTTTTTTCCTGTCAAGGAGGAAAACGTGCTTGTGAATTTCACCCAAGAGAAAGTATATCTTTGCATCCACTGCACCAGGAAGGAATAGATACATCCCCACAAGCATATGCAAAATCCCAGAAATTTGACCAAAGGCTAGCTGGGGGGGTGGGGTGAGAGTAAGGGGTGGAATTATGCAAGAAAAGCAACCCAACCTGGCAGAAAATTACAGTGAGGAAGTGCTCTGTGCCAACCTTGGCCTCAAAGAAAAATACTCCACCCTCTTAAAGCTGCTTAGATGGCAAAAGGGAGGCAGTGCCTTCACTGGCTGTGCAGATCGCCCTAGACAGACGCACCCCGCCAAGACCAGCCAACGCACACTTCCCGCTACGCACTATACGTACAACTGTACGCACAGAGGCCATCTTGAGTGTCCAGGAGTGGCTTTTCGGTGTGAAGGAGCCAGGGAAATCATCCCGAAGTTTCTCAGGCTGCCTGTCTGGGTGCCTAAGATTCAACCACTGCTGGTTCTTTCCACTATAGTTAGGATTATATGCACCCTGAAGGTTCCTTAAAGTGTTCACTGATGTGGGAGCAGGGGTGGGGAAGTTGGGCATCATTTCGTTCAAGGCTTTTTTGTCTTAAAACCTGAGGTCTCACTCCACACGCAGGGACCCCTGAGGTAGTGATTCAAATGAAAAAGGGTGACATTCAAGCGTGAGCACTCTTTACTGCTGCTAACCACGCTTCCTTATTCCTCCTTCTTAAAGAGGGTGTGAAATGTTTTTCCACAGCACAAAGTAAATTACTCTCCAGGTGAGGCAGGAAGGGAAGGATGCAGATTAGACAGTTTTTTCTCTGCACTGTCTCTTTTCCGACTGTGACAAGTGGCACACCTGGGATTTCTTAGAGTTACACCGCCAGCGAAGGAATTCAAGACGGTCACGATGGTTTCCCTCACTTTGGAGGCAAAACCACTTCTTGTACGGGGGCTTCCGGATACCAACTGTTGCCTTATCAGTGAGGGACAGAGTTGTACCCGGAATTTGAGAGTGTGCCAATCACTTTGCCCTCTCTTGCAACCTATACAATTAAAATACTTTATACTCTTAAATCCTTCCTGAGGTGAGGTCCAGTGCTTCAGCCAGAAACCTCAACAGAAGCCTTTATTGCATCATCTTAAAGCAACATTCTTATAATTAATGAAATCTGTTACCTTGAATATTCATTTCCTACAAATACATAATTTTAACAATTTGTTTTCATTACCAGGCTTCATGACCATCTCCTCAGACCACTACCTGGGTCTCTTGCCAGGATCACACTGGCCCTTGAAACAGGAACTTTTTAATATTACCCCAGCAATACTAACAAGAGCTCAGCAGTTAGAGGTGATTGGAGAGCTTCCACATTGTCAGTTTTGTGCCGCTCGGACTTGGGGTTGAGGCCTGCACCTGTGAGACAGGTACACACACATGCACACACACCCCACAGAATCTCAGGCTAGAGGTCTGAGTGGCACTGATTCATGTTTCTGGCTTATATTTCAGGTTACAAGTTTCCTGAAGTGTACCAGCAGCAACTACCTCTCAGATCAAGCCAGAGGTGGCCATGGACCATTTGTAAGAACATCTAGGACTTCTCAGAAAATCTCAGTCTATAGACCCTTTGGCCCCTTTCACCTCTTTCAGTCTTCTCTCCTGGACTGCTTCCTGTCTCCTGAGGTACCTTCCCAATGCCTGCCACCTCTACAATCTTTAGAGACCACTCTCTTCATCTCAGCCTCCTGCCCTCTTCCCCTTTCTCCACCCTTGCCCCCATCGAAACTTCTGCTCTAGTTCTTCCCTGAAAGCAGTATTATAACAACTAATATTTTTGACACTTGCAGGTTACAAAATATGGATAATGATGTTGAACCCAAACAACCCTGTCAGGATGGTATAATTATCCCCATTTTAGCATGAAAACAAATGTAAGGCTCAGAGGTTCAGTGGGTACTCAGGTTACAGGGTAATTGACGGACTCATGGCTTCCTGTTCTGCCTGCTGGGCTCGCACCATCAACCCTGCAGGCTCTGTGACTACCTGGGCCATGGTATTTTCTCTACGTCAGTCTACTTAGGCTTCCCAAAGGCTCTGACAAGGCATGAGAAAGCTTCTTTCTTGGAGTCCACTTTCTGAATGAGAAAGAGCAACTCTTAAGCAAGTTTGCAAATGGAATTTTATGTGTATGTATATATATCTATACACACACACGTATATGCATGTATTTTATCTCACTTTTCTTTCTCATCTCATCACAGCCTTACTCCCACTAGAGATAATCCAGTATCTTCTCAATAATTTTTATATGACTATGTTCATTAGAGAAGGTAGCATCTGGGCCAGTGTTTAGATTGGGTGGTGTGAACTGGTGGGCTGGGTTCCCACTTTGAACAAGGTCCTGCTTTGGACTAGTTGGCGACCGTGAGGGCAAGAGTCTCCTCAGTGCAGGTACCTGGGAGGGAGAGGGGGAGGAGCAGGATGGGGGAGGAACCCTGGGATCTTTTTCCAGTCTGAGGTCCGTGGAGAAAAAGGGTTGGGGGCAGACACTGAAAGCATTATTTTCACAAGCAACTTCCTGAGACTCATGACACAAGCAATGCTCGCTCAGGGCCCAGCTGGAAAGGTGTAAGGAAGAGGTGTGGGGAATACATCTCCTAATTTTGATGGAAAAGAGGCAGACTTCTTGCAGAGGGAAGCTTAAAGGGAGCCCAGCGCATTTGTGCCTTGGAGGGAAGCAGCAAGAAGGGGCATGAAAGCAGCTTTCACCCAGGGGAGCAAAAGTAGTGGCTCTGAATTCTGGAGGCCTGAGTGGAAAAGGACTTCAGGAAACTATGTGAGACACTCCGGACTCCCACCAAAGTAATCTGAGGCCCCCTTTAGGTGGGGAAAAGACCAGGTCTCATAGTTATACAGGAGAGAGCTGGTGAGATGTGACTATCAATGGACCATGATTAGCCAGCCTTTGGGATGCTGGGGTACAAATACTGAAGAATCTCAATGTAAATTTTTGCTAACCTTCCGGTTTTTCATAAACAATATAACAATTGCACATGTCCAGGTTTTTTTTTTGGAAAAAAGAAGGTATTTATTTGTCCATACAATATAGCAGTTACAGGCAAATGTTCATTGAGAATGACTGCCTGTCAGGGACCAACGGCTTTCTCAGTACTCTCTGGGCAATGAGGTAGGTAATGGGTGGGGACGAGTGAGCCCCACCTGCCCACTCACTCCTGCCCCAGGCTTTATAACCTCTGACAGAGTCCCCTGTGGAACCAAGGCATTTAGTCAGGAGGTGGGGCTTGGCTCATCCCTAAGAGAATTGAGACAGAGAAGAAAATGAAGAGAATTTTCTGCATTTTTTAAACTAGTGTATTTCCTCATTCTTTTTCTCGGTAAAGACTATACATTCAGCCTGAAGACAGGGCTATGTAAAAGAGCAGAAACACTGGGGCTCAGCCAACTGGGTTGAATTCCCTACCCGTACCATGTGGAATGATGGGCAAATCTCTTAAAACACTGTGGAGGACTGATCCATAGACAAATGGCTCTAACTGTGGAGGGCGGGGCCACATCCCAATTAGAAACTGCATTCAGACTGCCCAGGTGTGAATCCCAGGTCTACTGCTATCGTGTGACCTGGGGCCAAGTATTTAACCCTTCTGAACCTCAGCTTTTTCACCTGGAAAATGAGGAAAGTATTATTACCTCATAAGGCTGGTATGAGGATGAACTGGGAAAAAAAAAGTATACAAGACCTATAGCTCCTGGTACATTTCATGCACTCAAAAGTATCGCTTATTAACTATGGATGTTTTTGATGCACTTGTGTTTATTTATACCTGAGCTATTATTTTTTAATGGGAATTTATCTTCCTTTAGTTAGAAGTTGTTTTTCTTTTTGAGAAGCCATTCTTATCCCTAACTGATTTAAGACACCCACTCCTAAACTCAACTTTGGTTTAAGGCTCTCTGCTTTGTGCTTTTCATGTGAGTACTTCTATTACAGTACTTATCACAGTGTTTTGTTTTGTTTTGTTTTGTTGCGGTACACGGGCCTCTCAGTGTTGTGGCCTCTCCCGTTGCGGAGCACAGGCTCCGGACACACAGACTCCACGGCCATGGCTCACGGGCCCAGCTGCTCCATGGCATGTGGGATCTTCCCGGACTGGGGCACGAACCCATGTCCCCTGCATTGGCAGGCAGATTCTCAACCACTGCGCCACCAGGGAAGCCCATCACAGTGTATTTTAATTGGTTTTCTTTTTGTTTTTCTCCTTCACTAAATTATGGACTGCTTAAGGGCAGGGGCTTTGTTCCCAGAACCTAGCACACTGTAGGCCTTCACAAAATACTTGTTGGAAAAGTGTAGAAGTGAATAGATATCCTTATCTAAAAGGGATTTTGATTAGCAAGGAGATAGATGCTTTTGATTAGAAGGAGATAGAAATCCTATCCTACAGTATGTATCAGAATATAAGTGGCTTGGCCTAAAAATAACCTGTAGGCCAAAACAAAGACTCCTGGTCCATGTTTTCTAGCTCCAGCAGGAATGACTGACCCCTAAGGTTTTCCTCCAGACCACATGGCCATTAGTTTGATCTGGAAGGTGTGTCCCCAGCTTCAGTATAGTCTCCAAAGAATGTGGCTGCAGCCCTTGGGACTGCTTTATAGAAAATAGAGAACTCGACCTGAGGAACTGAACTTGACTCCTCCCTCTGCTACTGATTTACCTCCAAATGGTCTCCCCAAACCTCTCCCTCTGCTCTGTTCCCATAACCCTGGTTTTAGTTCAGTTCCTCATCATTTCTTGCCTGAATTGCTGAATCACCTGGCTTACTGGTCTCTTCCATCCCATGCTCCACAATGTTTCAGGCTGAGCATTCCACAGGCAGGTCTGTCCCTACTGCCTGCCATTGTTCAGGATCTATCTGCTCCCTACCTCCCTCAGGATGAAGGCTGAATGGGGCTCACTAATTCTTTCAGGGTGGGTCCCTGCTTTCTGCCCATTTCTCCTTCTCCATCTCTTCCTCCCACTCTTCATTTCCTTTTATCTTTGGACAGGCTAATCTACATGAAATTCCAGATCAGGCCCCTCTCTCAAGTCCATGTTTCCATGTCCTCTAGGAAGTAATCCTTATCTCCTTCTAAGATGATTTACTATCCCCTCATTTGTTAGATACAGGGAGGTACCCAGAACTTTCCTCCACCATAGCAATAATCATATTGGATTGAAATAAGCTAACTGCTGCATTCATTCATCCAGCTTCCATTCATTCATTCTCTTATTCAGTGCTGTTATAGTGTGCTTACCAGGCACTCGATGCCAGAGACACATATACCCATAAATAAGCCAGGAAATAATCCTGCTCTCATGGAGCTTACATTCTAGTAGAAGGAGAAAAGTAATAAATATATGAACAAGTTATTTTCCAGTAAAAATGTGATACAAATTTTTGAAGGAAATAAATAGGATGAAATATTGATGATATAGTGTTGGGGTATGTGAGTAGGTGGGAATCAGGGAAGGCCCCTCTGAGGGAGGTGATATTTGGGTAGAGCACAAAAGCACAATGAGAGGAAAGCTATGCACAGAACTGGTGATGGGTGATGAGTCCCCAAGGAAGGACTGAGCTTGGAGTGATGGAGGAAGGAAAGAGGCCACTTTCCCTGGATCACATCATGACCCCCAAGTAGACTGTAGGCTCTCTGAGACCCTGGGCAGTATCTCATACCTTACTATATTCACAGGGTCTAGACTGGTACCCAGAAACTAATAGGTGTTAATAAGTATTTGAAAGAGTAAATATGATTTTAAAATTAGATATTCTTTGGTATCCACTCAGAAAGCTAAAAAGGTCTTATATTTTTGACAGCTTTTATCCTAGGAACTACAGTAAAATATTCTCCCTCCCCCCAGTTTTACTGCGATATAAGTGACATATAATATTGTATAAATTTAAGGTGGACAATGTGACAATTTGATATATTTATACATTGTGAAATGATCACCACAATAAAATTAGTTAACTTATCCATCACCTCATGTAGTTACCTTGTGCGTGTGTCTATGTGTGTGTGTTGATAACATTTAAGATCTACCCTCTTAGCAAATTTCAAGTAAACAACACAGTAGTGTTAACTATAATCACCATGTTGTACATTAGGTCCTCAGAACTTATTCATCTTGTAATTGAATGTTTGTACCCTTTGACCAACATCTCCCCATTTCCCCCAACTGCCAGCCCCTAACAACCACCATTCTACTCTCTGTTTGCATTTGGCTTTTTAAGATTCCACATATATGAGATCATAGAGTATTTGTCTTTCTCTGTCTGACTTATTTTACTTAGCCTCAAATGCCCTTAAATTTCATTCAGTCATTGCAAATGGCAGGATTTCCTTCTTTTTTGTGGCTGAATAATATTAATTGTATGTGTATATATATACACACACTCTCAATATTTTCTTTATCCATTCATCCACTGATGAACACTTAGGTTATTTCCATGCCTTGGCTATTGTAAATAATGCTGCAATGAACACGGGGGTGCAGATACCTTTTTGAGATAATGATTTAGTGTCTTTTGTATATATACCCAGGAGTGGGATTGCGGGTTCATATGGAAGTTCTATTTTTAATTTTTTGAGAAACCTCCATACTGTTCTCCACAGTGGCTGCACTAATTTATATCCCCACTAGCCGTGCATCACATTTCCTTTTTATCCACATCCTCACCAACATTTCCTATCTCTTATCTTTTTGATAATAGCCATTCTAATAGGTGTGAGGTGATACCTCATTGTAGTTATATAAAATATTCTTGTCTCCATTCTTGGGAGTTGTTTGAGGTTTCCTTTCTGGAATCTATTCTCTGTTGGTTGCCATTTTGGAGAAAATTGCTACAATTGCAATACCTGGTGTAGTATTGCAAGACCAGCAGAGCAGGGGATAAAGTCACACTAGGGTTAAAATGCATTTTAGTAACCTGGCTAGTTAGTTAGTTCTTCTTATCAATATAAATAGATACAGTACCAAAATAAAGAAAAAAACAAAAAACTCCTGGAAAGGGTGAGGGAAGCCCTTGGCTCCCAAACACCTTAAAGAAACAAGGCATTGTGAAGTATGTGGATTTTTTTTTTCTTTTTTTTTTTTTTGCGGTACGCGGGCCTCTCACTGTTGTGGCCTCTCCCGTTGCGGAGCACAGGCTCCGGACGTGCAGGCTCAGCGGCCATGGCTCACGGGCCCAGCCACTCCGCGGCATGTGGGATCCTCCCGGACTGGGGCACGAACCCGTATCCCCTGCATCGGCAAGCGGACTCTCAACCACTGCGCCACCAGGGAAGCCCCAGTATGTGGATTTTTAAAAGTAATTGGTTCTATTCTCTCTTAACCTCATCCTTTTTCTGTTGTCTTCTAATTAGTCAAAATCCTTGTGATCTTTCCATATTGCATCATCAGTCACTACTGTATAGAGATCCATAGGATCTCCCTATTCCCATCCTCTAGCCTCACAAGGTCTTGAATATTGGTGGCATGCTTATACCTAAGTTCCTTGGCAGCCAGTGTTTTTATTTCCTGATGGAATCCTCCTTCTGAAGCAAAACTTTTGTAGAAGAAACCAACTTCTCCCTCATTCTGTTATTTTTATTTTAAAAAAATGTTCTCTCACTGAGCCTCTTTCTGGAACAGTTTCAAATCTGTTCCTAAATAATAATGTTTTCTCCTTGATTCTCAGTAGGATTTTCTCCTGAATCACCCTAGTGTAAAAGAGATCTATGATGACATCAATCACCTCAGCCGATTCTACTTAACCTCTTAAGACTGATAATGACTGAATCAATGGTTTAATAATGTGCTATTTTTAAAAGACCAGTTTCATCTTTATTCACAGAAAATTCATTAAAACAAACTTAATCCAACACCAAGATTATTAAACATTTCTTTATATAGAGTATTTGGCCTCTTTGGAGTATGAGTGCAACAGGGGTCGCAGCTTGAGTCTTAGTAGACACGTCTGGCCGGCTTGTAGAAAGAACCCACCAGAAACCTACTTGAATGTGGGCTAAGAAGCATCCTGTGGAGACCTAACCATAAGAGAAGGAGGAGCCAGGCAAAGAAGGGGAGGGATGATTCTGAGTTCAGCAAAGTGGTTGTCACTTAGGTTTAACTCCAGGCCTAACCCCCACTGGACTTACATCTGAACTCTGTAGAGAGAAAGCAGGGCTATCATAAATAAAAACCAAGAGCAGCTTTACTTAAAAACAAGGTGCTGAGGCAAGAGCAGAACTGGCTGGCTACACAATGGCAAGAGAGGAATGAAACATTCTTGCCCACTTCCCAACACAACACACTGAAGCTTTAAGCCTTTGACTCAAAGGGCTTTGTTGCCTTCACTACTGCAAAACACAGTGGGACCTTCAGACATGGTGGCATGCAGTGGTTGTCCAGTGGGTGGTGGCACAGCAGGAAATGCAGCTAGCAGAGCCAGGCCTCTCTAGGAGCATACAGTACACATCCAGGGGCATTCAGAGGTACTTGAGAAGCACAGGCAACTGAGGTTCTGCAGAAGGATCCCCTGCAAGGTGGGGTAGGAGCCCATGGAATTTAGATTTTTATCATTA
Organism: Mesoplodon densirostris; assembly: GCF_025265405.1. Classification (NCBI taxonomy): domain Eukaryota; kingdom Metazoa; phylum Chordata; class Mammalia; order Artiodactyla; family Ziphiidae; genus Mesoplodon; species Mesoplodon densirostris. Next base: position 94,862,800 of record NC_082665.1, on the reverse strand, counting down.
ATGTGACTCCTTTAGTATCCTCAAGCTATGGAAGCCTGGAGAAACATGAATTAAATAAAATTCTGAGATCTATGCTGGGGCAGGAGTAAAGAATGCCTGAAGTGAAATTAAAGAACAACATGACTATGTAGTTTTCTTCATATCAAAACTGGATATTCTGATGGAAAATAAATTTAGACCACAATCTGGCCACAAGTAATATATGCTTTTATATGTTTTGACGGAATAAAAAGCAAATCCAAGCTGTCAACTGGTGACCTAACATCTCCAAAAAACTTGTAAAGCAAATTAATTACAGAATTTATAGTTGCAAGCACATTTTCCCAAGTTCTTCTGGGTTCATGTTTTTTACTTTCAAATCTTGTTAACTTCTAATATACTTATGATGTGGATTTGTTCTTAATGCAGAACACATTTTAATATTCTTGTTTTTGGCAAGATTTTACACAAACATGTTACTTCCAGAAAGTGCCTTAGTAAGAAACGTTAATAGAAACACCTTTATAGTATTCATAGGCATTTAGTCTTATTAATATGGAAATCAGATTTTAAAATCCTATAACTGCTAAAATTAACAAATTAAGAAACTTAACTTTTATTCTTTGTAGTAAATAAGCACTATGGATGGGCATAGAAGATAAAAGAGAAATGAATATTAATTAAAAATTTTACTTTTTATTGATTTTTTAAATTACAAAAAATAGTGTTCTAATTGTAGAATATTTAGAAGAAGTTGAAACACTTTAACAAGAAAACAAACCATAAGACCCATAATCTCAATCTGTTGGAGGTGGCAACTGTTATAATTTTTTGTATTTTCCTATACTTGTTTTATATACATATAGTAAAAAGGGGTTAATATTGTAGTTTTTATATCCTGCTATATTTTCACCAACTATGTTTTCTTAGCTCATTTCTCTAGTAGTTTGGAAGGTACAATTACATTTTTTTCTATTAGTAATTACCTTTCTGTTATTAAAATTTTGAATTTTTTTTTTTTTTTTTCCGGTACGCGGGCCTCTCACTGTTGTGGCCTCTCCCGCTTTGGAGCACAGGCTCCGGACGCGCAGGCTCAGCGGCCATGGCTCACGGGCCCAGCCACTCCGCGGCATGTGGGATCTTCCCGGACCGGGGCACGAACCCGTGTCCCCTGCATAGGCAGGCGGACTCTCAACCACTGCGCCACCAGGGAAGCCCTAAAAATTTGAAATATTTTAATCTCTGCTTAGCAAGGTTTAGAATGTAACTGTATCTATTAATTATCATCTGTGTAAAATGAGAAATCTTTTAGGCTTTTACTGTCCTTACTGTCTCTCCCCACTTCACAATTTTGATTGATGTAATCTGGAATTTAGATCTAAATTACTATTATTTTACATTATCAACTTTTCTTTGAAGATTTTGTTTGTTTGTTTGTTTGTTTTGTTTTGCGGTACGTGGGCCTCTCACTGTTGTGGCCTCTCCCGTTGCGGAGCACAGGCTCCAGACGCGCAGGCTCAGCGGCCACGGCTCACGGGCCTAGCCACTCCGTGGCATGTGGGATCTTCCCAGACTGGGGCACAAACCCGTGTCCCCTGCATTGGCAGGCGGACTCTCAACCACTGCGCCACCAGGGAAGCCCTGAAGATATTTTTGAAATTTGTTTTGTCTTATAAATTATTATTGACAGTTTTCAAGATGTTACTCTAGGTTTAAATAGTTTCCTTTGCTTCCTACAATCTTTTTATTATGGCACTTTTCTTCTGTTATTTTGATCCATCCCTAGGTTGGCTGGACTGTATCCCTAAACTGTGAGTATAATACCTTCCCAGAACTGGCTAATAGGAGAATACTGGTCTTTCCTACAAATGACCTCTTGACCAAGTACAACATTCTTTTTCTCCCAAGTTTGGAAGCCAGTCTTCGTTTACTGCTGGTATTTGGTTCTCTGGGGGAGAAGTCAATGATTTTTCTTCCCTTGGGGCAGTGGTTCTCAACACTGGCTGCACATTCAAATCACTGGGGGAGATTTTTAAAAATATCAATGCCAAGGCTCCTCCCAGAATAATGAAATCAGAATGCTTAAAGATGGGGCCCAGATACTAGTATTATTTAAAGTCTTACCCATGATTTTAATGCACTGCTGCAGTTGAGAACTACTGCTTAAGAAATAAGCTGTTTTTTCTTGCCTCAATGCTTCTAGAGGTTTTTTTCTTCTCCTTAGATTTTGTAACATTCAACAGGATATATCAAGGTGCCTATGCCTCTTCGATACTGCCTGGTAAACTTTAATTCTACAAACTCAGCAATTTCCTCCTATTATTCCTTTGACTATTGCTTCCAACACATCCGTTCTATTTTCTCTTTTTCGTATTCTTAGGACCTGTTGATTGGATTTCCTGCATCTCTCCCTTATATTTCCCTTATTTTCTCTCATCATTTTATCACTTTGTCCTTATGATGTCAGTGTGAATTTCATATTTCTTTTTGGTATTTGGCCTGCTATCTATGGCCTTTAACAACATTTGTAATTCTATGGTTTTGTTTGTCATTTCCATACAATCTGCATTGACCAATGTTAGCAAGAACACTGCTAAGTCAGTTTGGCAAGAATCCCCCACCCTCCATATCTGATCCCCCTCCATATCTGATCGGGTTCCTCACCCTACCTCACCCCTCCAGGTGATATATGATCACCTGGCCTGAGTTCAGCTAGAATCCAGTTAGGTCAGTTCAGCCAGAATCCCCCATTACCCCTGATATTCCCTCTTAGTCATTTTCCATCCACTGACCTCCATCCTGCTTCTTTGACCATAAATCCCCACTTTTCCTTGTTTTTTTAAATTAATTAATTTATTTATTTTTGGCTGCATTTGGGTCTTTGTTGCTGTGCGCAGGCTTTCTCTAGTTGCAGCGAGTGGGGGCTACTCTGTTGAGGTGCACGGACTTCTCACTGCAGTTGCTTCTCTTGTTGCAGAGCACGGGCTCTAGGCACGTGGGCTTCAGCAGCTGTGGCTCACAGTCTCAGTAGTTTTGGCCCACAGGCTCTAGAGCGCAGGCTCAGTAGTTGTGGTGCACGGGCTTAGTTGTTCCGCGGCATGTGGGATCTTCCTGGACCAGAGATTGAACCCGTGTCCTCTGCAGCGGCAGGCAGATTCTTAACCACTGCACCACCAGGGAAGTCCTCCCACTTTTCCTTGTTGTATTCAGACTTGTTGTATTCAATCTCTCTCCTCTACCTCAAAACACCATTGTAGTAGTCTCCCTGAATAAAATCTGCTTTTCTATTTTTTAACAAGTATCAAGAATAATGTTTTTCTTTAACATATTCTCAGTTTAAGTTTACAAAGCAATTAGTACTGGTTCTGGGTCTTTTGGGGTCATAGACACTTTTAAGAACTTGATTCAATTTGGATCCTATTCCCAGAAGAATGGCTACATCATAAAATTTGCAGGTAACTTCACAGACCAACTCTTCAGATCTCTGTGATCCCTACATGAAGGCTCATGAACCCCTATGATAGATTCCTGGTCTAAATGAAGTTCAATCTATACTGACTTATAATCAAACAGAAGGTGAAAGAGATTGGCTCAGAAATTGAGTGTGTGTTCCTGTACACATGTTACGTCCATATGAAAAGGTGGTACCTCCACTGTTCTAGACTGGGTTTGATGAAACCTCTTTAAAAGGTTTTAGTGGTGTTCTGAAGGGGTGTCTGTCACTTATTTTCCAGTCATTCACTCTTGCCCTTTAGGTGTAATCAGCTGTATAATAGGTAGCAGAAACCACTTGGATTTTCTAGCAAGTACCCTTATATCCCCATCTTCTAAGTTTTACTTAGAAATTTAAAATACGATGGTTCTAGCAAGAAAAGGAGCATCACTCTTTTTAATACAAGTGTACAACCGCCACATCCCAATTCTGATATATCACCAAGTGGATTTGCTCTTTCTGCCCTCTCACCTTTTTCTCTCCATGTATTATGTTTAGCCTTCTAATATAGCTAAGGAGACACCAGAGAAAAAATTATTTTCCTTCCTTTGTGGGTAAACAATATTTTTTCTGCCTGGATTCTGCCTTTATTTTACCTTGAAATTCAAACTTTGACCAGGATATGTCTAGATGAAGATTTCTATTCACTTACTCATTTTTTTCCTGGTATTTAAGAAGCTATGTTGATCTGCAGGTTAAAATTTACCTTCACCTTATAAATGTTTTCTTTTTTTGTGTTCTTAGATATTGTTCTTCTCCTATTTGTTCAGATCATTTTTTTCCAAAACCACCATTATCCACACAATGACTCTTCACTCTTCATGTACCACATCTCTCTCTCTCCAAATGCACATCTTACTTATCTGTTTTCCCTATCTTATTCACTAGGGGAAAATACATCAAGCTTATCAACTTTATTAATGATTCAGTTTTTTACATTGTCAGTTCTGCTCTCCACTGCTTCTAATGAAGAACAAAATCTCACAATGGCATAATTAACTTCAAAATGCTCTTTCTGCTCAGTGCTTTGTGACCACCTGGAGGGGTGGGATAGGGAGAGTGGGAGGGAGACGCAAGAGGGAGGGGATATAGGGATATACGTCTGCATATAGCTGATTCACTTTGTTATAAAGCAGAAACTAACACAACATTGTTAAGCAATTATACTCCAATAAACATGTTTTAAAAAATGATCTTTTGGGCTTCCCTGGTGGCACAGTGGTTGAGAGTCCGCCTGCCGATGCAGGGGACATGGGTTCGTGCCCCGGTCCGGGAAGATTCCACATGCCGCGGAGCAGCTGGGCCCGTGAGCCATGGCCGCTGAGCCTGTGCGTCCGGAGCCTGTGCTCCGCAGTGGGAGAGGCCACAACAGTGAGAGGCCCGCGTACCGCAAAAAAAAAAAAAAACATCTTTCTATCTCTCATCTAACTCCCTCCTCAACTCTGTCCAATTTATCTTTTATCCCTCATTTCCAAGCATACATATATTTTTTTAAATTAAGAGCATAATACAGATGCATCTAAAAGTTTGTTTCTAAACTATATACGTTTCTTTGATCTGATTTTCCTCTACCTTTTGCATGCTGTGTTTTCCTTCCTTTATACTACAAATTCTTTGTGGGGTTATGGCTAAATCTGGTAGTTGTTCCCCAATATCTATTTTCCCTTTGGCCCTAGTAATAGAACTCTGTTTTTTAGCTGGGCACCTGGCACCTGAAATAAAACCTACATCTCCCAGACTCCCTTGTAGCTGGGTGTGCTCATAAAACTAAATTTCACCCAGTGGGAAGTAAGTGGAAGTGCTCTGTGTAACTTCTGGGAAGTGTCTCTAAATGGAATGGAGAATGTCCTTCGTTGTCTTTTCTTGTAGCTGGAATGCAGATATAATGATTATAGCTCAAGTAGCCCCCTTGGACAGTGGGATAAAAACCATGTGCCAAGAATGGCAGAACAGTAAGATAGAAGGAACACACTGAGCAGCACCAAATCAGGCCTGGACTGTCTACCTCTGGACTTCTTTTAGGTTACGGTGAAATAAATTCTATCTTATTTAAATTACTATTATTTGGGGTTTTCTGTCACAACCAAACCTAGTCCTATCTGTTATGGGATTTCTGCTTACTTATATTTCAACAGTGTAATTCTTTATTTCCTCCAGAAACCAGAAGCCAGGTGAGGGGATTCTTTTTTTTTTTAAGTCTTTTCACTCTTTTTCTTAAAAATACTTTTAGGGACTTCTTAAAAAAATTATTTTTCCTTTTTCTTTCTTTCTTTCTTTTTTCTTTCTTTCTTTTTTTTTTTTTTGGCTGCATGTCATGGCTTGAGGGATCTTAGCTCCCCTACCAGGTATTGAACTTGAGCCCCAGCAGTGAAAGCGCTGAGTCCTAACCACTGGACCACCGGGGAATTCCCCTCAAATCTTAAAAGAAGTCATGTGGCTAGTTCCTTAATCTAACAATCTCAGGGATCCGGGCCATGTGCCGTCTTGGAAAGGAAACTTCCTCTCCATCATTTCCTTCCTTTTTTAACAGAAGTGTAACTTACATAATTTGCATTAAATATTTTACATATATATGTAAATACATGTTATATTTATGTGTATGTGTATACACACACACACACACACACACACACACACACTTACATAACACTGTGCAGATCTAGAAATAGACTATTTCCTACCACTCAGCAGACTTCTTTCTGCCCCCTCCAAGTCACAACCCCTTGCTCTTCTGAGCTCTATCAGAGTAGATTTTATGGCTTTGGATGTCACACAAGTAAAATCATATAGTATGTACATGTGGCAGCCATGGAGCTATGTCACTCAGCTCTCCCTTTCAGAGAGAACCTGCCACAAGGAGTCAGTTAGCTGACAGTCTCCAGATGTGACTGCTTCAGGATCTGCCTCAGCTTTTGAGTCAAGATCATGTACTTTCTGGGTAGTGCCAGTTGATGACTGAGCATGGTGGTACAAGGGTTTGCCATTTCTGGCTATGACAGACCCATCTATGGGTAATCTTGTGTTGAAGCTCCTGACTGAGCTGGCCAAGATTTTCCCAGAGCTGCACTACAGGCTGAGGCTCTTTCTAGACAACTTTCCATCCTTCCTTCACTAAATGTCAGGCCTGAAGGCTTTCCCCGCCCACTCCTATTCCCAGCAAATCTTCTGCACCTCTAACTCAATCTTGGCAACTGCTTCTTGATGGACCCAACCAACATTCTACTCTTTTAAGTCTGTTTTCTTTTGCTTAACGTTATGTTCAGACTAATCCTTTTTTTTTTGCATACAGCAGTCGTTTTTTCTTTTTCATATGGATGTGAATATTCTAAATTATATATACTTTTGGCTTCACAAATAAAGCTGCTATGACCATCCTTGCGCATGTATTTTGATAGATACAAGTACTTGTTTCGGTAGGGTATATACCTAAAAGTGGAATTCTGGGCCATAGGGTATAGATATATTTTAGTAGACACTGTCAAACATTTTTCTAAATTGATTTTTTAAAAATCAGTTTACATTCCTACCAACAATTTATGGGAGTTCCAGTTGCTCTTCATCTTTGCCAACACTTCATATCGTTAGCTACTTCCTTTTCTCCTAACTGATAATGTTTACGCATATTGTTTATTTATCTATTAACTTTTCTAAAGTCACTGTTAAAGTATTTTACCCATTTTTAGTTCATTTTTCAGTTTTATTCTTTTATTTGATCTTATTCTTTATGTAGGCTGAATATGAATCCTTTGTCAGTTATATCTACTACAAATACCTTCTACCAATCTGTAGTTTGCCTTATCACTCTCTTAATATTGTCTTTTAATAAACGTAAATTATTTGTTTTAATAAAGTTAAAATTTTCAATCTTTTATTTTTTGGCTAATGTTTTTGGTATCCTATTTAAGAAATTTTGCTCTAACAAAAATCATGAAGATGTGCTTTCCTCTAGAAAATTTATTGGTTTACTTTTCACATTTACATCAATGACCCATCTCAAATTAATTCTTACATATTGTGCGAGGGTGAGGTCAACATCTGAAAAAAATAGCCATCTAAATCCAATTTATAAAGTTTTTTGTTTTTGCTTTTGTTTTTTTGTATTTTGCGAAAGGGCTGTGCTATTGACAGATTTTGTAGTGTAATTCCTATCTAGGGCTTCTGTAAACACCCCCAAGCTCACTGCTAGTGTGTGATACAGCTGCCCAGATCAAAGTCTCTAGCCAGGTGCCCATTGCATCAGCAAAGATGCTGCTAGTGATAGCCTGCTGCTTGAGGGAGCCACTTAGGCCTCGCTTTCACGCTCAGCTCCACAGAGGCAGTGAAGGTCTCCAAAGCTCGGGGAAACCATCCAGTAACACAACTATTGCCACCATGCATGGGCTTTCTGCCTGAAACATTTACCATTGTTTGCTACCTTTGCTACCCTCAAACTCATTCAATTTTCAAGAGCCAAAAGAACCACTGACCGGTCTTGTAGTCAGCCTCCGGGTCTCATCCCTCCAGGTCAAGCTGCTCCTTGGTGACTGGCAAATTGGCCCTGGATGTCCTTTAATCTGGTCCCAACTGCACAGGATTTAGAAGAAATTCTTTGAAGTGTCTGGCATTTGTATGGTTTCCTTCTCTAGCTTCCAGTACTGATTTGGGGTTTTACATATTTTAAAATTTTCTAGGTCATTTTGGATGGGACTGGGAGGCAGGTGGTTCAAATATGTGCTCTCAGACTCCCATATTTCCCCTGAAATGTAGTAGGATGTTTTTTACTTTTAGTCATGTGGGGACTGTGGAGAAAATTCTTTATTTCTATGAGAAAATAGTATTTATTTTTAATAGTAAACTATTTATTAATATTGGCAATATGTATTTAATACTCATTTATGCACATATTTGTCATATATTTCACTCGTCTTTTTTTTCTAGGCACTTTTTGAAATGTAATTGGGATCCTGTTGTATATCAAATTTTATGTATTACTTATAAAACTTTTTATTGTAATATGAGCATTTCTCCATGTTATTGATAACTTTTCCTTTATATATGTGTTATAATCCAATTTCTCTTTGTTATATGTGAACACATATCTGTATTTGTTTGTATAGACACAGGAAAAACTGTGGAAAGATGCACTAGACTGTAAACAGTTAGGGGTGTGGATCTTACAGCAGGAGAGGAAGAGCATTACTTTTACTTCATAAACTTCAATATTGTTTAAAATGTTACCACAAAATGCTTTTTAAAATAAAAATGTTCTTTGTTTCTTTAATTTCTTAATTCAATGAATATATCGTATTTTAGTACCCATGTTGCTATTTATGTAGTTTCTATTTTTCTTATGATGTAAATGTCTTTGTTCTTAAAGCTTCATGCACACACACACACACACACACACACACACACACTCCTTAGGATTTATTCCTGGAAATAGAATTAGTCCATAAGAACATTTACAAGTAATCATTTTCCAAAATATTTTTTCACTTTCTATTTACAAGCAGAATATAAAATGACCCTGTTTCAACTATAATTAGGTTTGGCAGTTTAAAGAACTTACAATGGCAAAAAATAAATAAAGTCACTGTAATAGCCACTTCAAAAAAATTTAAAAATTAAAACCTAGCCCTAAAATTAAATTAGCACTAACAGTGGCTAAAATACGTAAGGTTAACTATATATATGTATATATATATATATTTTTTTTTTGGCGGTACACGGGCCTCTCACTGTTGTGGCCTCTCCCGTTGCGGAGCACAGGCTCTGGACGCACAGGCTCAGCGGCCATGGCTCACAGGCCTAGCCGCTCCGCGGCATGTGGGATCTTCCTGGACCGGGGCACAAACCCGTGTCCCCTGCCTCGGCAGGTGGACTCTCAACCACTGTACCACCAGGGAAGCCCAAACAATATTTTTTATATAAGACCCACAAAGCCCTTGTATTTTGTTAAGTCCAGAGGTAGGATGATATGGTGTTTCATGAAATCATTAGGCATCCAGCTTCTCTGTATGTTTCACTGTGGCTGCCATCCTCAAGGTCACAATGATTGCTGGAGCTCCAGCCATTGCATCCCCATTCCAGACAGCAGGAAAGAGGAGGAGGGACACCAGTAATTATTCCTCTCTGAGTCTATTTTCCTAAGGGACCTATTTTGAAGTCCAGCAATGCTTTGACATTTCAATGGCTTTATCTTAGCCATAAGGTCACACTTAACTACAAGGGAGGCTGGAAAATATATCCTTCTGTTAGAGCACATTACTGCCTCAAATAAAGCCAGGATTCTGTTACTAGGTAAAAAGGGGAGATGGACAATATATAGAAAACTGGCAAGCTCTGCTGAACCACTGTATCTACAATTCTACTCATTATAATTAAATGTTTTCTGGTTTAAATTTCAGCTTTTTGTTGTTATTAGTGAGGTTTTATATTTATATACATACATATATGTTGCACATAAAGTTCTCCAGGATGCAGATCCTGAAATGGAAATTTGTGAACAGAAGAGTTCTTGGGGTCAATACCTGTGGGGGAAGGGAAGAAAGCAGGACTGGACAGGGGGAGAAGCTGGGCTGAGAGGCAGTCTCAACAAGTGTTTCAGATAAGCCAGAGAGAATTCTGAAGCTGGGACATCTCTTCAGAATTGTTCCAAGTTGGGGTGATGGGAACAGGCTTTTATACCCTACACCGACCAGTCATTGAATGAAGGGTGACTGAGTAAAGGGAGCATGCCCATGGGTGAGGCAGCTTTCTTCAGCCAAGGTAATTCCTAAAGCTGAGAGAGTAAATCCCTTAGTCCAGAAGGGTAATTCAGGTGGGGCAATTTCATTTCCTCTTTCGTAACTTGTCTTTTCATTTCCTTTGCTCATTATCATAACCTAACATTAAATTTAAAAAGCAACATATAAAACTTCAATGTTCCTTTTGGTTAAATATTCCCTGTTTTGATCTGCGCATCAAAACACTCAAGAACTGCCTATCTAGATTTTACACATGTTAAGATAAATGCCACATTTGCTTCAAATTTCTGTCTCTCTTTTTAAAAAGGAAACAAATCTGTATCTACACAACTAAAAAGTCCCACCTCCAATCCCTTCCCACCTTCTCTCTCCAGAAATAACTACTGTCCTGTTTGTATACCTCCCATGCGTGTTTTTATACTTTTAGCACAGATATGTAGCCAATGACTAACTTTTACAACTTAATAGATTATTAACATTTTAATAAATAATTTAATATTATTAATGAAATTTCAAAATAAACAGAACATTATATTTATGAATATTACATCTAAATTTTCTTGCAAATCATAATAGAAAAGTATTTCTTCATGGAGCTACATTTGTTGGTTCAATTCTCATTGTTTTTTGTTTTCAGGTTTTTTTTGGCCGTGCTGTGCTGCATGCGGGATCTTAATTCCCCGACCAGGTATTGAACCCGCATGCCCTGGAGTGGACGCACTGAGTCTTAACCACTGGACGGCCAGGGAAGTCCCTCAATTCTCACTGTTATCCACATCCCTGACTCTATTAGAAAATTCTGAAAATTTTTCACTTGGCAGAAGCACCAAAGAGAGTGAAAGAAATCACTTTAGAGGGCTTCCCTGGTGGCACAGTGGTTAAGAATCCATCTGACATTGCAGGGGACACGGGTACGAGCCCTGGTCTGGGAAGATCCCACATTCCATGGAGCAACTAAGCCCGTGTGCCACAACTCCTGAGCCTGAGAGCCACAACTACTGAAGCCTGTGTGCCTAGAGCCCGTGCTCTGCAACAAGAGAAGCCACTGCAATGAGGAGCCCACGCACCACAACAAAGAGTAGCCCCCGCTCGCCACAACTAGAGAAAGCACACGCACAGCAACAAAGACCCAACACACCCAAAAATAAATAAATAAAATAAATAAATTTAAAAAAAAAGAAATCACTTTAGAGGTCAATGAACAAATCATACTCAACCTCTTCCACAATTCCTCTCCTCAACCTCAAACCAAGAGGAGTTGGAGTGAGGTGAGTAGTGGGGAAGCATGAACCATTCTGTATTTGTTAAAAAGCAAGGGTTTATGACCAAGAAAAAAAAGAAAAGACTCAAATTACTAAAATTATAAATGAAAGAGGGACCATTACTACTGACCTTATGTAAGTTAAAAAGGATTAGAAGGGAATACAATGAATACTCATATGCCAACAAATTAAATAGCCTAAGTGTAATTGACAAATTCATAGAAAGGCACAAACTACTAAAGCTGACTCAAGAAGAAAATGAAAATTTAAATAGACTTATAACAGCAAAGAATTCACCAATGAAGCCATCTCTCAAAACATCATTGGAAGAAATTAAAGAAGATAAAAATAAATGGAAAAATATCTTGTGCTCTTGGATTAGAAAACTTAATATTGTTATGGCAATAATGTCCAAATTGATCTACAGACTCAATGCAGTCCTTATCAAATTCCCAGCTGTATTTTTTGGTTTTGTTTTTATTTATATATTTTTTTCAGAAAAAGCTGTGTGGTACTAGCATAAGGTAGATATATATAGATCAATGAAACAGAACTGAAAATTCAGAAATAAACCTTTGTATTTATGGTCAATTGATTTTTTGACTAGGATGTCAAGATAATTCAACAGGGAAGGAAAAACCTTTTCCAAAAATGGTGATGGGATAATTAAAAATTCTCATGTAAAAGAATGAAGTTGGATAGGAAATACAAATATAAAAATTGTAGCAAATACAAAAATTAAGTCAAAATGGATTAAAGAAAAAACAAACAAAGGGACTCAAGGAAACTTCTGGAGGTGATGGACATGTCTATTACCTTGATTGTGGTAACGGTTTCATGGGTGTATGCTTATGTCCAAACTCATAAAATTGTATATATTAAATATGAGCAGTTTTTTTGTGTATCAATTACACCTCATTAAAGATTTTTTTTTTCTTTTTTTGCGGTACGCGAGCCTCTCACTGTTGTGGCCTCTCCCGTTGTGAAGCACAGGCTCCGGACGCGCAGGCTCAGCGGCCATGGCTCACAGGCCCAGCCGCTCCACGGCATGTGGGATCTTCCCAGACCAGGACATGAACCCGTGTGCCCTGCATCGGCAGGTGGACTCTCAACCACTGCGCCACCAGGGAAGCCCCATTAAAGATGTTTTTAAAAAATGGATTGAAAACCCAAATGTAAGAATAATGCTATAAAATTTAGTAGAAATCATAGGTGTAAATCTTTGTGACCTTTGATTAGGCAATGGTATCTTAGATATGACACCAAAATGTACAAACTACCTAAAAACATAGATAAATTGAACTTCATCTAAAGTGGAAATTTTGTGGGTGAAAGAGCATTATCAAGATAGGAGGGTGGGAGGGAGGGAGATGCATGAGGGAAGGGATGTGGGAACAGATGTATATGTATGACTGATTCACTTTGTTATAAAGCAGAAACTAATTTAAAAAATTAAAAAAATTTAAAAAAAAGATAGTGAAAAGACAACACATAGAAGGGGAAAAATTATTTGCAAATGATATATCTGATAAAAGTTTAGTGTCCAGAATATATAAAGGACTCTTACAGCTCAACAATTAAAAGGAACAAATAACCCAATTAAAAAAGAAGTACAGTATCTGAGTAGCTAGGTCTCCAAAGAAGATATACAAATGGTCAATAAAAGGATGTGGAGAAATTGGAACACTCATACATAGGACTTTAAAATGGTGTGGTTACTTAGGAAAACAGCTTGGCAATGATTTAAATGGTTAAACGCAGAGTTATGATCCAGTAATTCTACTCATAGGTGTACACCCATGAGAAATGAAAACATATGTCCACTTGTACACAAATGTTCACAGCAGCATTATTCGTAAAAGCCCCAAACTGGAAACAATGCAAATGTTCATCAGCTAATGAATGGATAAACAAAATGTGGCCTATCAGCTGAATATTATTCCGTCATTAAAAGTAATGAAGTACTAGGGGGCTTCCCTGGTGGTGCAGTGGTTGAGAGTCTGCCTGCCTATGCAGGGGACATGGGTTCATGCCCCAGTCCGGGAAGATCCCACATGCCGCGGAGCGTCTAGGCCCGTGAGCCATGGCCACTGAGCCTGCGCGTCCGGAGCCTGTGCTCCACAACGGGAGAGGCCACAACAGTGAGAGGCCCACGTACCGCAAAAAAAAAAAAAAAAAAAAAAAAAAAAAAGTAATGAAGTACTGATAAATACTACAATATGACTGGACCTTGAAAATATTATGGCAAGTGAAATAAGCCAGTCATAAAAGGCCACATAGTATATAATTCTACTTATATAAAATGTTCAAAATAGACAAATCCAAAGAGACTGAAAGTAGCTTAGCTGTTGCCAGTGGCTGAGGGTGGAGGGAATGGGGAGTGACTGCTGATGGGTCTGGGATTTCTCTTTGGACAATAAGCATGGTCCAGAATTAGACAGTGGTGATGGTTGTACAACTTTGTGAATTTACTAAAACCCACTGAATTTTACATTTTAAGAAGGTTAATTTTATGGTATGTGAATTATATCTGAATTAAAATAAAAAAGTGAGCACCTAGAACGATGTTGTAGAAAGGCATTCAGGAACTTTCTCTCCATAAGAAGCTATCCTGTAATAACCCATGCAATAGAATTACAATTTTGTTTCAAAATGGTATAGGATGTTCATTTAGATTCCTTCAGGTAGTATTTTGTGTTGAAATCCCACCATAATAAAAGAAGAAAATTAGAGTCAACTTGGAGATAGTTAGCTCCATTACCTGATACAGTCAATCCCCCATTGCATGAGTGTAAATGTGGTTTTGACTTTGAGACCTTTGAGGCATTAAGATAGAAAAAGTAATTCATTATTAAAATTAAGGTCACCAGTTCGACTTCAAATCTTTGTGACTAAATTTCTACTTTCCTTGAACTTCATGTTAACTCAAATGTTCATTTTTTTTATTTCTTTATCCTCCAGTGTTCTCATAAGGTTTCTTTCAACAGAATAAATCAGATTATAAATGATTCTGTGTGCATGTAAAAAAAAAAGTATAGAAAAAATAAAAACCAGAAGGATATATTCAGCAACGCTAACCTCTGGACTGTTCATCTTTTAAATTATCTTTTTCATACTTATTCTCAATAATAGGCCCAAGCTTACATTACATTATGTAAAGAAATGGAAAAATAAAAATGAAAACAAACAAAAAAATCCCAAAACATGGTTGCTAGGAGCTTTCTCTGAGTGGTAGGCAGGGCAGAGGTAAGTAATTGTTTTACAGACCCCATTCCACTTACAGAAACAGTTGGTAATGATAGAAATCTCTGCCTAAAAATTAAAGTTGACCTAAGTATAAATCTGTGAATTCACAGTGCCTGTCAGTTTTCTCTTTGTTTTTTTTTTTTTATGTAGTTAGGAATAAAGATCAGGGGTGAATGGGTCTTCTGTCTGAGCAATACTGGTAGCAGGCAGTGTCTATGTCACCTGTAAACCCTTCAGCCACAGCCCAGAAGTTGGAGACTGAAGAAAAGAAAAGAAAAATGGCATTGGATAAAAATGTAAAGGTCTATTTTCAGGGTTTATTTCAGGATAATCTTTGTAGATTCACAGAGCATTTAGAAAGATTTTTTTCCATTTAATATGATTTAGATTAGACAGAATAATCTCTAAGAATTATTACTTGTCTTTCAGAAGTGTGTGGGTGAGTGTTTTACCCACAGGGCACCAGAGTCAAGATCAGAAGACCACAAAGAGAATGAGGAGTCTTGCCTTCACTTGACCCTCCCAGAGGGACCCTTGAAAATACTGGGAAATAGATCAGCAAAGGTCATCTGGATTACTGTTGTTCTAGACAACAATTCTATAATGATTATTCTAGGTGAAATTATTCAGATTTTGAGAACTAGACTCCTGCCAATTATAGTGTCCCACAGATTGTTCTGGTTGTTGGTCAAGACATACTATGTGGCCAGGAGGTTAGGGTTTCTTTAAATGAATGAAGAGTCTTTTTTGTGAAGAACTGAAATTTGACTCTTACTAGGAAAGGGAGAGAGTAGAGTGGTGATCCCAAGACAACAAAGCCCGGCCCAGAACCGAGGCATGCCATGCCCATGAGCAGAGCTCCACAAGAGGTTTCCTTTTTCAATTTGGACTCTGAAAACAGTTATATGTCATATGCATGGCTTTAACTTAGTTTTAATTTTTGGATAGGTAATAAACAACGAGTACAAAATTGAAAAGCTACACAAAGGCTACACAGGGAAAGGAGGTCTTCCCCACTGCCCCTTCAGGCACCAAGAGACATCTGCTCTGATCAACCTAAAACCTTTAATAGAGCACGTTATACCCCCCAGCCTCGTTCAATGGTGCGATGAGGAACTGAGGGTTGAGGCAGTGAAGGAAAAGGTAGCCTTCCAGCCCACCCCCTCCTCTGAAGCCAGCGTGGCGGTGGCAGCATGATTTGGGCCAGGCTGGGGGAGATGGCTGTCCAGGGGTCTGAGATGGTGCCGAACACCAGAGCGAGCAGAAGACCACGGCACGGTCTGGAGGAACGCTGAAGAGCACAGTGAAGACGAAGGCTGCAGTGCTCACGGACACTACTCTGATGTGAGGCTCAAACTCTGTGACTCCGAATGGACAACTGAAAATGTCCCTGAAGGAGAGGGGCAGGAGGGAAAACCTCATCCTGTTCTTACAAGAATGGAGGACAGCCAATCGACAAATGTGTGGATCAAATCAGGAGCTGCTCTCCTCTCTCCCCGCGTCCTGCCACACACACACAAACACTTTTAAGCCATAAGGGTACAAAATATTTTTTTTCTTCCCCTACAATCTGCGGTTTTTCTTGGATCTCTCTGTGCTCTTCCACCGTCCTTTCACCTTGTTCTCCCTGCTGTTTTGCCCCCCACCCCCTTATTAGGCCAAGATTTGTACTTTATGACAGTATCATTTATTTTTACCCTATGAAGAGTGTAATTTTGATAGGAAAGAGTGTTCTCATTTGACTGTCAAATGATATAATTTTGTGACTATTTAAGGCAAGTCATTTAACCTCTCTGAACCTTAATTCCCACATCTGTGAAACTGATGAGTACTTACATATTTCCCAGCCTTGCTGAGTAAAGCAATTATAAAACACTCAGCAATGTAAAAAATAATATACACAGGTTTGTTCATCAGTCTGTTCTCTGCACTTCAGACCTTTGCTGTAAAGAAAACTACCGATTCCTGCTTCGAGCATTATGCGTGCTGCAGACTGGGAGCTCCTAGGAAAGATCTCAGTGCAGAACTAGCCCTGGAGAAGACACATTTTTGGAGACTGCTGGTCTCACGATAAGGGTGGAAGTCTACAAGAAACTGTTGCTTCCAAGAAAGAGAGAAAAGGAAAAGAGGGACTAAGAGCTGTGGCTTGGAGGAGCAGACCACCAAGAGGAGAGGGTGGCAGCAGTTCTATTTAAAAACTGAGGGCTTCCCTGGTGGCGCAGTGGTTGAGAGTCCGCCTGCCGATGCAGGGGACACGGGTTCGTGCCCTGGTCCGCGAAGATCCCACATGCCGCGGAGCGGCTGGGCCCGTGAGCCATGGCCGCTGAGTCCAGAGCCTGTGCTCCGCAACGGGAGAGGCCACAGCAGTGAGAGGCCCGCGTACCGCAAAAAACAAAAAAACAAAAAAACCCTGAGAGCTGGGCTGGCCTCAGTGTGAGGAAGGAGAGCCTGGGACTTTGTGCTGAGACAAGAGCCTCAACAGGATCAAATGACTTGCAGTAACCTTAGAACACATTTCCTTTATGAGGAATATCCATGTAAGGTCAAATCCTTATAACTGCATAAGTCACCTAACCTTATAAGGCTAAATGAAAAAAGCTGAAATCAAAACTGTACATCTATGATCACAATTTCATGTATAGGGGATTTTTATTATTTTTATTATTTTTCCTATATTCCAAATTTTCTATAATTGGTATATTCAATTATATAATCAGGAAAAATGAGTTAAAATCATTTTATAATGGAAGCAATCTAATAGCCCCAAATATATAAATGGTAACGTAATTATGGTACTTTAAGAAACATTTAAAAAGATAAAATAAAGGATATAAAAACCAATAAGAAAACTTGACTATTCTATAACAAATATAACAAAAAGCATGTACAGTATAATTAAAACTATTTAAAAATATAAGCACTAGAAGGGAATATACAAAAGTATATAAGTTTTTAGTCATCGGCAAAGCCCATTAATAATTCCCAAGGTAAAAACAGAATGTGGGTAATAAAATCTAACCTTTTTTCTTTTCCTCTAGGCTTCGTCTAGTTTCACTTGCTCATACGGTGTCACGCACAGAGGCCTCACACTTGGCACTTCAGACCAGAGTTCCTTGTGCAAAATGGCTGCGGGCGACACCTCAGCTGGGAGGGTGGACGGGGAGCCGTGTGCAGAAGCGCTGAGCAGGGCACCTCAATCCAAGATGGTGGCGGCAGGCCGTGTGCGGAGACGCTGCACTACGATCCAGTGAACGGCAGGAGCAGCACAGCTGCGCCCCTCCCGCGAGAACTCCCCCGCCTCCAATGAGATCCTTATAAAGCAGCCCGGCCCACTAGAGTGAGCGCTCCCACCTCTCCATTCTGGAATCAAAGAGTAAAGCTTCCCTTTGCTTCTAAACCAAAGGCGGTCTCATTCTGTTGGCTCAAACAACACTGGGCAGGGACTTCTCTGGTGGCGCAGTGGTTGGGAGTCCATCTGCCGAGGCAGGGGACACGGGTTCGTGCCCCCGTCCGCAAAGATCCCATACGCCGCAGAGCGGCTGGGTTCGTGAGCCATGGCCGCTGAGCCTGCGCGTTCGGAGCCTGTGCTCCGCAACGGGAGAGGCCACAGCAGTGAGAGGCCCGCGTACCGCAAAAAAAAAAAAACCCAACAACAAACAACACTGGGCAGAAGGACCCTGTTGGGGACCCACTCAGGAAGGTTCAGTAATACTTTCTGAAGGTTTTTTAAAAGTATGAGCGATTTAGATTTTTTTTCTAATTAAGCATTCTTCAATGTTGTTTCATTACTTTAAAACTTAAATATAATACAAAGGAATACAAAAAAATACTTTTTTTTTTTTCAGTATTCCTGGGCACTGAGGACAGCTATGAACAAAAGTGTAAATCCAGAGTACGAATCGTTCATCCGGAATGCTGTGACGCAGGAGTGGTGGGAGCTAGAGGTGGTGTCGACCAAGAGGAGGGAGTCTGAGGCCGAGGATGGAGGGTGCAGGGGCTTCCAGCTTCTTTCTTGGGACCCACAAGGATGAGATGGGCTGCGTGATCTAGGAGAGTGGGCTATATCCTATGAAGTTGGGGGGCTCATGTTGTTCTCCTAATGTATTTACTTTTTGTAATCCTCAAGACTTTAATAAGATCTGGTTCAAACACACTGACCTCTTTCCTCTTGAGCAAAAAAGATCTCTGGAGATTCTTGGGGACAGCCATGCTCCACGGGCTAGAATGTAATGCAAAGAGAAACTGCAAGAAGATGAATCTCCTGGAAGTGCAGCAAGTGGAGGCAGGAGCTCTTGACTCAGTCTTTCTGAGTTGGGAAAGTGTCCCCCACCATCAAGATCTGGAAGCTTCAGTGCTTTATTTTTGCTCTGGTTGCAGGCATTTCCCATCAGCAGTCAGGCAGCTTGGAGGCGGGGTGGGAGGTGGGAGAGGAGTAGGAGGCCAGGAGCCCCAGGATAGTGTACCTGTCGCTGTGGTCTGAGGTTGCTAACTGTAGCTGTTAAGTGACCAGCGTTCCTTACCAGGCTTCAGTTCTGTCCACTTTCAAAATGACACCCAAACGGTTCAACTTCTTCAAAGCCCCACTTTTTTTTTTAACATTTTTATTGGAGTATAATTGCTTTACAATGGTGTGTTAGTTTCTGCTTTACAACAAAGTCAATCAGTTATACATATACATATGTTCCCATATCTCTTCCCTCTTGCGTCTCCCTCCCTCCCACCCTCCCCATCCCACCCCTCTAGGTGGTCACAAAGCACCGAGCTGATCTCCCTGTGCTATGTGGCTGCTTCCCACTATCTATCTACCTTGTGTTTGGTAGTGTATATATGTCCATGCCACTCTCTCACTTTGTCCCAGCTTACCCTCCCCCCCCCCATATCCTAAAGTCCATTCTCTAGTAGGTCTGTGTCTTTATTCCTGTCTTACCCCTAGGTTCTTCATGACATTTTTTTTCTTAGATTCCATATATATGTGTTAGCATATGGTATTTGTCTTTCTCTTTCTTACTTACTTCACTCTGTATGACTGACTCTAGGTCCATCAGCCCCACTTCTTCAAGGCAAGGTAGAAGAGGTCATATCTCAGTGGCATTCTCAGAGATGATTTTTTCACCTCCAGAACCAGTTGTTCACTAAATTGTTACTTCCTAACTAGCTCTTTCACCTACCCCCAAATCTCCATTCCTGCCACCACTGCCTGAGTTGCTCCATAATTTTATCTAGATTATTGCAGTAGACTGGAAATTGGTTTCCCTGCCTCTGTTCTTAGGAACCCTACCCCAAAACTACCAGGATGTTTTTTTTAAACAGATTTGGCCATGTTACTCCCATATTTTAAAACTTTCGTGGCTCTTCACTGGTTACAAGACACAATCTAAATGTCTTGGTCTGAGATTTAAGACCCTCTAAAAGTTCTCCCCATCCACATTTCCCACTTCATCTTTTACCACTAGCCCCATGTTCTAGCTACAAAAGATTACTTAAAGGTCCTTCTTTCCTTAGTTCTTTTTTTCTTTCCTTCCTTTTCTCTCTCTTCCTCCTCTTTATTTTCTTCTTCTTTTTACTTGAAGTAGAGTTGATTCACAATATTAGTTTCAGGTGTACAGCATAGTGATTCAGTATTTTTACAGATTATACTTCATTAAAAGTTATTGCAAGATAATGGCTATAATTCCCTGTGCTGTAAACATATCCTTGTTGCTTATCTATTTTATACACAGTAGCTTGTATCTCTTAATCCCATAACCCTAATTTGCTCCTCTCCCCTTTGGTGACCACTAGCTTGTTTCTGTACCTGTCAGTCTGTTTCTGTTTTGCAAATACATTCACATATACTTTCTCTTTTTTTAAATCTCTATTTCTTAAAACAACAAGAAGAACAACAAACCTCAAAAACATGGAAAATAAAAATGAAAGAAATGAAAAAATCTCCAATCTAACAACCCCAAAGCATAATTAGTTTGTATCATTTGATAGTAAATTATTATTTCTTTATGTGCATACTAATTTTAAGGTATAGATGTTTTTATTACCCCCCTTTGAAGATGAAGAGGCAAAGGTTCAGAAAAGTCGTAACAAGTTTTCTCATTTTTTATGCTCCTTTCACAGACCTCATTTACAGTTTTAATCACAGGTGAGAAGGTATGAAATTTAGTCCTTAAATGCAGAAGACACGTAACTTGCCTCACTTTTCTCTGACTCAATATATTAATTTCAGTTTCTAAGCCCATTCTTCTGGGTGCTATGGAAATATAACTTCAGTCAATTTGCTGTACCTCTTCCCTTTTCCCTGGGTCATATGTATGTTCTAGGGGGCTTGCTATGAATCCTTAATGTCATCTAGCCACCTAGCATCTGCCGAGGTGTACATCACCTTGACTGTTCCCTGAGCACCGTTTAATGCCAGCCACTGAAGAGACCTCCACTGTAACAACCCATGTGGACCCATCTGATTTCAGGGTTCCCTCTGTGCCATTTTTGGGTGTGGCGGATCATTGTTCAGCTCACGCCATGGCAGGGCTGGGGAGCTCTGCAGGGCTCTCAGCCATTTACCATGGCACCATTTCTTCTCTGGGGTCTTGCCTCTTTCCCAGAGCTCAGCCTGTGGAGTAAAGACACTTCCTAGCAGTGACTCTGCTCTCTGCTTCTCCTCCCACTCTCCTTTCCTAATCTTTTTCTAATCTGGGTCTTTTCAGTGCTCTGAAGGAACTAGACTCAGAAATCTGAAAAGACTCCTTTTCTCTGCTTGATGTTATCTCGACCTTTTTCTGAGATGAAGTAGGTCTCATCTGGTGTTTAAACAGAGAGAAGGCAGAAAAGGCAGAAAAGGAAATACTGGGGAAAATTGTTAATGTTTCAAAAATACTCTTCTGACACAATAGCATAGATAAAATTTTGTTTTCTGCTTTTTAAATTGACCATAAGCATACCAAATACTATCACATAGTTTTTACAATTATAACTTTTAATACTTGGGTAATAATATATTGCTTAAATTTCATGAGGGTGTGAGAATTTGTTGTGTTCTTTTGGTCATGAGGGACAGTTAAGTTAGCTATAATAGGGCAGGCTTCACAGAGAGGGTGACTGGAGAGAGGCTTTGTATCAAAAATTATTTTAGAACCCTCAGCAGATTCTTACTGCTGCTAGCAATAAGACGTTGGAGATATGGATTTAAATTAGACACATTTTATTTGGGTTTCTATCCTTATTTATACTGAACAAAGAAGTTCTATAGTTGCAGGCTTCCCAAGAGTCTGACGCTTTGTGAAAGATTAATTTTGTACCCCATGTCCTAATGCAGTTTACAATTGCATAGACGACATCAAAGAAAAGCCCTTTGGATACACAGAGAACTGGAGAAAGTAAGTAAAAATGCTCTGCTGTTTAAAAAAACATAGCTTTCTGGCTGTGATGCAATATCTAGTGCACTAGACTTCAAATCCAATGGTTCACATTTAAATTTCCATGGCACTTTATTTTGTTTGCATGTTATAGGACATAATGCAAAGCAATGTTACTTCTAGAATTTCTATGTAGAATAACCTCAGATGTGGCAAACTGGTTGGAAGGGGGATGATGGGATTAAGCAAATTATCCTGAATCAGGGCCTGAGTAGCCAACACAAGATTTTTCTTTCTTTACACTGTATTTTTGGGCTGATGAAGGTTGGGTGTGTGGGCCAGGACCAAAGTTCTACCCACTGCTACCTTAGGGCACAGCCACTGGTGTTAGGTACAGGCATGGAATGTACCATGGAATGTAAGCTGACAGACCTTACTAGCTACCTGATCTTGAGCAACATACTTAACTTCTGTAAGTGTTAATTTTCTCATTTGAAATACTGATAACCATGCCTACCTGTTGAGGTTGTCATAAGGATTACAATGTACCTGGCACATAGTAAGCACCTCAGGAAAGGGTAGCTATTAATATTATTATTATAGCCTGTGTAAGGGTCTATGAGCATAAACAGGATGATTATGGAGGAACGACGAGGTTAAAAAAATTAACAGCAGTAACAAATCACTTAGACTGTGATGACTGTCCTTTGGGGAGTTTTAAAAGCTGATCATTGCTTGATTTCATGATATTACCCTTCCTCAGGCCCCACAAAGTATTATGTGACATGTTTGTTAGTTTAAATGATTTAGCTTCTTGAGACTTTAGATTTTGTAACACACTCTGTGCTACTGAAGGTTCTCTGGGGAGTTACAAAACCAGGATTGAGATTTCCTTTAAAATATTAACAGAAAAGTCAACAAATAAAGTATCTTTCTCTTCCTCACATAGAGAGGATCATTGTCTTCCTAACATAAGACACCATTTAATAAATGGCTGGCTTCATACCTAGGCTGACAACAGGATGCTGTTTAACCAACCTGTCCCTTCCTTCCATCATGCTTCCTCCCCTTCCTCCACAAAGAAGCACTGGAAAATAAAAGCTGCAATTCCACTTCAAAGCAATGGTCCTCGTGCACAGATAGGACATTCCAAAGGGCAGAGCAGAGCATATGCCAGAAAAAGAAAAGAAGGAAAACCAGAGAGTGGGGGCCAGTAACCATAGCATTTGAGGAGTAGCTCTGGGAGAAGAGACAGGAGGGAAACCCTGTTGTGGGTGTGGGAGGTGATGGGACACGACCAAGGGTAACTGAATATATTACCCAGCGCACCCTCCGGACACCCTTAGGGCAGTTGGCTTCACTCAGTCTCCTCCTCAAAACTTCTTCTCTCAAATAATCTCTCTAAAAACATAAATGCCAACTTCTATATAAATGCCAGTGATAAGCCTTAGTTGAGAATGTTCCCACTACCCTTGGAAACCAGGATTTCTCAGGAAACCTGAGTGCTTGGCCCAGGTCTGCTATTAATGTTTTGGGAGAGCTCCAGGAAATGACCTCTTTGGACTTCAGCACCTTCATTTGTATTCTTTTGTTTAACAAATTTTTGTGTAGCATCTACCAGCCAGATATTGTGATAAATTCTGATGATAAAACAGAGAACACGAGAGACATGGTCTTTGACTTTATGATGCTTGCTGTGTAGTGGATATAGACCAAAACCAAACAAACAACTAGAAATAATTACAAATGACAGTTGGTCCATCAAAGAGGTAAGGAAGGAGCATTCAGGCCAAAGCAGCATGGAAGACAAAGACGCTGAGGCTGGCGAGATAGGTGCCCATGACGACTGATGGCAGAGCTAGTGCTGGGGAGAGCCAGGGAGGCGAAGATGGAGAGGCTGCCCTGTGGGACAATGCTGCAGGGACACGTCGGCATGGGAAGGCCAGGCCATGGGTTTCACTTGAAGAGCAGTGGGAAGCCCCTGATGATTTTAAGCAGAGATGAGATGATCCATGTATGGTTTATGAGTATTTCTATATTCCTGTCAGTTTGAAAATTGTACTTTCTGACTATCCCCTCCAAGTAGTTATGGTCCAAGTAGTCCCTTTAATATGAGAAAATTCTCCAACCTAAAGAATAGTCCTTGGATTAGAATATCCCTTTCTAGGTACCTGATGAACTTTCCTCCCACTTCTCTTGCATTTGCCTGGAATGTTTACCCCTCTACCATTGTAACAGATCCCTATATCTGAAATTTCTTGGCATCTCCCTACAAATCCCATGTCAAGGAGTATCACCTGTACCTTATTGACTTTTGATGAAGTACGTTCCAACTTGCCTTCAATTCACTGTAACCCAAGACAGTCACCTGACTGAGGTCACTAGGCTTAGAATTCTAAACCACAATCCGTCTTCTCTATGAAATTGTTTACTTTCCCATACAATTTGCTTGAGAACTGTTTGATAAACTTCTTGTCAAGGAAGAGAGAAGGAAGCCAACAAATATTTGCATTGTGTCCTGTCTCCCACAGAGATAAAGTTGTTCTCTCCAAATTATGGCCTCCAAAGACATCCTAAACCCCTTAGGCTTAAGTGTTTTAGGATATCCAGTGAGAACTCAGCAAACACCACATGGCAAGGAACCATAACCACAATGTCTGCTTTTAAGCAATTTAACTCATGGGATCTGAGCAAAGAACTAGTCTTTCAAGACTCCATTTCTTACAGAAGTACATGTAATTTCTTCCTCATGCCTTAATTTAGTTTGGCAATATATTGCAGTTCTTGTGCAGCTTTTGTGTTTTACAGCTTGACATGGGGAAAGGAGAAGAGACGGCTCTAATGCCTTCGGATTTTGTATGGATTGTTGGTACCCAAAGCCGAACTTTTCCAGCAGCTGGTAAACAGCTTTAAGATTCAGAATCTCTTCTCTTGGCTCTCATTTGCCTGGAGAGCCGTAAATGTCAGTTTTGTAACTTCCTCACAAACAAAGTCCGTTGGTAAGTCAGTAAAAGCAGGCGGGATGTGTGGTCATGACGAGCATGTTAAGACACTTCATTACCTTCTCTTCCTGACGGTGGTGCAAGAACAGAGCATGGAAAAGAGCCTGCACAGCTTACAGATGAACTGTGTTTCTAAAGCTTAGTTGAAAGATACACTTAGCATTCAACTGAAACATGCAAGTCAGATGAAAGGGCTATTTTCATCAGGTTTCCCTATAGGTTGAACAATTTGGAATAATTGGATTGGACCATCTGGTCAGAAATGAGGGCAATTACAATACCTAGGCCGTCTTCTAAGGATAGTTATACTTACTGAATAGGAATTAAAAAACAAAATGTATTTTCTTGCCTTTTACATTTATTCTCATCTTTTCTAAAAACTCCCACTCTGCCTTTTCCTGTCGAATTATGTCTAAGTTGAGGTTATTTTAAAATTTCAGTCTCTTCAGAATTATCTGTTAGTTTTTTTTTTCTTTCTAGAATGTGAAGTCCTCCTGGCAAAGTCTTACAATCTGTTTTCCTTGAACCTATAAGAACCTTGTTAACTATGTGATATGGAGTAAACCAAACATTTGTGTAGTGTCTGTCTGCCCAGGAGATAAAGCTGTTCTTGCAATTAAAGTTCTGGAAGACATCAATAACCCCTTTAGCTTTAGGCATTTTAGGAGTGTTGTATCACCAAAACAAAAAACAAAAAACAAAACAGAAAGAAAAAGAAAAGACTGTTTTACAAACTCTTTGGATGTATAGTGAGTCTCAATCTCTTGTAGTAAGATAATGAGTATACTCTTGGGCAAATAAGCGATATGAAGAAAAGATTGACACAGAAATGAACATGTTGACTATTTTTATTCTTCAGCAGTAACATAACAATAAAAATTCTTCAAAATAAGTTATTTTTGACCAGATTTTTGAAATAAAATGTATTGCTTAATCTTACTTGATCTAATGCAGCAATCTCTTGGTTTTTCTATTTTAGTTTCATGTGTTGAATTTTTCTAAAAGAATAAAAACTAATTCATTCCAGTAAATTAATAGCTAGAAAGAAATGTTAATTTATAATAATGTCCTTAGTTTTTGCCAAAGGCTATGGAAATGACCAGACCTACTTGTAGATTTTAATAGGCCATTTTTCCAAATGTCACAGATCCAAATGGCTAAAATTCTATTTTAAAGGCTTCTATACATCACTGAGTTTTGTTGAAAACTTTTCTCGAGGGTTATGCCAGTTTGAAAATTGTCCTCAAAGCCACAGTGACCTACTCTGAGGATTGAAATGCTTTGCTTAAGGAGCAAAGGATATATTTTGTGAAAAAACTCTTAGATTAAAGAACACCATTATTACAACAAAATGATTACAAAAAGTGACTTATCTATTGTTTGGTGAATTCTAGTTTTCTGTTATTCTAGGAATGAGTCTCAGTTTCTTCATTTTCTAAATTAGAATCTCCCATACATATAATGTGTGGTGGTGATAGAGTTGGTGGTGGTGTGGTGTGTGTGTGTGTGCGTTTATTGGGGGAGATGGTTAGAGAGAGTGTGATATGGTCAGTCAAGTTTACGCAATTTGTTTTTATTATTTGAAATGAAAAGAGCACACTACAACTCATGAGATAGTCAAAACAGGAAAAGCCAAACTACTACCCCTCTTACTTAAATGTCCAGCAAGTTGACTTGGCTGTTACAGGCATACCTTGGAGACATTGGGTGTTCAGTTCCAGACCTCCTCAATAAAGCAGATATCGCAATAAAGCGAGTCACACGAATTTCTTGGTTTCCCACTGCATATAAAAGTTATGTTTACACTATACTGTAGTCTATTAACTGTGCAATAACATTATGTCTAAAAAAATGTACATAGCTTAATTAAAAAATTCTTTATTGCTAAAAATGCTAACCATCATCTGAGACTTCAGTATTGCTGGTAGAGGAGATTGCCTCTATGCTGATGGCTGCTGACTGATAAGGGTGAGGTTATTAATTGGCCTAATTTAAATATTATTGTGTCTGCAGGGTATAGGGAGGCCCAAGGAGAGGGAGAGAGACAGGGGAACTCCTGGTGGGTGGAGCACTCAGAGCACACACATTTATGGATTAAGTCCACTGTCATATGAGTGCGGTTGCAAAACAATGACGACAGTAACATCAAAGGTCACTGATCACAGATCACTGTAACACATATATAATAATAATGAGAAGGTTTGAAATATTGCAAGAATTACCAAAATGTGACCCAGACACAAAGTGAGCAAATGTTGTTGGAAAGGGCTTCCCTGGTGGCGCAGTGGTTGAGAGTCCGCCTGCCGATGCAGGGGACACGGATTTGTGTCCCGGTCTGGGAAGATTCCACATGCCACAGAGTGGCTGGGCCCGTGAGCCATGGCCACTGAGCCTGCGCGTCCAGAGCCTGTGCTCCGCAACGGGAGAGGCCGCAACAGTGAGAGGCCCGCGTACCGCAAAAAAAAAAAAATGTTGTTGGAAAAATGGTGCCCATAGACTTGCTGGGCCCAGGGTTGCCACAAACCCTCAATTTGTATAAAACACTATATCTGTGCAGCATAGTTAAACAAAGTGCAATAAAATGAAGTATGCTTGTATTTGTAAGCATAAGATAGCATGAATCTAAAATAATGCATGTGGACTCTTTGGCACCTTAACTCACTTCTTGGGGAGTTTCCTAGGGGAGTCCTTGATTAAAGGCATTTCCCTCTTTCATTTTCCCCTTCCCTTCCTGTTCTTCTGTGACGTCCAATGGAGATGATGAGGAAGACAGTACAATGTATGCAGCTAGTTTCTGCTGACCTGCAGCCTGCTCTTGAATATGAAATTAGATCTTCAAGCTGGTGCTATCTGCATTTTACCAAAATACTTCACTGATGTGTAATAACTCATTTAATACAAACAATGAACGGCCAAAAAAAAAAAATCAATCACAATCAGAGAGACTTAGATCTAATTTCTGAACAGAGTAAGTTGAAGGGTCCCCAGGCGTTTTCTCCTAACAACACCAAAGCCATACAGGAGTGGGCCAGAAAGTCATGCTAGTTGTTGAAAGGTTCCGGTGTTGGGATTGTGTCAGAGGGGTGTGAGCTCCTTTGTTGATAGGATTCTGTGGTTCTGAGACCCGGAAGCCTTGAAATTCCTCCAAAGCAGGCACAAGAATCTCTACATTTTTTCATAGTGTCCCAGGACAGTTGAAAGGGACCAGGACTCCAATTCTTAAGGAGACATGGCTAAAGGAAAGAAGGAAGGGACAGAAAAAGAGAGAAAGAAAGGAGAGGGAGGAAGAGAAGAGGGAGGAAAAACAAGGACAACAGAAATTTGTTTAATATTTAAACGCCAACAAATATGGTGTACTTACTTCTGAGCACTTTCTCCTGTTATATTTTATGTGCATGTGTGTGAGAGAGAAGAGAGGAGAGGAAAGACGAAGAGAATGGGTACGATGGCTTCTATTTTAATCTTCATTTCACTTACTTCACCAGCCATCTTTAAATTAATTCTTCTCAACCCATCCCCAACCCCTTACCCGTGTGCCAACCACCACCACCACCACCTGTCCCTGCCGCCTGCCCCAATACACTAAGATCCAGCACTCATCCTGCTTGTCCTCAGAAGCCTTCCCTGACCACCCAGCCCAGGGCAGACCCAGTCTGCTCCCTTGGTCTCTCACTTACTATTTGAACTAGCCATTTGGCCCGCATCAATGACAGGCTGGTGGTGCCACTTATCTCGATCCATGTGTATGTCTTATCTGTCCAATTAGATTCAGGGTTCTCAGGTACAAGAGCTACTATCTTGTTTTTTTAATTGTAACCTACAGGTGCTTAGCACAGTGCCTTACACATTATAGTAGGTGGCCAACAAATATTTGTTGACTGAGCAATTAAACAGTTGAGAAAATAACATATTTTTCAAGACCACCTTGTTGGCTAAAAGAACAACAAAGGTTTAATAATCTTCATGAGCAGGAAATTTTTCTTTATGAAAAATTGAGCTCCTTCAAGTTTCAAATTCGAGTGACTTCAGGTTGAGGATAATTCCATTTCTGTTCTTGTAGTAATGCCTCACATTTAAGAGACAAAATATCCACTCGGCTGTAGTATCCATTTCAAGTTATGTATTTTAACAAAAGAGAAATTTTGAGGAGATCTGTGTTGAACTGGTTAGAAGGAAAGAAAGGAATCAGTTGCTGGAGGAGCATTATTTGTGCTTTCACAACCCCTTCTCAATATATAAAAATTTCCTTCTTCATATGTCTCTCCAGAAGCACCATTTTTCATGGTGGCCAAAGACCTACGTAGGACTAATTTTCCTTCTTACTGTATTTTTGTCCAGATCAAACTGCTCAGCTTAGATTAGAAGTCAGGGGGGTATTTATTTATTTATTGTATCCTGGACAGGTCTGAAAATAGACTTTGTCACAACAAGCAGCAATTACAGAGCACTTAATATTTGTAAAGTGTTTTCCAATCTTTTACCAGTTTGCCTTTGAAATAGTATTGTTGATGTAGGCTACTTATCTTCTGAATTTCCAGATGGAGAAAGGGCAGAGAGGTTAAGTGGTTTGCCTGAAATTTAATAGTAGGTTACTAGTAGCACTGCAGTATTAATGCTTCACAATTCCTGAGTGACAAATGTTGTCCACGTTTCCTTTCTAATTTTGAACGGAAATAGAATCCTAGCGCTATCCCTTAGACACTGATTTGTAGGATGGTAGAAGTATTTGTTTCCTGGTTTTTATTTGCTAAGAGATCAGAAGGAGCTTTAACAAAATAAGACTGATTAAAGAACTTTTAAGTAACTTAGTAATGAAGAAAATAATTTTGTGGTATAGAGGTATATATAAAGCTATATAGGACTTTTTTTTTTTTTTACTTTGGTAGCCAAATAGTTAAAAGCTCAAGCTAAATGCTAAATGCTAGTAAAATTCTCCTTTACTAAACATTTAAAATTTTCTTTCTATTCTATTTGAGATAATTTTATGCATTGAGAGAAGAAGGATGAGGTCAGACTGCTGTCATGGGGTCCCTTGACATCAGTTTCCAGAGGCCTACACCAAGACCCCATCCTATTGACTTATCACTCCTGAATTCAGTGAGTGACCTGGAATGACCTGGTGCCTTAGATATTTTTTCTTCTCTAGATCCATCTCGGTGAATCATAGACACTTCTTTGCACACAACCAAAGAAAGCCATTTGGGGATGCCATTTTGTTCTGAGTAGGCCTCTTGGGTTGTGATTAGTTTTCCTCTTGGGAGATGGACTGCAAATGCAGAGGTGCAACTGTTAATAATATATATTTTTACCCAAGTTAATTGCTACATCTGCTCATATATGCATGTTTTTCAGTTTGTTGCTCACCTGCATGTGGAGCAGGGCTATATGCTTCTAACTCAAACATCATTGATGAAGCAATATATCAAGCTTCTGTCAGTATTTAAGTACAGAGCTAAGGAATCCACCTCTTTTTAGGCCCACTAGCCAGGAATCACCTTGACCAGGCTTCAAAAGAATGCCTTCTTTGGTGGGGCTCTGGAAAATCTCAATGAAGAGTAACTCGTATCCTCCTTCTGCTTCTCTGTGTCTCAAGAAATGCTTTAGAAGCAAGAGAGATTTTCATACCTAGGAAGGCCTCTACAGCTCAGATATTCTTGGCCTCACCTTTTTTTTGTGTGCGTGGGACATGGGGCTCTCACTGCTGTGGCCTCTCCCATTGCGGAGCACAGGCTCCGGATGCGCAGGCTCAGCGGCCATGGCTCACGGGCCTAGCCGCTCCGTGGCATGCAGGATCTTCCCAGACCAGGGCACGAACCCGTGTCCCCTGAATCGGCAGGCGGACTCCCAACCACTGCGCCACCAGGAAAGCCCACTTGGCCTCATCTTTGAAACTGCTCATCAAATAGAGGTGAGGAACCCTGATATATTCGGAGAAAAAAAAGATCAAAGCAAGCAAACCACAAAGTCATTCAAAAGTTACTTCTAAGGAAAAGTGTTATTTGAAGTAGCCAATCTCCTTCATTCTCTGAGAGAAAACTTCTTGGCTACATTAGTTCACAGTAATTCTTAGAATTTTCATGGAAGGAGAAGTAGAAGGAGTCATCTTCAGCCCCTCTGATAGCTACAATCATCTTATGCCTACATAAAACCAAGTCTTTAGAAATATGGTCTTCAGTCCCTGTTAATATATCAGTTAAAGTCTGAAAGTCTTTATAGTGTTAATATTGACTTATTTTTTGATGACCATAATTATTCTTCCCCCCCCCACCGCCACCACCCTACATATCATTAAGGGCAGGGCTTTCCTGCCCCAGGATATTTAGAGTTAAATGAATAAGTCATTTTGGCAGTAAACACTCTGAAGCAATGTCACTATGATAATCCAAGGAGAATTTAACCATAGAATATATATCTTTTCCATTTCACTGTTGGCATGTTTATTACCAATTTATTTCATTCTATCTATCTCTGGAAAAAAGCTTGACATTAAAGATATTTTTCCTTTTTTCAACGTATGTCTTTGGACTGTGAGGAAGAAACATGGGAACTTATGGTGGAGTATTTGGGTATGTGTACCCTAATAAAAGTCAGCATTTTCACCTCCTTGTATCAGTTTTTTAAAACTCCCTTTATATAGAGAACCCCTAGGATAAGCCTTAGTTGAGCTTCTGCATTAATAGCAGAGAATAATAATAGATGACATTTATTAGGTGCTATGTGAGAGGCAGTGAGACACCACTTTGCATGTAACACTCTACACAACAATCCTATGATAATCCTAATACAAAGTAATACTAGGGTATTAGTATCCTGAGTGAGAAGATGGATGAGACTGAGCTTAGGATGGTTAACAGAATTGCATGTGGTCATACCGCTCATGGGAAATAAAAATGGAACAAGAATCTGGGCAGTTTTATTCAGAGCCATGTCCTTGGCCCTTCCAAGAGGTGCATCTTGCTGCTTTTTGCGGGTTGGCACCTGGAGAAGTAGAGGAACATCTTCCCGTAGCTAATAGGCTCTCTGTTGCTCTATGTTGAGTACCAAAACACATAAACTTAAGAAAGTATTATGTCCACACAATACTGTGGAAGAGAATGAAACTTAATTTATGATAAAGAATATATGGGGCTTCCCTGGTGGCGCAGTGGTTGAGAGTCCGCCAGCCGATGCAGGGGACGCGGGTTCGTGCCCCGGTCTGGGAGGATCCCACATGCCGCGGAGCGGCTGGGCCCGTGAGCCATGGCTGCTGAGCCTGTGCATCCGGAGCCTGTGCTCCGTGGCTGGAGAGGCCACAGCAGTGAGAGGCCCGTGTACCGAAAAAAAAAAAAGAATATATGTATGCTGATAGGCTGAAAGGACCAAAAGAGAAGGACAGAGGTACTTTATTTTGGTGGACAAAAATTATTGTTATTTCCTCCAAGCCTTGAAATTGCTGGTTAGGGAGGAAGTGCCAGCCTGCCAATCTCTAGGATTAGTGATAAGGAGGTGTAACGTTCTCTCCCCACCCACTACCAGTACAATGATTTCAGGAAACCAGGAAGAGTTTTTAACAAAGCCTGCCATCTGATAGTCAGTGATTTAGGAACCTCAAGAATAATATAATAATCTTAGGGAAGTTGGGATTGGAGAAATAATTAATATGTTTAATGGATCAAATTACACTGAGAATCAATGGACATACATATATTGGATATATACGTGTGAAAAATAAATCTTAACCCCTTTACCTCACACCATACTAAAAAAGCAATTCCAGATGGATTATAGAACTAAATGTGAAAGGAAAAACAGTAAGGATTCTAGGAAATAACATAGGAAAATATCTTTGTGACTTTGGAGTAGAAAAATATTTCTTAAACAAGACAGAAAATACTAATAATAAAAGAAAAGATTGGCATATTGGACGTGGATAAAATTAAGAGCTTCTGTTATCAAAAGACACCATTAAGTGAACAAAAAGGCACACCACAAAATAGAAGAATATATTTGCAATGCATAGAACTCACAAATGACTCATAGCCAAGATATTTAAAGAACAACTATTAATCAATAAGAAATAAACCAGACAATCCAGTAGAAAAATGTGCAAAAGTCTGAAACAGAGATGTCACAAAAGAAGATACTCAAATGGCCTATAAATATTATTAACCTTCAGGGAACTACAAATGTAATTCCACTATGCATTTACCAGAATGACTAAAATTAGAAGGACTGAAAATACTAAGAGCTGGCAAAGACATAGAGTAACACACACTGCTGGTAGGAATGTAAGTTGGCACAATCACTCTAGACGACAGCTTGGCAGTATCTCCTAAAGTAGAAAGTATGTATATCCTATGCCAAATTATTTCACTCCTAGGTACATACATAATATTGGGTGGGCTGAAAAGTTCATTTGGGTTTTTTGGCACCATGTTACCAAAAAACCCAAATGAACATTTTGGCCAACCCAACAGAAATGCATTCATATATTTACACAAGACATGTTCATAGGCGCATTATTCATAATAGCCAAAAACCGAGAACAACCCAATTACTAAACAGCAAGAAACTGGAGAAATGAATTGTGTGTATATTCATATGACAGTATACTTGACAGCAATGAAATGGAATGTACTGCTAACACATGCAGCAAAGTGGATGAATCTTGTAAATGTAATGCTGATTAAGAGAAGCTAGATACAAAAGAATACATACAGTAAGCTTTTATGTATAAGAAGTTCAAAGACAGGCAAGACTTACTGATGGCAATGGTAATAGAACTCAAGGTAGTCATTGCGCAGTATAATCTCATCTGCCCTGACTGATACATTACCTTCTCTCTGAAGCTTTACCCGATATTCTCCTTCTGCAATCCAAGAGAATATTGCTTGTGTTTCTATTTAGAATTTATATCACTCTGCCTTGCCTAATAATTAGCAATGTCTGTTTTCTTTTAATATCTGTTTTCTTCTTCTCTCTATCATTAATCCCCATCCCATTGTATACATATATACTCACACACTACCTCATTTCAATAGGTATACTCAGATAGTGATAAAGAAGATAAGGTTGAGTTTCTTAAGGATACTCCTAATAAATTTTTTAAAATAATATTTTTACTGAAGTATAACATACACATAAAAAAGTGCACAAATCATAATTATAAATATCAATTAATTTTCACAGAGTGAACAATCCCATGTAATAAACACACAGATCAAGAAATAGCACTTTTGGGCTTCCCTGGTGGTGCAGTGGTTGAGAGTCTGCCTGCCGATGCAGGGGACACGGGTTCGTGCCCCGGTCCGGGAAGATTCCACATGCCGCGGAGCGGATGGGCCCGTGATCTATGGCCGCCAAGCCTGCACGTCCGGAGCCTGTGCTCCACAACGGGAGAGGCCCCAACGGTGAGAGGCCCGCATACCACAAAAAAAAAAAAAAAAAAAGAAATAGTACTTTTTTAGCACCCCAGTTATTACCTTTCCAAAGGTAACCAAACCCCGAAATCACAGACCATTATGGCTATTTCTCAGAGGGAGGATGTACTCACACGCCCACCCCCCAAATTTTGTTCAGATGTCAAGATGAATAATGTTGCACATATACCAAGATGATATGAGAAAGTTTCTTACATACTGAGGCTTTCTGGGAAGAGTAGGGAACACCTCCCAAGTTGGTCTAAATATGGCTTGAGTGATGAAGAAAAGGAGACTGGCCTGAGATTTTTATGGTAGTCAGAGGATGGGGCCAAAGAGAGTGTTCCTTCATGTGAGAAGGGGCCTGAATGGTTTGAACCTCCCACCAATGTCAAAGAAAGGAGCACCCAAGGTTTCTTTTATCATCTTGTACAGATGTGGGACAGAAGAGAAGCGGGTGGGGTGAGACTTAAAATATGTCAGTAGGGTTTTCCTGGTGGTGCAGTGGTTGAGAGTCCGCCTGCCGATGCAGGGGACACAGGTTCATGCCCCGGTCCGGGAAGATCCCACATGCCGCAGAGCGGCTGGGCCCG
The DNA here is from genome assembly GCF_025265405.1 of Mesoplodon densirostris. Taxonomy (NCBI): domain Eukaryota; kingdom Metazoa; phylum Chordata; class Mammalia; order Artiodactyla; family Ziphiidae; genus Mesoplodon; species Mesoplodon densirostris. The sequence continues at coordinate 94,827,759 of NC_082665.1, read as the reverse complement.
TGAGCCATGGCCGCTGAGCCTGCACGTCCGGAGCCTGTGCTCTGCAACGGGAGAGGCCACAGCAGTGAGAGGCCTGCGTACCGCAAAAAAAAAAAAAAAAAAAAAATTATGTCAGTAGTCCAACATCAAAAAATGGAGTCAGGCTTTTTATTACATGAAGACAACCTACATTTATTTCTTGCTCATGCTGCTTGTCCATCATGGTTTGAGTAGGGCCTCTGGTTCATGACATGTTTACTCTAGACTGCCAGGGCAAAAATTATCTGGAACATTGCTAATCACATTAGTGGAAAGAAAAAAAAAAAAGCCAATCTCACATTATTTTGTAAAGCTTCTGCTGGAAAGTGACATATGTCACTTGTACTTATATTTCATTGGTCAAAGCAAGTCATATGACTCTGCTGGATGCAAAGTGGTAAGAAGAGTGCAATCTACCTTGTGTTTAACAGGAGGAGAACCAGAACACTTGATGAAATACACTGTTGTCTACCACAGGTGGTTCTTAAAGGATGAGTAGGGTATTGATAGGTGAAGAAAGAACAGTGTCAAAACTGGAGGAATAACATGAGCAGAGATGTGGAAGGGTGTATGGTGTGGCCCAACAAGAGAATGCCTAAAATGAACATGTGGGAGATGAAATTAGAAAGAAGTGTTCGGTTTAGTAATAGAAAGCCTTGGAAATGAAGTATTTTGGACTTTTAGCATTGGATGGAATGAACAATTTTGAGAATATTGAACATGTATTTTCAGTAAGATAATTTACATAAATAAGAAGTCAGGAAGTTATTGTAATAGAGAAGAGTAGATCAAGGTCTGAACTAGGACAGTGGCAGTGGGGATAGAAAAGCAGAGGCTGGGGTCTTTGGAGGTCCACCTGGTTATGAGGTGAGAATAAACAGTGAAAATTATTCCATTTTCTTCTATCCTGGATGAATGGAAGAATGGTGGAGACATTTCTAGGGCACAGAGGACAACGTGGGGTGAATTAATATACTTGCTTCTGAAAATGCCAAGTTTAATATAATGGAAGGACATTACTATAGACTGTTTGTGTCCTCCTCCTCAATTTACATGTTGAAATTCTAATGCCCAATGTGATAGTATTAAGAGGTGGGGCCTTTGGGAGGTGATTAGGTCATGAGGGTGGAATCTTCATGAATGGGATTAGTGCCTTTATAAAAGAGATCCCAGAGAGCTCCTTCACCCCTTCTGTCATGTGAGGACACAGAGAGAAGATCGCTGTTTATGAACCAGGAAGTGGGTCTCCACCAGACACAGAATCTGCCAGCGCCTTGATCTTGGACAGTCCATCGTCCAGAACTGTTGTTTCTAAACCACCAAATCTATGGCATTCTGTTATAGTAGCCTGAATGGATTAAGACAGACATCCAAATGTAGAGAAACACTCAAAAACTATTGTCTAGCACATAAAAAAAGAAAGAAGACTGGACTTATAGATTCTACAGTCAACATCAGATAGGAGATATTGAGGCCAGGGAACTGGATGAGGTTGCCCAAAGACAGACGGTGAAGTTAGAAGAGAAGACTGAACTTTGAGGCATATCTACATTTAGGGGGTATGATGAATATAACAGACGTTAGTAAAGAAAGCCAAGAAGAACCTATCACACAAAGAAGGAGCACAAGCTGCAGGAATAGAGAGAGCTGAGCAAAAGGGGAATGACTCACAGTGTCTGATGCTGCCCAGAGGACACACAGGAGGAGCACCAACAAAGATGCCATTGGATGTGGCTGTTGAGAGGTGATGAGTGACGCTGGGAAAGCCATTTTATAGAGAAGTGGGATTAGATGGCAGGAGGGTTAGTGCAAGAAGGGGGAATAAGCAAATATAGATTTTACACTTTGTGAAACTTTGGAATTGAAAAGAAGGTGAGTTATGTGTGGGAAAGCTTAGGAGAAAGGCAGAGTTTCTGGAAAGCTTAACTGTATATCTTGGCATGCCATCCTATATGCTTTCTTTAGGGCAAAGGCTTTAGTTAAAAATAAGTTATGCTAAAAATCTAACTATAATTCTTGGTAAATTCTAAAATACATCATCAGTACTTTATAGGTGTGGCCAAGGAGAATTCCACAAGGGTGGGCATGTGACTCAAGAGGGACCAGACAGAATGAACCCAAGGACTGTGTCTAGAGTGATCCAGAAATTCTTCTGCTGGGTTTGGAAGCTGGCCGAATGTAAGCTGAGCACGGCCAGTGGCCATCTTTTCCATTACATGGGTTGAGCCTGCCTGAGAAAGTGCCAGCACTGAGGATAACAGAGTGAGAAAGACAGAGAGACAGAGTCAGAGATAGAAGCCTGGCCCCAGTGTGCCCCCCTTTTAGCGGTGCCTGTTCTATGTCTGTACTTTTCTGGTATGTAAGCCACTCAACCCCACTTATGGTTAAAACTAACTTGTATTGGGTATTCTGCTATTGCAACTGAGAAAGTCCTAATATAGTACAACATCACCAAAAGCTAGCTACACACACTCTCCACAGGTACCTTCCACATTACAGAAATGAACATCTGTTAACATCTGTGCAGCTGTGATTATGAGAACTTCTGAATAGAACTGAATTTAACATTTGTCTTTCCTTAGATTGTTGATGAGTTTCACTGTAGGAATAGGAAGAATGTAACAAGATAAACATTAACTTTTGAGTCATCAGTGTACATAGTTTTCTTTGAGATATAGATATGGAATGCATATGCATCAGATTACTAAGTTGTTGTTTTCCTCAAATGAAATCTTTAAAAAAAAAACGGCATTGCCAGTAACAAAAAGGTAATATCTTTGATCTTTTTTAAGGAAAAATTTTCCATCTCTATAATGCAACCTCAAGGTTCAAAAATCTAAAAAGACTTCCCCTACACACACTGCATGAGCTGGTCTTCCTTATTTGTTTTTGGATTAGTTCCCAAGTGACATCAGACACAGCTGCAAGACCCTTTTCTCTTTTGTGTGGCATCAGGCAGCATCAGTTTGTGAGTTGCAAATACCCACACTCTCTCCTGAAGATTAGCCTAAACTAAATTGCCCTGGGGTCAAGAGATGAGGAATTCCTCCTCCACCTGCAGAATTAAAAAAAAAAAAAATCTAACTTTCAAAAGGAGCAGGAAGCAGCTTGTCCACAATAAATCACCAGCAAGAAAGTGTTCTGAGGAGGAAAATGTTGATATTAATAGAGGCGGCATTTTTCTTTCAGCAGAAACGATCTTTCAGTGAATTTGGAACTGACAGCATTGAAGACCTAGTCAGCTGAGATTTTGAATGCCATAAATTTAGGGAGAAACGTTATTGTGTTTTATATACTTGAACATGCTTCTTCCTCTAAGTGGGAGGTAGTTTCATTCAAATGTCCAAATCATCTACAGCACTTGTAAGCTCCACACACTGAAGACCACAGTTTTCTTTTTGTTTATACGTCAAGGAGTTTGACTAATCCATTTAATTATCAGTGGGAATAAAGCATCAATGAGGATAAAACTATGGCATGACAAAGAGTGGTTGTTTGGACCCTGCATATAATTATACAGAAATTTTCTTAATGCATTATTATATATGAGAAAGAAAAAGGCAATGGCTGTGGGTCAGAAGACTGATTCCTAGGCCCTGCTTTACTGTTACCAATTTAGAACCATGGACAAATCGGTTAATCTCTCTGGATCTCAGTTTTCCCAGCTGTTAACAAGGGGTTATTGGGGAGTATTCTATTGAGACATTGGTTGATGTCTTAGTTACTATTGCTATGTAACAAATTATCCCAAATTGACTGGCCTAAATCAACAACCATTTTATTGTACAAACAGACTGTTTGGGTCAGATATTCAGGCAACGCTCAGGTGGGTAATTCTTTTGCTTTTCAAGGCAATTACTGAGGTCACTCAAAGGTGCTCAGCTGGCAGATGAGATAGTCTTGAAGGCTCAAGACAACCTCACTCACATTTCTTGGTAGAGATGAGCTCAATCTGTAGACTGGAACAGCTGCACATGGCTTGTCCAGCATGGTAACTTCTCTGGCCTGGTGGTCTCAGGGTGGTCAAACTTCTTACGTGGTAGCTGGCTTCTTCCAGAATGAGCTTAATAAGAGAACCACGTAGTTCCAACTAGCCATGGAAATGACACACCATCATCTTCACTGCATCCTATTTATCACAAGGCTGCCCAGATTTAAGAGCAAAGGATATAGATCCTACCTTTTGATGAGAGCAAGGTCAAAGAATTTGGCAGGTATATTTTAAAACCGCCACACCTACTTATACAGTCCCAAATATTATTTTTCATTATTCTTCTCCAGCAATGTCTCCATTCCCATATTTTAAAAATTCATTCATCACATATATTAGTCCCTACTCTGGGTCAGACATTTTGGGTAGCCTACAGTAAGATTGAAGAGCAAAACAGAAAGATGATTCCTGCCCTTATGGAGCTTACAGTCCAATGAGGGGCACACACATTAATAGAATGCAGGTAAGTATATAATTACAAACTCTGGTATGTGCTTCAAAGGTAAGATACAAGGACCTCTGTGGTTCCACAACAGAGAGACTAGTACAATCAAGGTGCTGGGAGGCTCCCCTGAGGAAAGAATGTTCACTTTGAGATCTAAAGAATGTGTTGGAGTTGGCTATGTGATGGGTATAAATACATCATCACACAAGACTTCCTCTTGTTGCCATGTTGCCCCTAAATCTTGGTCTCCTAACTCAGAAGACCCTTTCTTTCTACCCTACTTGATTGCTCCTTAGCAGTAGTTTATTTCAGAAGTTACATGTTTGAAATTGAATATGGACCCAACGTCTTATTTGTTCTTGTCCCCAGAACCTCTACTGGTTCCCTACTATTAGCTGGATAGAATTAGTAGATTTAATATGGCATTGGAGGCCCTCCATGTCCTGGCTCCAACCTAACTTCCTGGCCTCATCTCCCCCTGCTGTTTTTGTATCCTGTGCTCCAGCCATACCAGCCTACTTGCTATTCCCAGAGCATGCATTAATTTTCATGCCTCTGTGCTTTTGTTCTCACTGGTCTCTTTCTGAGGTGAACTTCCCCTCTTGTATGCACCATTAAACTACCATTCATCTTGCCATGTCTTGCTTTAGGGCCATCTCCATTATGAAGACTTTCCTAATCTCTGGGCATAGTTACTCTATCCTCTAAGTGTTCTCTATAGCTCTTTACTAATAATTCTTTTCCATTCTGCTTTATTAGCTCTTTTCTGACTCCATTAAATTTTAAGATCCTTAAAGACAGGAACCATTAAGAAATCATGCCTCTGCCCTCCAAAGAGCCTATCACAGTACTTTCCCCAAGGCAAGCATTCAATAATTGCAGAATGAATGAATGAATATGCATAATTTTGATCAGGTTATAGGGACACAGTGTGCAGGGACCTTTGCTACCTTTTAGTACATTCAGCATTTAGCATAGTAGGTGGTACCCAATATTGATATTTCACTGTAAATAAACTTAGAGCTTTCATATGTACATATATTAAAAACCACTGAATCTATTAAAATGTTTTGCACGCAAACCTGAATACATCTTTAAGCACTTAACACTACATTATAAATTCTTTGAGACAGGAGTTGTGTCTTCTCTATATCTGTGTATTTTATACTCTAAGATATTGTTTTATATACAAATCACTGATATGAAATATAAGAGTTTACAAACCATTTCTTAAGTTCAAAAGTTATTCAGATAGTTTTCATGTTTATTATATACACATCACTCTGCTAAGCAATGTGCGAATATGGGTGTATATATACACAGATAGTAGAGCTCTGGGTAAACACAGTTTGCCATGGATTTGGATATGCTGTGAAGGAAGTAATCTATCCTGAAAAGTTATAACCACTTCTAGTAAGTCTTTGTTATAATAACTCAATAATCCTTAACTAGGTCTCAATCTTGTCCTTCAGTATTGCCATCATACACATGTTGCCGCTGTACTTGCTCCCATATTGTTTTTCATTGTATTTGAAGATGATGAAAATGATGACTATCTGTGTGGAGTTGTGAAGCCAAAATGCTGGAAGTAGAATTGATGGTCATAAAGTGACAGATGATTAGAGCTAGAAGGGGCTAGAAGACTCGTGAGTCCAGCTCCTTTGTTCTACAGGAGAAGCAACTGAGGTTGAAGTTCACACTCTTGCCTTTGTATCCCATGATGCTCAACTTTGGGGAGTCAGAAGTTTAAAAAGGGGACTTCACAGATTAAAGGAAGCAAAAAGTTTACTGACTGTTTTTTCTCGATGGTTTCATCCAAACAGCACTGTTCCAGAACACACCTGTTGGATCCCAGTCAGAGCTTAGTAAGCACACACTTATTTATACCACAAATGACATCATCCATCCATCCTGGAAGCCATAGTGCTCACCCCCACGGCTTCTCAGCAGTTGCTAAGATGTCCCCTGATTTCATCGACCTCTGTGTGTCTCAGAGCCTTGACCTTTAAGCCTCCCTGGTGCCAGAATGTCTGCAGCTGTAGGATCAAAGACCCTCAAGGGAAAAATCCACTCTAACCAAGATGGAGATGGGATGAGTTATTAGGAAAACCAGCTATATACCCCGGAACCCTTGTTCATCTGGAAAATGCCTGAACTGTAACCCATATATAAACATCAAGCCCTAAGACCTAAACACAACACAAGCCAGAGACAGAGTCTCCTGCCTGCCAGGCCAGAGCCACATTCCACCTGCCTCCAAAAGAATTTGATGTGCCCAGCACATAGTAAATGCTTAATAAATATCTAAAATAAATGAGTGAGTGAATGAGGTGGCATGTAATGAAAGAAATGAATTTGGCAAAATTATGAGCAAAAGATCAAGTGAGAAGTTAAAAAATTTTAAATAGGGGGTCAGATATTTAAGTGTAAGTCCTAAAATAAAATCTAAATTTTGTTTCTAGTTTACTGACAATCAAGGCAAAATGGCAATGCAGTGGGCTTCACCTAGTTCTTATTGTGGAAAAGAATAAGTCATTCCAGAGCATCAAGTTTTCCTCTCTTCCCTATCTCTTGGGAAAAATGTCGTGTGAGAAATCTTTCTACTACACCGAAGTGTCATTTATGTCTTGAGGAAATGTGAAGATCCTTCTTTGGTTTGCAGCCAAAATGATTTTTTTGGCAACAGTTTGGTAATTCTCCTCCCAAGTGGTGGTCGTCCAAAGTCTCTGCTTAAAGAGAGTAACTCCATTTTGGTTACCATCCCCTGGCTGCCTGTAACTGCTGGTTCTTCACAATCCTCAGCCAGGACCTACTGTTTGAAGCTGAACCTCAGAGCATTCTTAAAATACTTTCTAAGCCCCCTCTACTTACAGATGCCCTTCCTACACTAGTCTTGTGGACCTGGATGCTAGGATATTTTTGCAGTACTATACTTAGCACGGCTTATAATCCTGGACCATGTTATCTCAGGCGCCCCCTTAAGAATCCCTTAACAAATAAAGTAACCTGAGCAGAATAAAATCCTTGTTGACTGATTGATCTGAGACTTGCAGTGCACTCGGCCCAGTTTTGCTTTACAGCTCTCTGCTCCCTCCCTCTCAGTCTGTCCATTCCACTTAGATATTTTCTCCTGTTTACAGCCAAGCTCCGTATTTTGCCTGGTGTTGTTCATTATCTCCATAATAGCGTCCATCTTGCTATCTGCAGTCATAATTCACCTTTGAGCTTATCTTCTTTATGATATTTGCCAAACAAAGCATGTGAGGGTTTGCAACTTTAAATTCATTTTTAGCCCTGGCACATATTTCTTTTAGTCCCAGAATTTAGGGGCTAAATGGACCTTACAATTAATTTTGCCTCCTTGGTCTTCTTATAGATAAGAAAACTTAGGAGACCCCAAAAGATGAAATGATTTTGTTTTCAGTCCTTAGCCTGGTAAGGATTGAACCAATTAAAACTTCTTTGTGGTGTTTATTTTCTGTATCCTCTCTGTTTTGTGGACTAGGAGATTTAATTTTCCAATTCTTAGCACCTTGTCCTCTGGCCGGTACCCTGCATATTCTTAATCGATAATAAATTCATGAACTAAGTGAAATGATATCATCATCATTTATTTATATTTTACTTCAACCTGAAAAGAATTAATGCATTAATAAATAAATTAGGGTCACTTTAAAGTAAAAATAAAATACGTAAAAACTTTGTCATTTGGTTATTTCAAGGCAGAACTGATAACAGGTGAGTTTTTTCACTGTTCTACATCAGTCTCATCATTATAGCATATTAAGTACAAACACCTTTTTTCACCTATCAATTCTGACAACACTTTGTACTAAAAATATCTGTTTTAATACTATGAATTTAAAAAGCCACCATTATTAGGTAAACAACCTATCCGATGGGTAAATTCCCTTTTTGAGGATGCCCAATGGGCAACGAGGGTCTTGTTTATGATAAGTAGAGAAAAGAGAAACAATTCAGCCTGTGCATAAGCTTCTACAAATAGGAGATGTGAGACGTGTTCAGAACAAAGAAGGGGTCATCCTTAAAAAACACAGGAAGCTTTGATCTTTTTCCCTGCCTAGAGCAAGGTGAAAGGGTAGAGTCTTAAACAAGTCTGATCTGTGTATTTAAGTTAAATGACAGTTTCAACATGTATGGGCAAGCAAGCAGAAGGGTTACTCAAATGGCAGAAAGTACCGGCTCTAGACCCGGTGACTATACAAATACACCAAATGTAAAATAAATTCCTTTTTATTCCTCATAGGTTTAACTATAGGAAATAGTGAGTCCTCAAAAGGGAGTGATTAGATAGTATAAGACTGCAAATTTGGCAGAGTAATAAAACCCCAGTAATTTCAGACATTTTACATTATTGCCCATGATTTAAAGTTCTGTACTTTTTTCTAGGCCTGTTATGCTTCCTAGGCTTGTGACCACTGATACTTTTGACAGACCTTGGAAACAGTGACTCATTTATGAAGACCCACACATTTGAGAGAACACCCAGAGGATAATGAAAGGAAGGTGTGACAACTATGCTTGTTTTGACTCATCCTGGGGGAATGTATAAGCCCTTCAGATATTTGCACATTTTTCCAGAGATAGCATATTTGTCACTACAAGGTCCATCCAGTTACTATGTAATGATTTATAGATGTAAATGCTGTGTAAACTGTGTCTCAGAGCATCTCTGACATCTACCCACTCTAGTGCTGTAGAGAGCTTAAATCTGTTTGGCAAACCTAGCATAGTACCTAGAAACATTGCTTCTAATGTAGAAATCCATCCTGGTTCTAGGACTTTTCATTTCTGAGATGATAAGTGTTTGATTTTTTGGTAGTAGAAACTTGTCACTACTGATCACTCTCCTCCACTGACATACAAGTGAGTTAGTATAAATTCTGTTTTGAAATGGACAAAAGAAGCATCAAGAAGCTGTCTTTTTCTGTCATATCTGCGGTCTTTGCTTGGTAGATTCCACTACCTCCCAGGAGAATCCAGAAGGAAGATAAGGAGAAGAAAAATGACAGAAGATGATAAGGCTGGACCCCTTCCTTCGTTGTTTACGAGCACACCTGTGGTTTCCAGAAGGGGCATGGTAACGATAAGTCGAGGGAATAGACACTTGTTCCCAGGCAGTACTCACCAGCTACTCAGCCACTGGATCCCGTGTCCAAGGCAGAAACCCAATTATTGAACCAAGTCGCAAGGCCACACATGGACAAGCAAGGGCGATTTGGTGTGGAGTCCCAGGGGGTTGGCCCCAGCTCTTAAATAATTCTTGCCTCAGTCGTGTCTCTAAACTGGTCTGAAGGACTGGAGCAGGTCTGTCTGCATGTGGAGTCCAGAGCAGGGTCTACCATCTGGGGAACAGTAGGGCCACTATAGTTATGTGACTTGTGCACGAAAGCATTTGGCCGGGCTGAAACCTAGCCCAGAGCTCATACTCACCAAGCTAGGTGCCTCACACCCCTTGTGTTGGCATATTGGAAGCACCTGTTCACAAATCCCCAAAGGACTCCCTACTGCTGAGGTGACCCAGATAGGAGGCAGATTTGGCCCAGAACTCACAATGAGGCAGGTCCTCGAATTCACACTTCTAGAGATATGCCCCAAGATGTTATGTCTACAGTTACAGAGACACCCAGGATTGAAAGGAGAAGACTGGTTCGCCATTTACCTTCAAACTGTGTCCCATTGCAAGATCATCTGTCACTGGTTGTGAGACATCTGTGTGAATCCGAAAAAGGCCGATCTAGTCCTGAACCAGCAACCATGGTTTGATCATCGGAGAGTGAGCTAGCTTTGAATCCCACTCTGCCTTTGGCCAACCTGCACAATTACCCCTGGTGGCTCTGCCTATATGTCAATTTTAAAAATAATCTGGAAAGCACTTTGCAAGGGGCAAAATTATATATATATATTTTTGTCTAAAGTACTAAATACTCTAATAACTAAAAAATGCCACAAGTTTTGTAATCATGGTTTAGCACATCTTTATCTTAAATATATCAGGACTGTCATTAAATAGAAGTGGCCTGGGTCTCTTTCACTCTCTCACTGACGCCTGGGAAGCCCCAGCCAAGGAACAGGAGGGAGGGTGGCAGGAACTGGAGCGAGGCAGGCCCGACACCTTCCATGGCAAACACTGCAGCTATAACTAAGGCAGCTTGTCAGCGCTAATCATTTCTCCTGCAGGAAATGTCATTGCTTCATTGCATTGCAAGAAAATGATGTCATAGCGTGGGGTCCTGATCCATTTCCCGACTTTTAACCTGAGTCTTGTAACCTTTTTCAGCTGCACCGTACCCAGGAAAAATGAAACACATTGTATGTAAAGGCCAGTGTGTCTCATTAAGGCCTCTGAGGCTCCAGGATGGGGGTAACTTCTGCATAGATATTAATGATCCAAGTACAGTTTTGTTTGGGGGTCACGTCCTGGATATGGCACGGGCCCAGGACCCAGGAAAGTAAATAGTCTTCAGGATGTGTCTGTAATTTCTTGGCAGAAACCTTTCCTATATTGTGTTTAATTAGTGGGGACAATGTTAAATTTAATTAGGAAGGCTTGCTTAGTTTTTGCTTTGTGGTGGTGGTCTTTGCTGTTAAGCTCTGTGTGAAAATGAGTAATGGTCCCTGAACTGATATTTAAAATTTTACACTGCGTTTGTGTCTCCATGTCTTAGGACTGGTTACAACCCCAGACTAAATGACATTATTAAGCTATTTCCTGGAATGTCAAGGGTTGAAATTGCCCTGTCAAGAACGACTCTGTTCTTTCAGGGTTTCAGAGAGCAAGGGCTCGGATTGCATTCTTGCTCTGTTATTATAAGTTTTTCCCTGGCAGGAAACCGCTGGATCTCAGAAAATTTGCATATATCCAACGAGAGTGATCCGCTGTATAGAGGTTTTCAAGATTCCATGACAACACTGTGGAAGAATCTCATATGGGGAAAGGGGATTTTTTTTTGCTTTCCCTAAGCCCCATTTTAAATAGTTTCCTTCCCACAAGCTGATGTGTCCACATTCAAAGAATTATAAGTAACCCAGCCTATTTTCCCGCCTTGGCGTCTGTCATTAGCCCAGTAATATCAACAGCCCCACAAAACTGAGAACAGGCTGTTTAAAGTAAAAGTGCCTTATTCCTTCCAGTCGGTAAATCGGACTTTTTCTGGGCGTGTGATGGTGAGCATTAACCATTTAGTTTCCCCAGGCAAGGGCGTAGCAAAATGTCTACCCCTGTCTTTGTACATGCGAGACCAAGAAATAACCACATATATTCCTTGATATCTGATTAACAATTTATACAAGGGATTCCAGTTAACCTAAAGCACTTGGTATTGGTCTACTTCTCTTATGTATCCACTTGGGATCCTCAGAATTGTGCACATTTTGCTGAGAGCCTCTTGCAAAAGTTCCAGGAAGCAATTATTGGAATTCACTGGTTCAATGGTTAGTGCTGGGGTGGCTGGAACTCCAACCGTTGATAAAATGCCCAAGAGTCACCTTAAATCCTTTCGGAACAGAATAAGATATAAATAAGAAAGCAAAATGTAAGTAAATAAGTAACCATGGTGTCCAATTCTAGCTGGGAATGCTCCATTAATATTAAAATTAATTCAGACAGTATACTGATAAATTTGAAGTCCCTACTTGTGTAATCACCAGGCCCGGGAATACATATCTTATTGCTGTATTAAGTGACAGATAAACATGTGTTGATTGATTGAAGAGCTGCGCACTGGGAGGCACCTAAAGGGCTTCCATACACCAGCAATTGAGCTGTGTGTCCTTGAACATGTCACTTCGCCTCTCTGAATGTTATACTTTCCATTTGTAAAATGAAGGTATTAAATACTATTATGTCTAAGGTGTCACGTCTAAAATTTTCTGTACTTCTCCATTTTCAAAAGAAAGGGCTTGGGCTTCCCTGGTGGCGCAGTGGTTGAGAGTCCGCCTGATGATGCAGGGGACACGGGTTCGTGCCCCGGTCTGGGAGGATCCCACATGCCGCGGAGCGGCTGGGCCCGTGAGCCATAGCCGCTGAGGCTGTGCGTCCGGAGCCTGTGCTCCACAACGGGAGAGGCCACAGCAGTGTGAGGCCTGCGTACCGCAAAAAAAAAAAAAGAAAAAGAAAAAAAAAAAGAAAGGGCTTTATATAGACTCATATCAAAGGCATCTAATAAATGTGTTGAATGAACCAATATCACTAGACAGTAATTTTGAGCGCTAAGGGTGTGTTAGACTTTCTGCTGTGTGCTTGACCCATATAGCATCATTGAATTCTCTCAGCAAGTCTGGGAATTAGCTATGCCCATCAGCTCCATTTGATCAGAGAGGAAACGGAGGCTATTGCATAAAATGACAGAGGGCCAGGATCTGAATCCAGGTATTTCTCATTCCAAAATTGCACCCACTTTCTGCTACACTACACCAGTGAGTCTGAATCCAGGTATTTTTCATTCCAAAGTTGCACCCACTTTGTGCTACGCTACACCAGTGTGTCTCAAACTTTAGTGTGCTACACAATACCAGTGCATCTCAAACTTTAGCCCTCACCTGGAGGAAGGCTTCCAAAAGCAGATTGGTGGACCCAACCCCAGAGTGTCTAGTTCTTACAAGTTCCCAGATGGTGCTGATGCTTCTGACCTTGGAACCACATTTGAGAACCACTGTACTGTGCTCTCAGGGGCTACAGATGCAGGACTGAGACACAGAGACACAGAGGTTATAAGAAGCAGGTCTCTAGCCAAGACAAGAAAGACATTTTACATTTAGAACCACTCAGCAGCTGACTGGAGTTGCCACTTAGGAATGGCTGAGCTGTCAGGGGCATATGAATCTTGGGACATTTGATGAAAAATTAGTCTCAAGTGCCTCTAATAAGATCTCTTCCAATTAATTAAGTAGTTTGTCTTAAGTGCCAAAGACAAGCTATAGAGAGGTCAGGAGGGAGGACCACAGTCCCCCTGCAGGAGAGCCTTCTCATTATCCCCACAATTCAGTTTTAATTGTGTTTTGAAGATTTAGAGTCACTTTGATAATGGCAATGAAGAAAGGGTGTGAAAGCATTTCCTTAATTTGGGTAATATGAAATTACAGTTCAATGAAACATCACACAGGGAACAAGAGGAATTTAAAGAAAACATTCATTCACTTCCAATTTATATTTCAGATTTAAAAATTCTATGACAACAGTGACATAATTTCAATTTTTGTATCACAGCATGTAAATCAGAAAAAACAAGGTTAACCATCAAAAAGGGCTAAAGTGTACAACTACTTCAATTTTTTATTTTATAAGAACATAGAGGAAAAATGTTTAAAGATCAAAATTATTTCAGAAATATTTCAAAATAATGGTCACAAAGACGACAAATTTAAGAGGAATATTGCTTCAAACTTATTGTCCATTCTTTTGACCCTGGGAAGGAAAAAAATACAATAGTGTTTATTTCTACAATTTATCAAAGAAAATAGAGTGCCATTTCTGACATTTAATTTAGCCTTTTTTATGTCACAGGAGCCCGATGAAGAATGACTCGAGTAACAGCATCATGGTACCTCTTAAGGATTTAAGAGGAGTCACCAGAGAGAACAAAATTGGTGATACTGGTGGAGGGGGATGGCAGAGATATATAAAAAAAGAAATATATGTGTAATAAAATATCTGGCATAAGCATGAAATGGTCCAGAAGAACCATTACTTTTGTAGACAGGGGCTGCCTAAAGAGTAGGGAGTCTCTCTGTTGACTATCTCTTTTGGTGGTTTGCTGTTTGTTTTGTCTGGTTTGGACTGGTTTGGGGTTTTTCAAAACTTACAGAAGCCTAAAGGGCACTTTCTGAAATCTTTGACTGAGTCAAGAATTTAATTTGATTAGCAGTGAGGGGAAGATAGCAAACATTTCTTGAGGCCTATCAAGTACCATGCTCAGTGTAAAGGCTCTTAATAGTAATTCTTTCATTTCATTTTGCAACATGTGAGGTAGGTGTTATCTCCATTTTACCAACAAGGACCTTAGGCTCAGAGAGGTTCAGTATTCATTTGCTCAAGGCTACTCAGATAGTACATGACAGAAGAAGCAATTACCCCTCAAACTGTCTGATTTCAAAAGTACCGTATCAGGTTCTCTCTGTTTCATAATGCTGAAAGCAACTCTTCATTAAACCACTGCTCCTTGGTATGGAAATTCAAATCTACTTTTTCTATGTATCCCTTTCTGGAGATTCTTTTTGGATTCCATGACCATAGTAAATTTCCCCATGACATGTGAATTGTCTTTAAATTTAAAATATTCCTGCTGTAGGTTTAGGTAAGATTTTAGCTATGGCTAGGAAGACATAAAAATGACATCTAGTATCGCAACCTGCTTCTCTTTTCCTCTTTTGATTCTCACACTCCCAGTCCCACCTTTCTTGCTCACCTTAGACAGTCCCTGTCCTCGAGGAACTCACGTGCTCAGAGAGGAGTTGTATACACATGATGGAGCAAAGGAGCTTGGCTGTATCCTGAGAGTGAAGGGGAGCCGCAGAAGGATTTAAAGCAGGGGAACGATAAGCACAGATTTGAACCTGAGAGCTCCTTCTAGAGCCTGTGTGGAGGATACTTTTTAAGGAAGACAGACTGGAAGCAAAGCAGTCTGAGTGAGAGAATATGGGAGCCAAACCAGGGTTGTCACCGTTGGTACAGAGAACAGAGGACACATTAGAGAAATACCTGAGAGGTACAGTTGTCAGGATACAGTGATGGACTCAGGTGTATGGAGTCAAGGATGACTCCAGGTCTCAGGCTCGTCCTGAGTATCATGAGTGTTGGCAACTGAGCTGCAGATACAGGAAGAGGAGCAGGTGTTGAGGACAAAGAGATGATGCACTCCACGATGAGCACCTGGAGTTTGATGTATCTGAGGGACACCAGAAGAGTGTCTAGAAAACAGTCAGATGTAGAGCTCATTAGAGCAGGAGAGGGGACTGGGCTACAGATGTGGATGTGTGAGGCGCCAACCCAAAAGTGGTAAGTGAGGGTACCAGTTTTTAAGTGGTGAGCAGAGCAGAGGGCCTTTCGGAGGAGACTGAGGAGGAAAAGCCATGGAGAAGGAAGAGAACCAAAGAGAATGGTGCATGGAAGTCAAGGGAGATAATTTCATGAAGAAAGCAGTCAAGGAAGATGTGGATTGAAAAGAGACCATTGGGCTTGGCTATCTATAGGTCATTCACGGCCAATCTTTGCCATGGGAGATTCAGTAGAAGAAAAGAAGAGATACATTGTTAAATTAGTTCAGCCGAGATTGCAACTGTCTTATAGCCCATGCCCTTCTGCACTAGGTTTATTATAAACTCAAAGCAAGGTATAATTGATTTTTGGTATGCAAACAACTTGATGGAGTGTCCAATGGCAAATTTGAGTACCTCATTGGCTAGAATCCCAGGTAGAAGTCCTCTGATTTCTTCTATTAAGTTCTTACAATAATTTTTTTTAATGATGAGATATAAAACTGAATATTTACCTTAAGTAACAAGAGTGGGACTCACACATTAAATCCAATCACTCTGTCTTGTCTCTCATGGTCCAGAACCCCTTAGCATCTTCCTGGACTCCTCCTTTGTCCCACATGCTACCTGTTATGAAGTCCATTGATTCTACTTCCTAAATATCTCTCAAATGTACCACCTCTTCTCACGCCCACTATCACTACCTAACTCGGGTCTTGTTATTCCTCATCTGGGCTCTTGATCCTCCTGGCCCAAGTCTCATTTCCCCTCAGTCCTTATAAGTCAATGGCGCGCCAGAATGTGTTTTGCTCATTTTTCTGTACATTAGCATGATATCTGGCTCATAGTATATGCTCAATAAATGTTGAGGAGCAAGGATAAATAATGAATATTATATTTAGGGCTTTAGGTTCATAAGTCTTGATATGTGACAAGAGAGAAGTCATTTCTGGTGAACAGAAGATACTCCTCTTGTCCAATAGGTACTAATTACTGTCCAGAACCTAGTAATTCTATTGCTTTAACAAGGAGCTTTCTGTTTCATCCAGGACTCTAAGTTAATTATATGATACAAGAGAATAAATAAAATTTAAGAACAATCTTTTTGCAAATAAAATAGAGTCATAAGCTTCCTATTCAATTATATAATGCTGTTTTTTGTTTTTTGTTTTTTAATTTTTTAAATTGAAGTGTAGGTGACTTACAATATTGTGTTAGTTTTAGGTGTACAGAAAAGTGATTCAGTTATATGTATATATATATATATATATATATATATATATATATTTTTTTTTGCTTTACGCAGGCCTTTCACTGTTGTGGCCTCTTCCCGTTGCGGAGCACAGGCTCCGGACGCGCAGGCTCAGCGGCCATGGCTCACGGGTCTAGCCGCTCCGCGGCATGTGGGATCCTCCCGGACTAGGGCACGAACCCGTGTCCCCTGCATCGTCAGGTGGACTCTCAACCACTGCGCCAGCAGGGAAGCCCTGTATATATATTTTTTCAGATTATTTTCCATTATAGGTTATGACAAGATATGCAATATTGTTCCCTGTGTTAGACAGTAAATCCTTGTTGCTTATCTATTTTATGTGTAGTAGTTTGTATCTATTAATCCCATACTCCTAATTTACCCCTCCCTCACCTTTCCTCTTTGGTAACCATAAGTTTGTTTTCTATGTCTGTGAGTCTGTTTCTGCTTTGTATATAGATTCATTTGTATTATTGTTTAGATCCCACATAAAAGTGATCTCATATTTGTCTTTCTTTTTCTGACTTAATAATCTCTAGGTCCATCCATGTTGCTGCAAATGGCAATATTTCATTCTTTTTTATGGCTGAGCAATATATAATACTAAGTTTTTAAAAAGACAATCAAGAAGGTATTTCTGGTTGGTTTGATATGACAGACTGAACATGGAGCAAAGAAAGGTGCTTTACTCAAGCGGTTACAGTGCGCTGTGGATTTGTGACAACTCTCAAGCCTCGCTCGAGTACCGTTGCTGGTGTCTATCACTTCTTGAGCTGGCATAGCAAGGCCATGTGGTGCACCCCAGTGACACATCAGTGTGGCTTAGGACAGCTAGAGAGCCACCCATTGCTGCTGACAGTCCTCCCTTCTGAATGGTAATCTTCTCAAATGAAATAAAGTTTTCTTTCAAAATCACAGACTGAGAAAGATCTGGCAAGGTCTTTGGAGGTCGGCTGCCCAGCCCTGTGGTCTCAGAGATAAGGAAGCTCAGGTGCACGACTACTGATGTGTGCAGGGTGCACTGCCGCCTCGTCCACTGTCCTCTCTGGTTCCTAGGCTCGGGTCTGAGAGCGAAAGTGTCGTCCTGTCACTCCTCACCCCCCACGGCTCCCGTTGTGTTTCACCCTCATTATTTCCTCTATTTCTCTCCCTTTTTTCATCTGAGGGGTGAACTCAGGCATCCAATAGTAGCTGTCATGTATTCTCCTCTTTAATTAATAAAATTTAAAGTATCCAACCAACATTGCTACACTCCTAAATGGTTTTGTACTCACAGATTAGCACCATCACAGTCATTCTGAAATATTCACTAGTATAAATCCAGTTTTCTTTGTTGAAAACTGACTTTAAACGATTGTAGAGAATGGAGGCTTCTGAGTTCTACTCAAGTTTCTGCCCTGTTATGAAACAAAAATTTCTTCTTTCTTTTAAATCTATTTCTAATTTTTAAAAACATGACATTTAAAACATTTAAAATTTGTTAAAAATTATATTCATAGTAAGAACATTTTAGATTAAGAGTAAGGGGCAAGGAAAAAAGTCTACTAGGATATTTTATATTAAAAGATAATGTCAGGGCTTCCCTGGTGGCGCAGTGCTTGAGAGTCCACCTGCCGATGCAGGGGACACGGGTTCGTGCCCCAGTCCAGGAAGATCCCACATGCCGCGGAGCGGCTGGGCCCGTTAGCCATGGCCGCTGAGCCTGCGCGTCCGAAGCCTGTGCTCCACAATGGGAGAGGCCACGACAGTGAGAGGCCTGCGTACCGCAAAAAAAAAAAAAAAAAAAAAAAAAAAAGAAGATAAGTCAAAACGAAAATATGTTGAAGCTCACAACAATTTATAAAGTAAAAATGGACAAAAAGCAGTTCTCTGGTAACTAACCCCTCCCCACCTACTGCTCCTTCTTTGACAAAATATCAAGCTTTTTTTAACACATTACAAAGGACACTATTCCTCTCTTAGTAACTTGCTATCACCCTTGTTATGGTCCCACTGATTTAACAGAATGAAAATATCCTGGAGAAAATAGCTTCCATTTCTAAAATATGAGTTAATTTTTGTCTGTGAGAAACATAAGAAAAATTGTCCATGAAAATCATGACTATGCCAAGTCACCTGGAGTACGTAAGACTGGAGATGCACGACCTAAGATGTGTGGTCCAGTAGCGAGGACCCTGGTCTCTAGGCCCTTCAAGACCTGGGAGAGAACCCTGACCCTACATGGCCCCCTTGACATCCTCATCTGTGAAATGGGGTCAATGAGCTTTGGAGTGTTGTCAGGAATAAAGTAGGCAAATAGTAACTGTCCAATAAATAACATCTACAATTATTCTTCTATCACCCAGTTTTATGTCACCATTATTATTATTCCAGAGAAAATTATGAGATAGAAGGAATAGTAATGCCCTGAATTGCAATTATTTTTCTAGATTCTGATTTTTCGACTGACCACTTTGAGGTGACCACATAATAGAATTTGCGAGGAAGAAATACAGTGGATTCTTACAGTTGCACGGTACTGCTTGAGTTTTACTGGATCTACCCGAGGGGGTTATTTCCCAGAAGCACCAGAAACACCTTGCTATAGCCCAATGTGGGACCTCAGAACTTTAGGTTAAGAGTCATGGCAGAATTTCTTTCAAAACACATTTCTATTGCTAATGATGCAGAGTACTTCTGCTGAAAGATTTGGAACCAGTATATTGCTGTTAATTTGCCTTTTGTTTGTCCTCCACTGATAAATAATCTGTCCCCATGTTTTAAACTGCATTTAGAGGGTTTACCTACATCTTTTATGGCAAATATTTCTCAGTTCATTGAAAAAAAAATAAAACCATTGTATCACATGAGAAGGAGAAAATATTTTCTTTCCCCCTTTCGTTAAAAAAAACCCAACCCCAAACATAACAATGAATAATGAAAGGAAAACAAACGAAGCCATTCCATTCCATGGAGGAGGGGCAGAGTAGCTGCAGGGGACAGCTGCAGCGCGTCTGGCGTCCCAATTCTTTCCTTTCTCATCACTTTATTACTTACTGGACCAAGAATGTAGACAATTTCAGCTACGGTTGTTATGCATTTTAGTTTTTCAACTTAATTCTGTGTGGTGCTCATTTGCCCGCTGCACTGAGTCCTAAGCCCACAGGGTCGCTTCAGTGTGTTGCATGGAACCACACAAACAGGGGTCTCTTAGTCCTCTCCCAGCTCCACCCCTTCCCACGAGGCCCTTGAAATTTGGAAGGACTCACTGTCTTAGTCAGCCTGGGCTGCTATAGCACACGACCATAGACTGGATGGCTTAAACAACAGACATTTCTCACAGTTCTGGAGGCTGGAAGTCCAAGATCAAGGTGTCAGAAGATTCAGTGTCTGGTGGGAGCCCACTTCCTCGTTTGTAAATGGTCCCCTTCTTGCTGTATAGTATCACGGTGCAGAAAGACAGAGCACACTGGTCTCTTCATTTTCTTATAAGGGCACTAACCCCATCATGGGGGCCCTGCCCTCATGACCTCATCCAAATCTAATTACCACCATCACAGCGGGGGTTAGTGCTTCAATGTAGATTTTGGGGGTGACACAAACACTCAGTCTGTAGCACTCACACCATGCTTTTGTGAGTGTTTGTCAAAATCATCAAACCCTTCATGCCTCTTTCAAGCATTAGACCTCTGGTTTTAGTTGGGCACCAGTTGACTGCATGCTCATACACTGTCACTGTGTTACCTTCAGTAAGATGCTATCAACTGTTTATGTCCCCTCCTAAATCCATATGTTGAAATCCCAATCCCCACTGTGATGGTATTTGGAAGTAAGTCATTTGGGAGGTAATTAAGTTTAGATGAGGCCGTAAGTGTGGGGTCCCCATGATGAGATTAGTGTCTGTAAAATATAGGAGACAGAGAGATTGCTCCTCTCTCTAGGAGCAAGCCCAGGAAAGGCCTTGAGAGCACACAGTGAGCAGGCAGCCATCCACAAGCCAGGAAGATAGGCCTCACCAAAAACCAACCATGCTGGCCCTTTGATCTTGGACTTCCAGTCTCTGGAAGTAAATAAATGTGTGTTGGTTGAGCCACCCAGTCTACGGCATTTTTTAATAGCAGCTTGAGCTGACTGGGACACAAGATGACTTCAATTCTACTGAACTGAAAAGGCACAGGAAGGAAGAAATAATGAATGTGGTGATTCCTAAAGGGGTGCTTGATTCATTTTTGAAAACATGTTTTTAAACTTGCAGAAACAAACCCTTACGAGGGAATATTTTTCATCATAATATTGACTGTTATGTATAGATCTGAAAAAATTGATTTTGTTTTACAGTACAACCACAATTTCCCCCAAATCCTCCTTCAAACCATCACTTTTTCTTTTTTACAAATTTTCATAGCTCTTGAGTTTCCTGTTATGTACTATATTTACATAAAAGAATTTTACTTTTCAGGCAGACACTTAAAAGTGGGCAGGTTTTAAAAGCATTTTCAGTGTTCTGTTTATATGAAAAAAGTGTGAATCAGCAGCATATTTCACAGTGTTTATTAATAGTTTTAAATAAAAATTTAAAAATATTACTTATCCCTTTCAGCACTGTAGGGAATCTAACAACATAACTACACAGAGGTTCATTAAAAGTAGAATCACTATGTAGAATTCTGTATCCCAGCAAACGATCCACCTTTCTTTCTAAGAAAGTTACGTGTTTTCTCGAATTTTGATAAACAATGCATTTATTTCACTGCTAGAAATTGTGCCTAATGTAGCTGAGATTTCTGCATGGTAACAAAGGTTTGTTCAGGCTTCATGAGCTCCTTTTGGTCTTGGGGCAACAGTGGTGTATTTATTAATACAGGACATCATATCCTATTATGTCAGCCACTCATCCTCGCTAACGAAACGTGATCTGCCACCCCTGTGGATTAAGTGGTGTCAAGTCATCCAAGAATGTTCACCAAAGACATGCTTATTAAATTTATCTAGAACTCTCACCCAAACTAGTGCTGCATTTTATGCAAATGGGAACACTGAGATTCTGTCCAGAATTGATACTTAGTGCTAGGAAGAGAATTTTCATCAGGATCTCTTGGGGGCATGTGTTAAAAACGCATGTTCCCTGCCTCCAACCCCAGAATTTCTGACATAGTGGGAATGGCCCTGGAAGGGATGCAGAAATCCAGTTTCACAAAAACCCTGGGTGCTTCTGAGGTCATTGATTCCCTTTGAGGAACGTGTTGTAGTTGCATTGGGTCCCATATGTAGCTCAGAAACTGTTCTGAGCAAGATGGGCAAAGGCAAAACCCTAAAGTCACAGAACTTTGCTCTGCTTTCAATTAATTTTCTCTCTCTCCAGGCACTTTAGGTGGTCTCACTGTTGGGTTTCCATGGTAAGGCACTGTTGGCTTACCAAGCTCAGCATATATTTTTTTCATTCTTTTCTCCCTACCCTCCACCCTACATTAAACCTCAGTGTTGTGAGGGTCATGCTTAAAATGACAGCCAGATGTCTGATTAGCTATGCATGCTAAGGGGTTATGACTGTCAACTTTTTTTTTTTTTTTTTTAACTGTCAACTTTTAATGTGTGGTTCTCCTGCGCATATGTTCCTTAGTAAATAGTCTAGAAAGTTAGGACACTTGCCACAAGGGAGAATTCTCAAAGACTAAACTTCCACATGCCCTGGCAGTACAGCGGGGGCGCTGATTTTGGTCTGCTTGCCTTGTTTCTCGGCAAGTTGCTTGTAAAATCAACTCCGTTCCTAAGAATGTACAGGATTTCCTTTGCAGATTTATGAAGAAGTTGAAGAGGACAAGACTGACCACAAAAAGCATTGAGAGTGCCAAATTCTTGTCTTCCAGCTTTACTGGTTGGTGCTGATAGGATGAAACTGGAAAAAAATTGGCCAACATAACCCAGATTCACTTGACCCTGATATAATCCTAACTTGAATCATAAAGCCAGTATAAGAGTTTGCAGTGAGAAATACCTCTTTTCAGAGGGAGGTTGTTCAACCCACAGAGGAGGGACCCAGTATCAGCTGCAGGAATTTGGAATCAGAAATCACTTGTGCTGTTTTCCCAGTGACCCTGCTCTAACCCTCCTGGAGGCCAGAGCCTTGCATCTTAATGGTCTGGCAGAGAAGCAGAGGATGCAAGGAGGGGGATGAGGGAGCCCAGGACAAATCTGGCCTGATGAAGAGAAGTCGCTCTGCTTTTTGAATCTGGTCCTACTAGTCATTAAGCTGTGTGACCTTGGGCACGTTATACAAACTCTTTAGCCTCTGTTTACTATCTGTGAAATGGGAAGTACACCGACACATACTAAATATTCAGTTCATAATTCTATTATTAGCATATTAAAATGATTATCAGCCCTTTCGGAAAAAGTTAGAAAGCTAAATCTGATGTTGATGTATTATATATCAGCCTCGTAGCTGGAGTAGAAGTAGAAAGAGTGGGAGAATTTTGGTTATACAAGATACAGAGGTAAAAAAGAGAGACAGATTAAGCATTAATATACCAAACTTTCCATTTTAGCATTTAGGATGGAACAGGAAATGGTTCCCCCTTTCTGGTAACTTACATTTATGTCCATTCCGGATAAGTCTTGCAGAAAGTGTGATGAACGCTGTCAGGGACACACAGAGCATGGCAAAGCTCAGGCACAGGTCTAAGGCTTGAGGTGGTACTCTTCATAGTGTGGTGGGTCTACACACACTGATGGGAATTTTGCATATGGAAAAGGAAAGGCAACTGCATAACCAAGGTAATTGGTCCCTGCAATCCCCCAAAACGAGTAGAAGCAATACGGGGGGGCCAAGGAGAGCAGATGCCAAGGCTACAGTAAAATGAAGTGGACATCCCAGGATGCTCAGAATCACAAAGGTGAAACTAGCTTCCCACTGAAAATAAAGCAGAAACAAATTGTTACTTTGGGAACTAGATTTTTCAGAAGCTTCTTAGCAATACGTGGAAAGAAAGAGATGCTGGCTATTAATCTTTCCTACTGGGAAATGAAGGAGACATGGGTTACAACCGTCTCTTTAGGCCCTTTTGCCTTCCCCTTGAAACTTCACTATGGGAGAATAACGTATCAACCCACTGGAGCAAAAATGAAATCAACTCCACTCAACACATTTATTTACTTACCTCCTATCATGTGTTGAGAACCAGTCTGGGTGGGAAAACAAAGATGAGTGAACAGAATCCCTGCCTTACCCTAGGACCTTGTTATTCAGAGTGTGGTCTATGGTCCAGGAGCACTAAATATCCCCTGGGAACTTATTAGAGATGTAGAATCTCAGGCCTCACTCAGATCTACTGAATCAAAACCTGCATTTTAACCAGATCCCCAGGTGATTCACACATATATTAAAGTTTGAGAAGCCCTGCTGTAGCCATGGGAAGAGGAGCTATAATCAAATCAAGGTAGTCTTTCTGTACTTTGGGATTTACTTGGCTCTATACTGTTGAAATGCAAGATATCACAGACTTTTCATCTTTTTTTTTTTTTTTTTTTGGTGGTACGCGGGCCTCTCACTGTTGTGGCCTCTCCCACTGTGGAGCACAGGCTCCGGATGCGCAGGCCCAACGGGCATGGCTCACGGGCCCAGCCGCTCCGCGGCATGTGGGATCTTCCCGGACCGGGGCACGAACCCGCGTCCCCTGCATCGGCAGGCGGACTCTCAACCACTGCGCCACCAGGAAAGCCCCTTTTCATCCTTTTTTAGGGCAAGAGGTAACAGGGAGATTGGAAGGAGATACCAAATTGAGGAATTGAGACTTGAAAATACATTATTAAAAACAGAGGATCCTCTAGATCCACTTTTTCAGAATGAAATTCAGGAAGACTAACACTGATTCTGCCCTCCCCAAACTACACTACTTAAATACAATAATCACAGGAACTGGTAGAAAACGTTTGGAGCAGGTATCAGATAAAAATTATGCATTTAAAACATCGTTTATGACTGAAATCCATCATAGTAAGGCATCAATTAGATAGGATTCAATTATAATCAGAAATCGTTCTCTGTGTCCCATCCTGAACTAGTAGAGATCTGACCTTCAAACTTTCTCTGCCAACCTACTCGATGTCTATACATTTACCAGGCGTCTCTGGGTCCACTCTTTGTGAGCCAACAGTAGGAGTATACCAGTCATGATGGCCTGTGAAAGGCAAATGGAAGAACAACATCCCGTGAGAGAAGGTACCTCTGGAAAGAGTTCAGTTTGCTTCACGGTTTGACAACTTTATCATAAACCAGAAGGAATAGCAAATGGCTAAATGGATTTATGACTCTGATCACCTCCGCATCCGTGATGACAATGAGGAAAAGAAGCCATCAGTGTCACAGAGACATGGTTCACACAAGCTCATTTTTTTTTTATTTTCTATGTTGCCGTTGCCATCACAATGATAACCTTTACTACTGTAAGATGTCACTGCAATGAAAGCTTGGCTTTAAAACCCCTGCCATCGGGGCTTCCCTGGTGGCGCAGTGGTTGAGAATCTGCCTGCTAATGCAGGGGACGCGGGTTCGAGCCCTGGTCTGGGAGGATCCCACATGCCGCGGAGCGACTGGGCCCGTGAGCCACGACTACTGAGCCTGCGCGTCTGGGGCCTGTGCTCCGCAACAAGAGGCCGCGAGGGTGAGAGGCCCGCGCACCGCGATGAAGAGTGGCCCCCGCTTGCCACAACTGGAGAAAGCCCTCGCACGGAAACGAAGACGCAACACAGCAAAAATAAATAAATAAATAAATAAAAAATAGGAATAATGACATCTGGAAAAATAGTGAAGCCAAATCACCAGAAAACAGATCTAAGCTGTGGTTTAAAAAAAAAACCAAAAACCTTCCATATGTTTTATTTTGATTAATTGTCTATTGTTCATCTTTTTCCAAATTGCTAAATTTACAAATGGGAGGAACTGAAAAGGAAACGTGTCACAGAACCGCACCCACCCCCAAACCCTCCCGGCAGCGGTATATCTTTTTACTCTTTGCTTTCTTTTGAGATTCTGCGGCCCCAGCCTGCTGGTGATCCCTGTCTCTCAAATAACAAAGATTCTCATTAGAATGAATGCATAATGGGGCATTTATTGTTCTGGGGGCAATGGTGCCCAGCTTTTCAAAAGAGAGTTCTTCATAGTCTCCGTTGAAGAAAAAGCCCCCAAATGCAGAATGAAAATAGTTCCACAAAGGAGGGAATGGTGTCACCAGAACTGAGCAATAGATAATGAAAAAAAAAAATCTGTGCTCATCTTCGCTTCAGCACCGGGTCTGATGTAGACCTTTGTAATCAGAGTCTGGAAATTGCTTATCCCCAACCCATAAATCATTTGTTCCTGGTCAAGGAATGTTTTGAGGTTGGGAGAGAAAAGCAGGAAGAGATGTGCCTGAAATAAGATATAGAATGAGGACAGGTTCAAAAAGAGTGACAATTTAGGGTTTTGACAGAGAAATAAACATGACTGTATGTATAGTATCAACAGGGGGAAAAAATCGGAGCTTTTACCAATATGGTTTTGTGGGATGTTGCTTTTTGTAGCTCCAGGTCTGGCATATTTATCGTTTTGGGACCTAGCTTTTCATTTTCCTGGCATATTCTATTTTGAATATTGGATTTAGAGAATCTGAGAGCGAGGGGATAAAAGCACGCACATGTACACTCACACAAAACTTCTCATGTAGCTAAGCCTGACATTCCAGACTTTGGCATCACCATACCATAAAACTCCCATGGATAAAAACAGAACCATCTGCAATCAAAAGAGGTTGGCTTGATTCTGCAAGAGGAAAGTTTCCAAGGGACCCTATGGAGGTTGAGCCAGCATAAACAGTACAACAAAACAGGAGAGTTATTAACAGCAACTGTAGCACTGATGCTAAGCCTGGGGCTAGTCTCTGCTTTCAGATGCAAAGCACTCAATTGACACGTCAGTCCTCTGTGTGAGAGAAACACTAAAGCAAATGAGATAAAAAGCAAAGGAGATGTCTCTGCTGGTTGAAGTCCAAGTAGATAGCTGACATTATCAGATGCTTAGAGTCCAGGTTGCCTTAACTACTTTGGCACAAACTGTTTCCTTTCAAAAGTTGAAAAATCCTGCAGAATTGCAATTGCCTGTTATTTCTGCTGTAGCTGCCAGCTTCAATTTTGCTTTGTTTACACAAAACTTTGAAAAAGATCTTTCATGGGGGAAGCTGGTGTATGCATGCCATTCAGTAACTTGTTAAATCCACCCTGAGGACTGTGGCTCAGGACCCAAGCACACCCATCTTTCCTGGTGCCCAGCCGTGCCTGGGAGATGGAGTGCGCGTATTCCCCCAAGAGTCACAGGCTTTCCTTTTTCTTCTTTTCATTTAAAAAAAAAAAATTATTTTTAGACAAGGAAGGGGAATAGAATAAAAAAGGAAGAGATTTGGGACTTGTCTGGTGGTCCAGTGGTTAAGGCTGTGCGCTTCCAGTGCAGGGGGTATGGGTTTGATCCCTGGTCGGGGAACTAAGGTCCCACATGCTGTGCCACGCAGCCAAAAATTTTTTTAAAAAAGGAAGAGATCTGAGGGAAGAGAAGTCAAGTGGGAAAAGGAAATGTGGGAGGGTCTGAGAGGTGAAGAGTTGGGTAGAGAGGGGCGGTCAGGCTGTGAGGAAGGGTGGAAAGGAGGCCATGCCTGGGGAGGGTGGGAGTGCAGCTGGAGGCCCAGCCCTGCACTCTCCACCCTCAGCTCTTCTTGACAGGCTGTGGACTTGCTCCGTGGGGACAGTTCCAAGGACATTACTTGGGTTTTGCAAAAGTTGCTTGCTAACATTCTGCATGCTAATTGTGACCCCTCCCACTAAATCTTTAAATGGCCCCAGTAAGGATGCAGTTCCCAGAAACAGATGAATTGAAGGAAGCAGAGAGCTTCACAACAGAAATAGAAACTTTTAGAGGAATCATTATAACATGGGCTAATTTATTCACTTATGGACATCTATTTTGGGTCTACTGGGAACAAGGGATGTGATAGGCACTATGCCGATGGAATAATGATAATAACGTTTAACATTTATTGAGCACTTATTTTACGCCGGGCACTCTACCAAATGCTTTCCATGTGTTAATTCATTTAATCTTCATAATGAATGACCCTAGGATGTAGATCGTCTCCTATTTTTAAAATGAGGCACAGAGGGCTTCCCTGGTGGCGCAGTGGTTGAGAGTCTGCCTGTTGATGCAGGGGACACGGGTTCGTGCCCCGGTCCGGGAAGATCCCACATGCCGTGGAGCAGCTGGGCCCGTGAGCCATGGCTGCTGAGCCTGCGCGTCCGGAGCCTGTGCTTCGCAACGGGAGAGGCCACAACAGTGAGAGGCCCGCGTACCGCAAAAAAAAAAAAAAAAAAAAAAAAAAAAAAAAAAAAAGAGGCACGGAGAAGCTGAATAAGATAAGCAAGCTCACCAAGCAATAATTATACAAATAATGGCTCCAACTCTCAACGGAATCTGTAGTCCAGGTGTGAAAGGAATGAAGGCACTGTGGGGGAAATATGACTCAAAGCAGGTTTGAAGGATGGATGTGACGTCAGTGAGAGATGCAGAGGGAAGGGCAGTCCAGGCCGCCAGGGTAGCAGCCGGTGGGAGGGTCGGTTCCTGGCAGAGAGGAGTAGGAAATCATGCTTGAAAGCCATGTGAGGTCAGGGTGTGGAGGGCCTCAAAATCCAGGCTAATATATCTGAACTTGGTTTGGACAATGAAGCAAAACTAAAGATTTTTGAAGACGGGGCTAGACTGGCACAGCAGAGGTTTAGAAAGATGGGCCTGTTATTGCATGATTGCTGCATTGGCCTAGAGGTCTCTGTAGGACCTTGGTCTTCAAGCATTTTTTTTTTTTTTAACCTTTACCCATAGTAAGAAATATATTTTGTAACATGGCCAAGTTACAAATATTTTTACATCTAACCAAAATAACAATAACTTTATTATGTGTGATACACTGTAGAATTCTCTATTATATTCCATTCCATTCTATCCCATCCTATTCTGTTCTATTCATATTCTATATGTTCAAATGCTAGCTGCCCAACAGGTTGATTTTATAACCCATTAATGTATAGATTCCCACAGGTTGGTTCTCAAAGTTTCAAGGCATAAAACCTGACTGGGGCAGGAAGTGGTAAGGAGGTGGGCAGGGGTTGCATAGTGAGAACGAAGAAGAAAAAATGCATAGGGATCTGCCTTGTAGGAAAAATAAAAGTTGGCAATGGATTGGATGTGGTGGGGTGGGAGTGGGGCTGAAATGGGCTGGTTTGGGGCATTGCTGCCCCAAGCACTGTCCTAAGGACCTGTAGCATCTCCTCCCTTGGGAACCTGTCAGACATGCAGAATCTCAGCTTCACCCTAGACTCACTGAATCAGAGCCTGCATTTTAAGATCCCCAGGTGATTTACATGCACATTTCAGTTTGAGAAACACTAGTTTAGAGGAAAGGATTGAGTCAAAAGTCACTCCAGGGTTTGAAATTGTGTTCAAAGACTAGGAAGTCAGGAGAAGGCATAATTGCTTTTGGTGGTAAGATGATTACATTTTTGGACCAGTTATGCTTCAAGAAGCTTAGGATATCTAAGTGGAAAATGGACCATCAGCTGATTGGAAATCACAGGACTGTTGATGCTCTAAGAGACTTGAGCATTGGTGCAATCAAGTCCTTCTCTAATGAACGAGGAAACTGGAGCCTGCATGGGTGAGTCCAGCCCTACCTTTCTCTGAAGTTCCTGTCTCCAAGCAGGGGTCTGGGTGCAGCGCTGCTGCTCACCGTTGGCCAAGTCCCTGGACCCTACAGACTTTAGGTCCTGTTTTTTTTTGTTTTGTTTTGTTTTTGCTTTTGTTTTTTGTGGTATGCGGGCCTCTCACTGTTGTGGCCTCTCCCATTGCAGAGCACAGGCTCCGGACGTGCAGGCTCAGCAGCCATGGCTCACGGGCCCAGCCGCTCCACGTCATGTGGGATCTTCCCGGACCGGGGTACGAACCCGTGTCCCCCGCATCGGCAGGACGACTCTCAACCACTGTGCCACCAGAGAAGCCCTAGGTCCTGTTTTTAAACTCAGTGCACTTCAGTCTGTTCATCAGAACTTGATCTACAGGCCAGGTTTTCCAGGATTAAAGTAGAGCTCAGTCCTTAAGGCTCAATGATCTCCTTGCTACATACTTTCTAGCAGCTGATGACTTTCAATAACCTGGTTCAGAAATCCTAGGAAAACAGCTTATCATGTGGCTGTAAGAATTGAGCTAGGAGAGTCTGAGGAGGAATATTTGTGAAGAATTTAGAAAAAGCTTTGAAAGAAAGGCACCGAACAAACACAAAGTATGGGTCACTTCTAAAATCTCTCTCTTCCAATCTCAAAAGAGATATGGAGTCATTTTCAAAAGGAAATATGTTTGAAATGTACATATTATCTTTCTACCAGAGGGAGATACACTTTGCAGGTAAGTTGAGAAGTGATTGGCAGGGAAGGTTGTGGGATGAGTCAGAGACCTTTGAAGTTGACCCTAATCAGACAGAGCTGTGGTTCACTACCAAACTCACTAGGAAAAAAATCATGTTGTTCCAAATTTAGACATTATTGAAAGAGGGAGCATTCTTATTGCTTTCCTTCTGGTGAGGATTTTTTCCTGCTTTAGTGTAAATACCAGCTTGACCTTTATTCTTTGCCACCTAATTAGAGCTCAACTGTATAAAGAATTCTGTACTGTCAGAATGGAGAGCATGGCATTCACCACTCATTCGACAATATGTATCAAGCAATATTTAGCACCAATACCTAGCATGTCACTTACTCCCTTTCAAGTGCTGGAGATATAGCAATGAACAAAATAGAAAAAAAAATCCTGCCTTTGTACAATCTACATGCGGGGGGAAAGGACAAACAAACAGACAGTAAGTCAGTCAATTATGTTGTATATTAGATGGTGTTATGGGGGGAAAAGTAGAGTAGGGGATGAGAGATTGAGAATGCCATTTGCGTGGGAGGTCTGCAATTTTAAATAGGGTAATGAGGGAAGGCATCAGTGAGAAAGTGACATTTGATCCAAGAATTGAAGAAAGTTAGAGAACAAGCTGTATGTGAGAAAAGGCTTCAGGCAGAGAACTGGCAGTGCAAAGGCCCTGAGACAGAAACATACCTTGCCATGTTTGCAAACAAGCAGCCAGTGTGATGGGAAAGAAAAGTGGTTGGAGATGAGGTCAGGATGTAACATGATAGGGAACTCAGCAGGTTGTCAGGGAACAGAATGGGAGAGTGAGGCAGGTGGCGAGGGATTAGGAACAAAGGGTTTGGACAGAGAGTAGGGCATAAATGAAAGGCATCGTATTAACTAGCATTTGTGTAGGGCTTTAAAATTGGCAAAGCTCTTTATTATGCAGTCTCTGAGCAAATTGTGTTCATTCTCTTTGAGCCTCTTATGGTTAGACAGTTTCACATGGGCTCTCTTTACATGTGAAATTCCCCATTCTACAGGTAAAGGCAATGAGGAACTGGTTGAATGAGGGCCCTGCTCTTGACTACATACCAAGAATGTTAAAGTCAGGATTTGAACAGAGGCCCACCTCTCCAAATCCTAACTCTCTGACTCTACTTCCCCATGCTGTCACTCTCAAAAAATAAAAAAGCCACCAATTAGTTATGTGCTAGAGATTTGTCATGTCATCTCTCTGAGTCTGATTGGTCAAGCAGATGTTTGGTGTAGAATATATTCAGTAATCTGTGAACCTAATCAAATCACCAATATCTGTTGACTATATTATGATAGATCCTGTAGGGATAGGCAAAGAATTATAAGAAAGGGACACAGGATTGAGCTATAACCATGGTTTTGTTAAAGTTTGGGCCAGTTGTAAAGTCAGAATTTTTACAAAGTTAACTAGAATAGAAAATATCAGAATTCACTTCACATAGAAGGTTAAGTATTGTTTTGTGAAACATGTTATATAAATCTAGTTATATGTATATTTCAGTATCTCTCTTTTTACCTTGAGAGAAATATATAGATGTATTTATGTACATTCCAGGTCCTGATGTAAAATATTTTTCTTACCCTGGGTCACTAACAAAAAGGTTTGGTAGACATTTACATAAATGTCATCACTGCATTCTAGTAGATGTTTAATAAACATTTCCTTGAATGTGTGGTTTGGGGTAGTTGTTGGGGGAAAGAGGAAAAGTTCAAGACTTGGGTGGTGGGGCTTCCCTGGTGGCGCAGTGGTTGAGAGTCCGCCTGCCGATGCAGGGGACACGGGTTCGTGCCCCGGTCTGGGAAGATCCCACATGCCGTGGAGCGGCTGGGCCCGTGAGCCATGGCTGCTGAGCCTGCGCATCCGGAGCCTGTGCTTCGCAACGGGAGAGGCCACAACAATGAGAGGCCCACATACCGCAAAAAAAAAAAAAAAAAAAAAAAAAAAGACTTGGGTGGTGGTGTAAAAGAATACATAAATTAAAAAAAGAAAAATACCATCAAATCGTTTCCATGTTCAGTTCCACGCTCCCACCATCCCACTTTCCTCCATCTGCACACCATCATTAAGCCCCACTAGACCAAATTCCTTTAATATCGAGATCTTGTTTTATTCTCCATTGTAACTCAAGCATGTAGTAGGCTACCAATACATATTTATTTATTAAGTAAATTAAAATTATATTTCCTAGGGTCTTGCTTTTAGATGATATCTCTGTTAAGTTTGATTTTTTTAAAAACGTAAAATATTGCCCCTCCTGAGAGTGGCTACATTTTAAGAGAAAACTCCATACGATCAAAAAGCTTCAAAATCAAATTGTCTAGTCTCCAATAGTGAATGTCAGGCATCCCAGAAAACAACGAGAGAAGGATTTGTTGGATGTTTGGGCCTTTGTAACCCCTCTTCAATCATGCCTCCATGGCAGCCACCTACTCCCAAGACCACATGTGTTGGTTTCTTTGACCCAGGGAGCTGAGGTACCAGTGTCATCATTCACCTGTGGTGACTATTCAATGGGGAGACATTGAGCAGTTACTTAGTACCCACGTGTATTTGACACATGCAAATTTGGCAACATGTGAAGTTAGTAAAGCCCATCACTCAACTTCTTCAATTATTTTCAGTTTGAGCAACTGTGTTCAAAGAAAAAGATGGGAGAACTAAGATTTGGGGCTTGTAAACCTTTCGGTCACATAAACACACCTTGGTGTTTCTAATAAAAGCATTAGTCTGAAAATTATTTTACTTTGTTCTTCATTTAAAAATTATTTTTCATGGTTCATATTTTTTTCTACATTCAAATTTTAAAAGATAGATTCCAATTTCTCAGAATGTCCAGGTAAAGAAGATTAAAATAAAATAATTTTTGAAGAATTTCTCGAACAGCATTTTCACTATAGTATACCTGATATGTTGTAGATATGATTAAATGATATTAAGAAAACCTTATATTTAAAAGGTAACTAATAGAAATCAATGTTCTAAGGTAAAATCTGATTTTCTGTAGAATTATGATGTCTTCATATTGTTGGAAAACTTTAAAGGGACATGTTATTCTGGTCCCTCCTTCCCTCCCTCTTTCCTTTATTCTCTCAACATATGTAATAAAAATATTTTCTTACCAAAGCTCCATTCCAGATGGGACAAGCAATCCAGACACTCCATCCTGTGAACCAAAGCTTGTAGGAAAAGACTGGGAAGAAAGCAATAACTCCAGAGAATACACTGAGAGCCTCCAGAGTAATGAGAAGCCAGCCAGCAGTCTTGTATAAGCCTTGCATTTTCCTCTGTGACTTGGGTCCTACGTCTCAAAGATGTTTTGTTACCAAAACATGAGAGTATGTCAAGCCTCAATAAACAGAAGTTTCTTAGAGACAGTAGCCATGACACATGTGGACTGTTGATCTACTTGGAAACAAGATTATATTTGTTTTCAGTGAAATAATAATAAAATGTAGTGATATAATTCTTGACATAAATCTGACACAATGAATTCTAATACTAGTTTTTCTCAGAGAGAGAAATCATTCCTCGTGTTGGGCTACCGCCTTCATTCCCTTCATTCTGCTCTGTCTTGGGGAGTGACCACTTCCTGGCTTAATCAGATTCAAAGGCTTGCTGACTGAGCTAATTGTTTCTCAACTCAACCTGCCTGGTGGTTCCAGCATAAAGCCAACATCCTTTGTGCACAATAGACCTACATTCCCAGCACAATTTCCCACAAAACAAAGTAAAAATAAGCACTCTGATCACTTTTCATTACATTTAATTTCAATGATTTAAAGCAAAAACAAGACCTCTCTCCCACTTCAGAGTTCAATTCTACTACAATTATTTTTAAATTTTTGATACAGATTTATCCCCAAATAGGCACAAGCTTCATTATGGACTTCTCCATAGTTTTCACTAAACCAGCTTCAGCTCAGTTAATTTATTATTAATTCAATTATCGAGTAAAGGGCAAAGATGGAAATGTATGAAGTTGTAAAATAAACTTTTGAGGAATAATTCATTAGTTGACTAAAATATTGATCTCCATTCTAGAATCGTAATTCAAAATTTAGATGGTGGACTCATGTACACTGAAGCAATCGCAAAAGTTCATCCCTTAGTTTCTCACGCATTTGAGAAAGTGGTGTGTATTTGCTTTTGGCTCAGAGGACATGTTTGACTGTCCTTCCAATATAACATCTGGAAAACACAGACAACTTTCTGAAGCGATCTGATTAAATTTCTATGCAATATTAATAACTTTTTCCCCCTTAAATAAAATTAAGAAAAATAACTTTATGGATGGAAAGGTAGTGGTTTAGAACATGGATTTTGGAGTCAGACACAGCTAGGGTCCTGTTCTGGGTTCCACTCTCTACCAGGTATGTGTCCTTGGGCAAAGGCAAGTTGCTTAGCTTTTCTAGGGCTGTTTCTTCATATGGGAAATGGGAATAAAGTTAGTGTTTATGTCACCAGGTGGTGATTGTTAGCATTAAATGAGCCAATACATGTAAAAACCTTAGCGCTGGGCTCCGAATAGCAAAGATGCTTGGGGAGCTACCTGTTATTTCATTGGGACATTGCATCTTTGGAGTTCTTTCAGTATGGGACAAAGGCACAGTCTTCACTGTTTCTCTTATCTGTCGTCTTATAGACATTAGGTTTGGTAAAAGCTGGTAAAAGCTCCCAAAGGACCCTCCCATGTACAGTGAGGAGTGAAGCTTCTCCCTGACTCTCTGCCATTTTCTCTCTGTCTTACTGTCTTTAATCACCTTTCCACAGTGTGACCCAGATTTTGAAGAAGCTGCATTCCTGGATATACAGAATTCAGGAAACCAGCTCAGGCCTTCTGCTATAGTTGTTATTTTCCATCTCCTCTTAACACTGTGGGAGTGTAGTCTCTGATATTTTTTTTCCCCCAATGCCACTAGGTAAGTTCCACAAGAGCAGAGGGCTTGTACGTCTTATAAATCCCCTTGATGTATGACATCTCCAACACCTAGAAACATGTCTAGCCCAAAGTAGATACTTAGGACACACTTGTCAAATTAATTAACGAATACATTCAACTTCCCAGCTTCGCATTTGGGGCCCCATGGGTTAGCCATCTGGATCTGTGTGTGGGCACCACGGTCAGTGTGTACCAATGTCAGTGTGTTCCGTTGTTACAGAGGCAAGCCTTCTGGACTGAAGAAAGACGCGTTTGTGTTAGTATTTGGTTTGAGCTGTTTTGACTTTTTCCTTTACTTTTTATCTCAAGGTTATAGCTACATGGTATGTCAATATACTGCGGGTCAGATCACTCTCTCCCGTTTGCATGTTTGGAAAATAAAGACTGTTGAAATACTCATGTTAAACAGTACAAAGATGTCAAACAAAGGGAATATGTTTTGTTTTAATCTGGGGGGGCTTTTTCGATGTTTGTAACACTGTAACACTAACCCTGACTCTGTCCCTGTGACCTGTAAACCTGAATTTATTAGCGATTAGGAAAGTCATCGCCACTTATTATAACAAGAGAAGGGATGGAGGGAGAACTAGGGATTTCTCTGTGTGTTTTCCCTGCTGTAGGAGATCTTTCCACACTGATTTCATTAACGCAAGAAGACTTTCAGGAAGGGCACCTACCGGCAAAGAAGAGAAAATGTAATTCTGCTCCTGGCCCGGGCTTCCTCTCAGCTCGGCCACATCTCCTGTTCCCAGTGTCTGGCAACCAGGGAGGCTCACAGGGTCCCTGCCCCTCCAGGGCCCCTCTCTCCCATTTGGCACTAACTTACTGGAAGGCCGGTCTGTAATCCCTGGTGGACGTGGTGTTTGTCAAGGTCTTTGCAGGCTGCTTTGCAGATCCTTCCTTCCCGCTCACCATCTTGGCACAGGGAAGAATGGTAGACGTTCTACCAAACCCTTCAATCCAGCTTTGCCACTGGAAAAAAAAAAAAAAGTCCCAAACGAACTGACATTTTGATTCCAACACTCACCCACCCACCCCCTGCAAAAAAAGAAAGAAAAGGAGGGCTTCCCTGGTGGTGCAGTGGTTGGGAGTCCGCCTGCCGGTGCAGGGGATCCGGTTCGTGTCCCGGTCTGGGAGGATCCCACGTGCCGCGGAGCGGCTGGGCCTGTGAGCCATGGCCGCTGGGCCTGCACGTCCGGAGCCTGTGCTCCACGGCAGGAGAGGCCACAACAGTGAGAGGCCCGCGTACCGCAAAAAAAAAAAAAAAAGGAAGAAAGAAAAGGAAATGTAACCTGGACCCCCAGATAGGTGGGATGATGCCAGTGATGCTGAGAGGGAGAAGCTGATTTGGACATTTTCCACCTCTCTAGATACACTCCTTCACATGTGAGCCCTAGAAATAACAACTCTGTGTGTGCTCAAGTCTTAGGGTTTTTTTAAAGTAAGTTTCAAAGCCACAGAAGGGGTTCCATTTTGCCAAGATAAAAGAAAATGGAGCTCTAAACAAGAGATGGAAAGAAAACGCTTTATTTCCCCAGGAGCTTCAGGTGACTACCTTCATTTGTTTACACATTAGAGAGGTAGCTCCTCTAGCAGAAAGAGCATGGCCTTTGGCATCAGAGAGACCTGGGTTCAAACCTCTTACACTGGTGGTGGGAATGTAAACTGGTGCAGCCACTTTGGAAAACAGTGTGGAAGTTCCTCAAAAAACTAAAAATAGAGTTGCCATATGATCCAGCAATCCCACTCCTGGACATATACCCAGGCAAAGCTATAATTTGAAAAGATACATGCACCCCTATGTTCATAGCAGCACTATTTACAATAGCCAAGACTCGGAAACAACCTAAGTGTCCATCGACAGAGGAATGGATAAAGAAGATGTGGTACATATATACAATGAAATGTTACTCAGCTATAAAAAAAAGAATAAAATATTGCCATTTGCAGCAACATAGATGGACCTAGAGATTATCATACTAAGCGAAGTAAGCCAGAAAGAGAAAGACAAATACCATATGATATCACTTATACGTGGAATCTAAAATACAACACAAATGAACATATGGATGAAACAGAAACAGACACACAGACATAGAGAACAGACTTGTGGTTGCCAAGGGGGAGAGGAGGTGGGGGAGGGATGGATTGGAAGTTTGGGATTAGCAGATGCAAATTATTATATATAGAATGGATAAACAACAAGGTCCTACTATACAGCACAGGGAACTAAATTCAATATCCTGTGATAAACCATAATAGAAAAGAATATCTATCTATCTATCTATCTGAATCACTTTGCTGTACAGCAGAAATTAACACAACATTGTAAATCAACTATATTTCAATTAAAAAAAGACCTGGGTTCCATACTGAGGATTCCATCTGATATATACCAAAAGGAATGAAAAAATTAGAAAATTAATACCCTGCTAACCTCAGTGCAGCAACTGATTCAAGCACAATGGATACCTTTACAATGGAAAATATCTTAACCAGGATAAAGGGTGTCACCATCTTAACCAAGTGATCAAACTTTAAATCACCAAAAACAGGGCAAACCGACCTCACTGCCTCCTGATACGATGCATTGCCTCCTGATATGATACCATTACCTGTGTAGCACTTTTGGTAAAAATGTATAGCTTGAATCTAATCACAAAGTTACAGTCAAACTCAGATTACTGGGACATTTTACAAAGCACTAGCCTGGACTCTTCAAAACTGTCCATGTCATGAAAGCTAATAAAAAAGTTACTGGGACAATTGGGGAAATATAAACCTGGAGTTTCTATTAGATAACACTAGTGCATCAATGTTAAGTGTCTTGGGAGTATGAATGGTATTACAGTTACATAAAAGAATGTCCAATTGGTGACTAGGTACGTTAGTGTTCTTTATGCTTTCTTCCAGCCTTTCTGTAGGTTCAAAAATTTCAAATTAAAAGGTGGGATAGCAAAAGGGAAAAAAGAAAAGATCTATGGCTTTAGTAATGTGCAAAAAATGAAAAGCCTAACTTTTACTCAGACATCCAGCCATGCTGCTCAATAATCCTTGAGAATATTGATGAATGTAGATCACAGTGTAAGGAATGTCCCTTCAACACCAAGATGAACCTGTCTTCCTAGCATAGGAACGATGGACAGATGTGTTTGATTATACCGTGAAGACACAGCACTCATGCAGACACACTAATGGGTATCTTTCATATACTTTTTTGTCTTTCCAAATATTCCAGGTTCTTAACTGGATTAAAAACATTTCCAATGCTCATCCATAATGCACGCTTCCCCCTGCTTTTTACTAGCTGTTTGGCTTCAACTTTGAGTGAACCCTCTCTTCTCATAATGGCTGGGGGTTTAAGGAGAGCAAAGTTCAATTTTTATCATCCCTAACTGGGAATTGTCAAATTTAAAGGCTTTCAATCTGCAAGATGTTTGGACCTAAATAGAGATTTGTGCCTCAACGTGTATTTACCTAATTCAGATTTTATCTGCCTTTTTGTATATCTGACCCTCAGATGTGTTTTGAAATCATCTGGAATTTATCAGAATTTTCTTCTGTTTTCGCAAAGAAAAACAACTCAAGTGTGTCACCGGCAAACTTGTGCAGCTTGCTGTCGGTTGGCTCTCCCAAGCCCTGCAGCTGGAAGGAAGTGGTCTTATTGGCAGACTTGATGAGCCAGGCAGCCTCTCACAGCTACTGTGGAGATGTCTGTCTTTTAGAAAGGCTGCTCCTATCCTGTTTTATCATGGAGATAGAGGAGCCACAGATAGAATCGATTGTGACAGCGGCAGTGATTGATTGGTGCTTTGGCCACCAAGGAGAGGGGAGGAAACTAAGAAAACAGGAAGAGAGAAAACAGTTGGGGTGTCTGGGGAAGAGAGGTGGGGAAAAGACGGAGAGGGGAGAAGGACAACAAGAGAGAAGTCAGAACACAGAGGAAAACATTCCCGAGGCCAAAACCAGCTTCTTGCGTCACTCTCAGATCCAAAGCCTGGGTTTGGACAGAGTTGACTCCGGGACAGAGGAGTGATGGGAGCCATGGGCCGTCCATGTACATTTTACAAAAGTTGTTTGTAGGGAGGACAAAAGGGAAATAAATAGAGGGAAAGGGCAAAAAAAGCAGAAGGAGAAAGAAGCTACTCTAAGTATCCGGAAGTATTCTCAGATTATGCTTGTTTTTAAAGTTGCTTTTAGGGACAAACTTTTAAGTCCTCTTAAATGGAAAATGTATATTCATTTAGAGCCTTCTCTTGGCATTTTTGAAAGAGGAAAGGACCAAATTGTTCGGTGAGAAACGAAACACACTTTTTGATCCAATTACACCCACGTGAAAGGCAAAAGGGAGGGAGGAACAGTGAGGATGCGTTCACTAAAGCCCTCTATGGTTTCTTCATTATTCCCATTTTACAGATGGCAAAACTGAGGTTCTTGGGTGTTAAACCACAAAAGTGACCCAGCTAATTAGTGTCAAATCCTGGTTTGGAACTTAGGAATACTTGACTCTGACGTTTGTAATTTTTGCTTTTCTCTAGTAGATCAGTATACAGGTGTACTACATCTTTTAAAGCACATATGTACATCTGAAAATTGAATCATGAAGTACCAAAGCATATAGGGCTGTACTCAAGCCAAGGACATAATAGGAATGGAGATGATGCTGCATATGCACAAAGGAGACATTATTAGAACTGCTGATTCTACTCCCAGTTACAAAAAACAAAAACAAAATAAAAAAACTGAACAAAGAGATTCCTTGCTATTTCTTTTTTAAAAATTAGAACAAAGAGGGAACTAAAACCAAAGTTTCATTTCTGTGTATTGATGTAAAAATCCCAGAATTCCTATCTAGAGCATTGCTGTGGCTAGTTTTCCATTCTGCAGTGCTTCATGTCGGGGCTCTTGCCCTTGATGTGGAGATAGACTGGGATGGTTGCTGTATGGAATGTTCCTGAACATCTGCTTGAGGGGGTGTGGGCTAAAACAAATGAATATGATGAGGAGCAGCCTGGTGTAGTAGACAGAGACCAGGGCTGTGTGACCTTGAGTAAATCAAAACCTCATAATCTTGGTGTCCTTCTCAGTAACATGTGGAGGTTAGACTAGATAATTTCTAAAACTCCTTCCATAGCTAAGATTCCATGGCTTAAAATAAATCCCCAAGAAGCAAAAGTACCTAAGTGGCCAAAATGCCTGTCCTTAAGAAGTCTGTATCACTAAGAATGTTATCTCCTTGTGGACTGGGAACTTCCAACTAGATCCCCCTCTATCTGGTACAAACAATGGGCATGTAATAAACACTGCATGCTGTGTACTGGCTAATTGGATTCTTGCTGGACAGATTTCCCCCAGAATTCCTCCAAGGAGGCCTCACTTTGACCCTCGTGGCACACAAATAACCAGTAACTGGGAGCCAACATCCACCAGCTGGATAATTAAAAGACTCCAAGTAACAAACTGGTGATCTCAGCCCAGCTCTGGTGACTGTGTCATAAAATAATGAAAACTTGTCAACAAACACAGCAGAGGCTAAGGAGGGCAAGGATTGAAGGAACATAAAACCTAATCACTCTTCTTTCCCAGCTTCTTGAAAAGGGATGAAAAGCTGGGAGGGAACTGGTAACAAACATCTCAGACATGGAGTTCCTGGTGGAAGAGATGAGAATTTAACGAGGATCTGGATGTGGCAGAAAACTCAAAGGCAAATCCCCATTCACTGGCCAAGAGTGACTAGATAGGGTGAGCCTCTCTCAACTAGTTTCTGATTGGTCAGGAAACAAAGTCCCTACTCTGTTTTCCAAGCAACAGCTAAAATATCAGGAGCCTCAATTTTCTATATATTTTAAAATATAGGAAAGCAACATGTGCTAAGCATGGTACAAACAACTGATTCACTCCTTCATTTCATCAAGGTCTCTGCTCAAAGGGCCCCTCATCACAGACCATCCCTCACCAATCTGTTTCTCCATCTCTTTTCTGAGCTTACTTATGACTACCTGATTTATTCTCCCTAGCTTCCTGGCTTACTTGTTTACTATGTATCGTCCCAGCTAGAATGAAAGCTCCATAAAGCCAGTACTTTGTTTTGTTCACTGCTACATCCCAGAACCAAGAGCAATGCCTATCCCACAGTAGATGTTCAGAAAGTATTGATGAATGAATGAATTTATGAAGTCACTGCTTATCACAATCGCTAGTTTATCCAGACCATTTTGCTGTGAAAGCTAGCTCCTGAGGCCTTCACTTAAAAAGATTTAATTTCTTGGTACCTTAAATCTCTCCTTCTGTTCTCCATAAAAATCCACACAGAAACACAAGGAAAATCTTCTGGGTTAGCTCACCCAGCTGTGAGACTGCACCGTGACACTTCTGCATTGTATGTAGGTATATGGGAGAGGCACCCTGAAGTCACCCACCCTGGGATTCTTTTGGCCTGGCTGAACCAGCACGTGACATACTGCCCATGACCCTGTGTTAAACAGAGGAAGACACAAGGTCACAGACTAACGGCCTGAGTCCAGCAAGAACTTCCGCCTTTGAGAGAAAGCTCTGTGTGTACTTTTTTAATCCACTGATGATGTCAACTTTTAAATTGGTTCATGTTCATGGTGATCTATCTAACCTAGTGGTTTTTATGGATCTCTGCATATTCAAAGGCTTTATCTATTTCTTTATCTGACCACTTTCCATAGATAAAAAGTATTTTCTCCTAATCTGTAGAAAAATGAAATAACAAAGACATATCAAACTTTCACTTGGGAGAATCTGGCTATGCAAACTTATGCTTCTATTGTATTTTCATACAGATGATATTGTGATCTTTTCTGAGATAGGATAACTAATAAACTAAGTGCATCCTTATGACATAAGGAGTTGGGTAGCATAGTAGAAACATCACCTACTATTAGCAGATGATGGTATCATTTTTGTATACAAAGGCCCACACTTTCCTTTTTCAACAATGCAGATATCCTGCCCTAGTTTTTTATTTATTTATTTTTTAAAGAGGAGAAAGGCAATTTCTTGGAACTTCCGCATAGCATTGTCCCAGTGCATAAACCCTTCTAGTTCTTCCTCACTATCCACAGAAAGCTAATAGACATAAAAGATAAAAGCTAGGCTTAAGCAAGCCTCCTTTACCTAATGGACAAGTTCACTAAGAAGAATGTGGGGCAATGAGAATGAAAAGTACATGGTAATAACCCAACTGGAGAGCACAGACAGAGTCTAAAAGAACCTTAGAGATCCGCTGGTCCATGCCTGTCATTTCACAAAATAATTAAAATACCAAGAAAAAGAGCCATCCAATTGCAACATTAACCTTAAATTTAATAAGCCAGTTGTGACCGATGATCTTTCTGCTATATCTGAGTTTAGCACTAGGTGTTGCTCTACTGCTATTTATACATCAGCTTTTCTTTGATATGCAGCAGGAATTGAACCTCCTAATTTGAGTTCCATTCTGCAAATGCTGTTTCTAAGATTATACTCTGCTACTATATTATATGTTATGTTGAACAAGCTTCATTTAAATGACGTAGGTATAGCATACTGAATCTACTGAAACAGCCACTC
Organism: Mesoplodon densirostris; assembly: GCF_025265405.1. Lineage (NCBI taxonomy): Eukaryota > Metazoa > Chordata > Mammalia > Artiodactyla > Ziphiidae > Mesoplodon > Mesoplodon densirostris. Next base: position 94,785,063 of record NC_082665.1, on the reverse strand, counting down.
TGGAAAAAAGTGATCAATACATGCCAGGGAAAGGCTATTCCCAAGCTAACTTTTTCGAATTGTCCTAATTCAAATATTTACTTAAACTCTGTTTTTATATTGTGTGCAATACAAGGGGAATGACATTGTTAGCTGTGTGTTTCCTGGAACTGACCATCTGCTACAAGGCCACAGATAAAGTTTGTTTATAGAAAAACAAAATATGAAAAAAAAGTTTAGCACTATTCTATTTGAGGTTTAATACTCCCACACATACTAAGTGGGAGAAAGGACAACTTTCTAGAATATTTCTTTGTGACAACAGAGGACAGAAATACTTTAACCCCCTCTAGTGACAGATGAATCATTACATAGACTAGTTCAGTTGTTCAGAGTTGAATGATAATACCACAAGGACAGACAGGTCATGCTTCAAGAAGTTTATAGTTTAGCAAGAGGGCAAATTTTCAATTCACCTGTAAGTTTTAAAGGGTATAAAATTCAGCTGTTAAGTGTGACTCTTCAACATCATTACTTGGTTCTTTCAACTTGGGTCAATGTGGTATAAACCTCAGCATAAATGTTCCAAGTTCTACAAGTTACATATGTTATACTTATCTAATCTGAATTTTAAATCTTCAGGATATAGGTAACAAAACAATGTCTAGTATATTGTTGCTAAATGTTATTTCTCAGTTTTGATATTTACCAATAACTATTTGTAAGACCAATAATCAGGCAACAATGCTAATAACAGCCCTAGGTTTTTATCAAAAATGAAAGTGGCAGCCTGAAGCCCAGAGTGGGAGAATCATAATCACGTTACAGAGCTTAGAGCAAAGAGAAAGAAACAGTTCATGCAAAGCTAGCTGCTGGGATCCATAATATAAATCCTTCAATCTAGTCCTAAAGAGAGGGTTTCTTCTAATTTTTATAGTTTGGGCTTCAGGCTGAAAAAACTGAGTCTTTGGATGAAATTTGACTTTCTTACAAAATATACTTTTCAGCTCTCTCCCTAGCACAAACGCAGCTCTTCTTTTCTGAGGATTCTGTTTTCTTTACATCCTTTGAGGATAAAACTATACTTTGTGGTTTTTATACCATATTCACTTAGGATATTTAAAAACAGAGTAAACTCTACTTTTTCTCCCAATTTTCTCTTCACAGAGGTTCTCCTTTCCCCACCCCTTACAGCCTCAGCAATAATGTAAAATAGTTTCCACTATTATTTTTGCACTTCTTTTGTCAGGCTCCATATTAAAGATGGGCAATTTTTCAAAAGTGATAGGTCAAACTCCTGATCCATGTTCTTGTAAACTTGGGGTAAGAAGATGTTTACGTGTTAAGAGAATTGTGTATTTTCTCCAAAGGGGAGAGGGGGAAGAATTTTTGAAAGCATCCATTTTGGAAATCAACGTTTAGTGAATGGCAGGACGGAGAGGCCAGTAGGTGCCGAGGAAGTTTCTGTCATCTCTAGTCAGACCCACGTCTATATGGACCATTTATAGGTAAGTCTATGAGTGTGTGTGTAGTGGATAAGAACAGTAAGAGCTATGAAAATAGGCTTACTATTTACACACACACACAAATTACAAAATGCTTACCCTTCATTTTTCTTAAGGCTAAATTAACCAAAGCTTAAAAAAAAATTCTGCTGTATGAGTTCTTCTAATGTCACCTACTAATCTCTTCCATCCCTTTCAATCCTCCAAGCAGGTTCCATCTGCATGATTCCAAAGAGGTGAACATGGGTCCTGTTCTTGCTTAAAAATTGTTTCCAGGCTAGCTTAACCACCTCTAATGTTGAAGTTCATTCCAAGATTGAGACAAAATCTCTCTATCTAAAGCAAAATAAAAGCTAAATTCCTACCTTTTGGCCTCATTTCATGTTTTATTATTCTATGTTAAATTCCTACCTTTTGGCCTCATTTCATGTTTTATTATTCTATGTTTCCTAATAATACATTTTGTAAATATTGAAATGGGCACACGTTCTGTGTACCAGAGGCAAGGCTATGTACAATTAATGCAAGTTGCGATCCTCAGAAGAGGTCCATTTCAGGCCACGTGTAATTTACATTTTTTCCTCCTTCTTGATATAGGGAAAAGAAAAAAAAATCTAGAAAACATTATAGAATCCAACTATATGCATTTTTAGGCCAATGATAAAGCATAGGCTTTTAATGCTCACAGTAGGGACGGAGCTGGCCTGAGCTGCAGCCTGGGGATGTGTAAGCTGACGTACAGCTGTGATATTCACAAATCAGAAATGTGGGCAGACTGCATTATTACAAGGTGCTACTAAAAAGCTTATTAGGGGCCTCCCTGGTGGCGCAGTGGTTAAGAGTCCGCCTGCCGATGCAGGGGATACGGGTTCGTGCCCCGGTCTGGGAGGATCCCATATGCCGCGGAGCGGCTGGGCCCGTGAGCCATGGCCACTGGGCCTGCGCATCCGGAGCCTGTGCTCCACAACGGGAGAGGCCACAACAGTGAGAGGCCCACATACCGCAAAAAGAAAAAAAAAAAAAAAAAAAAAAAAAAAGCTTATTAAAGTCTAGCATTATTAAAGTCTAGAGATGTTTGCTTAATACCAGCTAAGCTCACACACACTTGAAGAATTCATTTTATGTGTTTTAATAATAATAACAGAAATAAAAATTTCCCCCCCAATCTGCTTACTTTTTTCTTGTTAATTTTTGGTTAGAGAAGACAGTAATTATAAGAAAGACATTTCAAAGAGCATGTACACTTTCATCAAATAAAAGAAGTATTTACAACATAGATTTAATTATGCTTTTTAAAATGTAATTATTTCAGTTAGACAAACCTTATGCTCTATTTCCTTAAAGGAGAGGTTTGCAACATTTTGGGGGTGCACTTTCAGTGAGCAAAAGCCTTCCTTTTGAATACCCACATCAGAGTAACTTTGGAATGAGCAATCAGTAGTTTCTCCCTAATGTGGTAAACGTGGTGTTTTTAAACAGAGGACACTCTATAGCACAGGTGAGTTACCTTTTATTGGCACTTCCTCATAATGAATGATAAAGAAAGATACTCTTTGAAGTGCATCAGTTTCCTCTTCAGATTTTTTTTCAAAATACTTCAAAACACTGAAGCCCTGGGCAACACTATTTTCCTGTGACTTGACTCTGCCCCAATTCTGCAGGAGAATGTTTCCTGTCTCTCTCTGGGAGTCTGCTATTCTTGCAGCAGAGGCTCCTACATTCATTTCCTCCAGCTGCCTCTAGGCGGCCCTGTGCCCTGTGCCTTCATCCAGCAGCTGAGGTGATGCTCCAGCTGCTGCATGTCCTTGGCAGATAGCTGCAGTATGATCCTAGTCCATTATCTTTGGACCAGGCCTCTGGCCTTGACTCTCCTTCCTTGTGAGTCTTCTTCCCCAGGGGAGTCCACAGCCTCATACACATACAGCTGGCCCTGGAACCTCCCTAGGTTTGTCTGAATTTGCAACAGTTTAGGCTGGCCTGGGGGCCCTCAGTTATATAAAGATTGGGGCTATCACTGTCAGTCACCTACTGCTTGGTGCTTAGCACTATTTGACACTACAGAAAGATAGGAGGAAAGGGATGGTGGGAGGGTGGGAAGAGGAAGGAAGAAAGTGGGGGGAGGGAGGGAGGAGGAAAGAAGGAAAAGAAGAAAGAAAGAAAGAAATTTTAAAAGGATGAAAGAAAAGGACTGGAAATGAAAATTCTAAAAGGTACATGTTTCCTGTCTGTAAGAAGTTTATTACCTACTTGGTTATAATTATTCATAGTTAAATACACTGCAAATTTCATAACAAGATGACTAAATCAGGGCATATCTAGATGTCAGCTTAAAGACTATTTGCAAATAGACAATCGATATCAATCAAGCCAGCCAATAAGCTCCTCTTATAGGAGATGTCATTGCAAAAAACACCTTCTCTGCCTAGGACCAAATCTAAGTTTATGGTTTTAGTAAATGAAAGGAGAAAAACTTCTTCTATCCATCAATCTTTTTTTTTTAAGATTTTTTTTAACGTGGACCATTTTTAAACTCTTTATTGAATTAGTTACAATATTGCTTCTGTTTTATGTTTTGGTTTTTTGGCCCCAAGGCATGTAGGATCTTAGCTCCCTGACCAGGGATTGAACCTGCACCCACTGCATTGGAAGGTGAAGTCTTAACCACTGGACTGCCAGGGAAGTCCCTATCCATCAGTCTTAAATTCAACTGTGGCCCAGACTTCAGAAATAAGTTTAGTGCTAATGATTTTTGAAAGTCCTTATGCAATATTTTTTCACCAATACTCTCACAGAGGAGGAAATTGCAAGTTAGGGAAATTGCATAAAGTATTTAGTCTTTAGCTGATCTAAGTATTGGGTCTGAAGAAGTGTGTGAACTTCAAAGACACCAGCAGTCATAGCATTGCTCACCTGGCACTGAAGAATGTCTCCCAAACCCTCTGGGATGAGGAACATCTCTTCTTCCCCCATCCTTCCCTATTCAATGGAACTGGGCCAATTAGGGCACAAATATACAAGTAAAAAGGGTTGTCATCTAATTAGAGAATGAGGGAATACTGTCTACCTGTTCCACATGTGACATTTTTATTAACACTGCCTAACATCATGGTAGCTTTGGGCCAGGCAGGCAGCACTCTTAGGTCTTACTGAGCTTGCAGTCAGCTGAATCTCTCAGGTGTGTTACTGTACCAGCTCTTCAGGCATCTCCCATGCCATATATACAGCACTGATTTGTCGAACTGGACACTTACCGCTCCTTAATTTCTTGGTAATGTTCACCCACTCTCCTATTCTACTGAAATCAGTGTGAATCTTGATTCTGATATTTTCCCTCAGCTTCCATCTGCAAACTTAATAAAGACAAATTTGTTACTGTCATCTACTTTATATAGATGAAGCTACCTGGAATCCTGTGGCAATCTGCTAAAGGCCTTGTTCCAGGCTGATAATCACACATTACTAGAAACACTTTCGGGGAGTGATTATTCAATCAGTTTTGGTTCCACATAAGAAAATAATCAGAAATACCATGTATATGTATTCTCCTAATTTACCAGTAGCTGTAGCCAAATATTACATCAGGCTTATTTATGATAACTAATTCCTAGGAAACCCTTGCTGGCTCATCTGAGCTTCCTCATCTGAGCAAAATAATATTCATGAGTAGTTTTCTGCTTATAAAAGTAATAAGAGGCTCTTTGGAAACACTGTTTTTTTTTTGTTTGTTTGTTTGGTTTTTTTGCGGTATGCGGGCCTCTCACTGTTGTGGCCTCTCCCGTTGCGGAGCACAGGCTCCGGACGCGCAGGCTCAGCGGCCATGGCTCACGGGACCAGCCGCTCCGTGGCATGTGGGATCCTCCCGGACCGGGGCACGAACCCGCGTCCCCTGCATCGGCAGGCGGACCCTCAACCACTGCACCACCAGGAAAGCCCCCTGTAAACAGGCTTTTAAAATAAATGCATAAAGAAGAAAACAAAGCCATATGAAATCTCACCACCTACCACTGTAAACAGTTTGGTAACTTCCTTTCAGCTTGCTCCTTCCATGTCCACTCCTCTCTCTCCCTCCTCTCCATGCACACACCTTATTCAATCCCCTCTGACATTCACTCTGTGCCTTCCCATCCCCCAGGTCAAGTAACTGGATAATAGTCACCTGGCACTTTAAGAGTATATGGGTACAACAAAACCTGGAAAAAAAAGGGTAAGAGAATTTTGACCTTTAAGATCAAACGCTGCAAGACTAACTCTAAAACAGAAATGTCTGCGTGCATACTTGTAGAGTGATTATTCTTGAAACAGGTCAGAGGAAGTCAAGGAAGACTGAGGTGTAGACTTGGACTTTCATAGTCAGGAGCAGCCAGAGTTCAAGAGAACACAGCCCCAGCCGGTCATCTGCACCAGGGAGCCACCTGGGTGCCAAGTCAGTGCCCAGGTGTTCTCGCTGATGCCCAGTGGAAGCCACCAGTCAGTAGTGGCCAGTCAATTGTCTTGCAAGTTATACCCCTCTGTGGCCAAGGCTTTTTCACACATGACACAGCCCTCTCTTCAATGGCCCAAATGATATTGGAGGAACAGGTAACTCAGCTTTCATCAGCTCAAAGCCCTATCTGTGTTGAATGAATTTGAGGCCCAAGTAAAACCGTTGCCAACTGCCCTCCAAAAAAACCCCTTCAACATGTATACATATATCATCATATACATGGGTATTTATCTATAGCTGTACTATACACTTACACCTCTATACCTGTGGGTACTTGTCAACCCAAGGCTCTGCCATTGCAGCTGCCTGGTCTCTGCCAAACTGAGGTGCTGCTACCATCCCCACAGCTAGAAATCTACTGAAGCCCTTCTCACCTACCTTTCCAAGGCTCCACCACTGAAGGCCAACCTCCCCACTGTTCTGAGTCCCGGTGCCCTCAGCCCTCCCATCAACATCTGCTCAGACAGCACTGAGTTAGAGCACTGTTTTGTTCCATACAGTTTTTCCTCCTCAGGTGCACACAAGCTCCGATATCTTACTGCACTTTATTTTTATATTTTAAAACGTCCAGCGAGGTTAAATACTTTTTCATTTATTTATTTGCCATCTTTAAGTTTCTTTTGAAAACTGACTGTTTGTATAGCTCATTTTTCTGTTTGGCTTCTTTTATGTGCCCCCCAATTACAAGCAAACCCTTTTCTCAAATATTGGGAAATCACCTCTTTAGAGGTCCATTGCCCTGAAGTCACTGAAGAGTCTTATTAATTCCTGCATGGAGTAAAATATATATATATATGTCTTCCCTTCACTACCTCTGGAATTCCCACTTCAGTAACCTTTTCATCCAAATTATGAAACGCTAATAAATCTTAGGGTTCTATGTAGTTCAGTTCACACAGTCATTGTTAAAGAATTACTGTCCAACAACAACAAAGAGTAATTTTAGAAGATTTCTGATATTTATATATCACAAAGACCATAAAAAGGGTTCCAGGGCTTCCCTGGTGGCTCAGTGGTTGAGAGTCTGCCTGCTGATGCAGGGAACACGGGTTCGTGTCCCGGTCCGGGAAGATCCCACATGCCGCAGAGCGGCTGGGCCCGTGAGTCATGGCTGCTGAGCCTGCGCGTCCGGAGCCTGTGCTCCACAACGGGAGAGGCCACAACAGTGAGAGGCCCGCGTACCACACACACACACAAAAAAGGGGGTTCCGATTCATACCCCCAGCAACACAGAGCTCAGGCCCTTTCGTGCAGCTACACCAGATCCTCTTGGCTCCATGCTCTGACACTTTCCCACTACTCCATTTCCTACACAAATTTTCTTCCTCTCTCTTCCCCACTGTCTCCTAGATCTTCATTTTGTAGATAGCTTAGCCTCTCTGCCTGAGTCCTCTCTTCCTTTATATCTACCTCTCCTGCCTAGTTGCTTCCTACTCATTCTCCTAATTACAAGTCACAAAGGTAAGGAAGTTGACTAGGCACATTCACACCTCGATCAATTTTGTTCTTGTAACACTTGAAACATTTGACAAAGTCCACTACCATCTGCTAGCAACCACAGGCCTAAGATACCATCAGGAGCAACAGTTTGCACCTGCATGGAAATAACTCTACACAAGAGAGCTATTAACACTTCAAGCCAATTAACTCCAACCCTGCCTATCTTTCCTGTACCCTTGGCCAGCTCCCCACCTGCAAATGTACTGGTCATTCATGCTCTCATGTGCTGTGTTTTATGCTTTTTGCCTCATTAGCTCCAACACTAAACCTACCTCTGGGGCCTTCTTATGGTGCTCTGTTGCCCTCTAAACAAACTTCTCATCCTGAAATACTCAGAGAACAATATCATGTGTCTTGCACTCTTGTAATGCTACTCTATTCAGTGCAGCCTGCTGGAAGGAGGCCACTGTGGGATTGGGGAACCATGTTCAGATAATAAAAACTTATCCCTCGGGCTTCCCTGGTGGCGCAGTGGTTGAGAGTCCACCTGCCAATGCAGGGGACACGGGTTTGTGCCCCGGTCTGGGAGGATCCCACATGTCGCGGAGCATGAGCCATGGCCGCTGGGCCTGCGCGTCCAGAGCCTGTGCTCCGCAACAGGGAGACGCCACAGCAGTGAGAGGCCCGCGTACCGCAAAAACAAAACAAAACAAAAAAAAACCTTATCCCTCTTTTTGACAACAACTCTTTGAAATGATTTCATCTGCAGTTTAAAAATGTTTGTGGCCCTCCTGTTTATGAGTATGGATTACATGCAAAAGTTACAAGGTTAAAAATAAAAGGCAGCCCTTAATAAATATTTGTTAAACTAGTAGAAATATTATTTGTATGGGCCAGTTGCAGATATTCTAAAATGGTTAAGAGGAAGTAGTGGACTTAGATGGGACCCAAATCTATAATATCGAGTACAATCAGTATGCCAAGGCACACTTTCATTGTTCAGCTACATTTTCTTTCTTGCTGAACACTTGGATATCAGTTTTTGTTTTCCGGTGTTCTGGTGATTTTCATCCTCTCCATGAGTCTGCAAATGTTACCAAGCACAGATTCTGCAATTGCATCTACAATGTTTTTAGTGAACTGGAATGTCAAGCATCTGTGTTTAGAATCCAAAACTTAAGAGGAGCTAAGAGTTCTCTTCCTATCTGATTCTTCACTTATCTTAGCCTTAACCCTTATGGTTGTTCTCAATTTTTTAGCTTAAAAGTTACTCACTTTGATAAAGACAGGCTAAAATGGAAATTAAATACTTCTGCTTTCTTTTTGCATCTCTAATGGCTTCATCTCTTCTTCCTCCTATTCCTTGTTCCAACCATTGCTTTATAAAATAGTCTTTTTTTTTTTTTTTTGGCTGTGTTGGGTCTTCGTTGCTGTGCACAGGCTTTCTCTAGTTGTGGCGAGCGGGGGCTACCCTTCGTTGCAGTGTGCGTGGGCTTCTCATTGCGGTGGCTTCTCTTGTTGTGGATCATAAGCTCTAGGCACACGGGCTTCAGTAGTTGCAGCATGAAGGCTCAGCAGTTGCAGTGCGTGGGCTCAGTGGTTGTGGCTTGCAGGCTCTAGAGTGCAGGCTCAGTTGTTGTGGCACACGGGCTTAGTTGCTCTGTGGCGTGTGGGATCTTCCCAGACCAGGGATCGAACCTGTGTCCCCTGCATTGGCAGGAGGATTCTTAACCACTGCATCACCAGGGAAGTCCCTATAAAATAGTCTTTTAAAGTTGAACTTAGTATTTGTCATGAGTCTCCACTTAATTAGAGCTTGAGCCCTTTTAACAAAATTCTTACTCTTTTGATTTTGGTTCCCTCTTTCTATCTTTTCTATCTGTGTTTTAGAGGGCTAGGAAACTCCAGGAACATTCCTTGAAGAGTCTCTTGCTATGCAATCATGTCAAAATTTCTCTAAATATTTTTTGAAATCTGCTTTTCTAATGTTTAGAGTTTGTGTGTGAGTAGGCTCAGGGTTCTCATTTTTGGCTACTGTAAATGATAAGAAAAAAATAGACAATTTCTGATCTCAAATCAACAATATAACTTTAAAATCTAAGGAAATAGTAAATAACAAAATTAACCCAAAGCCAGCAGAAGGAGAGAAATGAAGATTAGAGCAGAGATAAGTGAAATAGAGAATAAAAGAACAATAGATAAAATCAATGAAACTAATTGTTGCTTCTTTGAAAAGATCAACAAAATTGACAAAACTTTAGCTGGCTTAAGAAAAAAAGAGGAAGACTCAAATTACCTAATTAGAGATGAAAGTGGGGACATTACTATTGATTCTACAGAGATAAGAGAGCACTAAGAACAATTGCATGTCAAAAAATTGGATAACCTAGATGAAGTGGACAAATTCCTAGAAACACAAAACCTACAAAGACTAAATCACGAAAAAATAGAAAATCTGAATAGACCCAAGACTAATAAGGTGATTGAATCAGTAATCAAAAATCTCCCCAGAAAGAAAAGTCCTGGACCTGATGGCTTTACTGGTGAATTCTACCAAACATTTAAAGAAGAGCTAATACCAATCCTTCCCAAACTTTTCCAAAAAAACTGAAGAAGAAGAAACACTTCCTAACTCATTCTATGAGGCCAGCATAAATCTGATACCAAAGCCAGACGAAGGCATTACAAGAAAAAGAAACTACAGACCAATATCCCATTTGAACATTTATGCAAAAATCTTTAACAAAATACTAGCAAACAGAATTCAACAGCATATTAAAAGGATTATATACCATGACCAAGTGGGATTTATTCCTGGAATGCAAGGATTGTTCAACATATGAAAATCGATCAATGTAATACACTACATCAATAAAATAAGGGAAAAAGTCCAACTTAATCATCTCAACTGATGCAGAAAAACATTTGACATAATTCGACACACTTTCATCATAAAAACACAACAACATAGGAATAGAAGGAAACTACCTCAACAAAAGAAAAACTATACACTTGACTCTTGGACAGCAAGGGGGTTAGGGGCACCAAGCCCCTGCACAGTTAAAAATCTGTGCGTAACTTTACAGTCGACCCTCGGCATCCGCAGTTCTGCACACATGGATTCAACCAACTGTGAATCGTGTAATATCATAGTATGTATTTATTGGAAAAAAATGTGTGTATAAGTGGATCCACACAGTTCAAACCCATGTTGTTCAAATGTCAGCTGTATATGAAAAGCTATGTTTCATATATGAAACAGCAAACATCATACACAATGGTGAAAGACTGAAAGCTTTTCCTCTAAGATTAGGAACAAGGCAAGGATGCCCACTTTCACCACTTCTATTTAACATAGAACGGGAAATTTTAGCCAGAGCAATTGGGTAAGAAAAAGAAATAAAAGGCATACAAGTTGGAAAGGAAGAAGTAAAATTATCTCTGCTTGCAGATGATATACTCTTACGTGTAGAAAACCCTAAAGACTCCACGAAATAGTTGTTAGAACTAATAAGTGTATTTACCAAAGTTATAGGGTACAAAGTCAACACACAAAAATGAATTGCATTTCCCATCTGCAGCAACATGGATTGACCTGGAGATTATCATACTAAGAAGTCAGAGAAAGACAAACATCATATGGTATCACTTATATGATGAATCTAAAAAAATGATACAAATGAACTTATTTACAAAACAGAAACAGACTCACAGACACAGAAAACAAACTTATGGTTCCCAAAGGGGAAAGGTGGGGTGGGAGGAGTGATAAATTGGGAATTTGGGATTGACATATACATACTACTATATTTAAAATAGATAACCAACCAAAAATAGATAACTAACCTGCTGTATAGGTCCTTTTGCTCAACATTCTGTAATAACAATGGGAAAAGAGTTTGAAAAAGAATAGACATATGTGTATGTATAATTGAATCACTTTGCTGTACACCTGAAACTAACACAACATTTTAAATCAACTATAGCCCAATATAAAATAAAAATTAAAAAAAATAAAGTGTACCTTTTTAGCATAAAAAAGCTGCATTTCTATACATGAACAATGTCAAAAGAAAATTAAGAAAACAATTCCACATATAATAACATCAAAAATAATAAAATACTTAGTAATTAGCTTAACCAAGGAGGTGAAAGATATGTACAGTGAAAACTATTAAACGTTGCTGATGGGAATTCCCTGGTGGTCCAGTGGTTAAGACTTGGCACTCTCACTGCTGTGGCCCAGGTTCAATCCCTGTTCGGGGAACTAAAGATCCTGCGAGCTACAAGGCATAGCCAAAAAAAAAAAAAGTTGCTGAAAAAAATTAAAGAAGACATAAATAAATGGAAAGACATCCCATGTTCATTGAATACGACTTAACATTATTAAAATGTCAATACTACCCAATGTGATTCAATGCAATCTCTATCAAAATCCCAATAATGATTTTTTTCCAGAAATAGAAGAACCAATCCTAAAATTCATATGGAATCTCAAGGGACCCTAAATAGCCAAAACAATACTGAAAGAGAAGAACAAAACTGGAGGACTCACGCTTCCTGATTTCAAAGCTTACTATTAAGAGCTACAATAACCAAAATCAAGCATGGTATTGGCACACAGATAGACATATGCACCAATGGAATAGAATGGAGAGTCCAGAAATAAACCCTTACGTATATGGTCAAATGATTTTTGAAAAGGATGCCAAGACCATTTAATGGGGAAAGGACAATCTCTTTAAAAAATGGTGCTGGGACAACTGGATATCCACATGCTAAAGAATGAAGTTGGACCCTTGTGTAACACCATATACAAAACTGAATTCAAAGTGGATCAAGGACCTAATTTAAGACCTAAAACAATGAAACTCTTGGGAGGTCTCCCCTGGTGGTGCCGTGGTTAAGAATCCGCCTGCCAATGCAGGGGACACGGGTTCGAGCCCTGGTTTGGGAAGGTCCCACATGCCGCGGAGCAAGTAAGCCCGTGGGCCACAACTACTGAGCCTGCACTCTAGAGCCTGCAAGCCACAACTACTGAGCCCACGTGCCACAACTACTGAAGCCTGTGTGCTTAGGGCCCATGCTCCGCAACAAGAGAGGCCACCGCAGTGAGAGGCCTGTGCACCGCAATGAAGAGTAGCCCCTGCTCACCGCAACTAGAGAAAGCTCACGTGTAGCAACAAAGACCCAATGCAGCCAAAAATAAGTAAATAAATAAAAAATAAATTAAAATATAGAATCTTAAAAAAAAAAGAAACTCTTGGGAGAATAAATAGGACAAAATCTTCATAATATAGGATTTGGCAATGATTTCTTAGATATAACACTAAAGGCACAGGTAACAAATGAAAAAGTAGACAAATTGGGCTTCCTGAAAATTAAAAAAAAATTATGCATTGAAAGACACTATCCACAGAGTAAAAAGGCAACCCACTGAATGGGAGAAATTATTTGCAACTTATATATTTGATCAAGGAATAATATCCAGACTATAGAGAGGACTCCACAACTCCACAACAACAACAACAACAACAAAAAACAACAAACCCAATTCAAACATAAACAAAGAACTTCAACAAACATTTCTCCAAAGAAGATATGCAAATGGCCAATAAGTACATGGAAAGATGCTCAACATCACTAATCGTTAGGGAAATGCAAAACAAAACTACAACCAGATAGCAACCCACAACCATTAGGATGGCTACTTTCGAAAAAACAGAAAATAACAAGTGTTGGTGAGGAAGTGGAGAGACTGAAACCCTGTGCACTGTTGGTGGGAATGTAAAATAGTATAGCCACTGTGGAAAACATTATGATTTCCTCAAAAAATTAAAAACAGAATTATCATATCTAGAAATTCCACTTCTGGGTATATACCCAAGAGAATTGGAAAAAGGGTCTCAAAGAGGTATTTGTACAGCCATGTTCATAGCAGCATTATTCACAATAGCTAAAACGTGGAGCAATCCAAGGGTCCATTGACTGATGAATGGATAAGCAAAATGTGGTATATACATATAGTAGAATATTATTCCGTCTTAAATAGGAAGGAAATTCTGCAATATGCTACAATATGGATGAACCTAAAGAACATTATGCTAAGTGAAATAAGTCAAACACAAAAAGACAAAATGCTGTGTGATTCCACTTATATAAAGTACGTAGAGCAGTCAAAAATCATAAAGTCAGAAAATGAAATGGTGGTTGCCAGAGGCTGGGAGGAGGAAAGAAAGGAGAGTTATTGTTTAATAGGTGTAGATTTTCAGGTTTGCAAGATGAAAAGAGTTATTTGTCTGGATGGGGGTGGTGGTTGCACAACCACATGAATGTATTTAATGCCACTGAACTGTACACTTAAAAATAGTTAAGATGGTAAATTTGATGTTACATGTATTTCATAATTTTAGAAATTGAAAAAAATAGACACTAGACATTTTCTGTCAAGATTTTCCTCATTCCTATGTTACCAACCAGTTCCTGTGGGTCAAAATTAAATCCTGAATAGCAGATTTCTTTTATTGAAAAGAAATTGTGAAAGTTTGTTTTCCTGTCACAGCTGATGGAACTGTGGCCCACAAGCAAGGCAGAATGGTGACATCCTCTTACCAGAACGAGAACTGCAGAGATGTCGCCATTCTGTCTTGCCTGTGGGCCACAGTTCCGTCATCTGTGACAGGAAAACCCTATGCCAGCTATATGCTTTATTCCTAAAACAATTGTCACTTTTTAAATCTTTGTCTTCTTTTTTCCTCATCCCCTCCTTTTGGCTCATCTACTTCCTACAAGTGTATGATTTCTCAATTTAGAAGACTCAAGATTTAGCCTTTCTATTCCTCTATTTCTTTGAACAGATTTTAACTCGTTCATTTTGTCTTCATTGTGTATATACAAAATTTGGTGATACACATGTAATTTGTGTAAAACTATAAAATTACATTGCTTACTATTCATACGCGGTAATTGGTCCACAGTTAGCTAAATTGCATGAAAACAAAACCCAAAAGGGATAAAAAAGAAAGTAACATATTCCTCATTTACAGCTATTGAACCTCAACTGCGTTTCAATATTCATTACAAAAGTCAGTCTTTCTTGGGACTTCCCTGGTGGTCCAGTGGGTGAGACTCTGCACTCCCAACGCAGGTGGCCTGGGTTTGATCCATGGTCAGAGAACTAGATCCCCCATGCATGCCGCAACTAAGAGTCTGCATGCTGCAACTAAGAAGCCCGCATGGTGCAACTAAGAAGTCTGCAAAAATAAGATCCCACATGCTGCAACGAAGATCCCTCATGCCACAACTAAGACCTGAAGCAGCCAAAATAAATAAATAAATAAGTATTAAAAAAACAAAAAAAAGTCAATCTTTCATAAGTGCTAGCCTAACAGATTTGTTAAGTTCTGGATTTGTAAATAAAGTTATGAGAAAAGATTCCTTTGTTTGTGTATGTCATATATATATGTATGTTCAAATATTTATTTATTTATTTATTTGGCTGCATTGGGTGGAATTAAGTCTTAATAAAATATTTTGGTAGACACAGGCATCCTTCCTCAAGTTTTTCTTCAAGTAAAAATAATTAAAATAATGTGAGGAAAAAAATATGGCAACCAAACATCAGCCAATAATTGTGGAAGATGCATAAATCATATTGTGGAAGAATTTAAGAAACAAGTGTTAGAACAAGTTTTTCAGCATGGGAGCCTTTCTATACAGTTGGAGGAAAGAATGAATATTTCTACAGTGTCTGGGCTTATGTTGGATTCTGCTTTAATTAAATACTAGAAGTAATTTTCCTGTTTCACTTAAGCAGTGGCAATCAGCAGAGTTTATACTGTCCCACTGGAACATTTTGGAAATGGGGTGTATTTTTGACCAACACAGTGACTGGGGGGCACTTATGGGAATTTAGTGAGTGGAGGCCAGCGATGCTAGAGATCTGTTATTCATGGAATGGTCTTGTACACTGAACAATTGTCCCTGATCCCACACAACCTCCAAAGGTCTTATTGGACACTCATGTAAGTAAAAAACTCTGCTGAGTATCTGAGCCTAGAACCAACTCTGTTTTACGGATAAGTTCATAATATCGTTTGTATACTTTTCATATAGACTGCATTTTTGGAGAATGTAACTAGTGTACATTGAGGGAAAATTGTTCTTTGGAACTTTGCTAAGAGTTGTTCACAAACAATTCTTGTTCATTCAACAATCACGAACAGATTGTTCATAACTCACTTGGCAGCAACACCTGACCTGAATTGATTTGAAGGTATTTGGAAAATTAAGTCACTTGTGGCAACACCTTTATCAGCTGACAATTTAACTGTCACATTCAAATATCAATATAAAGAAATGTGTTGACCCTCTCTACTCACAAAGTGTCCAGCTTTAGGTAGACCAGCAGCTTCAGAATCACAAGCTTGCTAGAAATGCCCACTCCAGACGTGTGAAATCAGAATCCACACTTTAACACAAGCCACAGGTGACTTGTATGCACATTGAAATTTGAGGAACAATGAGGTAGACAATAATTATGTGGAAATTTGTCTTTTAAAAGACCTATATTCATTATAGGGAATAAAACACACCTATCCCTCTTATTATGTCTTCCAGTGTGGTTTGTTTGAGAATTTTACATGTTGAGAGATATTCTACTCTTTTGTCATTTACTTTCTCTTATTTCTCCTTTATTTTCAATACATATTTTTATTTTGTGAAATTATGAATTAATTCTACTTTAAGATAATAAAGAGGATGTTACAACAATAAAAAGGATGTGTTGCTCTTATAGGGCTGAAAGCTACTGAATAAAGGAAAGATGTACTGAAGGGCAAAATACATTACCAGCATATATGAATTCCATAACAAAAACAATGTTCTATGGGAAAATTGTGACAATGTCACCACTGATGGAAGAGTTGCTTTGGCTGGAATAAAATTTGGATTCTGGGATAAAAATGCAGACAGCTTTAAAATAAATTTATTCATTGCATTTATTCATAGTTGTTAAAAACATAAAAACACAATGAATCTGATTAGTTGGCAAAAAAAAATATTGTGTTCGAAGATATTGAATGAATTGGGAGGGGGTAGGGAAAAGGGTTTTAAAGTGTTCTTCCTTGTCTCCAGGGTCTACTCCATTCTGTTTTAATTCAGGTCTGTGATGCCCTATCCAAAATTCTAAAATCCAAAAAGTTCTGAAAACCAAGTTTTCTTCCTAACTCACTGCACAGGAAAATCTGACCTGAATTGATTCGAGGCTATTTACAGTTTTTATTTTTCCATACAGTGTGTCTACTCATGTCTTTTGCTGAAGAAATATAAGGGTATTTAATTATGGGGTGCTGCCCCAAGCCTCACTGGGGGTATTATATATGATTATAATATAACATATAATATATAATTTTCCAAAATTCATAAAATTCTGAATATCCTAAATTCATCTGGTCCTAAGGGTTTTGGAGCTTGTGGACATGTGCATGTGTGGTGGTGAATATAAGATGAGTAAAGAATTGAAAAGTATTTTTGATGATATATCAGGGTCTTTTTCATTGTAAGGTTAAGGATTGATAATTCTGAAATTTGTTCCCTGAATTTTTGTTGTTAAAAGGATAATGAAGTCACATCTTTGGGCAGAGGGTCTATAATTCAAAGTGAGCATGTAAGTCAAATAGACTGTCCCACTAAAGAAATAATATATGTATGTATATATGTGTGTGTGTGTGTGTGTGTGTGTAAAATATATATTTATTCTTTTTTTCCACTTTGTTCTTGCAGAGGGTTCTGCATCCTGGAAACACTCAGAGCTCAACTGAAGCTGAGAGCTGAGAGGTTTCTGAGAGATGCTTTTGCTGTATCTGGGTTTGAGGGTAAGGCAGTCTCTACAAGCTTACAAACTAGACTAAGGCATGAATTTGAAAGTGCACCTTTAGTGCGACAGATTATACAAGTGTGAAAACCTACATCAGCAACAATTTAGTGTGAGTGTCCATATGATTACATTTCTACTGGAAAATAAAAAGTGATGCAGGCAAGTAATAATGTTTTCCAAACCCCTTAGCTGTTAGCAAATGTTTGCCAAGAAAACACTTCCATAATTCTCTGGAAGTTCTAAAAGATTAGAAGGCACACAGGCAGGGACCCAAGTGGCTCTCATCCTGGGAAGTTTTGCCACTCTATTATCATTAAAGAAACCTTTTATAATATGTCCTTCTATTTCTATTCTTTTATTCTAAGTAAAAACATTTGCTGGTATAACAAACATAAATTTCTAAATTTAAACTGAACAAAGAAAGTGTAAAACCAAACAAATGTTTGTCGAAACATTTTACTTGGAAAATGCAAAGAATGCTAATGTGTAATAGAGTCTGAAGCTAAATGCTTTTGAGACTATAGGTATAATATCTGATTTCAACCAGCACTGAACTTATGATGTGAAAAGCTGAATTTGTTGCATGTTTATTTGGGCAAAGGCTGAGTCAAAACTTGATGGGAAAGAAATTTGTCTTTAATTTTTTTTTTTTTTTTTTTTGTGGTACGCGGGCCTCTCACCACTGTGGCCTCTCCCGTTGCGGAGCACAGGCTCCGGACGCGCAGGCCCAGCGGCCATGGCTCACGGGTCCAGCTGCTCCGCGGCACGTGAGATCCTTCCGGACCAGGGCACGAACCGTGTCCCCTGCATTAGCAGGAGGACTCTCAACCACTGCGCCACCAGGGAAGCCCTGTCTTTAATTTTGAAATGGGAATATGTATGGTGTAGGAGCTGGTCTAAAGGGTGGTAGAACTGAGTTCTACAGGGCAAAACTGCAATAAATCAAACTTACATTTCATAAACAAATAGGGCATTTGCCCAAGTGAAGATAAAAAATGCAACAGTAGAGAGAACTCTACTCAATATTCTGTAATAACCTGTATGGGTAAAGAATATGAAAAAGAATGAATATATTAATAACTGAATAACTTTTCTGTACACCTGACACTAACACAACATTGGAAATCAACTATAGTCTAATAAAATTTCATAAAAAATAAAATAAACTGAAAAAAATGCAGCAATAATGCTACTAATTGGACACCACTGATGCCTTCACTAATTCATCTCCCCAGAAATTTTGTATGGTCAGGGAATAACTAATGCCCTTGTCGAGTAAGTCTCCTCCTTAATATTTGGTTTTCCTTCCTTGGTTTTCCTGAATATTGGTTTCTTTCCTATCTACACCAAGATGCAGAATCTGATCCCTTCCAACACCTCCATGACTCTCACTCCAGTTCATCCTTCCTTGGACTGTTCCTTGGTCTTCATGCTTCTATCCTCACCCCCATGCAGTCTAGTCTCCAGATGGCAGTAGGTGTGCTCCTTCTAAAACAAAAGTCGCATTGTGTCCCTCTTCCGCCTCAAGATTTTCATATCAATCAACATTAAATTCCACATATACACACTACTATATATAAAATAGATAACCAACAAGGACCTACTGTATAGCACAGGGAACTCTACTTAGTACTCTGTAATGGCCTATATGAGAAAAGAATCTGAAAAAGAATATATATATATATCTGAATATACGTAGACTATATATATATATCTGAATATACGTAGAATATATATATATATCTGAATATACGTAGAATATATATATATATATGAATCACTATGCTGTACACCTGAAACTAACACGACATTGTAAATCAACTATACTTCAATAAAATAAAACACAAAACATTCAATTCAAAACCCTGCCTCTTAGGAACTTGCACCCTGCCACCCCTCTGACTCCATTTTCTATCATTTTTCTCCCTGCTCATGCCACTCAATTCACCTTTGCCTCCTTACTCTTCACTGGAAAATACCAAATATATTTCTACTTCATGGCCTTTGTACAGCCATGAGGTTGATGCTCTTCCTCCAGACATCTGCAAGACTTGCTTCTTGTCTTCTGCCCCGTGTCACCTTATCAGAGAAGCCTGATAAGGCTTTTCTCTGTCAGCTTCCCTCAACCTCATTCTGGAAGCCCTTATCTTTTCCTTTATCCTGGTTTATATTTCTTCATAGTACCTTTCATCTCCTACATATTTCAGTCTGTCCTCCTACAGAAAAGCAGAGGCTTCATTTGTCTTATTCACGTAGTACCTTCTTTTAAACTTAACATTATAAAAACCCACTATGTTGCAGCTACTAAAATAGTACCTGCAACATAGTGGGTTTTTATAATGTATGAATGAATGAAAATTTTTTTTTATTCTCTTTTTTTTAAATTAGTTTCTGCTTTATAACAAAGTGAATCAGTCATACATATACATTTGTTCCCACATCCCTTCCCTCATGCATCTCCCTCCCTCCCACTGAAAATTTATACTTGATGTTAAGTTTAAAAGTTAAAAATACATAGATTTATTTGTATAAAACATGTTAGCTTTGAAAAAAATGTTTTTCTTTATTATGGAGTCACAGAGCAATACTTCCTTGATATCATTGTTTTACTGTGCAAGTTATGGATTTGGGGAGAACTGATTACAGTTGCTTTTATAGTTACTTGAATACAATTGTAGCAACCAACTGACATACAATTGTATCATGCTAAACAAATATTCACTCTTTTAAATGATTTTGCATGTTTTCTCATTTAATAATCATGCTACTTTGTATAAATGTACAAATCCACGAAAATGAATACAATTTTAAAAGATACATAAACATTGAAGATATAAAGATATTTTAAACAAGGTTTTAGACTTACCTACTGACGGTTAGGGCAGTTGGATCCTTTTGGGTCTTTGGATATGAAAATACTTCAAAGGGACTGGTTAAGGGTAACTGAGAAGATTACCTCTGATGTTTCAGCTCGGGTTGTAGGCATCAGTGCGGCCCCTTTTTAAAGAATCACATGGTAGACAGCCCACAAACTGAGTGTTGTTGGGAGAAACCATGAAATGAATGAATGGTCCGCAGGAAGCTAAAATGAAGATCGAGAGTTACAATGCTTCTGTATACCTTAGCGATATCCACTCTGTTCCTCGTCCTCTCTTGAGAGTTCTGGTCCTAACCACTGTCATTTTTTTTTTTAAGCCTTGATAATCACATTATTCTCATTTTTCATTCCATCACTGTTATGATGGCTAAAATGATTTATGTCAGCAGGTGACCGAGGATAAAATATCCTGCTTCATACTCTGAGTTTCCAGAGTAGCATGTGTACTGTGATTAGTTAATTAGGATTCATAACGAATAAATGAAGTGCAAAACAGGGGACTGTTAGGTGGATGGAATGATACAGAAGTCACACAAATTATGTTAGTGAGGGTTATCGAGAGACAAGCAATGGATGCAGACTCTTGCTATCTGAAGGAAAAGGGCCCCAGGGGCTCAAAGACTCAAGGCAAGGCTGGGAGACAAGACTGGAACCAACAGTTACAAAGGAAGTGCCAGAAGGTTAAAAACAAACAAATCAGGAAGTGGGGAATTGTCTCTGCCTGGGCCACCCTGGTCAGGGCAAAGCTGCTGCTGAAGCTGCTAGTAGCCTTTGTTCAGTAAGCCCAACACCAGACACTACCCACTCTCTCATTCTTTGGGAATCAGTCTACCTGACCTACAGGATAAATGAAGTGGTGGTGGGAATAGAGAGGAAGGATCTGCCTTTTGTCTTGGAGATTGCTGCCTCAAATTATCCTTTTGCTGAGACTATACACATTTGGGTAGAGATAATTCTCTATAAGAAAATGGAATTATTAGAAAAGATGATGGATGCTGGGTATCCAAAAATGACCTAGATGATCTGGACAGCAGCATACATATAAAATATACCATAAGATAAAATCTGGGGGAGCACACTGGTATGTAAATTTTATTTATTCTATAGATAATACATATATAAATAATGTTTCTATTAAAAGCATTAATGCAAATTAATAAGAGCAGCAATAATATCACATAGGAAAAAACAGGCAATAGACATGAATAGATCATCCTCAGTAAATTGTACAAATAATAAACATGAAAAAAGTTTTCATCATTATTAATTATTGAAGAAATGCTGATTAAAACAAGATATGGGGCTTCCCTGGTGGCGCAGTGGTTGGGAGTCCGCCTGCCAGTGCAGGGGACGCGGGTTCGTGCCCCGGTCCGGGAGGATCCCACGTGCCGCGGAGCGGCTGGGCCCATGAGCCATGGCCGCTGAGCCTGCGCGTCCGGAGCCTGTGCTCCGCAATGGGAGAGGCTACAACAGTGAGAGGCCCGCATATGGCAAAAAAAAAACAAAAAACAAGAAAAACAAGATATGATTTTGGTCCATCACATTTCCAAATTATAAGCAAGATTATACTTAATATTGGAAGGTATTTTTGCAGCATCTCACAGAGTTTCAAAAATGTTTATAAATATTGATCCAGTAGTTCCATTCTTAGGTCCCTATTCTCAACAAAAACACTGTATTCACAGTGTTCATTCCTGAATGACTTAAAACTTCCAAAAAGTCTGGAAACATTCTAAAAGCCACCAATAGATGAGCAGATAAGTAAATAATTAGAATATTCTTCAACCACTAAATTTTTTTTAAATTTAGTGATGGTAAAAAAATACTCAATTTATAAATATTCAGTGAGATAAACAGGATTCAACATTGTTTGTACAGGTGGTGCTAATTTAATTTTGTAACAAATCTTTATGTATAGAAAACAAAAAGGAAATACAACAAAATGTTAATGGGTGTGTGTGGAGGGGGAAAATATAGGTAATTTTAATTTAAAAAATTATTTTCTGTAGTCTCCAAAACCTTGTATTTTTGTAAAATATAAATGTAAAAATTATAAAATGGGCATATATTACTTTTATACTGAGAAGAAAAGATAAAAATTGAAGAGGATTTAGAATATCACTTGTGTGATAAAAATGTCAAATATGTATCCAGATGGATATATAACAGGATTCCATAGTCGTTTCTTTCTTGACATCTCTGAAGATATGCAAGATTTGGAAAAACAACAACCAACCATCAGCAAATCTCTCAGGACAACAGAAATAATCACATAAAGAATCATACTATATATAAAACTTATATTTGACAGTCCATAGCTTAAGTTTTTCTCTAAACAACATATGGCCTTTTTCTATTTTATTCCTCTATCTCAGGGAAGCAGAAATTCAATTACTGTGAAGGCACTTAAATAATTTTATTTCTTATTATAGTTAATAGAAAAACCTATTGCCAAATGTTTTAATGATGACACTTCGAATTTGGGATGCAATTTATAGCCTGCTGGTTCTCAATCAAAAGTGTTATAATTTCTAAAGACAAGCTTGTAAGAGTGTGTATAATACTTCTGTGTATAATACTTATCAAATTATCTGTGACTAATAAAACTTGAGAAATAAGGGGAGGAAAGGGTATTCAGCCTTTTGGTAACATGCTTGTCTTACACTTGCCAAAGTCCTCTTAGGCAATACTCTGCTTGCTCAGAGGGCCATGTGTTTAACTGTAAAATTCTGTCAGTATTATAGGATTCAAAAGACATCAATCATTTCTGTCAACAAGGAAAGAGTGAAGGCAGTGTGACTCTTCTATCATTAGGAAAAAATGTGCTCAAGAGGGAAAAATGTAGTCCAGAGAGCTGAGCAACTATAGGTTACAGGAAAACAGAGTTCCAGAGTACAGTATAATTTCACTTCTCCTCTCCTACTTTGGACTGGAATATTGTATTGTTCACTTCATGTAGTTCCACGTGTGCAGTAAGACATTATGTAACTCAGCCAGTCTCGGCCGCGCAGTATCCACTAAGTGCTTTAAAGAAACCATCATTATTAACAGTTTGGGGTATGTGGAGGCAATAGTTTCCTTTGGGTTTGGCAGAAAGCAACACTATTTAATGAGGTTAGGGTGGCATATATTCAAAGCTATATTCCAAAATGGCTGCTAGTCAAGCCACATGACAACTGGTTCTTTTTTTTAAGACTTTGTTCTAAGTGGACATCAAAATAGCTGTATTTGGACAGTTCCGTGGGTGGAATGGGAAATTTTCCATGTTTTACTCCTGGTTTATTATTTTATACTAAGATTTCTGAATTATACCCAGCTTGAGTTTCAGACATCAAGACACAAATTCTAGTCTCCTACTATCTTGACTGGGTGACCTTAGGCTGGTTACTTCACTTTTCTGAGTCTCAGTTTCCTTTGCTTGTAAATTAGTGATAACACCTACCGCCAGGGAGTTGGAAGAAGCCTTATGGATGACATCAACGAAGCTCCTACTTCTTTTTTTTTTTTTGCGTTACGCGGGCCTCTCCCGTTGCGGAGCACAGGCTCCGGACGCGCAGGCCCAGTGGCCATGGCTCACGGGCCCAGCCGCTCCGCGGCATGTGGGATCTTCCCAGACCGGGGCACGAACCCGCGTCCCCTGCATCGGCAGGCGGACTCTCAACCACTGCGACACCAGGGAAACCCTCCTACTTCTTAACTGCGTCACCTCAGGCAAGTTATTACACTTTTTGGCTCTTCTCCCCTACTTGTAAAATAGACCAATTCTGACTACCAGCTGCGATAGACGAGGATAAGATAATCTAGGCAAAGCTCCTACAACAGTGTCTGGGCCCTTGGAGGCTCAAGAGTACCTGAAAATAATAATAAAAATGCTAGTGAACGTTCCCTAGGTTAATGCGGTTGAGTTCTGAAACTCTGGGAGAAGAGAGAAACAGAAATAGGGACCAGGAGAGAGGCCCAGCGGCCAGAGACCTCCTGCCCAGCGATGGCGGCCCGCTTGCGCCGCGACGCACCCGGACCGACACCGCCTCGCCCCACCCCTGCCGGGCCAGCGCGA
This sequence comes from Mesoplodon densirostris, assembly GCF_025265405.1. Taxonomy (NCBI): domain Eukaryota; kingdom Metazoa; phylum Chordata; class Mammalia; order Artiodactyla; family Ziphiidae; genus Mesoplodon; species Mesoplodon densirostris. Next base: position 94,760,844 of record NC_082665.1, on the reverse strand, counting down.
ATCCAGGCGCCGAGTTCCGGGCGACGGCGCGGCCCCACTCAGGCCCTCCTTCCTTCCCTCCTCCCCTGCCTCCAGCGGTGCCAGCTGCGCCCGAGCTCCGAGAATCCGCCGCCACCGCGCAGGTTCCCGCGGCCGGCCGCCCTCGCCCCACAGGTAGGAGCCGCGCCGCGGCTGGGGCGCGCAGAGCTCCTGCGGGAGTCGGTTTCCGCTGCGCTCGCGCTCCGTCCCTCCTCCCGCCAGCCCCAGGCAGCTGGCCGCTCCCCGCCCAACTTGGACGGAACTTTGGCAGTGGCGTCGGCGGCGGGCGCCAGCTTCGTGCGGCCTCGCGGGAGCGGCCTCCCTGGCAGCCTCCGGGGTCCTCCTGTGCACGCCTTCGTCCCGGCTTCCTGCAGAGTCGACGCTGACAACTTCGGCGCTCACTCTTGCCGGGGCGGGCGGCTGTCTGGCGCGCAGAGCCGCGCTGGCTCCGGGCCGAAGTTGGAGGCGTCCTCTGCAGGATGTGCCCATCTCCCTCGCCGCGGGGGCCCCCAGTACAGTGTGTCCGGTGACCCCAGGTCATCTCGCGCGCCCGAGAGTTCGCGTGCGCTATGGGATGACCGGGATGGCGGGCGCGATGGGACCAGCATCCCAGACCAACCAGGAAGTGCTGCGTTCCGAGGCTTGGAGCCCAGCCCGCCAGATGCACGGTCCCGGGCGTGTGACCACACAGCTGCCCGCTGCGGCGCCCACGAAGTGATGACGCTGGGGTCGGGCAGGGCAAGGTGGGGGGCAAGGAGCTGGGCGTGTGTGAAGGGACTTGTTTTTCTCGCTCCAGCTCCAGGTATGTGGGACTTAGGTCTCAGATCCAAGAGCGTGGTGCTCCAAGCCTTGAATAGGATTTTGTAAAGCCTTTCAGAACTACCCTTGTAGAATCAGTCCAGAGCTACCGCCACGCCTATATTTGCTCCCTCTCCTAGTCTCCGATTATTGCCTTCTTTACTTCCTCTGTGAAGTACTAAACGCAAGTAGATTCTTACTGACCATAAGGGTTTCTGCATTTGATTATCGCTAGGTTTTCCCCCAGAATGAGGAGTTCCCTTAACTTTATCTGCCAGGCCTGCCTGTTACAGTTTAGATCGCCCTTTGAGTGCTTTCTCAGTGCTTTGGGGAGACCAGGTATCCAGAGACCTCTGTGCTGTGTTAAATGGCCAGTTAATGGTGGTGCAGTGAAAGTGTAAAGAATGGAAAGAATCTACAGCTTGAACTATTAATAGGCTCCACAATTACACACTGCCTATTTGAATAAGAATTTCTTAGATTCTTATTAAATTTTTAATAGTATTAAATGTTTTGTGATAACATACATACAAGTGAATTGTACACAGGCTTTTAGCTTGAATTTGTACACAGCCTTTAAATGTTGTTTGAGGATCTTTTCACTAATTGTCTGAGCTCCCAGCCTGTCTTCTCAGGATCTTGTATAATTCACAATCCATATAAGAAGTGTGAGTAGTTAAGGCTTTGAGGAAGGTGTGTCTTTACCATGTTTGTCCCTGATGTCAGAATATTTGTGAACCGTGGCGAGAAGTGCTAACACTCACTTAGGCTTGTTGATGCACTTACAACTAGGTCGTGGGGGACCCTGCTCCTTAGAAGTTATTTGATTACTAAATGCGTGTTTCTTAACTGAAAATCATTTATTATAAATTTCATTTACCTTTAAGTCTTACAGGGTGTTTTTTAGTTATTTTATTTCACTTTATTTTTATTGTGCTAAGATACACATAACATAAAATTTGTCATTTTAACTTTTTTTAAAAATAAATTTATTTATTTATTCTTCATTGCTTTGGGTCTTCATTGCTGCTCATGGGCCCTCTCAGTTGTGGAGAGCAGGGTCAACTCTTCGCTGTGGCGGCACGGGCTCTAGGCACACGGGCTCAGCAGTTGTGGCTTGTGGGCACCAGAGCACAGTCTCAGCAGTTGTGATGCAGGGCCCCAGCTGCTCCACGACATGTGGGATCTTCCCAGACCAGGGCTTGAACCCATGTCCACTGCATTGGCAGGCGGATTCCTAACCACTGCGCCACCAGGGAAGTCCTCATTTAAACTATTTTTTGGTATACTGTTTAGTGTCATTAAGTACTTTCATATTATTGTGTTACCATCACCACTATCCCTCCACAAAACTCTTTTCATTTTTTTAGGGTTTTAATAATATTTTAATGATAATGATTGTAATGCAAGCTTTAGTTTTCTCACTAAGCAGAGTTTGAGTTCCTTCTCATAGCTTTAGAGAAATTCACTTTTAAAGAAGAAAATTGAAAAGCTGTAGCCAGACTGTGTTTAGTGAATCTTACCTCCATCAGGAAAGGTCTAATACATTACTCTATGAGGATAAACTCGTGAGCTATTTAAATTTGTGTGTAAAGGTACTGTGAGGTTTAGCTATTAAGTGGGAGAAACAGGTAAGGGAGTTTTTTGGTTTTGTTTTGATTTTGGGTTTTTTTTGGCCACACCGGGCAGCTTGTGAGATCTTAGTTTCCAGACCAGGGATTGAACCCGCACCCTGGGCAGTGAGAGCTCTGAGTCTTAACCACTGGACCACCAGGGAATTCCCTGGAGTTATTGTTGATAGTTTCCTCTCCTTAATCTGTAACAGAAAAATGAAATACTTTTGTCTCCTTAGCAGTGCGGGTAGCATGTTTCTAAATTATGCTTGAGCTCAGGTTGTGGCAGCCTTTTAGTAAGTAAAAGGAGTTTGCTTTTTTTTTAATGTTCTTTTTTAAATATAAATTTATTTATTTATTTAATTTAGGCTGAGTTGGGTTTTTGTTGCTGTGCGCAGGCTTTCTCTAGTCGTGGCGCGCGGGGGCTACTCTTCGTTGCAGTGCGCGGGCTTCTCATTGCTGTGGCTTCTCTTGTTTTGGAGCTCGGGCTCTAGGCGCACTTGCTTCAGCAGTTGTGGCATGCAGGCTCAGTAGTTGTGGCTCGCGGACTCAGTAGTTGTGACTCGTGGGCTCTAGAGCGCAGGCTCAGTAGATGTGGCGCATGGGCTTAGTTGCTCTGCGGCATGTGGGATCTTCCCAGACCAGGGATCAAACCTGTGTTCCCTGCATTGGCAGGCGGATTCTTAACCACTACGCCACCAGGGAAGTCCCCTAAAAGGAGTTTTGATCAAGCTAGCTGCTAGGTGTAGCAGTTTCTTTTCCACTCTAGATGTTTTTAAAGATTAATGCCAGAGGACCCAGCACATAAGATATGGCCCTTTAAACTCTTAGTTTGAGTCATTGTGTCTGCAAGAGAAGCTGTAGCTGTGCGAGGCCTGGTTTTATGTTTATAATCCTTTAAGTCTTAGCACCACAAAATAAAATGTATTCTCCCACCAGGGTGTGGGTAAATGTTTTTTTTTAATTTATTATTATTTTTTTATTTTTTTGCGGTACTCGGGCCTCTCACTGTTGTGGCCTCTCCCATTGCGGAGCACAGGCTCTGGATGCGCAGGCTCAGCGGCCATGGCTCACGGGCCCAGCCGCTCTGCGGCATGTGGGATCTTCCCGGACCGGGGCACGAACCCGTGTCCCCTGCATCGGCAGGCAGACTCTCAACCACTGCGCCACCAGGGAAGCCCTGGGTAAATGTTTTTGCAGGGTTAAAATGAGAAACTTGTAACCTAAATTTCCCATAAGCCTGTGACATTTCTGATTAGAAAAGGAGTGGTACAGCATCATCTCATGCTGCAGTGGAAATGCCTTCCAATGTGTTAGTTTCCCTAAATTCACAGTGCAGTGTAAAATCTGGATCTCAGATGTTTTAGTGCTGGGTTATTAAACAACAATATATGGATATGTAAGTGTTTCATACTGTCACAGTTATTTTTTTCCTTTGTGTGAAAGTTGCTTAATTTTTGAATTTATTGAACAAACATTCTGGGACAGAATAGCATGATTTGCTTATTTAATCAACACTTAAAGGTGCTTACTGTGCACTAGGTACTATTCTAAGAGTTTTACAAACATGAGTACATTTTATTCTCAAAACAACCCTGTGAAGTAGGTAATAGTCCTACCATCCCCATTTTATAGATGAGATAATTTGAGGCACAGTGAGATTATACAACTAGCCCATGGCAGAGCTGGGGTTCCATCCCAGGCATCCTGAACCCAGGGTTTTGGCACTGCAGTCTCATCGGAAAAATATAACCCGAGATTCCACCCTCCTAACAGATGAACTTTTTTCATATTGTTATATTCCTATCTTGTCCTTGTCCTCAGGGATAAATAATTTGACATAGCGGGCTTCCCTGGTGGCGCAGTGGTTGAGAGTCCGCCTGCCGATTCAGGGGACATGGGTTCGTGCCCCGGTCCGGGAAGATCCCACATGCCGCGGAGCGGCTGGGCCCGTGAGCCATGGCCGCTGAGCCTGCGCGTCCGGAGCCTGTGCTCTGCAACGGGAGAGGCCACAACAGTGAGAGGCCCGCATACTGCAAAAAATAATAATAATAATAATAATTTGACATAATTGCAATCAAAGTACAACTCAGAGAATCAGTTCAATGCCCTTATTTTTCAGTAGAGGAAATTAAAGTGGAGTGTGGTTATGTCCAGCTCTGTGAGCACTGTGGGAGGGTCCTGGAGACTTTCTACTGGTCTACTTGCCTCTTGATTGTAAGGAGTTTGGGACAGGGATCCTGAGAGGGCCTGGGGATGCCAAGGTGTGTATTTTGGTGGGGGGCAGTATTTGCCAGTCGGGGGGAAACGCTTCAACATTTTAATAATCATTATGACCATTCCAGAGCTAATCTGCTAAATAAAGTCCTGGGTTATGTTCCGGGCAGATGGAGCAGAATCTTGTGGCCGACTGTGGGTCCTGGAAAGTCTTGCTGCTCGGGGCTTCAGAACCCCGGATTCTTTCCCCAGCTGCTGGTGATGCCTACCTATGACCTCAGGCTCCCCTCTGGATGAGAGGAATATTTTATCCTGTACTCAATCATTTTTTGAGCTTTTTGGATCTAGAGTTGGGAACCTTTTGAAAGCCTCTGACGCACAAAAGAAAATGAGCCAAGAGCAACATGGAAATAAAAATAACTTTGGTTGGGTCTTTTGTTGAGAGAGGGAGAGACTTCTAAGGGCATAGACTGACAAACTTTATATTAAGGACAGGAAAATCAAAGTTCAGTATTCAACAATGATTTTTTTTCAAAGTAGTCTTTTGCACAGAGTAAGTACATTTGGATGAAGGAGAATAAGGAATAAACATGGAAAAGGGAAGGTGGTGGAGAGGGAGAGAGGAGCCAGCACAGGGGAAGACAGGGTGCTGAAACCTTTGTCAGCTCTTTACACAAGCCCGGGCTTCCGTGTGGTTCCTCTTAACAGTGCCCTTTGAAATGTCAAATGTAGTTGAGAATTATCTTTCCTTTGGTTTATTATTTTTTTTTATTTTTTATTTTTTTTGCGGTATGCGGGCCTCTCACTGTTGTGGCCTCTCCCGTTGCAGAGCACAGGCTCCGGACGCGCAGGCTCAGCGGCCATGGCTCATGGGCCCAGCCGCTCCGCGGCATGTGGGATCTTCCCGGACCGGGGCACGAACCCGTGTCCCCTGCATCGGCAGGCGGACCCTCAACCACCGCGCCACCAGGGAAGCCCCTTTGGTTTATCTTGAAGTGATTATTTATTTATTATTTTTTATTGAGGTTACATAGATTTATAACGTTATGTAAGTTTCATGTGTACGACAGTATATTTCTACTTCTGTATACACTACAGCCACCAAAATTTCATTTCTATCTGTCTCCATAGAGTTGACCCCCTTTACCCATTTCACCCTACCCCACCAAAGCCTGGCCCTTCCCCTCTGGCAACCACTGCTCTGTTCTCTGTATCTGCGTGTTTGGTTTGCTTTGGTAGGTTTGTTCTTTTTTTTGCTCTTTTTTTTTTTTTTACATTCCACAAATGAGTGAAATCATATAGTATTTGTTTTTCTCCGACTTATTTCACTTAGCATAATACCCTCAAGGTTCATTTATATTGTGCAAATGGCGAAATTTCATCTTTTTTATGGCTGAGTTATATTCCATTGTATATACCACATCTTTTTTATCCATTCAATCATTGATGGGCACTTTGGTTGTTTTCATATCTTGGCTATTATAAATAATGCTGCAATGAACATAGGGTGCATATACCTTTTTTAATTAGTGTTTTGTATTCTTTGGATAAATACCCATAAATGGGATAGCTGGATCATATGGTAGTTAGTTCTAGTCTTAATTTTTTGAGGAACCTCCACAGTTTTCCAAAGTGGCTGCACCAATTTACAGTCTCACCAAAAGTGCACTGAGGGTTCCCTTTTCTCCACATCTTCACCAACACTTGTTATTTCTTGCCTTTTTGATAACAGCCATTCTAATAGGCATGAGGTGATATCTCATTGTGGTTTTGATTTGATTTCCCTAATAATTAGTGATGTTGAACATCTTTTCATGTGCCTGTTGGCCATCTGTATGTCTTCTTGGAAAAATGTTTATTCATCTCCTCTGCTCATTTTTAAACTGGGTCATTTATTTTTTTTGTTGTTGAATTATATGTGTTCTTTATGTATTTTGAATATTAACCCCTTATTGAATATATGATTTGCAAATATCTTCTCCCATTTAGTAGGTTGTCTTTTCGTTTTGTTGATGGCTTACTTTGCTGTTCAGAAGCTTTTTGGTTTGATGTAGTCCCACTTGTTTATTTTTGCTTTTGTTTCCCTTGCCTGAGGAGACATATCCCGAAAGATATTGCTAAGACCATTGTCAAAGAGCATACTGCCTATGTTTTTTTTCTAGGAGTTTTACAGTTTCAGGTCTAACATTGAGGTCTTTATCTTAAAATGATCTTACTGTTGCTTAAAACTATTGCTAATCAACAAAGCATGTGGACAAGGAGCTACCAGGGAACTTTTAGCCCCTGCTTAGGATCTTCATACCAACCTAGTCTGTTTTTGTTTACACTAGTTTTATATGAATGAATTTTACATATAGCATGATGTTAGAATCACTGGGTTTGCAATTATTTTATCACCCATCTTCATTGTGAGAGGTCACAGACTGTGTTTTTGCCACTGTTCATTGTAGTGTTCAGTAAGTGTGAGCAGAATCAAAGGGTGCATTTAAAGGATAAAGCAGGATGGTGTGATTCATTATTCAAAATATGTAAGTATTTCCCGAAAAGAAGGTTTTTATAGTGAATGTTTTACTTATTTATTTGTTCTGCTGTGCCATTTAACTATTTTTAGAAATAAATTTATAGATGTGGAGTGGACAGTCTGTGGCCTTTTGAATTAGCAGCTGTACTCATTTTATTGTCCTTTTTCTGCAGTGTTTTCTACCTAAATTCTGATGAAAGAGTCCTTTGAAATAAGGATATTGGGGAGGTATCAGTGGACTGAGATGCAGGTTCCAGAATCCTATTATCCTAAGGAAAAAAATATCACCTGATAAGATATTGTAGATGCTAAATATTTCAAAGCTAGGAACACAGAGCAAAGATTTTTAACCCTAACCCTCACCTCACCAGAGTCCCAACCCCAAGCTGCCAGTGTCTTGGCTGGAAATGCAGGGTGATGAGTCAGTGACAAAGCAAAGCGGGTCTTGTAAAACAAGTAAGGTAAATAACAGTAAGACACAGTTGAGCCCCACAGGTTCCTCACTAGGAGGAATAATGACCACAGGCCTTGTCCTAGGAGCCAGAGAGCTAGGATGCAGATCCTGAGGACTCTAGCACCATGTAGCCTGAGCCAAGTAACTTAAAAATCCCCTATACCTATCCGTAGAATTGGGATAAAAATAGTACCTATCTCATAGGATTATTGTGAGGACTACAGGAAACGATGCCTGTGAAGCATTTAGCGTAGAGCCTGGAACATAGAAATGACACAATAAATGTTAGGTTCCCCTCTTTCACATCACCCTCCCTGCTCCACCCCAAATCCAGCAGCAGTGACATCCATAAATACCAAGCAAACTGGAATCACTGCTGGATGAGACATGGAGGTGGGACCCTATGGGAATGTGGACGAGGGAGAAATTAATTTTGCCCAGGAGGAATTCTTGAGTGAGAATGACATTCCATGAGACCCCAGTGATGAGAAGCAATAGGAAGACTTCTGGCAGGAGAGCTGGTTACAACTAGGGAGAATGGACTGTATGCTGTTGACAGTCATACTTTTTGGGTATGTGTTTTGACATTAGGTAGAAAATTTGATTTTTCTTAATTTATAAGCATAGGTTGGCATTTAGTAGGAGAAGCAGGATTCATGGCTCTTTACCAAGGAGCGTCTGTATAGAGGTGTATTTTTTTTTTTTTTTTTTGCGGTATGCGGGCCTCTCACTGTTGTGGCCTCTCCCGTTGCAGAGCACAGGCTCCAGACCTGCAGGCTCAGCGGCCATGGCTCATGGGCCCAGCCGCTCCGCGGCACATGTGATCTTCCCGGACCGGGGCACGAACCCGTGTCCCCTGCATTGGCAGGCGGACTCTCAACCACTGCGCCACCAGGGAAGCCCTAGAGGTGTATTTTTAAAACGTATTTAGAATTAAGAATAGAGTGCACTCTCAAGGTAAGAGTGAACTAGCTCGTGCTGTGTTGGAAAAATATCCCTCCCATCATGTTCTTTAGCTTTACATTAGATTGGAGGAGGGCATCGTTGGCACCACCAGCTTTATTAGGGTGTGGGTAACACATATCTGCACGATCATGGATGGACGTGTAGACTGTGTGTCAATAACCTAGACCAGCACTTTCCACACTTGAAGAAAAACATTGTCTTTACTGTTCCCTGCCCTGCCCCCCAAAACTGCTTTTCTGAATGAGCTCTTGTGTGAAATCCCAGTATGTAAAACACCCCAAGCACAGGCATTCTTGATGATTCCTAGATGGGGCCAGTGAGCCAGCTGCTTCCTCCCATCCCCCTCCCTGCCCACCTCCTGGCACCAGCTGCCCCTCAGCAGCTGGAACCGTGGGGCTCCTAGGAGCAGATGTGAAGGCTGTACATTGATTGTAGGGAAGAGAAGACTAAGACCTGAAGAGGGAAAGGAAAGGAAAGGCAGTGGACTGTTTTTTTAAAAAGCTTTTGCCAGCGGTACGCTGGAACTGGCTCATGCTGAGAGCTGGTTTTAAATTTTCAGGAATTTCATGAGCCAGTGTTAAACATGACATTATGAAACATCATATAGCCTAAGTTTAGATTTTAAACTTACACTGAATACATTATATTGAAAACAAAGGTAATGTCTCCTGAATTTGGAGATGTGGTTGGAGGGAAAGGAATACACCTAGTTACACAATGTTCTTAACTGTATTTTCCTATTAGCTGGTACAGTTTTGGTTTCATATATATATATATTTTTATTTCAACTGCATTCCCTTTATTTTTTTCTTCCCAACTTGTATAAGATTTTTTCTTTTTCTTGTTTAATTGCATTAAATATGACATCTATAATGTCATTGAATGTAAGTGGTAATAGCTGACAATCTTGTTTCATTCCTATTCCTAGGAGAATACTTTCAAATTCTCCATAAATGATATAAGCTATACATTTTTTTTTAAATAGGATTTTGAACTTTTTTTTTTTTAGATGCTGGGGGTAGGAGTTTATTAATTAATTATTTTTTTTGCTGTGTTGTGTCTTCGTTTCTGTGCGAAGGCTTTCTCTAGTTGTGGCAAGTGGGGGCCACTCTTCATCGCGGTGTGCGGGCCTCTCACTATCGCGCCTCTCTTGTTGTGGAGCACAGGCTCCAGATGCGCAGGCTCAGTAGTTGTGGCTCACGGGCCTAGTTGCTCCGCGGCATGTGGGATCCTCCCAGACCAGGGCTTGAACCCGTGTCCCCTGCATTAGCAGGCAGATTCTCAACCACTGTGCCACCAGGGAAGCCCTAAGCTATACATTTTTAAGATAATCTTTATTAGAGTATAAAATTTTACTTCCCTTTTTCTTTTTAAATAATTTTTAAAATTATGAATGGACACTGAGTTATACCAAATGCTTTTACTGTATTCACTTCAATCCTTGATTCTGTTCGTTTGTAGAGATAGGATTCTTCAGACTCAACTTTCCCCTCCAGGACAAGCTTGCCCTCTCCTCACTCCCAATCACAGTCATTCTAAGATCTGGCTAAACAGAATCACCTGGGGACTTATTTAAATTCAGATTCCCGGGTCTGTCACATACCTACTAAATTGGGATTCTTGGGGTGGGGGAGACTCAGTGCAGTATATAGTAAGTTCCCTTTGGATTTTGACCATCCTCCCGTGCACCTGCTTGGCCCTTGTGTGCCCTTGCTGCCCGGCCCTGGGGCCTCATGTGCCCTGTAAAGGATCAAGTCATTTGGGCTGCTGGACCCTGGCCACATTGCACAGGAGTCTTAATTTTTATGTTTGGCCTCAAATTCTCTTCCTTTGAAACAGCTTTCAGAGGCTGCCTCTTTGCCCCATGACATGTTTCTCAGATGAGGGCCTGATTCTCCACACTCAGTTCTTTTGGGGCCTAGCTTCCCAGCTAAGAACACAGCTCTGCGTGGTGCTTGGAGACTAGCAGGGCAGTTGGCTGTGCTGGGTTTATTTCCACGTTGGCCTCAGATTTCACCTTTCTGAACTACAGTTGCCCATCTCTGGGGATTGTCAGGAGGTTTTTATTTCTGGAACACACCAACCTGGTTCCATTTTAGGGCCTTTGCATTGTGCCGTTCCCTCTGCTAGGAACACCTTTCTCCCAAGTCTTTGCATGGCTTGCATCTCTTTGACATTTGGGTCAGTGACAAAAAGTTCAAATGTTACCTGTCTGGCAAGTCTTTCCCGATCATCAAATCTGCCTCCCCGATCCGTCCGTATTACCTCGCCCACAGCCTCATCATCCTAGCATTTTACCGTGGGTGATTTTCGCCCCAGCGCTTATCACTATGAATTTTTCTTCATGTCTTGTTTTCTTAAATATTGAGTTTCCTACATAAGAACATAAGCTCCATGAGAGCTGGGATTTGCCTGGCATGTAGTGGGTGCTCACTAATTACTTGTAAAATGAATGCCTCTCCAAACTGCTACATAAATATGTGATGTTAGTGTGAACCCTGGGTTCCCAGGTGATTCATCTGTTTTCGCAATAGTTCTTTCCTGACTCCACAGATGTTACTTTCATGACAGTGATTCACTGCTGAGATATTACTGCCATTTGGAACAATGGCCACTCTCAACTGTTGGGAAACAAAATCTGTAGCTCTCTATGTGAATGTTAACTTTTACTTGCAGAGTGTAAGGGCTTGATTCAGCTGTACCCATTTGTCCTGTGGGTGATTAATCTGTGATAAAATGGATCAGTTAAACATGAAAGTAGTATAAAATAAACCTGATCGATTTTCGGAATCTCCTGTTTCCCTCCTTTTTTGAGTTCTACCGGAGGTGGTGTTTGGGTGGGGTTATGGGGGTGAGGGGGAGTGTGCATCACTCTGTAAGACTCCAGGAGGCCAGGAGGGCATGTTGGAGAGGTTTGTCCTGTCTGATCTCACAGGGAACAGACTTGGCTAATGGGGAAGTAGTTTTTGCAGATCTGTGGCCAAGAAAGGCCAGTAGGGCTGGCAGTGAAAGCCATCACCTTGTGTTTGCAATGGTGCTGCTCATGCTGGTGCTGGTGAGTTTGTCAGCAGAGTGTTTTGATGCCAACTGAGTGCTCAGCATGTGCTTGTGTGGCTAAGATGTGGTTCCCACATAGAGCTTGTGGTCTAATACAGTCAGTTGAAGTCATGCAGCTCAGTGCTGCTAGGCTGCCTGAAATGGGCTGGTGTTTTGTAATGGTAACTTGTCCCAGTTTTTCATGATAGTGATTTCAAACTACTCTGGGTTTCAGAGGGGCAAGCTAGGATTGGAGCAGCGGGTGGGGTCAGAGATATATATATTTTTCAGATTTTAAAAAAAATATTTATTTATTTATTTGGCTGCGCCAGTTCTCAGTTGTGGCACTCGAGATCTTCAGTTGCGGCATGAGGGATCTGTTAGTTGCGGTGTGCATGCGGGCTCTAGTTCCCTGACTAGGGATTGAACCCGGACCGGCTGCATTGGGAGTGTGGAGTCTTAACCACTGGACCACCAGGGAAGTCCCTAGGGTCAGAGATATAGAGAGCAGGGCTCTAGAGCTTCTCTGAACTCTACTTTTAATAAAAGCATCTCATTAAAAAAACATGATTTTGTATATTTACCTTTTTAAAAATAAACTTTTTGTTTAAGGTTTATAGAAAAGTTGCAAAGATGGTATACAGGGTAAACTATGGTTTCCTATCTTACTAACAACTTACACTGGGATGGCACATTTGTTATAAAGAACCAATACTAATGCATTATTATTAAAGTCCATACTTTATTCAGATTTTCTCAGTTTTCTCTAATGTCCTTTTTCTGTTCCAGGATCCCATCCAGGATCCCATGTTACTTTTTTTTTTTTTTTTTTTTGCGGTACGCAGGCCTCTCACTGTTGTGGCCTCTCCCATTGCGGAGCACAGGCTCTGGACGCGCAGGCTCAGCGGCCATGGCTCACGGGCCTAGGCGCTCCGCGGCATGTGGGATCTTCCCAGACCGGGGCACGAACCCATGTCCCTTGCATCAGCAGGCGGACTCTCAACCACTGTGCCACCAGGGAAGCCCCACCATGTTACATTTAGTTGTCATGTCTCCTTAGGCTCCTCTGGGCTATGACACTTTCTCAGATTTTCCATGTTTTTGATGACCTTGACTGTTTAAAGGGGTACTGGTTAGGTACCCCATAGGTATCATGTAGAATGTCCATCAATTAGAATTTTCATGATGTTTTTCTCATGAATAGACTGAGGTTATGAGTTTTGAGAGGAAGACCACAGAGGTGGTCTCATCACATGTCAAGAGTACACACCAACAACATGACTTATCACTAGTGATGTTGACTTTGATCACCTGGCTGAGGGAGTGTTTGGAAGGTTCCTCCACTGTGAAGTTACTCTTTCCCCCCCTCTCAATACAGTACTCTTTGGAAGGAGGTTATTCTGCACAGCCCACGCCATTGAGATGGCGAGTTATGCTCCACTTCTTCGATAGGGACAAGCAGCTGCATAAATGATTTGGAATTCTTCTGCATAGCAGATTTGTCTTTTCATCCCCACTTGTTTATTTATTCAATTATTTATATATATCAGTATGGACTTGTGGATATTTATCTTAAACTGTGGGTTATAATCCAGTACCATGTTATTTACTTATATTTGGCTTTTTAAAGATTGTATTCAAACAAAAACATTCTGCTGTTTTAAAATGTTAAAAAATATTGTTCATATGTATATAGTTATATATAGTTTTCTATATAATGTTATATGTAATAATTATTTATATAAAATAAATATACATATATTTATCTTTCCCTCTATTTTTCCTTTAAATATCCTATTTATGCATTTATTTATTTGGGGCAATAAAAAGCAAATTACCACTTAGGATTTAATCATTTTGTTTCCATTATTTTTTGCAGGAGTGAAATTAAGATATAAATATTTATGTTTTGGGGGGAGTGGTAGACGTCAAAGGCATTTCTTCCCCCCATTGTGTACTGAATTTGCACTCAGTTCTTTGAATTATTGCTGAGATCACCTATATGGCGATTTACACTCATCTGTCTTCCTAAAACTCCTTAGGAAGTATAATAACATACAGGGATTTAGGAATAATTTTTGTCCTTTTCGTCTTCAGATTTTTCTTAAATAGAAACTTTGAAAATGCTACTCAAGGTACTATTCTTCTCACTGCTGGAAAAATGGTAGATTTGTTACAGGAATCTGCCCATCAGTCTTCTACGCCTTCTGTTTTCTACAACCAATCTCCTATGTGCAGTTTTTTTCTCTACTAAAGCATATAATTTAATAAACTGTATGTACACTTGTATCTCACCTTTTTTTTTTAGAATTTTAGAATTTTATTTTATTTATTTTTTTATACAGCACGTTCTTATTAGTTATCCATTCTATACATATTAGTGTATACATGTCAATCCCAATCTCCCAATTCATTCCACCACCACCCCCCCACTGCCACTTTCCCCCGCTTGGTGTCCATTCGTTTGTTCTCTACATCTGTGTCTCAATTTCTGCCCTGCAAACCGGTTCCTCTTTACCATTTTTCTAGGTTCCACATATATGCGTTAATATATGATATTTGTTTTTCTCTTTTTGACTTACTTCACTCTGTATGACAGTCTCTAGATTCATCCACATCTCTACAAATGACCCAATTTTGTTCCTTTTTATGGCTGAGTAATATTCCATTGTATGTACGTACAGCATCTTCTTTATCCATTCGTCTGTTGATGGGCATTTAGGTTGCTTCCACGTCCTGGCTATTGTAAATAGTGCTGCAATGAACATTGAGGTGCATGTGTCTTTTTGAATTACGGTTTTCTCAGGGTATATGCCCAGTAGTGGGATTGCTGGATCATATGGTAATTCTATTTTTAGTTTTTTAAGGAACCTCCATACTGTTTTCCATAGTGGCTGTATCAATTTACATTCCCACCAGCACTGCAAGAGGGTTCCCTTTTCTCCACACCCTCTCCAGCATTTGTTGTTTGTAGATTTTCTGATGATGCCCATTCTAACTGGTGTAAGGTGATACCTCATTGTAGTTTTGATTTTCATTTCTCTAATAATTAGTGATGTTGAGCAGCTTTTTATATGCTTCTTGGCCATCTGTATGTCTTCTTTGGAGAAATGTCTGTTTAGGTCTTCTGCCCATTTTTGGATTGGGTTTTTTTTTTTTTAATATTGAGCTGCATGAGCTGTTTATATATTTTGGAGATTAATCTTTTGTCCATTGATTCATTTGCAAATATTTTCTCCCATTCTGAGGGTTGTCTTTTCATCTTGTTTGTAGTTTCCGTTGCTTTGCAAAAACTTTTAAGTTTCATTAGGTCCCATTTGTTTATTTTTGTTTTTATTTCCATTACTCTAGGAGGTGGATCAAAAAAGATCTTGCTGTGATTTATGTCAAAGAGTGTTCTTCCTATGTTTTCCTCTAAGAGTCTTATAGTGTCTGGTCTTACATTTAGGTCTCGAATCCAATTTGAGTTTATTTTTGTATATGGTGTTAGGGAGTGTTCTCATTTCATTCTTTTACATGTAGCTGTCCAGTTTTCCCAGCACCACTTATTGAAGAGACTCTTTTCTCCATTGTATATCCTTGCCTCCTTTGTCATGGATTAGTTGACCATTGGTGCGTGAGTTTATCTCTGGGCTTTCTATCCTGTTCCATTGATCTATATTTCTGTTTTTGTGCCAGTACCATATTGTCTTGATTACTGTAGCTTTGTAGTATAGTCTGAAGTCAGGGAGTCTGATTCCTCCAGCTCCGTTTTCTTTTCCTCAAGACTGCATTGGTTATTCGGGGTTTTTTGTGTCTCCATACAAATTTTAAGATTTTTTGTTCCAGTTCTGTAAAAAATGCCATTAGTAATTTGATAGGTATTGCACTGAATCTGTAGATTGCTTTGGGTAGTATAGTCATTTTCACAATATTGATTCTTCCAATCCAAGAACATGTTATATCACTCCGTCTGTTGGTATCATCTTTAATTTCTTTCATCAATGTCTTATAGTTTTCTGCATGCAGGTCTTTTGTCTCCCTAGGTAGGTTTATTCCTGGGTATTTTATTCTTTTTGTTGCAGTGGTAAATGGAAGTGTTTCCTTAATTTCTCTTTCAGATTTTTCATCATTAGTGTATAGGAATGCAAGAGATTTCTGTGCGTTAATTTTGTATCCTGCAACTTTATCAGATTCATTGATTAGTTCTAGTAGTTTTCTGGTGGCATCTTTACGATTCTCTATGTATAGTATCATGTCATCTGCAAACAATGACACTTTTACTTCCTCTTTTCCAATTTGTATTCCTTTTATTTCTTTTTCTTCTCTGATTGCCATGGTTAGGACTTCCAAAACTATGTTGAATAATAGTGGTGAGAGTGGACATCCTTGTCTTTGTCCTGATCTTAGAGGAAATGCTTTCAGTTTTTCACCATTGAGAATGATGTTGGCTGTGGGTTTGTCATATATGGCCTTTATTATGTTGAGGTAGGTTCCCTCTATGCCCACTTTCTGGAGATTTTTTATCATAAATGGGTGTTGAATTTTGTCAAAAGCTTTTTCTGCATCTATTGAGATGATCTTATGGTTTTTCTTCTTCAGTTTGTTAATATGGTGTATCACATTGACTGATTTGCATATATTGAAGAATCCTTGCATCCCTGAGATAAATCCCACTTGATCATGGTATATGATCCTTTTAATGTGTTGTTGGATTCTGTTTGCTAGCATTTTGTTTTGCATTTTTTCATCAGTGATATTGGTCGGTAATTTTCTTTTTTTGTAGTA
The DNA here is from genome assembly GCF_025265405.1 of Mesoplodon densirostris. Classification (NCBI taxonomy): domain Eukaryota; kingdom Metazoa; phylum Chordata; class Mammalia; order Artiodactyla; family Ziphiidae; genus Mesoplodon; species Mesoplodon densirostris. The sequence continues at coordinate 94,744,454 of NC_082665.1, read as the reverse complement.
TCTCTGTCTGGTTTTGGTGTCAGCGTGGTGGTGGCCTCGTAGAATGAGTTTGGGAGTGTTTCTTCCTCTGAAATTTTTTGGAAGAGTTTGAGAAGGATGGGTGTTAGCTCTTCTCTAAATGTTTGATAGAATTCACCTGTGAAGCCATCTGGTCCTGGACTTTGGTTTGTTGGAAGATTTTTAGTCACAGTTTCAATTTCATTACTTGTGATTGGTCTGTTCATATTTTCTATTTCTTCCTGGTTCAGTCTTGGAAGGTCATACCTTTCTAAGATTTGTCCATTTCTTCCAGGTTGTCCATTTTATTGGCATAGAGTTGCTTGTAGTAGTCTCTTAGCATGCTTTGTATTTCTGTGGTGTCTGTTGTAACTTCTCCTTTTTCATTTCTAATTTTATTGATTTGAGTCCTCTCCCTCTTTTTCTTGATGAGTATGACTAATGGTTTATCAATTTTGTTTATCTTCTCAAAGAACCAGGTTTTAGTTTTATTGATCTTTGCTATTGTTTTCTTTGTTTCTATTTCATTTATTTCTGCTCTGATCTTTATGATTTCTTTCCTGCTACTAACTTTGGGTTTTGTTTGTTCTTCTTTCTCTAGTTCCTTTAGGTGTAAGGTTAGATTGTTTATTTGAGATGTTTGTTGTTTCTTGAGGTAGGAGTGTATCGCTGTAAACTTCCCTCTTGGAACTGTTTTTGCTGCATCCCATAGGTTTTGGATCGTCGTGTTTTCATTGTCCTTTGTCTCTAGGTATTTTTTGATTTCCTCTTTGATTTCTTCAATGATCTGTTGGTTATTTAGTAACGTATTGTTTAGCCTCCATGTGTTTGCATTTTTTACATTTTTTTCCCTGTAATTCATTTCTAATCTCATAACGTTGTGGTCAGAAAGGATGCTTGATATGATTTCAATTTTCTTAAATTTATTGAGGCTTGATTTGTGACCCAAGATGTGATCTATCCTGGAGAATGTTCTGTGCACACTTGAGAAGAAAGTGTAATCTGCTGTTTTTGGATGGAGTGTCCTATAAATATCAATTAAACCTACCTGGTCTATTGTGTCATTTAAAGCTTGTGTTTCTTTATTAATTTTCTGTTTGGATTACCTGTCCATTGGTGTAAGTGAGGTCTTAAAGTTCCCCACTATTAATGTGTTACTGTCGATTCCCTCTTTTATATCTGTTAGCATTTGCCTTATGTATTGAGGTGCTCCTATGTCGGGTGCATAAATATTTACAGTTGTTATATCTTCTTCTTGGATTGATCCCTTGATCATTATGTAGTGTCCTTCTTTGTCTCTTGTAATAGTCTTTATTTTAAAGTATATTTTTCTGATATGAAAATTGGTATTCCAGCTTTCTTTTGATTTCCTTTTGCATGGAATATCTTTTTCCATCCCCTCAGTTTCAGTCTGTATGTGTCCCTAGGTCTGAAGTGGGTCTCTTGCAGACAGCATATATATGGGTCTTGTTTTTGTATCCATTCAGTGAACCTGTGTCTTTTGGTTGGAGCATTTAATCCATTCATGTTTAGCATAATTATCAATATGTATTACCATTTTCTTAATTGTTTTGGGTTTGTTTTTGTAGGTCCTTTGCTTCTCTTGTGTTTCCCACTTAGAGAAGTTCCTTTAGCATTTGTTGTAGAGCTGGTTTGGTGGTGCGGAATTCTCTTAGCTTTTGCTTGTCTGTAAAGCTTTTGATTTCTCCATCGAATCTGAATGAGATCCTTGCCAGGTAGAGTAATCTTGGTTGTAGATTCTTCCGTTTCGTCACTTTAAATATGTGGTTTTTGACCATAATCTCTTCAAGTGTTTTTTTGGGTCCTTTCTCTCTCTCTTCTCCTTCTGGAACCCCTATAATGGGAATGTTGTTGCGTTTAATGTTGTCCCAGAGGTCTCTTAGGCTGTCTTCATTTCTTTTCATTCTTTTTTTTTATTCTGTTCCACGGCAGTGAATTCCACCATTCTGTCTTCCAGGTCACTTATCTGTGCTTCTGCCTCAGTTATTCTGCTACTGATGCCTTCTAGTGTATTTTTCATTTCAGTTATTGTATCGTTCATCTCTGTTTGTCTGTTCTGTAATTCTTCTAGGTCTTTGTTAAACATTTCTTGCATCTTCTCGATCTTTGCCTCCATTCTTTTTCGAAGGTCCTGGATCATCTTTACTGTCATTATTCTGAATTCTTTTTCTGGAAGGTTTCCTATCTCCATTTAGTTGTTTTTCTGGGGTTTTATCTTGTTCCTTCATCTGGTACATAGCCCTCTGCCTTTTCATCTTGTCTATCTTTCTGTGAATGTGGTTTTCCTTCCACAGGCTGCAGAACTGTAGTTCTTCTTGCTTCTGCTGTCTGCTCTCTGGTGGATGAGGCTGTCTGAGTGGCTTGTGCAAGCTTGCTGATGGGAGGGACTGGTGGTGGGTAGAGCTGGGTGTTGCTCTGGTGGGCAGAGCAGTAAAACTTTAATCCACTTGCCTGATGATGGGTGGGGCTGGGTTCCCTCCCTGTTGGTTGTTTGGCCTGAGGCGACCCAACACTGGAGCCTACCCCAGCTGTTTCGTGAGGCTAACGTCGGACTCTGGGAGGGCTCACACCAAGCAGTGCTTACCAGAGCTTCTGCTGTCAGCTTCCTTGTCCTCGTGGTGAGACAAAGCCAACCCCAACTCTGCAAGAGACCCTCCAACACTAGCAGGTAGGTCTGGTTCTGCCTCCTATGGGGTCACTGCTCCTTCCCCTGGTTCCCGATGTGCACACTACTTTGTGTGTGCCCTCCAAGAGTGGAGTCTCTGTTTCCCCCAGTCCTGTCAAAGTCCTGCAATCAAATCCCGCTAGCCTTCAAAGTCTGATTCTCTAGGAATTCCTCCTCCTGTTGCCGGACCCCCAGCTTGGGAAGCTTGACGTGGGGCTCAGAACCTTCACTCCAGTGGGTGGACTTCTGTGGTATAAGTGTTCTCCAGTTTGTGAGTCACCCACCCACCAGTTATGGGATTTGATTTTATTGTGATTGCACCCCTCCTACCATCTCATTGTGGCTTCTCCTTTGTCTTTTGATGCGGGGTATCTTTTCTGGTGAGTTCCAGTGTCTTCCTGTCGATGATTGTTTAGCAGTTAGTTGTGATTCTGGTGCTCTCACAAGAGGGAGTATCACCTCTTTTTAAAGCACTTAAAAGTCTCATGTATAGCTGACCCCAGCATGCTCATTGAACTGACTTAAAGTAGAGGAAATAAAGATCCTAAAAATATTTCATTCCCTTTACTTCTCTTAGTGTTTTAGATTTTCTCTTGTATTTCATTAGTCAATTTTGTTCTAAAGTCCAGTGCTTTTCAGTGTTCTTGTTTCTGTGCCAGTTCATACACACAGAAATACTTCAGGGAGTGGTTTTAGTCACAGGGAAGTGCCTCTTTTTTTTTTTTTTATTGAAGTTGTGGGTAGACAATTATACTTGGAGACCATTTGGGCCAGGAAGATGCTTCTGAGTCAGGTGTTGGCTGGTGGCTTAGTGTGTGGTGGATTCCCCAAGCAGCCCTACTGTTCTGATGCCCCACTGAGGACTCAGTACTCCTATAAGGAGTGTGAGACCCATCCCAGTGAAATTGCAGAAATGCATCTCAGAGGGTGGGGGGCTAGGAGGAGCTCCGGTTCTTTATGTCTCAGGGCAGAAAGAATTCAGCGAGAGGCAAAGTGATAGGTAAGAAGTGATTTATTAGAATAGGATGCTTGTGAGGCTTACAAGTGGGCCGGCAAGGGAATGCTGAGGCCCAGATCTTAGTGGGCTACAGTTTTATAATCAAAGGAAAAGTGGGGAGGGGGAGAAGACCACCTTCTTCCTCTTTCTTGAGTAGACGTCAGGCTTCTATCATCAGCTCCTTCTCCGCATCGGGCAGGGGAGTTTTCTTGTCCCTACATGGTCAAACTGGGACTGTCATGGCGCAGTGGAAATGAGCAAAAAGGCGGTAACATGTACTAAAATGTGGTAAATCATTTCAGGTTTTAGTGTATAATATAATGTCACCTTTTCCTTATATTTTTGTTTTTAGTGCGTGCGGAGGAGCATGTCCTAGGAATCATTAACTTACTGATCTCACTGGGAAGGATGTGGGTCTCTTTCCACCATTTTTTTATTGTTTGGGGGCATGTCTCATGCTTCTGTTGCATGGTTTTGTTGCTAAGTAAGTCTGCTTGGTTTTGTGGTTAAGCAAACCTGCTTTCTTGAGTGATCATTAACTTACAGGGGTCTCCCATACTTATTTCTCTACTTACAATCCCCTAATGGGATTAACTGTTTAATCACCTACTTTGTCCCTTTACTCTGTCTCTATTACCAGCATGACTGACTCCATCAATGGCAAAGTAAACTCTAGCCTATGGGTCAGTTCCCAGGAAGATCAGGTAATATGCCTAAGTAAACTCTAGCCTATGGGTCAGTTCCCAGGAAGATCAGGTAATATGCCTAGAGCTGGACCTTGAGATCTGGCCAGATAGGTGTGAAGAATTTTCTGTTACAATCAAATAAAAGACACAGTATTAATTTAGAACATGCTGAGAAGTCATTATTATACTGCATGGTAATTAAGCACAAGTTAAGCATAAAGGATAAGCACCTTACTTAATTGACTGTAATTAGAATTATTTTAACACAACCAGAGCACACATTTCATTTTCATCCTTTCCTATCAAACCAGTGCCTGTGTTGACACCTACTCTTGATTCCATCCAGGATTTTTTTCTCAATTTATTTGTTGATTCACTGGGTCATAGACCTTTAATCTGATGACTTCTATACAGTAAAAGTTTTCTTACACCCTGATTTCCTAGGGCCAGTGGCTCAGGAAGGCTATGAAATTTATCCATAACTTAAAATGACCATATGTTCCTTGAGCAGGAATGACTAGAAATGATGAATGTAATTTCTCTTCTTTGTTGTGGCTCACAACCACTCTGGGTCTGGGGCAGGGAGGGAGGGGCATGGCTTCAGATAAGGCCTGGGCTTCTTTGCCTTTGGGGTCCTCTTCACCATAACCCCCAGAGCTGATGCAGGGCAAGAGAGATAGCACAGCTCTGGGGCAGAGAGGATGGTGACCCCCTCAGCTGGAAGTAGGTCTGAATTGGTCTCTGGGCTCACCAGCCACCCTGGAGCCTCTTCTCCTCAGAGGGTAGGCCTGGAGGACATTGTTGCCCAAAATAGAGTCTTGATTTTCTTCAAAGTGTAGATCCATTGCTTAATGCTGCAAAAATGGGTTTAGAGTTATATTAGTAAAGGATTAGTTAAGTGATCGTGATTCATTGAAAATACCCTCATCATTTAGTTCTGCATCACACCCCTCAGCATTTTAATCAGTCCACTTTGATCTCAATCCAACTCATTTTCCAACTATTGCTGATTGTCGACTGGAAAAAATACACAACCTAGAAGTTGAGAATTCTGTTTTATTTGGCGGACAAAACTGAGGACTTATGCCCCAAAGACATTCTCTCAGCTAGCTCTGAGGGACTACTCTGAAGAAGTAAGGGAGGAGCCAGGATATATAGGAGTTTTTGCAACAAAAACCGGGTAGTCGGAACATCAAAAGTTTACTGTTAATTAAAGAAAACCAGACATCTCAAGTTAATGAATTTAGCACTTTTCTATGTATGGGAAGATGCAAGAGTCTGGGCTCATTGATATTATTCCTTTGATATACACCTTCACTATCTAGGGCCAGTATCCTGCTTTTCTCCATCCTGAATCTCCTCAGGGTGCACAGTTGGGGGCAGCTGCAGTAGCTGCTGGTTCGATGGTTGCCACATCCTTTGTTTACTGATATAGCAGGCAGTATTTTTCATCCACATGATTATACAACAGTAGGACAATCTTACTATGCAAGCGTGGGTATTACCTGGATTCAGTGGCCTGAGTGCTTTTTCCTTTCCTTTAAAGTTTCTTTAGGTTTCACATTTTAAGAGTCAGTGATATTTACATTTATCTATTATTTATCATTTTACAAATAAGTCATGAAAAAATGGAGAACGGGTTTTACTATTCTCACATGACAGCCATCACAAAACTCATAAGAAAGAACAGCACTTAAGGAGTAATAAGCCTCTAAAAACTCCAAAGATTGAGAGAAAAGGAATGAACTCTCAAAAACTTAGCCAACTCTTGTCAATAGGAGGCTCAAGATAAATGAGAAATTTAAAAACATTCACATTGGTACATGTCAGTTTTTTCATATTATTAGGATATTTGCATATATTTTGGTCAAAAGCTGCTTACTTAAAAAATATGCATTCAAAAGGAAGATATCCACAATATAGTATAATGTGTTTTTAAAAAGACAAGCTTCTGAGTTTGCCTCTAAAAATCATTCTGTGTGCATAATTTACTTGTTAATAGTGAGTCCCGCGAGAAGTTTGAAGAACACGCATTCAGTGACTGCTTATTCTTCAGTTCCTGTAGGATTTCTCACTTCATGCAGACAGGGCGTCTCTAAGTAAACCTTCTTGGCCAGATCAACTAATTCATCATTTTGAAGATGACAGATTGAAAATGACCTGATTTGTTTATTGTACAATCTGTCATTATTAGGTAATGTAAGTGCATTTCCTATTCCATGTAGCTTTTTATGCACGGAGTTAAGCAGTCTAAATTCCCTATCACAAACTGTGGACGTGCTGCAAAGAACTCTGGTCTGATATTCAGGATAACCTGAGTTCTGGTTTTGTCTCAGCTGCTAACTTAGTGTGACCCTGGGAAATTTATTTTGGGAAATTCCACTGGTACTCTTATCTGTTTCAGGCCAGTCCTCTGGAGCTGGGATGAATTAATCTTAGTCCTCGCCACTGCCCTCGGGGGATTTACCATCTAGTGTAGTGGTTCTCAGACTCCACTGTGCCTCAGAATCCCCTGCAGGGCTCATCAAAACAGAGTACTGGGCTTCACCCTAGAGTTTCTGATTCAATAGGTTGACTGAGCAGAGAATTTGCATTTCTGACAAGTTCCCAGATGCTGCTGATGCTGCTGGTTTGGGGACCACGATTTGAGAAGCACTGATCTAGTGGTTTAGCTGACACATCTGTAACCACAATTCAAAGATTAAGTACTGTGAAATAAGTACAAGTAATGTGCAGTGGGAAACGGAGTGTGGAGAGGTGGGTCAAAAGATTAATGACCAGCTGGAGATCTGAGAAGCCCTAATGGAAGAGGGAGAGGTTAGGCAGGATCTTGACAGGTGGATAAAGCCTGAACAGGTAGGGCATTTGGGGGGCTGGCACCACGCTAAACTCCTGATGGGAGGGAGAGTGCAGAGTGTATGTGCAAGTAGGGGTAGCATCCAGCCTAGGTGGGCTGGAGGGTTGGTGTGGGGCAAGGAACAACCGGAAACAGATGGAATTGAGAATGAGAGAGTTGGAAATGTAGACTAAACATGCTTTTGGTTTTGGATTTGGGCGGCAAGGGAACAGCATGATCAGAGCCATGCTTAAAAAGGGCAGCTCCGGCATTGTGATTTCAGGAATGGCTGGGGTTTAGACCGCTTAGGGATTCCAAGCAAGAAGAGCATGAAGGGGGCTTCCCTGGTGGCGCAGTGGTTGCGAGCCCGCCTGCCGATGCAGGGGACGTGGGTTCGTGCCCCGGTCTGGGAAGATCCCACATGCCGCGGAGCGGCTGGGCCCGTGAGCCATGGCCGCCTAGCCTGTGCGTCCGGAGCCTGTGCTCCGCAATGGGAGAGGCCACAACAGAGAGGCCCGCATACCGCAAAAAAAAAAAAAAAAGAAGAGCATGAAGGTGGGAAGCATGTCGTTGTGGGATGGATTTGTGCAGAAGCCACAGATTTGGTAGTTGATTGGTTCCTGGGGATGAAGGAGATGGAAAGGTCAAGAGAGACTGAGGATTCAAGTCCGAGTTGTTGGGGAGGAAGGAGGGTGTCTGGATCTCTCGGGGGGGCGGGTAGGTTGGATAAGAAAATGAACCTAGTGGGACCTTGGTTTCTTTAGGAGGGGACTGGATCAGATGCCCTTAAAGGTCTCTTTTTAGTATGACTGTAATCGATGTTTTGAGGGTTATTGATTGTCTGAAGTATTACAGAAGATATTTGTACAAAAAATAAATGGGGGCCTCCCTGGTGGCGCAGTGGTTAAGAGTCCGCCTGCCGATGCAGGGGATACGGGTTCGTGCCCCGGTCTGGGAGGATCCCATATGCCGCGGAGCGGCTGGGCCCGTGAGCCATGGCCGCTGGGCCTGCGCATCTGGAGCCTGTGCTCCGCAACGGGAGAGGCCACAACAGTGAGAGGCCCGCATACCGCAAAAAGAAAAAAAAAATAAAAATAAAAATAAATGGCTTATAGATAACAGGTACTCATACATTTGTTGATCGGTTTGTCTGGGTTAATCATTAGCTCTAAAATATTTACATCTGTAAATAGACTTCTTTTTGAGCTTTTCTTTATTTTGCATATAGTTTTCTTAGTGTGTCGACCTCCTCTTCCTCCATTTTATGTACTGTACATGTAACATCTTTTGGATATGTGTTCTACACACACACATATATATATATATTTTAAATGAGTATAGCAAATATTTTAAACCTTCTGGACTCATTCTTCCGTTATAATAATCACACCATGTATTGGTATATTTGTGCACAACCCTGTCTTTCCCACTGGATTACAAACTCCTTTGAGTAAGAACACGTCTTATTCATTTTTGTCTTCCCCACTGCACTCCTCATAAGTGCTTGTATAAAGTGGCTAGCAAAAGTTTGAGGGATTGGATTGAATCATTGAGTATAAGTCAATTACTGTCTGCTTCTTTAGCAAGAGACCAAATGGTTCAGGCAATAAAAAGTAGTAGTTTAAAGGGAAATGGAAATCCATGTATCTTGGGAGGCTGAAAGAGGAAACATTTAATTCTGTAGACTTTCAGGACTAGAGTAGAGATATTCATGGACATTTTCGGAACCAGAAGCAGAAGCCTATAAAAACGAGGAGAGTTTTCAGCTCTGTCTTAAATTAGCGCTTGAAAACGTTGTGCCAGACATTCTACTCTGGACCTCAGTCTTTTTCATTTGTAAGGTTGTGATTGTAGTAAATTACAGACTTTTATACCTCTCTGCATATCATTTGGGGAGAATTCTAAGCAGAGGGAACAGCATGAACAAAACATCAGAGATGGGAAAGAGCATGTGTATTCTTTGTGACCCGGTGTGACATGCTAGGAAATGAAGCAGGAGAGGGAGGGAGAGGCCCGGGTTCAGAGAGCCCGTTACTGCTAAGATAAGGAGCTTGGACTCTATCCAATGGGAGAGTCTTGTGCCAGGTAGTTTACTTGGGAATGCCATCTGGGGAGCAGGAGTGAAGGAACAGAAAGAGTCACACAGGGAAGGAGACAAAGCCAATACAAGGAGGAGTTTACTGAGTTGGCTATTGCTATAAGCAATTGTTTGCTTGTTTCCAAGGGATCTTCTTAGGAGAAGTCTTATGAAATGTGTCTCAGCATAGTTCAGCTAGAGAAAAAAAAAGGAGTACCTTTTATTCATCTTTCTCGTCTCCCATTGATTAAAGGCAGCCCCACTTTTTCAGACTGGGCACGTCTAACTGCCAGGTGGGTTCCCATGGGCACCTCATGAAACAGCATCAAAGGAGCTTGGGATGGAGAGGCCCTGCCAGGCTACACTTGTGTGAAGCTGGTGGGATTCTTCATGGAACTGGCTGCCATTGCAATGGCAGGAATACAAGGTGTGTTTGAGAGGATTTGAAGTCATGCGTAAAAGGTGGCTGATACAGGGAGCTACTGAGGGATTTTTAACAAAGGAACCAGCGGAGCGGATTTATACAATGGTGTGCTTGTAAATGGTTAACAAATGTTTAACCAGCTCTCCAGAAAAATATGTGTGTGTGTGTGTGTGTGTGTGTAGCAGTAATAAATTTTACTGTTATAAAAGATGTGTAGTACCCAATTTACAAATAATGATAAAATAGGCAGTACTTTTTATTGTAAAGTCCATATGGCTAATTGATTCTGACAGTTTTCTGTTGGCAGTTTTCACTGATCTCTTGTACCCGTAGCCAACCTATGTTTACAACTGACGAGAGACGACAGTTGATGCTTTCTTATTACAGTATGAAGTAAGATGAAAGTGAAACAATGAAGGCATATCCCAGAACTTTCCTTGCTCATTAAGCATCTTCTTTATGAATTGGATAGTACTAGAAGAATATTACCTCAACTTTTTGTTTTATTCACAATAGAACTACAACAGGCACCACACATTAACATTTTCTCCATCACTTTCTGAAGCCTAGACAATCAACAAAACAAAAATCAAGCTATGATTCATAGGGTTTGTCAATTTCCATATAAAAATATTCCCATTCTGACCGATTTCAAGTTACAGGGAATTGGGAAGAGACATACAGTAGACAATATTATACAGCATTTCCACAGACAGTAAAACAGACCTAAGTAACCCAAGAGCATAGATATTACTGACATGTACTAAAGCAATAAAGAAGTGATGAATTTCAAGTGTTTATTACCTTTGGGGTTAATATAATTTATTTCATTGTAAATTTATATAATTTAATTGCTAATAATTGTTAACATTTAACAACTGATTCATAAAATTTCTGACAATTTACCAGTCAGTTCTCAGGATATGGGATGACCAGCCCAGCACACTCCTGGAGTTACATTTTCAGAAGATCACTTCGGTAAAAATCTGTAGAAATGTTTTGAAGGGGAGTGGTCCGGAGTCACCACTGAAAAACATACCTGAGCTATGTTAGGGGTGAAAAGTAGGAGACAGACTTAGGAAATGTCTTCAGATCCCACTAGCATGAGGCTTCAAATGAGGTCAGGTTAGTAGAGATAGTGCAGATTTCACTGGTTCCTGTCCAAACATGGTTATGTAGAACCTTTAATAAAAACCTCCTCCAGATATTCCTAGAGTCTCTGAGATACCTTATGTGTGCTTGCAGAGGCCCTTGCTTTTCAGGTTTCTTGTTGATGACTATGGGCCAAGGGGATTTGAGGGTGAGGCCTCACCCCTACCATAGCTGAGAATGGGATCCATGCCAAGGAAGCCATGTGTCAGGCCTTGCTTTCCCAAGTTTGCAAATCTGGGGGAGGGGGCTTTCGAAGGACTCTGGTACCTGGCGTGTACCCCACAGAAATTTATCTCCAGGAACATGAAGTTGCTGGGTTTGTTTTTCTGTGACTCACAGATGCAGGGGGAAGACAGCCTTCTCCATTTCTTCCAGTCTGGAGCTGGGCAGGGAAACAGCCCCTCTTTCCTCTCCTGGTTTGGCCCCTGGAAGTCACAGAGGTGTCTCTGTCTGAGGGGTCCCTCTCCCCTTGCAGAGCAGCTGATGCAGATGAGTTCCTGATGACCAGGAGCCCCTCTGACCCATCCAAACTCCCAGAGCATATGACTTTCATCTGGGGGTTGTGTAGCCACCACTGCTCTTAGCAGAAAAATGAGGTGGAGTAGATAAAAGGGTGGAAGTGGCCCCTGGGCGCATGGTGGGGCTGGTAACTGAGGCATGGAATATGGAGGGTGGTGCATGTGTGGCTGGGCTGTGGGAAGGGGACGAGGATGGAATTGGGGTTTGAAGTAGAGAAGTTTAATCATGCTCAGTTTTGAATTTGATAAAATAGGTACCCATGGGACAGCTCAGTGGGTACTGGGCGTTCAGGAGAAAGAGAGGAAAGGAATGGTGGTGTTGAGAGTAGTAAAGCTGGTGAAACCATGCATGACTATGAGACCCCCTCCCCGTGAGGGCATAGAATGAGAGAGTCGGCAGGTAGACCAGCAAGAGCTCAGAACCTCAAGGAACACTAGTGGTTAAGGGATGGTGTGGGGTTAGGAGCCCAAGAGCCACACAGAGAGGAATGTCCAGGGAACTCTGAAGGGAAGGAAATGGCAGGAACAAAGGAACAGAGGCAGGATTGTGGCTTCTCCAGGGAACAGTTTGGGCCATTGTGTTTATGCTTATAGTTTCCTATAAGTTTATCTATTCAGAGTTATGATGGTGCTAACCTTGCCTCCCTTCCTCCCTCTAAAAAAGGAAGTCAAAGACTCTGCAGTATCATAAATGACCCAGGGATAGGAAGACATCTGACACTTTTGCACCATGTTAATACTTTGATCCAGGCTTTGATAGTCAGGGTGAGAAGAAAACAAATTTACTTTAAGCTAAAGGTTTTTAAGCTAAAGGAAATGTCAACCGTTTCCTGTTTGATGTTTCTTGCTGTGTTTTCCACATTAGTCACTTCATTTTTCCCTTGGTCACTGACCTGATGTTTTGGGTTTTTTTTTTTTTTTTCTCTCTCACAGTTGTCAGCTGCCTGGTGTGTCAGACAGTTTCTCATCATGATATAGGGATACATTAAGAGCTTGAGCTGGCAAGGCTACCGCCCAAAGCGTGTTGCCACTCTCAGTGGTTATGTTCACGAACATCCCGAAAGCCCAGTGCTACTGAAGTGAATTATAGGCTTTGAAATGACCAGGTGGTTTGCATTTAGCAAAAAAATATATATATACCACAGACGTGTTCAAGGGTTGCTGGTTTCGGAGAAATTAGATGACTCTGACATGAAAAGACAGACCCTATCTAAAGAGATAGGAGTGTGAGTTTTCTACAGCACAAATCTGTCGAATAAGTGGATTTGGATGTGACCACAGGCCTGCCCTATGAAATTCTATTCCATGGGAATTCAAGTTAGTGGCTTTTTGAAGGCATTTATCGCACACTGTGTAAACTTTTCTTGTTTTCTTTTGCCAGAGCATAGAAGAGTGGAGAAATAAAGGTGGGCTTTTACTGTGATTGTTTATCTGCTCTAATCCTCTTAAACACTTAATGTGTCCCCATGCACATAGCAGTGAAAGTAAATATAGCTATTTCTTATAACATAGCAACTTAGATGTGTTAGTTTACGGCCAAGGGAGTAGGAAAACTAGAGAAAACAGTCCTTATATAGGTTAGGTATTAGGTGTTTAGCTACAAGTATCAGAGACCCCAGATAGTGGCTTTATTTCCCAAGTAAAAGCAGTCTGCAAGCAGGCAGTTGAGAGCTGGCACGATAGCAGGGATCATTAGGCTCTCTTTAGCTCTCCAATCTCCCATCTCCAGGATGTGGCCCATGTCCAAGAGGGCTGTTGGAGCTCCAACCATCATACAGGCTGTCCTCCATTACCTGCGGGTTCCGCGTCCAAGCCGGATTGAAAATATTCGGAAAAAAAAGGCAACGTTTTCCAAAAAGCAAAACATGAATTTGTCACACACTGGCAACTATTTGCATGGCGTTCACATTGTATTACAATTATTTGGATAGCACTCCCTTACATTGTATTAGGCATTGTAAGTAATCTAGAGATGATATAAATAAATGGGAGGATGGGCATAGCTTATATGCAAATACTATGCCATTTTATGTAAGGGAATTTAGCTTTGGCAGATACCCACCCGTGAGGGGTGGTTCTGGAATCCATCCCCCGAAGATACTAGGGGTGACTGTATTTACATTACAGGCAGAGAATGAAGAGGGAAGAAGGGCATGCCATCTCCCTTGTCAAAGATCCGTCTCAGATTTCCAATATTCCTAACCTACTTCTCATTGGCCAGAGCTTAGGCCCATAGCCTGACTAACTGCCAGCATTGTGTTTAATTCACTCCATATCTCTAAATTATCATAAATCTCATTTTTGAAGAATTAATGAACCCATAACCTTCTGTTCTCCTGGCCATTATTGCAAGAGATTGGGAGAGAGCTTGTGCAAGAGTGAGATTCTTTAGGGTCTTTCTGGGTGACTCCATACCAAGAGATCTTCCTCTCAACAGTAATAACTGTAACATCATGAATCAGCCAGCATTTACCTAAAGGCAGAGCTGGTAGATTATATAGATTAAGGGTTTAATCTATTAAGGAGTTGGCCTACTCAGCTGAAGGGCCTGGCTTAGAATGCTTGAGAGGGCAAGTAGTCAAGAAGAAAAAATATTATTGGAGGGCTGGAGCAGCTCTTGGAGTCTCTGAATTCAGGGAGGGCCTAACCCCTCTTTTTAAGGGCTTTTAACTAATTACATCAGTTCGGTCTAGTAAAATCATACGTTTGACTGACTAAAGTCAGCGGATTCACTCTCTCTGTTTTTTTTTTTTTTTTTTTTCCCCCCGGTACGCGGGCCTCTCACTGCTGTGGCCTCTCCCGTTGCGGAGCACAGGCTCCGGACGTGCAGGCTCAGCGGCCATGGCTCATGGGCCCAGCCGCTCCACGGCATGTGGGGTCTTCCTGGACCGGGGCACGAACCCGTGTCCTCTGCATCGGCAGGTGGACGCTCAACCACTGCGCCACCAGGGAAGCCCCTCGAATTCGCTCTCTTAATCACATCTGCAAAATCCCTCCACAGCAGTGCTCGATTAGTCTTTGATTGACTACCTGGGGACAGGTGTATGTACCTGCAGCCCGGCTGCTGCCTCCATTTACTGCAGCTCTCAGGAGTCCATACCCCTTGCAGTTAACCCTAACCAGGGACATGTACGAAAGGGAGCTCTGGGGAATGTAGCGCGGCTCAGCCAAGTTGACACATCACAAAGCCTTCGTATCCTATTAGTTGTCAACTAGAGTCAGAGGGGCGGGGCAAAAACAAATCAGTGTTTCTTCGTTTCTGATATTCTGGCAGAAGGTGGACTGATGCTCTGATTGGTCGTTAAAACCAGGGCCTGGCATTAATTGTGCATCTTAATTATATTTCTGCTTTGTTTTCCTCCTCCGTTTCTCATAGATAGTTAAGACTTCAATGTTGATGTTTTCGTTAGGCAAGTAAAGAGCTTTTAGGCTCATCAGTCATTGTGAACTCATCAAAGTTAACAGAACTTAAGATCTGCTTTTAAAACTAATGGTAAGATGTCCAGTTTTTTCCTTGCAGTTTTATTGAGATATAATTGACATACAGCACTGTATAAGTTCAAGGTATACAGCATGATGATTTGGCTTACATACATCATGAAGGGATTATCACAATAAGTTTAATAAACATCCATCATCTCATATAGATACACAATTAAAGAAATAGAAAAAATTTTGTGGTAAGAACTCTTAGGATTTACTCTCTTAACTTTCATATATAACATACAGCGGTGTTCATTATATTTATCACATAATACATTATGCCCCTAAGATGTCCAATTTTCTAATAGCACAAATATTTTTTCTCACTTATGCCTTTTTTGGGGTCTTCTTTATACAGAGATACTAATGGACCCTTTCATTCTTTATTCAAACCAATAATAGCTTTTGTAATTTAAGTAGCACTAAATTACACTAAATGCTAATCTGTTTTTACTGATGAGATTCAGATGCTCATTAGTCTTTTTTTTTTTTTTTTTGCTATACGTGGGCCTCTCACTGTTGCAGCCTCTCCCGTTGCGGAGCACAGGCTCCAGATGCACAGGCTCAGCTGCCATGGCTCACAGGCTCAGCCACTCCACGGCATGTGGGATCTTCCCGGACTGGGGCACGAACCCGTGTCCCCTGCATCAGCAGGCGGACTCTCAACCACTGCGCCACCAGGGAGGCCCTCATTAGTCTTTTGTTGAAAGAGTCCTGTATTCTTTTTTTTTTTTTTCAAATAACAGCTTTATTGAGACATAATTCACATACCATGACATTCACCCTTTTAGCGTGTACAATTCAGTGAATTTTAGTCTATTCACAAAGTTGTGCGTTGATCATCACTAATTCCAGAACCTCTGTATTCTTTTATATTAAATATAGATGTGAATGTTTTAAGACAAATGAAGAATTTGAAAAACTCAGTTCTATTGTCTGATTTAAATTCATGTGAAAACAGAAATTGGTGACTTTTGCTCAGGGCAGAGCTGCAGACATTTGGTCTTAATTTTGTGAGAAGAATACACATGAGGCCTTCATTATGGGATTTTTTACCAATTTATGTATATTATTCCCTCAGATGTAGTTCAGAATTGGGGCTTTCATTCATTCGTTTAGTCGGTATTTATGGAACCTTTACTTTGTGCCAAGCTCAGTGCTAGGCACTGGCAGTCCCAAGTTAAATGAGACTTGCTTAGAAAGCTTGTGGTCAGGTGGGTGGAGAGGTTGGTAAAGTCGTTCTTTTGGCCTTTATGATGTCACCTTGACTGTGAGCTCCAAAGGCACGAAGCCACCTGTGCTAACGTACACGTGTGTGGGCATCCACAGTTATTGGACCGTGACCAATTGGAGGTGACCGTGTCTGTAAAGAAGGCTTTGAGAACATATCTGAACATTCCTTGAGAGACCCAGGTCTTCTTAGGGGCTGGTTTCACAGCAGCTATGGGGGAAATTGCTAAGCTCTTCTAAGAAGTGGACACAGATTCTGAGAAGTGCAGTGAATGTCGCTGCAGTTAGTGAGAAATAAAGGGTTCCCACTGCAGTGGGGTTTGCATCCTCACTCCCTCCAGAGCTCTACTTACATAGCACCTATCAGGGATGTCTTCCCTCACCGTCTCTCTAAAATAGAGCTCTCTCCAGCTCTACCACTTTGCTCTGCTTTCTATCTCTCCTGAGCTTTCATATCTGATACTTTTTTTTTTTTTTTCGCGGTACGCGGGCCTCTCACTGCTGTGGCCTCTCCCGTTGCGGAGCACAGGCTCCGGATGCTCAGGCTCAGCGGTCATGGCTCAAGGGCCCAGCCACTCTGCGGCATGTGGGATCTTCCCGGACTGGGGCACGAACCCGTGTCCCCTGCATCGGCAGGCGGACTCTCAACCACTGTGCCACCAGGGAAGCCCCATTTATTTTTTATTGCACCCCCCCCCTGCCCCGCCCCTGGCCCCACGAGAGCAGATATTTTATTTGCAGCACTCTCTCCAGTACAATGTCTAGTGCTGTGTCTGGCACATAGTGCTAATAAGGATTTGTGGTGTGCATGAAGGATCTTAAAAAGGATGCAGATTATAAAATTCTGCTTATATGGTTCCTCATGCAAGCAGAAATTAATTTTATTTTCCTTTTTCGGTCTTTCAGAATGCAAAGTTCTTTTTTTTAACTGAAGTATAGTTGATTTACAATGTTGTTAGTTTCTGGTGTACAGCAAAGTGATTCAGTTATATATATATATATATATATATATATATATATATATATATATATATATATATATTCCTTTTAGAAATTAATTTTCTTAATAAATATGCCAGATCTTTGGGTGTGTGTTTATTTGTGGATGATAAATGGATGAGGCTATTTCTCATTGCAAAATAACAGTCTGAAATTTGAATCCATCTTACCTTTTCTGTTCCTAGACCTCTGTATGAAGGTGAAAACAGCTGGGACTTCGCTATTGGTCCAATTTAAAGAAGCATGCTTTCCAACCTCGGTTAGGTCCTCTCTTGGAATGTAAGCTTACTGGGAGCAGGTTTGTCTGTTCTCTTTTGTATTCACAGAGCCTAGAACAATGCCTGGCAAACATTAGGCAGCAAATAAGCTTCCACCCCTCTCTCAGTAACTGACCTTGTGTCTTTCTTCTCCAAGAAGACAGGCCATAGGAATGAACTCCCTCAGAATGCCCTTCGGCTCCAAACATTTCCATCCTCCCTTCCCTCTTTCTTGTCTGTGTCAAACTGCTTGGAAGTTCTTCTCTGTGTGTTTTTCGTTCCTTTAGGAGACTTCCTGTGGGACACGCCCCCTCTCAGATATGAAACCATTTAACACTATTAAATCTTTCCCATCAGCTTACGGAGTGCCCGAGTCTGCCCCGTATGTCCGGGCCTTGTCTGGACCCTCCTTCTCTCTCGCTTCTCTTCCCGTTGCTGCAGCCTCCTAACGTATGTCAGTGCTCTCTTGCTCCCCACCTCATCTCCTGAAACTGCCCAGGAAGGTCACCATGATGCTGAACTGCCTAACCCAGTGGCCTCGGCTGGTCCATAATTGGCGCCTGTTTGAGCCTGCTGACTTACCCCCCAGTCCTCTAGAAGTTGGTGCCGTGACACTCCGCTTTCCCTCCACCCTCTCTTTTGGCTTTGCACATCTCTGGCAATGGCGTTGCCCACACCTCCTTGTTTAAATAAGAAATGTGGTCGTCTTTGACCTCCTGCCTCCCAACTCAGCTCATTACTGAATTCTTCCTTGATGCCTCCTTTCCATCCCCACTGTGGCCACTGCCCAAGTGGGCTCTTGACGCCTGGAATCTATTGGAATATTGCTAATTCTCTGCCTCCAGCTTTACAGAGTGCTCTTTCTAAAACACAGATGGCTAAAGCCTTCTATGCTCCCCATCTCCAAAGACTGGATCTAAAACTCCTTAGCATGGCATTCAAGACCTGTCTCAGTCCATTGACGCTGCTGTAACAAAATATCACCGACAGAGTAGCTTATAACCAACAGACATTTATTGCTTATGTTTCTGGAAGCTGGAAGTCCAAGATCAAGGTGCCAGCATGGTCACTTTCTGGTGAGAGCCCTCTTCCAGGTTCATAGCCAGCACCTTCTTACTGTGTCCTCACGTCGTTGAAGGCGGCTAGGGATCTCTCTGAATCTCTTTCTTACATTACTAATCCCGTTCATTAGGACTCTACCCTCATGATTTGAGGACCTCCCAAAGCCCTCACATCCTAATACCATCACCTTTGGGGGTTCGGAATTCAACCTGTGAATTTGGCAGGGGTAGGGGGGCACAAACACTCAGACTCCGGGCAAGGCTCTTCTCAATGTGACTGTCACGTGGCTTTTCAGCTTCATTTCCATCTTCCCCAATATATATATGTGCATCCTCTCTCCCTCTCCCTCCGTCTCTCCCTGGCTGTCTCTGTCTCTGTGTCTGTCTCTCTCGGCAGGGATTCTCAGTGTCAGAGCATGCTGTATGCTCTCTGGCCTTTGGACTCTTTGAGTCGGATGCCTTTCCTCTCTTGTCCCCTTCTAGATAGAAACATCCTAACCCTTCCTTGGCCACCCACTTTCCCTGCATGCTGACTCCCGTCTGCCCCCTTTTGTGTTTGCACGGCATTTTCAGGCACAGCTCTGTACACGTCTGCTGGGCCACGTAGGCTGCCATGAGTTTTGCCAGCTTTCTGAGACCACGTCTGTCTTAGTCATCCTTGAATCCTCAGTGCCTAGTGGAGTGCTTAGCAGATTGAAGGTATTCTGTAGATATTGGAATGAAGGAATAAAATTCAAATAAGATGTCTCAGTAACAGATGCAAACCAACCTCTGTAATGGCAGCAGAGAATCTAAGTGCACACGGATGATTGGACTTGGCAATTAAAGTATATCTGAACTGTAACAAGAGCTCTTCTTTGCCTTCTGAAGCTACCTCCAGCAGTGATGTGTTTTTATAAATGTGGAGAACCACAGGTCAGCATATGTGGCAAAGCTCTTCTGTCCAGGACAGAACTGACTTTCATTGTCATCTTAATAGTACTTTCCTGGATCAGTGTTCAGGAGATGTAAAAAGTTTTTAGAACAATTCAAGGAATGTGTAGTAAAGTTTTGTTATTTTGTTTCCTTTGTTGCTATATTGTTTTTGTCTGTGCATTCTGGTTTTTATTTGGGAAACTAATGAGAGACAGGCTGTTAGAAAACCAGAGGCAAGCTGTTTGGCTTATTGACATACTAGCTGACTGAAGTCAGTTGTATGGGTGATCCAGGCATCTATGCATTAAGGAAAAGCTCATCTCTACGACCCTCCCTGGTGTTGGTAGCTTGTGAACTTGGCCTGGTTTTCTCTGCAGTTGGTAAACTGATCATCCTGTTTTCTCTCTCTCTGTCAACCATCTCATCAGTTTACAGGTCAACATATCCTCTGTTCAGTTCTTACAAAGTGAAAATGCAGGTGTACTCACAAACACAAAGGTTCATTTTGTCCTGGAGGCTGACAATCATAATACTTTTTTAAAAAGAATACTTTTCTTCCTTTTTTAAAAAACCAAGTTCTCGTATTATCTGAATTTCATTAGATTATTAGAGAAAAGAGATTTCCTTTTCCCTAATGAGAATGCAGGTACTGTGGACTTGCTGCTTCATACGAGGCATTGCCCTTAACTTGCATCAACCTGCCTTGTATATACCTGCTCCCCAGCCCCCAGTACACACCGCACCATGCACATTAAACACCATGAACATGAACACCACACCAAGAACATTAAAAAGGGGGAAAATGTCCTTAATTTTATTTTCTGGGCCTGTTGATATCTGAGTTGTTACACATGCAAATATACTTTCGATTCTTTTCCTGGTGCATAAATCCATAAGATTTTCTCTAGGGTTAATGTTATGGTCATGAGGTTTCTCTTGGGTACTGCATTTTGTACAGCCAGCTCTTGCAGTGTGAGAGAAGCATCAGCCACTTGGGGGCACCCAGGTATTTATTTAATGAAGAAACTGAAGGAATTGCCAAGGGAGAGTAATTTGATCCTAAGAAAGAAGGGGAAAAATACTCAGTGCAGATAGACCATTTCAAAATAACTAATCCAGAAAATAGGTCTGTGTTGAACACTGATGACCATATCCTAAGGAAGGAAATTTACCAGACAGCCTAATTTACTGTACAGAGTCAATAAAACCCCAGAGAGGTTCCTGTTTCTTAACGGGACTTCTTCATAGGCACGTAGCCTTGGGGATCTCAGAGGAGAGGCTGGTAGTGGAAACACAGAATGAACAGTGATTGGCGAGAGAATTCAACTGTAAGCTTCCCCAGGGCCAAGACTATGCTTTCTCATTCTCTGTTGTTGTCTGCTGGGTGCCCAGCACTCTGCTGGAGATGTGTATCCAATAAATATTTGTTTACTACATGACATCATGGATGAATTGAGTGAATGTACAAGGAATCTAACAAAGAATGGGTGGACAAAGCCTGGAAGGTTTGAAACAGTGATGACCTAGTAATGAAGGGAGCTAGTTAGCATGAAATATAACTACAAGGCATTGCGGGTATTATTAGAAATATTTGCTTGGCTCAAACATTTGCACATGGAGGGAAAATCCCACATGGCCTATTCTAGTTGAAATTTTGTCAAGTTGAGATATTGTGTTATATACATTATATATATAATATGTATAATAGACTTGTTCATTTGCACTTTGAGTACGTAATCAAACAACACAGAAGCTCAAATGACATGGATGCTCAAATTACAATTTTTATGATACCATCCAGTGCAAATTTATGATCATAATGTTGTTGTTTGAGGCATAAGAGATTCTGAAATGCCTTTTGAATCCTCAGATAATATTCAATTATGTTAAAATGTATTTTTAGTGTTCTTAAGTTTTTTTATCCTTTCCTAGTTCCTTGAGAACCGGAGACAAGCAACTGCATAGGCAACTCAGTTGCTTTGTTAACCCTGACTCGGTAGATAGGACTCTGGGATGGAGCATCCATCTGACCAGGTATTTTCAGATGGGTTCAGGGCTGGCTGCTCCTTGGTTCTAGCTTCCTGAGTCTTTTCCTCAGCTTTGTAGCTTCAGAAATTCACTTTCATTAAGTCAGCTAGGGTGAATGAACCCTTCACATTTGCTAGAAATCAAACTCACTAGGGACTGAAGAAGACAGGATACTCTTTTATTTGTTCTGAGAAATTATTATTTCCAGATAGTCCAGGATATGTTATTCATTGGTGGGTAAAATATTCTCCTATCAGGAAAATCTGCCATGAAACCACAGTAAGTTCACAAGGCTCCTTGGAGAGAACAGAGCAGAATAAAGGCTCTCTTCCAGCCTCATGATGGGCATTTAAATTGGGATAAACTTTTTGAAGGGTAATTTGGCAATATCCCATGAGATTAAAGTCTGGATGTCTATGCTAGTTACTTTAGTATTAAACACAGAATGCTGAGCTTAAAATAGACACACCTACCATTGTGTTTAACTTTCCCTTATGAGTGTCTCTAAAGTATATCTTTGTACTGGCAACAGGTATTTGTTTTTTGTTTTTTGTTTTTTTTTTTTTGCGGTACACAGGCCTCACACTGCTGTGGCCTCTCCCGTTGCGGAGCACAGGCTCCGGACGCGCAGGCTCAGCGGCCATAGCTCACGGGCCCAGCCGCTCTGCGGCATGTGGGATCTTCCCGGACAGGGGCACGAGCCCGTGTCCCCTGTATCGGCAGGCAGACTCTCAACCACTGCGCCACCAGGGAAGCCCAGCTATTTGTTGATTAGCTATTATGCCAGGCACTATGTGAGACATTCTAAGTTCAGTACAAAGGTAAAGCATGGAGAGTTCCAGATTAGAATGATCCTCTCTAAGGGTGCAGGTTCTACAGGTCCCCAATAGCTATGATACCAGACACAACTTGATAGATATTTTAAGAGGTGTAGATGCAGAGCTTTGGCGGTTCCAGAGGAGTGTGGTCCCTGTTTGGCTTGAAGTGTGTGCTTGGGCCGGAGCCTGAAGGATAATAGGATGTGTGTGCCCATAGATTGGGGAGGTGGAAGGGATGTCCAGGTGAAGGGAACAGCAAGAGCAAAGGCTCAGAGGTGAAGCAGGAGGGGTCTTGTAGGAGGAAGGGGAGTTCACTTGGGACATGATGTGTGTGCAGGGGAGTAGGAAGGAATTGGACTTTAATAGTGGAAGGCCAGGCTGGGGAATCTGGACTTTTTCCTGTAGTACTTAAATGCCGGTGAGAGTGTGGTGCCTTAAAATGGTTTCTTAAATACACAGTTATCAGTCTTTCTCAAATTCTGAATGCCTGAAAGAGTGCTAGCGTCTTTTTTTCTTTTTTTTTTTTGATAATGAGATGACTTAATGCTTCAATGTTTTAAAAATAAATTCTCTTGAAATAATTGCTAGGAATCTAGTTTTTTTCAGATCCTCCTAATGTGGTATTAGTTTTGTTCCAAGTAGCAACATGTCCTTTTTAGGAGTGGGAAATATATGGCATAAAGGGATGTGCTGAGAGACAAGAGAATAATTTTTTCCCTTGTAGCCAATTTGTTGAGATGAAAAATCACACCAAGTCTTTGTCTTATATTTCCCAATTTCATGAAAATAAAAACATCTTCTATAAAAATTATTTTTAAGGACATGAGGGCAAATAGTGTCCTTGAGTCTTGGAAAGATCAAATTGGTACACAGATCGTCCAAACACAGAGAATGATAGAGTCCAGGAGTGCTGAAAACGCTAAGGAGTGTTACAGTTAGGAGGGTGGACTTCGGAATCAGACATATGAGTTCAAACCCCAGCTCCACCACCCACCAGTTTCTCTGCTCACTTCTAATATCCCAGATCAATAATTTTATCGCTGATCCTTTGACTCTGCCACTTTTGTTTTCCATCAATGACCTGCGTATTCCCCCTCTACTCACCTTACATCCCCTGGTCTGCTGTTGTGTCACCCCTCTCCTCCCTCTTTCTCACTCTCCTGAAAAACCCAACCCGTTCTGATGATACTAAACTGATTAATTTACCCGCTGCACTGACACCCAGCACTCTCTGGCAAGCCTACCATGTTCCCTAGTCCCGGGTGATTATTTCACATCTTTGTCTCTTTGCTCAAACCTCCAAAGTCCCCTCCTGTCTCTCTCTCTCTCTCAGCCAATGATCTTGCTGCTTATTTCAGTAGGAAACAAGTAGTTGGAACAGAAGCCTCTCATTCCCCTACCACCAAATCCTCCTGCGCTGGCCCGTAATTCTACTACCCCAACCCCAACCCCCGGTCTTTGCTGTGGATGAGCTGTGTGTGCTCCTGGCTGAGGTCCATCTCACTCCCAACCCACCAGATCCTCTTGCCTATGTGGAACTTGGCTTCTATAGTATCCTCCCACTAGCTTCATCAAAGTTCCTCTTTTTACTGGATCATTCTCATTATTCAAACATTCTATAACATCTCTTTTTATTTTTAATTTAATTTAATTTAATTTATTTATTTTTTTTGCGGTACGCGGGCCTCCTGCTGCCGTGGCCTCTCCCGCCGCGGAGCACAGGCTTCGGACGAGCAGGCCCAGCAGGCATGGCTCACGGGCCCAGCCGCTCTGAGGCACGTGGGATCCTCCCGGACCGGGGCACGAACCCGCGTCCCCTGCATCGGCAGGCGGACTGTCAACCACTGCGCCACCAGGGAAGCCCTCTCCATTCTTTTAAAATACCCTCCTTAATCCTTTGTCTCCCAGCCGCTTTGCCGCACCTCACTGTTCCTCTTTAAAGCAAAACTCTTTGAATAAGCTGTCTGTTCTCTGTCTCCAATAACTTACCTCCTACTTTCCACTCGACCCTGCCTAACATGTTACTATGAACATTTTCAAACATACAGAAAAGTTGAAAGAATTTTAAAGTGAACATCCATATAACCACCACCTAGACTCTACAGTTAATGTTTTGTTTTATTTGCTTTAACACATATCTTGTCATCTCTTCATCCCGTGATCCTTTCATCAATCCATCTTAGGTTTGGGATGCATTTTAAACCAAGTTGCAGGCATCAGCACACGCTCTCTTAAACACTTCAGTGTGCATGTTATTAATTAGAGTTCAGTATTTGTTCATAGTGCTGCTGTCTTTGGAGGTGAAATTTATATATGCTGAAACGCACAAATCTTAAGTGAATCATCAGGGTTCTGACAAATACATACACCGCCTCTGCAGTCCAAACCCTTACAAAGTGTGGAACAAGACCATCACCACAAAAAGTTCCCTCATGCTCCTTCCCAATCAATCTTCAGTCTACAGTCCGATCACCTGCTGGAGGCAACCTCTGTTTTGATTTTCCCCCACCATATGTAATAATTTGAATTATACAGTATGTACTCTTTTGTGTATGTTCTTTCACTCAGCATAGTGTTTTTGAGATTCATCCATAACGTGTGTATTAGTTATTCATGCCTTTCTACTGCTAAGTATTATTCCATTGTTTGACTATACAAGAGTTTGTTTATTCATTATCCTATTGATGGATACCTAGGATGTTTTCAGTTTGGGGCTATTATGAATAAACTTGCCACAAACAAAAGTCTTTTTGTGGGTATAGGTTTTCTTTTCTTTTGTCTAAATACTTAGGAGTGAAATTATCAGGTCATAGGATAGGTGTATATTTAGTTCTATAAGAAACTGCTAGAACTTAAAAAAAAATGGTGGTATTGTTTTATACTCTGACCAACGGTATATGAGAGTTCAGATTGCTCTGTGTCCTTGTCAGCATTTGGTTTTGTCAGTCTTTTTCATGTTTATCCATTCTGGTGGGTATGTAGTGATATCTCATTGTGCTTTTATATAAATTTCTTTGATGAATATTAACATTCAGTACTTTTCATGTGCTTATTGATCATTAGTTTATCTTCTTCTGTGAGGTTCTTGTCAAATCTTTTGCTCTCTTTTTATGGAATTGTAAGCCTTCATGACATGTCCTAGATATCAGTTCTTTGTCAGATATATGATTTGCATACATTTTCTCCCAGACTGTG
Organism: Mesoplodon densirostris; assembly: GCF_025265405.1. Lineage (NCBI taxonomy): Eukaryota > Metazoa > Chordata > Mammalia > Artiodactyla > Ziphiidae > Mesoplodon > Mesoplodon densirostris. The sequence continues at coordinate 94,719,095 of NC_082665.1, read as the reverse complement.
ATTTACCTATTCATTTTCCTTTTTTTTTTTTTTGGCCACACTGCACGGCTTGTGGGATTTTAGTTCCCTGACCAGGGATCGAACCCCGGCCCTCGGCAGTGAGAGTGTGGAGTCCTAAGCACTGGATCACCAGGGAATTCCCTTCATTTTCTTAATGGTGTATTTTGATAAGCAGAAAATTTTAACTTTGATTAAGTCTAATTTGTTTCCTTTTAAGTTTATTGCTTTCTGTGTCATATCTAAAAGCTTTATAGTTTTAGCTTTTATATTTAGGTCTATGATCCATTTCAAATTAATTTTTGTGTGTGATGTGATTTGGATCAAGATTTATTTATTTTGCCATAGAGATATTTAGTTGTCTTAGCAGCATTTGTTATAAAGCCTTGTCTTTCTCTATTGGATTTTTCTGTCAACTTGTGAAAATTCAAATGATCATATAAGTGTGGGTCTGTTTCTAAGCTCTCTGTTCTGTCTCATTGATCTCTTTGTGGATCCCATGCCAGTATCAGACTGTTTCATTATGGTAGACTTACTAGTCAAAGTCTTAAAGTCAGATGGTGTAAATCTTCCAACTTTGGTCTTATTTTTTATAATTGGTTTGGCTATTCTAGGTCATTTGCATTTCTATACACATTTTAGAATTAGCTTGTCAATTTCTACAAAAAGCCCAGTGAAATCGTGATTGGGTTTATTGAACTTATAGATCAGTTTGTGGAGAACTACATCTTAATATTTAGTATTTTAATCCATGAACATGGTCTGTCCACTTATTAGATCTTTAATTTATCTCAGCAATGTCTTATAGTCACAGTCTCATTTGAACCCACTCCATTTAGGTTTTGTGCTCAAATTCCCCTGAAACCACTCTTGTCTAGGTCACCAGTGACCTCCATTCTGCTGTATCCGATGGTCAGTTCAGCCTTCCTCTTTCTTCATCTTTTTTGTTTTGTTTTGTTTTCTTTTTTTTGTGGTACGTGGGCCTCTCACTGTTGTGGCCTCTCCCGTTGCGGAGCACAGGCTCCGGACACGCAGGCTCAGCGGCCATGGCTCACGGGCCCAGCCGCTCCGCGGCATGTGGGATCTTCCCGGACCGGGCACGAACCCGCGTCCCCTGCATCGGCAGGCGGACTCTCAACCACTGCGCCACCAGGGAAGCCCGTCTTCCTTCATCTTTCAACTGCCTTGACATAATTGATCACTCTGTCCTTGAAGCATTTTGTTCACCTGGCTCTGTCTCACCGTGCTCTCCTGGTTTTCCTCCCATCTCACTGGCAGCTCTTTTTTTGGCCTCCTTGGCTGGATCCTTCTCTTCCTAACGTCTAGATGTGAGAGGACCCTTAGCCTCAGTCCTCAGACTTCTGTCCTTTATCCATTCTCAGTCAGTCTCATGGTGTGAATATGTTATGTAAAGCCAACCAAAATGTCTAAAGCCATCAGACTCCCAATTTTATATTTCAGTCCTGAATCCCCAACTTATATATCCAAACCCCAGACTTATATATTCAACTTCCTACCGATCTTCATTTCGATATTTAAAACGTATCTCAAACTTAACCCTTCCAGAATGGAACTCTTGATTTGCCTCTGAAATGTTTTGCACCTTCTCACTCCCCACCACCCACCATGTTCCCCAGCTCAGTAATTGGACTTTTTTCCTTGTTGCTTATATATCAGTCTTAGAGTCTTCCCTGGCATCTTTCTTTCTTTTACACTCTGCATCCCCCTACATCAGAAAACCCTCTTGGCTCTATCTTAGATCTATCTACTACTTAGCCATCACTCTATTCCAAGACACCATCATCTCCACCTGGTTTACTGCAATATTCTTCTAAGTAATCTGCTTTCTCTCAGTCTATTCTTTATACAACTTGAGTCACCTTTTGAAATGTTACAGCATTTCACTTCCCTGATTAAAACCTTCTAGAGCCTTTCCATTATATTTAGGGGGAAGAAAACCTGTGCAATGGTTTACAAAGTCTCACATGATCAGACTTCCCTGTTCAGTCTCTGACTTCATCCCCTTCTATTGCTCCTTATTTCACAATACTCTGACTACATTGGCCTTTTTGTTGTTCTTGCACATTCCCAGATTCTTTTGGCCTCAGGGCCTTTGCAATTTCTGTTTCTTCTGCCTGGAACCTTTTCCCCAGATAGTTACATGGCTTGTTACTTACTTCATTCAGGTCTCTGCTTAAGTGTCGTCTCCTCAGAGAGGCCTTTTCTGACCACCCTATGTAAGGAGGGTGCCCCCCCCCACCCCATTACTCTCCATTCCCTTACTCTGCTTTGGTTTTCTTCTTAGCCTTTAGCATTATTTGGTTTGATATTTATTTGTTGATAGTCTGTTTCCCCTAGTAGAATATGTACAGGCTCCCTGAGGACAGGGACTTTCTGCTTTGAATCATTAATGCCGTTAACAATGCTTGTCACATATTAGGTGCTCGAAAAATATATGTTGAATGAATGACTGTGGGCAAATGAACCTTGCAGGCTGCATTTTCTTCATCTGAGAAGTGGGGGAAATCATGGTATCTACCTCATAGGGCAGAAGTGAATGTCAGATAAGATACTGGGTATAATAAGACTTTTGTGGCAATAGTGTTGGCTGTTATTGTAATTACAGTTCAATAATACAAATGATTTACACCTCTTATAATCAACCAACAAATAGCTAATTAAGGTGGGTTTTGCCTGTTATATGCTTTTTACAGTGGTTGATTTCAGAGGTATAACTTGTGATCCAGTTATTGGTAACTTAGTTGGAGGAAACCTATAAGTACGTGAAACGTTAAATGCCATAGACTAGTTAAATAACCAAGACAACAGTAGAAATGTTATCAGGCTTCAATAGTTGCCTAATGCCTTTGCTGACGATGGTTGCTCTAGGTATGAGAAATAAAAGCGTTGCTTTTTTTTTAAACCAGGGTAGTATGAGGAGGCCTTGTGGAGCGCATGGATTTGGGCCGCCCCTTGAAACACTGGGGACGATTTTAATCCTTTATTGGCCATGAGGTGGAAGGGCATCAAAGGTGGGACAGTGGCCTAAAGACAAAGTGGGGGAAGAACTAGGGGAGTTGAAAAATGGAATGAATCAGTTTGGCTGGAGGGAGAGGTCTTGTGAGGAAGCTTAAGAGCAACGCAAAGGGCCTCCCTGGTGGCGCAGTGGTTAAGAGTCCGCCTGCCGATGCAGGGGACACGGGTTCGTGCCCCGGTCTGGGAGGATCCCACATGCCGCGGAGCGGCTGGGCCCGTGAGCCATGGCCGCTGGGCCTGTGCGTCCGGAGCCTGTGCTCCGCAACGGGAGAGGCCACAACAGTGAGAGGCCCACATACCGCAAAAAGAAAAAAAAAAAAAAAAAGAGCAACACAAAGAAAACAAGGTAACAATGAAAGCAAGTGGCTTCAGGTGACAGGAAGCCCTTCCTTACTAGGAATGGGCAAGCAAGAAGGAAGTGCTTATGGGTAATTAGGAAAGAAGGTAACACATCACAGGCTTCCTGCTGCCAGGTTCACTCCCTTCTCCCGCACAGTGCAGGTGGCTTAGGGCATTACTCTCTGATGCACACATAGTGGACAGGCATGCTGAGTCCATGTGTCCATGTGTCCAAGGAGAAGCAGACACGGGAGGGCACTGCTCTTCTGTTCCCAGGGCCTGGAAGCCAATTTTGAACTCTTTTCATCCACAGGAATTCTCACTCTAGGTGGCTGTGACGAGAAGGCAAGGGACAATTTTCACTATGGCTTCTTACTTTAAAAAAAAGAAGGAAGAGAATAGAGAAACTTAGAAATTAAAGGCCAACCAATAAACATAATAATGTACATTTTAATATGCATATTAAGAAATACTCAACTTTTTTTCGGAAGAACATGAAAGAAAGCAGACTATGTCACCCTAAAATATGCTACTTTGGCATATGGATTATTTTGAATTAAAGTTACTTAAGAAACAGCCAGTGCAAGAAGGATACTCTAATCTCCTTCGTCTCCTTGAGAGCAGGAAGTAACTCTCCCATGTGAAAGGGGTCCTCCCTGTACCAGGAGGGTAGAAGGCATCCTTACTGCCAGAGACAGGGAGTTCAGGGCCGAGAAGGCTATATAAACAAATCTTGTTACTTCTTCATTAATTTGCTACCCCAAGCTCAAACCCATATGTTTTGTCAATTTTTCACAGATTTATTGTTTCTTTTGTCTAAAAGGCATAAAAGTTGCCTGCTTCGGTCGCTTCTTTGAATCTCATATTTTCACCGGCTCTCGTATGTACAAAATTAAATGTATATTTCTCCTATTAATCTGTCTATGTCAATTTAATTATTAGACCAGCCAAAGAACCTAAAGGGAAGAAGGGAAAAGTTTTCTTCCCCCACAAGGATATTAGGTGAGTCGTGTATAGCCACATTCTCATTATCATGTAAAAGGAAATACACATTATATGAGAAGTGGCCAGAGTAACCTGTGAACAGACCAGATTTTTTTTTAAAAAAAAGATGGGTTATCTAGCCAACCACGAGATAAAACTTGCTTTAATGATATAATTTTGTGTAAATTTGCAGCAATCTAAAAGTGTCCTTGTGTCCCTTTTTTGTTATCAAGAAGTTAAAAAATAAATGTTACCTTTTGCTGCGTTAGACTAGATGTCAGAGCAATTTGTAGTAGTTAAGAAAATGACCCTGTAAGAGAATCAAAATAAAACAAAAAAGATAAAATTTAGATATGAGCCATGACAGATGTGGCAGAACAGGGAATGGATGTGAGGACAATAAGCCACGTTGTCGTTAACAGAGCCCTGGCAACACGGCTCTGACACATTAAATAATGCACGCCCCTCGGTGGGCACAGCCAGGAGAGAACAGAGAGCGCATTGTTTCAGCCTGTTTATCGAATTTCAAACATTGCCTAAGTATAGGCTTCTGTTCTGATTATAGCCAAAGGACAATCAAACAGTTGAAATACTGTAAGTCCTGTAATTCACCCCGTTCAAGAATCAGAACTAAATAAAAGAATTTTGAGCAAAGCATCCAAATAAATTGTTAGTCCTCCCTGCAAACGGAAGCCTGAAGAGAAGCAGGATCTACTCGTCAGGCTCTGCGCTCACTCTTCTGTCCTCTCCTGATCAGGTTCTAGCTAATGTGATATGAGAGCTCGGCTCATCGTCGCCTCTTCTGTGCTCAGGACTACGGCTCGCCTCCGTGGGGGGGGGGGGGGGGGGGGGCAGATGCCAGGTTCCACGCCTGGGACTGGCCCGGGGAGTGATGTCTTCTTGGGACAGCGGCTTCTCTGAGGTTTCAGGCAGGTTGGTGTCGCCTGCCTTTTCCTGCTCTGGGTCTTTGTGATGAGCTAGTGAGCTGATACCTATGAAAGCACTTTGTTGACACAAATGAAGGGGTTCTATGGTTGGTGGAGGAAAGAACACAAATCAGAAGTCCTGGGTTTGAATCCAGATCATCTCATACTCGGTCTCCCCTTTTCTGTATTCCTTTTTTTTTTTTTTTTTTTTTTGCGGTATGCGGGCCTCTCACTGTTGTGGCCTCCCCCGTTGCGGAGCACAGGCTCCGGACGCGCAGGCCCAGCGGCCATGGCTCACGGGCCCAGCCGCTCCGCGGCACACGGGATCCTCCCAGACCGGGGCACGAACCCGTATCCCCTGCATCGGCAGGCGGACTCTCAACCACTTGCGCCACCAGGGAGGCCCTGTATTCCTTTTTTTAAGTGTCTTCCTGTGTTTTTCTCCTCCCTCCCCTTAAATCAGACATTCTTTGTTTTTGTGTGTGTGTGCATGGACCCCCCCTTTGGCATTCTAGTGACTCTAATGAATCCCTTTTCAGAATAATGTTTAATGCATTAAGTTAAATGCATAAATTTAAACGAATAAAATTAGAGGTTCTAGCTGTTTTTGCCGTAAACATCTTTGCCGTAAAGCAGTCTCATTGCACAACTAATTGACCGTAAGGCAATTTTGCCGTCAAAGATAAAATAACTAGGCGACAGTTTGGTTTTGACTACGTTATAGCAACTTGATAGAAAATACGGTGAAAAGAAAACTTACTGAAGTGTGAAATAAGAGAGTGTAAAGCTAGACTGCATACTATACCAGAAAATAGCATAACAGTTTGCAAATCCTTCGATGAGTACAGTCATCCCTCTATTCCGTCAGAAGCAAGTTTACCAAACTATGGCAAATATAAAAGAGGCAGCTAGTAATACACGACAGTCTAAGCATTAATTATCAGTTCTTTAGCTCATTTAGATACAACAGCTTGTTTTGTAATGCCGTCTTTACCAAGTTTATCACGCAGTATTAGAAGTTGGAGGCAAAGGAAGAATCAAGCTTCTCATCTCCTAGAAAGAAATGGTTATATGATACTTGATAAGTTTTATGAAAATGGTGAAATTTTTTTGCTCTTTGATAGTGGAGAACGTGATGTAGGCAAAATTTTCATATTTGGCATAGAAACTGGCTTAGATGATTTGGTGAAATATAAGGACTGTCATGGAACATATAAATGTAGTCCATATATGTTCTACTTTATATATACGTTTATATATGTGACATATAGATAAATAGCAGCATCCCTTGTCTGTTCGGTTTACTTCTAGGGAAATCTGAAGAGCCTTACAGCAGATTTTTTTTTATACCATGAAGAACTTATGTCCAACATGAGATCCTGAATCCTTAATGACTGACTTTGAGAAAGGAAGTATCATCACTTTCACTAAGAAGATATTTTAAAAAATTTGTTACTACTTTTTCATGTTTCGTTATGTCCTTTTTAATGTCCCTATTTTAGTTTCATTATTTCATCTTTTATGGCAAAATTGTCTTATGGCCAATTAGCTGTGCAGCAGAACTGCTTGCAATAAAGATTCTTACAGTGAAAATATCAGACATGAAAATCAGTATGCATAGGGTTACCAAGGAAACCAATTAGACCGATATACAGTTATACCAAAAAAGTAATAATATAATAACATCCACCCTTTATTAACACACTACCTACCAAGAGCTAGTGGCAGATTTAATAACTACTGTAATTTTGGGGTAGTAATGAGCGGAAACGATACTTTGAGATTCTTGCAATAGTGTACTGTGATATGAAGATATCTTTGATTGCTACTTGTGACAAGTCACGGTTACACCTAATTTTACTGTGAATTATTGCCTACATTTGTAATTGAAGGGAATGCTAAATTTCAGTTAAAGGTGAGTAAAAAATTTCCCTATCCATGTCCTGAATCCTCTCTGAAATCCTCAGATACCCCTTGCCTTAAAACTTCACCCTTTCCTCTTACACTGTGTGCCCCGCTGCTGCCCTCCAGCTGCTGTCACCCTAGATGTGTGCCTCCCGTCCATGCAGGGGACAGGAGCACCAGACCTGTATCTCCGGCAGCCCACTGCACATCCACCCTGGATGACCCACAGGACCTCGCACTCGGCCTCGGCCTCGAAAAGCCAACTTCTCGGCTTGTCCATCCCACCCCTGCTCCTCCCGCCAGCCTGCTCTTCCTCCTGTGTTCCCTGTTCTGTTGGTAGCATTAACAACCTCCACATGGCTCAGGCCCCAGACCTAGCTTGAGCAAGTAAGTGAGCGCTGCTGTGGCCAGGGTTACCGCCCTAGCCTCCTTGATAATGTTTATGGAAGTGTAGACTTGTGCGTTTTAAAGTGCTGGTCTGCCCTTTTCTTTACCTGCAACGTCTTCTAAATTCCTGCTTACCCTACAGGGCTTAGTTCCTTCTTACTTCTCTTTCCAACATGTACACACTGTGGTTTAAAATGTCTTGGTGATGTCTCTTTACCTCCATGATGTGACATCGGAGGACTCCCGCCTCCCTCGCAAAGTTTTCTTCTGTTGGTCCCCCAGCCTCACCAAGCTCCCTATATGGTCCCTCCAGCGGCCCACTCCCCACTTCCCCCTTTTTCTTGGCAGACAGAGTGAGTGCCTTCTGCCTGGGGATCCCTTACCTGCCTCCTGGCCTCCAGGTCTCAGTTCTGTGACTGCTTGGCTGGACAGCCTTTCCCAGCCTGTGCCGTCATGAGGACTGTCCATAGAGCAGTTCTTGTCCAACCAACTCCTGCTCCCTTGCATTTGAGCAGAGTCTGGCAGGGTTTCACCAGTGGTGTGCACTCGGGAGGACAGCATTATCAAAGTATGTGGTTAGCAGCGCTGACTTCAGAGCCAAATGACCTGGGTTCTAATCCCAGCTCCGCCACTAGCTGCTTGATCTTGGCAAGATACTTACCCTTTAGGTGCCTCAGTTTTCTCATCTGTGAAACTGGCATAATTATGGATTTGTGTGATATAAATGAATTAATCTCCTGAAGCCCTTTAGAACCATGCCTAGCTTATACTGAGAGCTTAAATATCAGCTATTCTTATTAGTTTTAGTTTCAGTATTGTGGCTTGGGCTCGTTTTTTTTTTTTTTTTTTTTTTGCTCTATGCGGGCCTCTCACTGTTGTGGCCTCTCCCGCTGCAGAGCACAGGCTCCGGACGTGCAGGCTCAGCGGCCATGGCTCATGGGCCCAGCCGCTCCGCGGCATGTGGGATCTTCCCGGACCGGGGCACGAACCCATGTCCCCTGCGTCGGCAGGCGGACTCTCAACCACTGCGCCACCAGGGAAGCCCTGGGCTCGTTTAAAAGTCACATCCTACTATACTTTTATTTTTGCTGGAGTTTTATTAAAGACTGTTGTGTTATTCGAAACCCAATATTTAACTGTTCTTCATCTGCATTGAGATTGATATCAGAACGTTGATTTTAGCAGAAATAATTTATGTGAGACAAAAGGAAATACTTTTTGAAAGAAAGGTAGGAGGACTCCTGGGGATACAGCCTCTTAACAGAATGATGGAGACACCGTCCCACCAGCAGTTAGCTAGTTGAGTTGGGGATTTATCCATAGTTCTTCCATTTCAGAGATTATGTTGATCTCACCGGAATTTTTCTTGCAGCCCTTTGGGTAAAAGAGAGATCAATATTATTTATCAAAGGATTTCTCTGGGAATGCATATCATCATATATTCTTGCAAACCGATCCACATAAAAAGATGGTTTTGAATGTAATTACTTTTTTTTGCATGAGTGTTTTCATATCCTCTATAAATATTGTGCTCTGTGGGGAGAAATTTTTCATGATTCCTACCACCATTGTTTGTGACATTAATGTGCTCTTATAACTGATCCTTTTCTTCCCTTTTTCTTTCAACATTGAAGCAGTATTTCCCCTGAGGTTTAACTGTTTCAGCCTTTTCTAGGTTTTGCCACCAGGTGGGGCACTGGCTCCTTTATAAGGCATGGGCCAGGGCTTGAGGCTGGTTTTCTCACTGAGGTGGCTGTCTTGCCCTGTCATTCTGAAGTGACCCCTGGAGAAACTGTTCAGCCCTGACCCTGGGAGTGGGTAGAAGAGGCCAGCAGGGTGAGTGTTAGATCTGAGGGAGTTTCAGGGCTTTTCATTCCTGATCTTGTTGGGCTAATATGCTAACGACTTCTGTTTCATAGGTTTTGAGTAACTTGAATTTTACCGGAAATACATATAAATCTACTTGGCAACAAGTGAATCAAGTTTTCCTCGGAATATTTGGTCCCATCTTTATGGCTCAGAAGAAACATTAAATTTGGTAACCTTGACCATTATGTTAAATAGGTCTTATTTAAATAAGATAGAAATCATGGAAACAAGAATTAAAACTGCTCTTGGCATTGAAAATTAGGGGAAGATTGTGTGTAACTGTGGACACTTCATGTTAAAAAGCAACGCATGGATTTTTATTCTTTTTTTTTTTTTTTGCTGTACATGGGCCTCTCACTGTTGTGGCCTCTCCCATTGCGGAGCACAGGCTCCGGATGTGCAGGCTCAGTGGCCATGGCTCACGGGCCCAGCCGCTCCGTGGCATGTGGGATCTTCCCGGTCCGGGTCACGAACCCGTGTCCCCTGCATCGGCAGGCGGACTCTCAACCACTGCGCCACCAGGGAAGCCCGGATTTTTATTCTTAAGCGATGTACTGGAACATTATTTTTTTAAGATATAAATGCCTTAAATTATCAATTACATTTTTCTAGAATGAAAAATAAATTTCTTACTTTGAAACCATTGTGAGTCATATTAAGTCCCAGTTTAAACTATAAAAAACTACAAAACCACCAAAAACCTTTTTTATTTTATAATATAACCTAACTGTAGATGAAATTGAATTATGAGTGATTTTCACAGTTACAGACACTAAGTCAGAATCAGAAGTTAGAAGGTTCTTTCATAAGTTTTCCTCTTGAACTTAATTTTTAGACTTTAGTGATTAATGAGGTTTTATGCTTAGTTAATGTATTTTAAAAATCTAGAAATAGTGATAGTATGTGCCTTTGGTTCTCAGAAGAAATAACTTCATGTGGTCCCTCTTAGGCAATGTGAAATTATAGTGCTATATGTTCCATCACCACCACCACCAATTTGGGCAACAATATAAAACTCATTTCGTGGCACTAGTGGAGGGCAGACTGTATTCCTCTTGTTTGAAATGAGTGAGTCACTTTAATACAGCATCTGAGGGGCAAGAAGGGAGTGAGAGTGCTCTTTGTTTCAGCTGGTGTGTTACAGTTTTCTTGGGTAGCAAGCACAAAAATGAAGCCTGAAGCCTTAGCTCATTCTGTATGTGAGTTTTATTTCTCACAGCAGCCCAGTGTCTATTTAACATGTGGGAGTGGTTTCAAGTTCATTACTAAAGCTTATAGGCTAAAGTGCTTTGTGGGCTTGGCTATGACTTAAGTGGCCTTTAGGGAGTTGCCAAAAACGGGGCTTGGGAACAGACTGCTTTCCCTGTGTCTGTGGATTCTCGGGGGAGTCAGTTTTTATTCCCCTGTCGGCTATCAGCTGCTTTGGAGATTAGTTTCATAGTATGGATTCTTTCTTCAAAGCAATATGAAGCGACTACTTTCACGGGGGCACCAGGTTAGTAAATAAGGTTTTGAACTTTCTGCTGCATGTGTCAGATTTTCTTTCTGTCCTCACGGGGCGATGACATGACAGTCAGCATAGCATTTGTGCTGTTGCTGCGTTCTTTTAGAAAATAATGTGAGTTCGTCGATCCTACGGGGAGGTCTGGGGGTTATGGTTCTCCTTGTAATATATGCATTGCTGGACAATATTAAATGCAGGTGGAAGCCAAGAAAAAATGACATTTATGTGTTGGATGTGCAGTCTAGAGATTTGTACCTGTTCATATGCATTTTCAATTCCTTTTTCAGAATTCCTTTCTTTGTGTCTTCCCATTATATCTTCTAGGAATAACTATGATTTTATACATGGTTGATTTTACTTTATGGAACACGAGACGGCAGTGTGTAGTGCCCCAGCCAGTGGTGTCCTTCACACCCTGTGCGTGCTTGCCTGATGCATGGTTTTCTCTGGGGCCTACTGATTATAGTTACAAGGAACCAGAATATGATTTTAATTTTCTTTTTGAAAAGTCTGACATTTTCCTAGAATGCCTCACAAAATACCTGCATAACAGTTGACGTGGGCAGAGTGTACAGGTGGATCAAGCTGGACTGAATCCCTTCCTTAGTCATCACTGTTTTTATTCTTAAGTGATTCCTCTAGGAATAAATATGACTGTCAAAACGGAGTGTGCTTTGTAAGACAATGAAAGGATTGCTAACAGTATTAAAATGAAATTAAGTCAATAGAGCGAAGTATCGAGAGAATATCTTCCTTAACTTCATTAACTTAGACACCTAGAGAGCGATATTACCTTTGTTTACTTGTCACCAAAGCAATCCAGCATGAAGTTGTTTTACAAGAGTATGTAGTTCGATTTGATGATGTTTTCAAGTTTGCAACACTTTATGAAATATATTGGCTTTTATGTTACTTTATGTATGCTTTAGTTCAAGGTAAGCGCTGGTTTTTTAAAAATAAATAAATTTATTTATTTATTTATTTTTGGCTGCATTGGGTCTTTGTTGCTGTGCGTGGGCCTTCTCTAGTTGAGGTGCGTGGGCTTCTCATTGCAGTGGCTTCTCTTGTTGTGGATCACGGGCTCTAGGCACGTGGGCTTCAGTAGTTGTGGCTTGTGGGCTCAGTAGTTGTGGCGCATGGGCTTAGTTGCTCTGCGGCATGTGGCATCTTCCTGGACCAGGGCTCGAATCTGTGTCCCCTGCACTGGCAGGCGGATTCTTAACCACTATGCCACCAGGGAAGTCCCAGTATGGGTGTTTTAAAATATGCTAATATGCTTCTGTTATTGCCATTTGAGTCTCCTCTTTTTTCCCTCGCTGGGAAATACAGTGTTTCAGAAAGGGTCTGTTCTCTCAGGTTCTCCTGTGTTTAAAAATATAAAATTGAGGGAGAAGGGAGACAGAAATAGGTACTTAAAGAAATCTTTGAGGTGATTTGCTAAAGTTTAAAGATCCCAGTCCTATCTCTGCTGAGGCTGAAGTTGCAGAGTTATGGCTGCATGCTATCTCAGGATTGCGAAATTGACTGTACTTTATCCCCCTCAAGACACAATTGTACAGCTGTATTATTACCCCTGCCTCTGCAGATATTTTCTTCAACAGTAAATCCAAAAAAAAAAAAGAGCAGAGATTGCTATGACTTGCTTAATATATGCTAGTACTGCATATGTGCTATTATTAATTATTAAATGCTATTAACTTAAAATTTTAAAGAAGACTTCTGTCAATCTGATTGTAGCTCCTCAATGATTTAAAGGACTGTGTTAAGACATTTTACTTGTTGCTTACTTGTTTGCACTTAGCTGGCATGGATAAGTCTTAAAAAGCTCACCTAAAGCTCATTTAGGTCTGGTAGGTCTCAGTTTCTGTGTTCCCAAGTGCTTCGCAGCCTTTTCTTCTACAGATGATAACAGAACAGTACTGATTAGAAACAGAAATAAACAATGTGGCAAAGGATAGAGTAAGAGGGGAAACTCCTTAAAAACCAGATTTTAGGGTTTTCCCAAAGGATATTCATTACAATAAGCTTCCTCCAAACATGAGGGGAAAAAAAAGACTGTACAATAGAGTGCTCAAAATCTGTAATTTGGGACGGAGGCAAATCTTATTCCTGATTCCAGGCTTGGCACACACATTGCAGTTTTGTTCTCATCTTGCCAGACTGGTTTAGTTTTGTGACATCTCTGCTTTTTGGCTAAAATCAAGTAGAGATGGACATTTTTCCCATTCCATATCAGGTTAAGCTTTGAGCCGATTAATTTTTATCCAACGTGCTTTCTTGTTAACAGTCAAAAGTACCCTTGATGCCTCATAAATCTCAGATGGTTATGAACATAGCTGATGATCCATTATTTCAACATGAATTGTCCCATACTCGAAACATCAGGAAGGTTAAATGTCAGTAGAAGGTAAGGACTTAGAGGAAAGAAATGAATAACCAGGAGGAATCATGATGTCAGGAGTGGGTTTTCTGACTGCTGAACCTTTATGATAAATGTTCACCTATTGTCTGGTTCCATTCACACCCCAGATCACTCCCGTTTCCTGCCCACAGTCTTCATCTTCGAGGTGCCTGTTTGGGGAGCTGTTGGTTCTTGATTTGCAGTTTCTGGCCTTGTCAGATTCATCTTGTACAGCAACCCCTGCCTTTTTCATGCCTAACCCGCTGAGTTCTTGCTCCTAACCCTGCTCACTGAAGGTGCCGATGTGCAAGGGTCTTGTGTTTACATATCAGAAAGTGGGGCAGAAAGCAAGGGAGACTGTGATGCCGCCCACCGCAGAAATGAACTATTTTATTTTATTTTATTTATTTTTTTATACTTCAATAAAATTTAATTTTTATTTTTAAAAGAGTCTATTACTGAAATCAACCCTATATTCACCAATACTACAATGGAAGATATTCTTATAAGAGAATATTATATAGCAATGAAAATAAACTAAACATGTATGTAAAAAAATAGAAATATCTTATAATCAATGTTAATCTAATGAAGGCAAAGAATATAATATACACTGTATGATTCTATGCATAGCAAGTTCAAAAACAGGCAAACTCATTTATGATGTTTATCTTCTGAAAGAGACATATTAGTGCCTGAAAGGGAAAACATAGGGAGCTTACAGGGGGCTGGTTATACCCTATTTGTTGGTCAAGGTAGTGGCCACACAGGTGGTCAATGTGATAATTCATTGAGCTGTACACTGCTGAACTGTGTGTTTTTCTATATAAAGATTTAACAAATGCAGTGGAGGGACATACAAGAATCATGGTTCATGAGCTACATATGACCTTACAGAGCATTCAGTCCAATTTATTCAAGAAATGAACTATTTTAATAATGACAGTGCATACTAACTTCCCAGAGAGATTGCAAAGGCTGAGGACAGATTCCACTCCCAGGGCTGATCTGACTGTAGACTTCACCAGTTCCTTGGTTCCTTCTGAAGAAGCCAATTTACGTTTGACCTTCTGGCATTTCTGGGGTTGAAGATATTAGTACCTGTGGCAGGAGTAGTAGAGGGAGTGGTAATAGTAATAATAACAACTAACACTCAAAAAGCATTTCCTAAAGGCAGTCTCTGTTCTAAGCCTCTCATGTAATCCTCACAACAACCCTAAGGGGTCAATTGTCTTTATTATCCCCATTTTACAGTTGATGGAACTGTCCCAGGGAAGTTACATAATTCGTCCCAAGTCATAGCAGCTAGTCAGCAGTAATAGTCTTGTGCCTCAGAGGGGTGCTGTGGTGGGGAAAAAATGGTATGAGGAGTTGATGTCTTTGGGAAATATAATCCAGTCTTTATTATTAATGAGAAGCAACCATGTAAATACTGATATCTGTGCTGCGCTTCCTACTCAAAGATGCTTCTGTTGACCCACTGTCAACCAGTAAGGCATGTCCTTTGTGTCCTTTTCCTACTGGGTGTTTGTGCGGGTGAGCTTGTACTCTGCTTTCTCACATGTTCTGCTGGGAACCAGTGGCAAGAACCAGTGACCAGTGGCAGGATGTAGAGCTTACTCGTGGTCAGTAAATGAGATCAGTGGTGACCAGTCCACATGGCGGATAAGCCCACAGTTGAAAACTGTCTTTTAACTACACAAGCTAATCTTGGAACTTTTGAGACTTTTTAAGGCTAAAATGATAAAACCACTAAGGCTCGAACTTGGACCTTTTGATTGTTTAGCTTTAATTTGGCCTGTATGAGTGTCCTCTTCATTCCTGCCCAGTATGATTTCCTGCTGATAATCAAAGCTCTGGTTATTTTGTCAGTCCTGAAGGCTTTCTGAGGCTTAGTGGAGAGCCAGGAATATGAGACATGTATTTCCTTTAAAAACATAAATGTGCATTTGAAAATGTGGGGCAAATAACTTACTCTAGATTGGGCCAAAACTTAAACATGTGACAAATAAGGTTGGAACCTTTCAAAATATGTAAAAATACAGTCCATAGGTTAAGGAGTTATATTTTAAAAAAAGAAAGAAGAAAAGAAATCAAATGGTTTTATTATTTGGATGGGGAAGCACTTTCTCTTCCTAAAACCAATAGAGGAAATCACAAAAGGAATAGGGCAATACATTGGAATTTTCCAGCTAGGAGTGCAAAAGCTTTAACTACAGAAATACTTATTGAAGTGTTATTTATTGTCATGAAAAGTTGGAAATAATCAAAATATACAATAGAAGGAAACTGCATTATGGATCATTGTGCAACTACTACAGTTTTACTTAAGAAAAACTATAATTGGAGGAAATGGTGATGATAGATATTTAAGATAAAACACTGGATAGTAAACTATTTGTGCATCATGTACTTGGTCATGTTTAAAATATACCTGTCCTGGGCCTTCCCTGGTAGTGCAGTGGTTAAAAATCCGCCTGCCATTGCAGGGGACATGGGTTCAAACCTTGGTGTGGGAAGATCCCACATGCCGCAGAGCAACAAAGCCCGTGTGCCACAACTACTGAGCCTGAGAACCACAACTACTGAGCCCACGTGCCACAACTACCTAAGCCCGTGTGCCCAGAGCCCGTGCTCTGCAATAGAGAAGCCACTGCAATGAGAAGTCCGCGCACCGCGAAGAAGAGTAGCCCCCGCTCGCCGCAACTAGAGAAAGCCCGTGCACAGCAACAAAGACCCAACGCAGCCAAAAATAAATAAATCAAAAAAATAAATATATCAAAATAAAATAAAATATACCTGTCTCTGTATGTGTTATGCTTAGGGAGAGAACAGAATGGATGATCACCTTAAGTTAATTGGGGTTTAGGGATTTTTTTTTTTTTTTTTTTCGGTACGCGGGCCTCTCACTGTTGTGGCCACTCCCATTGCGGAGCACAGGCTCCGGACACGCAGGCTCAGCGGCCATGGCTCACGGGCCTAGCCGCTCGGCGGCATGTGGGATCTTCCCGGACCGGGGCACGAACCCGCGTCCCCTGCATCCCCCTGCATCGGCAGGCGGACTCTCAACCACTGCGCCACCAGGGAAGCCCAGGATTATTTTAAAGGTGGGAATTTCTGGCAGTTTTAATTTTCTCCTTATACTTTTCTGCATATTAATATTTAAAAATATGATTCTCTTATATTTGAAAACATAAAAACTATTCATGGAGAGAGAAAAATGAAAACAAGATATACAAAAATTTAATAGTAAGTTAACATCACCCATAATCTATTTAAGGTGGTAACTCTAAGAATGCTTTTAATTTCCTCAGATAGTTTGTAAACTTAAGGTTTCCTTTAAGAAGAATTTATTATTTTTATAATAAAAATTAAAATAGATTCGGAGTGACAGGTTAGAGTTGAGGCAGATCAGTCTTTATAAAGGAGAGGATATTTTTACTTTGGAGAGCAATTATTTTGCTGCATTTTTGCATTATTTTAGGAAAGTGCCTTTTGATTTTTAGGCACCAGGTTTAAAATCTTAATCAGACATTATAGCTGATTAAATTTTAAGATATATAGTTTATTTAATAAGGGATGTGGGAAGATGCTCACTTAAATACTTGAAACAACAGTCCAGGAAAGACACTTTCATGGATTTCCAGTGTGTCCAGATGTTTTGATAACTCTTCATTGGTCCAAGGGCAGTTGCTGATGTTTAGAATGGGACAAGTCAACATACTGAGACAGTCCTTAGAAGATATGATTTGACTGGAATAATGAAGGTGGAAGAGAACCTTGGAGTAGTTGACTTCATTCTTCCTCCTCCTTCTTTTACAGATGAGGTCCCCAAAGCCCAGAATGATTGAGTCCCCAAGGTCACAAGGTTCTAGTCGATTTGACTGGAGTCTTTTATGGCCTTTTGAGGTCTTTTGATTCCCCTATTGCTGCTGGTTTTAATATTTCATTCTGTCCACTTACAAACATTTTAGTAATGAGGAATGAAATTATATTTCCATTTTTCTTGGGTTGGTAAAAATCAGAAGCTAATACCGTTCAGCACTTACTGATGACATTGGAGAAAGAAGCTGAAGGCTCATTATGGCTTCCAAGGAAAACTTACCAGCTTCACAGGCGTGGTCTTTATTCTCATCATGGTTGTTCGAACATTTTGTTCTTGGGTAAAGGCTTACTTAATGCACATCTGGTTTCCATGTTTGTTCTGAAAGACAGCAGCCACAAGGAGTGACTAGAGATCACTGGATACTGAACCCTGGGAATTATTTTTTAACAACTTTATTGTTATTGTATAATTTACACATCACAAAGTTAAGCCCTTCAAAGCGTACAATTCTGTATTCTTTAGCGTATTTACAGAGTTGTGTAACCATCACCATAATCTAATTTTAGAACATTTTTGGCACCTCCTAAAGGAGACCTTGTACCCACTCTCCCTACTCCCCTCTCTTCCTTACCCAGCCCTAGGCAACCACTGTTCTAACTTCCTGCCTCTAGATTTGCCCATTCTGAACATTGAATGAAATCATACACTGGATGAGAAAGCTAGAAATTTTAATTTGATGCTCAAAGACCTCTTAGGTGAACATGACCTGGTTACTCTGTGGGCCCTTTCTCCTCAACAGTGTCTTGAACTGTGAGACTGAGACCAAATGAACTCAGTGTTGTCACCTATTTACTAGATTAAGTGGCTTATTTTTGTTTTCTGGAGTCCCTGTATTCAAGATTCAAATAAAAAATCTTCAGTATTCAAATTTTAAAAATGTATGGGAGTACATATCCATTAATATGAGATTGTTGTAGGCTGTGCTGCAAAATTGTTAGGTTAGACCACAGCTTACTGGATGGGACGTTGAGTGACTTAACTTGACTTTTCTAAGACTCAATTTCCCTACCTGTAGAATGAGGATCATAATACTAGTACTTACCTTTCAGGGTTCTAATGAGTATTAAATGAAATAATGCATATATAATGCCTCCCACAGTGCCTGATGCATGAGTGTTAAGTGAATGTTACCTACTGTTATTAGTGTCATTTATAATAAACTGTAGGAGTTATTTTATTTCATTCTTTCTGACTTCATCTATGTACTACTGAGGATTTGAGTTGGCTTGCAAGAATATTTACATACCATTAAACACACACACACACACAGGAATAAAACAAAAGCAGGGATGATAAAGTTACTAGAAGGACAGTATCAGAGGAAATAATAATAACAGTAGTAATGAGAGCTAACATTTATATAGCGGGTTATGAATGGACATTTCTTCAGTGTCCTTCCTAGTGAGCTGAGGGAATATTGCCAGATCAGAAATGGGCAGAGACACTGAAATGAAGCCCCGGGCTGGGACCTGGGAGGGACCTTGATGGTCTCTGGTCCACCTTCGTACCCCATGCATGAGACAGAGCCAGAGATGACAGCTTGGTGTCGGAACTCACAGTGTCAAGGTGAGTTCACCATCTCACAATATGGATAGTCACTATTTATTAAGCACTTACCATGAGCTAAGCTAGAATTAGAACCCAAAGTGACTCCAAAACTATATAATTGTGAAGTAAACTTGTCTACTCCAGGCAACCAGTTTCTTTATAAATAGTTCTTTTTTAAAGAATGGCCTTATATACATTAAACTGAAATGTACGCTCTCGTAGGCACCGCCCCTTTCCCATTCACATAGTACCTTCTACATAGAGAAGCAAGCGCCTAATCAGATAGTCCCCCAGATATCTGAAAACAATTATCATGGCCCTCACCCTGCCTCATTGTCTTGCTCAAACATGCGAGGATAATTTTATTGGACTTTAGGTTAGGTACTCCAACACACTGTAACTGTTTCTTTTTCTTGGTATGTGCTTTCCCTTCAAGTATGCTCAGTGAACTCCTACCCAGTCTTCAAGACTCGTTTCCAGTGTGCCTTTCCAACAGTAACCTTCCCCAAACCCCAGGTTGAGCACTTCCTCCTCCAGGCTCCTACTGCAGTTCTGGACACACTGTGGCAATTAGCTGTTAAAAGCCTGTCTCCTTCCCTGGACTGTGAGAGCTGTTGACCTTTGTGCTCCTAAACTCCATTCTAGCACCTGGCATGTGGTAATTGTGGAAGAGAGAATTTTGATCTTATGTCATATGGATTCCTAACTATACCTGGTTTGACAGAGGTATCAGTCATAAGAAATGTCTTTGACAAAAGATGTGTAGGTAAACCTTGACTACCCAAGGGCTGAGCCATAGCCTAGGTTTCTCTTGGACCAAAAGTAGCATCATCTGGGGAATAAGACAAGGTCCTTCAGTTAGTTACTGAGCCATTCATTTTTACCTGGTGAAAGCATCCACTAATCGCCTGATGTAAACAAGGTACTTGTTCGTTGGGAAAGGTTGATACCCACCACCTTTGCTCAGAGAGATTTAGATAACAACATTTGCAACATTGACAATGTAGTTGAATCACAAAGTTCATAGTAAACATAATACCAGTGTTCATAAATGTCGATAAGAAGACACAGTCCAAAGTTATGCTTCTGTGTTTTTTGGGGTTTTTTTTGTGTGTGTGTGTGGTATGCAGGCCTCTCACTGCTGTGGCCTCTCCCGTTGCGGAGCACAGGCTCTGGATGCGCAGGCCCAGCGGCCATGGCTCACCGGCCCAGCTGCTCCGCGGCATGTGGGATCTTCCCGGACCGGGGCATGAACCCGTGTCCCCTGCATTGGCAGGCAGACTCTCAACCACTGCGCCACCAGGGAAGCCCTATGCTTCTGTTTTAATCTGGCATCTCAGCAGTTTTTCATAGAGTATGGATAAAGGTTATTCCCTAAAGCATGGATAGAGGGTTAATTTAAGAAGGAGTATGTAACTGGCGCAAGAAGGGAGCTGGCCTACATCTGAAGGAAAGAATGTGGATCTCAGCAAGCCTTTGCTGTCATTTGTAAAACTGGTCTGCCCCTTATATGGATTCATTTGGGGCCAAACAAGAACATTCTACATGGAGTAGGTCAGGCGCTGGTACTTCCTCTTGCTGCCTGAGTTTGAATCTGTCAGTCTTCATCCAAACTGCATCTTTACTTCCCAGGTGAATTGCTACAATACTAGACACCCCAGTGAATCTGTCCTCTCCTCCCTTCACTTTCTGCCAGTTTCATGGTTTTGTGCTAACTTTTCCCTAGATGGTGGAGCCCTAGCTCATGGAGGCCAAGGGGGCCACCTCTGCTCAGAGTGATCCCCTGAGGTCTGGCCCGGGTTTGGAGGAGGAAGACGCAGGTGTGGTATTCTAAAGCTGAAGTGGACACAGGGTGCAGACTCTGAGACCAAAAAGGAGGCTCTTCTGGCAAGTGCTGACGCGGTGCCATCCAGGCGCTGACGGAGCACTTCCTGTTTTAGGAAGCTCTCCATTCACCAGGGCTCTTTCACTCCTAGAGAGCTCAAAGTGTTAGAAAGTTCTCCTTTATGCTGATGTGACATGGGCCTGTTTAGAATATCCATCCCTGTGTTCCAGCTCTGTCCGCTGGAACCACAGAGGAAACATCTACTTACGGCCACAGGTCTTGATATGTTCAAAAGGCTTCTCATTTTTGTGCAGCCTAAAAATTCCAGCTTATTTCAACCATTCCTCGTAATATCATGCTTTTCAGACTTCTCCAGCCTGGTCCCTATTCTCTGAGTATCCATGGTTTGCCTTTGTTTTTCTGTGGCCCTCAGACTGAATACAGTTGTCCAAGTGTAGTCTGACCAGCAGCTGGGATTATTGGCTGCTTTCCTGGGTACTGCTCTTCTGGTAATGTATCCTAAGAGTGCATCGGTTCTTAAAAAATAATGTTAACGTGCCATTTTGCGGGGACAGTCACTATTTTCAAGGCAATGTGCCAAAGTGCCTTATATATGTGGTGTTATTTAATCTTCACAGCAGTACTGAGGTCAGTATTACTACTGTATTTCCTTGATTCTAAGACGCTGTTAATGGCAAGATACACCATCAATTAAATTTCAGCTTTTCAGGGAGAAGTAGAGGAGGGAAAATGCCAGCACATTAAACGGAGACATAAAATGCAATAGTCCTGCCCGTTTCAGAAAAGTTAAAATGCGTGTTGGGGGAAGGGGGACAGGAAGCACATCTTAGAATCAAGGAAATGTATCTTCATGCTGCAGATGAGGAGCCCAGGCTTAAGGATTTGAGTGACTTGCTACAGTCTGTAGAAGGGAGAACCGATTCAGACCCAGCTCTGCTGACTTCGGTGTATGCTGCCAGAATTCTTGCTACTCCCTCCTGAGGAGCCCTAAAGTGAAGCTGGCTCATCCCAAATCCCTGGGGCTTTTTCACAAAACAGCTGCCAATCCGGGCAATCCCTGCCTGCACTTGTGAGTGTTTAAACCTAAATGCAGATGTCTGCATTTGTCCTTGGCAGTGAACTGCTTTCCATACGTCTGTATTTTTAGAGTGTGGTTACCAGATCAAAGACTATAAGTATTTTGTGACTCTACAAACATATTACTAAATTATGCCCAAAAGTGTTGTATTCATTAACAATGCCAGCAGCTATGAGGTTGGTTTAGCACAGTTGTAGCTGGTTTTCAATATAGTCCATCACTGGCCTCACTGAGAATGGGAATTTGGGTCTGTTGTGGGAAACTTATGTGTATATTTGATTCTCTCGTGGGACTCCTCAGGCCCCTGAGCCCCCATCGTAGGCTGACTCAGGCCCCTTCAGTGCTTCTTTGTAGTTAATATGTGCCTTCCTGTTTCCATGGCCTCGGGACTCAACTCTGAGTCAGAATCCTTGGGGGCCGCACAGCCCTAAACTTTGCTGTCTTCCCGCTTGCCTTCTGGCTCTGAGCATACCCAAGTCCTCCCCTTGCCTTTATTGTAATACCCTGGGTTATTTAATGCAGCCTGTAGAAAGTCTCTGAATCCCAAGGACGATTTATGATGGTAGCAGAGTTAATGGGTTGAGAATTAAAAGCAGTTCTTGTTTTAGATGCATTGTGGTGAAAGCAAGCCTTCTAGGAGATATCTGGATGATTAATTAGCAAGAAATCCACTCTAATTGTTCTAGTTCTCCCTAGATGAAGACAGGGAGGACGTAGAAAGTGTCAAGAATATAGAGTTGAAGGCTTTAAGGAGAAAAACCTGCCTAGTAGATTTCAAATGACTAAAAGATAGAAATGAAGAAGACAACGGATTTCCACCTGTGTGCAGGGCAGTCTCTTAGCTCTGGGAAGCACAGAATTGTGACTGGAAAAGAATGTAATTTATTTTTTATTTTAAAAGTGGGAATAAAGAAAAAGGTCAACTGTACATCTCACTTCCCACTAAGATAACTTTTACTTATATGCATGGCCTTTATATGTGGAGTTATTGGGGTTTTATAACTGTTTAAATGGGTAAGAAATAGTGAGCAAAAATTAAGTCCTTCAGATGCTTCTTTAGATTCTGATTCATAGCACAACATAACTCATATCTCTTGTGAGAGAACAGTTGCTGTCCTGCACTTCTTGGCTAAAAATGTAGGCCACTTTCTGACTAGAAATGTAGGTATGTGATTTAAAAAGAAAACCATAAACCATATTGAAATAGCTCAAAGTTAAATCAAGTTTAAACTCAAATTTAAGTTGACTTCGGTGTTGGGCTCAAAAAATGTGTCAACATTCAAAAGGATAAAGTTGCCTTGTTAAGAAGTGACTCCTGGATTGTGAACAAAGGTGGTGATATCATACAAGTCTTGAGCTTATCAGTCCATAACACGGCTCTACCCTTCACCTCATGAGAGATTCAGTATTTGCCAAAGACTTAATGTATTTTTATTTGCTACGTGATACGTGCTTCTAAAGACAGAGGATTGGAGATTTTAGAAGGCGTGGAACTATAGTTATACTCCATATAGATTCAGCCATTGTCTCTATCATCAACTCCCTAGGCATCTTTATAGGTCCTTTATAAATATCTGTGTGCTATTATCTAGGTGAATTAAGGTCCTGACGCAGCCACAGCAAGCTGGTTTTGTTCTCACTGACTATAACACTTCTGTTGTATTTTCCTTCTCAGAGCTTCTTTCCTCCTCTCATAACGTGTGTCATGTTGGAGCTAGTCTAAACCAGTGCCTTTCAAACTGAGATGTCTCTGAATCACCCAGGTATCTTGTTAAAACACAGATTCTGTTTCTGCGATACGGCTAAGATTCTGCATTCCCAGCAAGTTTCAGGGTGATGTCTATGCTCAACGGACCACGTTTTGAGTAACAAGGATCCCAAGGTTTTTACAGTCAATACTCCCAGGAAGACAGGTGATGGGAAAAAGCAAGCAATAAAACAAACATTAAATTGGAGGAGCCTCATATGTTCCTTAATGACTACGATTACTTTGGCCGGTGCCCCGTTGAGTTCAGAGGGGCAGTAGTGTGTAAGTGCGCATTGATTAAGAACTCTGGGCCCTGCAGTCCTCTGTCTGCCACTCAGCAGTTGAGTCACATGGGCACATTACTAATCTCTCTAAACCTCAGTTTCTGAATTTGTGACATGCAGATAATATGAAAATCTACTTCATAGGGTTATTGTGATGATTAAATGATATAATGCATATGAAGTACTTACTTAATAAGTGCTTGCTAAATGTTAGCTATTCGTAGTGATAATTCAGAAAGCATTTCTTGAACATCTACTATATGCCTGGCATGTAGGTGTGTAAAAATTCAAAGACAACTCTTTAATTTCAACAGAGATTGAATTGGGTTTTTTGGGAGTCCCCAAAGTTGAGATTAGATCTAAAACTGGCTCTGAGGCCAGTACTCTTCCTGCCTAATTCTGTGCCTAATTCATTGGCTGTTTCTTATGTTGGATAACCATATTAAAGCTAACCTGGTTTCAGACAACTTTAAGTAAGTGAAACCCGTGTGCTGAGTCACAGTGGATTCAACATGTTTTAACTTAAAACCAGAAGTGAGTTATGTTTGGTTCCTTGGGTTTGAGCGTGTTATCTCTGAAGATGAAAACTGAAGGATAGGTTTTTGTTTTGTTTTGTATCAGCCGGATTCTTTTGCTTGGTTAGGTGAAACTGAGATCAGAGACAGGGCATAGTTCATTTCTATTCCGGTGGATCATATTCTGAGCATATACCTGCCTTCCACTTTGGTATCTACGTTTTGAAGTGATTTCAAAAGGATTCTGTCTTTGCACGAACTAAGTTGTTTTTCTAAGAGACTAAAAAAATTACACCCTGCTTCTTTCCCAACAAGCACCCAGCACAAACGCATGTGTGCTTATGAGACGCTGAGTATTACCACTTTTCATCTATCTTTTGTACCTTTCTTCCGAACCCTGTCTTGAAAAGGAAATCATCACTGACCCAGAATTTGTCTTTTCTTTATCTAATTGTTTCTCTAGTTGTTGAGACTTGCATGCTTTTTCTGAGCTTATAATAGTTCTCTTTGTGATACATACTTTTGTAATTTCTTAGAAAGATACTAATTTGTCAGAAACTTCCCAATGAAACTGTTGTGTTTGTGAAAACATAATAATCTCACTGAGCAGAGCCTTCTGGTAGTGAAAACAGTGGACTTAAAGCAATATTCAAGGTGGGAATTGACAAATTGCTTTCTCTGAGTGTTTTGACGATGTCTTTTCTTCCCCTGGTCTTTTTGGTTGTAAGTAGTAGTTTGTCTATTTTTGTTATATGTAACAAAAATAAATGTAAAAATGACTTTTGCTGCTTGTTATTCCTCTATAGGATCAAGAAAAATTACCTGCTCTTCCTTTGAGTATTGATATATTTTTTTGAGTATTGATATATGTTGATTGATTTTTTACAACTCTGCTTACTATTCCTATGTCTTGGCAGATTTTTTAAAAAGTAGCTTCATTGGGATATAATTTACAAACCATAATTTTCACCCATTTAAAGTGTACAATTTAGAAGTTTTTAATATTCACAGAGTTGTTTTTGTAGATTCTTACCAGTATATTTTTCTTTTCTCTTTCTACTGTGTGTGTCAACCCCCCTCCATATTACCATACTTTTAATGAATTTGGTTAGTACTGACAGTTTGGGGCAGATATATGTACAGTAACAAGGAACTTTTAGAAACTACTAACTTAAGGTACTTCCTGATTACTTTGTGGCTTTTTATTAACTTTATATGAGTGCTGTTTTAACGATGAATTGATCATCTGTCAACTATGCCCATGCGTCATTAGGCATGGCCTGTTTCTCATCCCTCCTATCCTTCCTTCCCCTAACCCTCACCCTCCACGCACATCCCGTTTAGCTTGTTTACCTTAAATATTACGTTGTTTCTCAAATGTGACAGAACTGAACTCTGAGGGTTCCACGAAGGCGTTACTTTATGTACCTGAGACTCATCTGGAAACCATTGTTGTCTGCAGTAACTTTATAAAGAGAGCAGAACCAGTGTTCCATTTAGCCCAGTATCTTTTTTATTTGGGAAACCACCATTGGTTATCTGGGTAATAAAAAAACTAACCATCGAAAGTGATGTCACTTATCCTACAAAATCCCATTTTGGGCAGCCCCAGATTATTGTCATTGAACACTTTTTAGCTGCAGGCCTCCAGCATCGAGAGTGGGGAGTGAGAGGTGGTGGATGAGCACTTTGAGATAAAGTCTAAATGCCTTAACATCACCTGCCCTTAACCCTATGCCCAGCTACACTGCACCTTTTTTCATTTCCTCAAACCTGCCATGGTTATGGAGATAAAATATAGTGGCTAGACTGAAGAGATATTTAGAATTTGACAGGACTTATTAATTGGTTGGATATAGAGAGTTAGGGAAAGAGAATTGCTGAGGATGAGTTCCAGGATTCAGTTTATGCAGCTGGGTAGATGATGTTCCCAATTCACGCAGGAAGGAAACACAGGACAAGGAGGTGTTTTGGGATTTGGAAGACGATGAATTCTATTTTGAGAATATTAAGTCCACCTGAAAGGGAAGTTCATAGGTAGCTGGATATATAGATCTGAAGCTTGTAAAAAGAATAAGGCTGGAAGGAGTTACGGAGAGCCCAGTAGATACTAGTGACTGGGAATCCAGAGATGGCCCCTGCCTTCAGGGAGCTCTCAGTCTTCCAGGGGAGACAGAGGGCAAGTGGAAAGGAATGTACTCAGTGGTGGTATCAGCTGGGAGCCATAGAAACACCAAGGAAAGGAAACAGCAGCATGTATTATAACCGTTAGAATGAATGAGATTACCCTGAGAGGTGAGTAGAGTCAAAAAGGAAGATCCTAGGATCCTGAAAAATACTAGTATGTAAATGCTGAGCAGAAGAAGAACAGCCTGAAAGAAGATTCCATCTCAGTGGTGAGAGAGAGAGGAGGAAATCTAGAAGAGTGTGAGAACATGAAAGCCAAGAGAAGAGACTCTTAAGAAGAAGGGAGTCAAGCAATGAAAGGTTAAGTGACATAAGAATGGGGAGGGGCCCTTTGGGTTGCACAAAATGCAGGCGGTTCAGAACTTTGGTGAAGGCTAGTAGAATGTAGCTGTGGAAGCCAGCTGTAGTGGGTTGAAGAATGAGGGAAGAGTGAAGAAATATAAGAAGTAAGTAGACAACTTTCTTAAGAAGTTGGCCTTGAAAAGGGAGTGAGAGATAGCAAGGTAGCCCAGCTGAGGTTGGGGTCCATAAACACTAGTCCATGCATTTGGATGCTTTTTCCACACCCATGTTTAGAAAACTTGGGGTAGGGGCCAAGAAGGCAGACAGATGGATTGACCTGGACTGGGCCTTGCCAGGTGACTACAACAGGACAATGGGGTAAGTGAGTAGAGGTTTTCAATGAGAGAGGAGTTAGGGTGATGGATCATGTGCCCTCAGCTGGATGAATGGGTGTGAGGCCTGGGAGGGGCTGAGGGGGTGCTAACAGCCTGTGGGAGATGCAGTAGTTGCTGGGTATCAAAGGTGTTCTTGGATAAAAATTGCCTTCACTGCTGTCCCACCAGATAGGATGGTGATTTCCTGGCTTTAATAATGAGTGAATCACAGGACAGGTCTGTAGCCATTTCAACACGAACCCTAAATCTGAGATGTTCTGCTGGTCTGGCAGGAGGATATGATGCCTAAATCATTTATTTGATTCATCCCACAAAGGGAAGATAAAAGTGATATCTGTGTCGTTCTGGCTATATTACTTCCTTTTCTAGATTTACTTCTTTTGTTAAAATTGGTCAGAATTCATTTCTGTTCCTTCTAGTAAGTAGTTTGGTTAAGCGCAAGGCAAGCAGACTAGTTTCCAGATATCAGGTTTCAATGAGGAACGTTTATATAGTCTTGTGTACATCTGACTATGAAGATGGTAGCTCATAGGGAATGGAGAAAGCCAGGAATGTGAAGTTCAAGGGTCATAATTTGAATCTCAGATCTACCACTTACACAGTATGACCCTCATCAGACCTCTTACTCATTTTGGATCATTGCTGCTTCAGCTGAAAAGAGGGTTAAAAATAATACCGTTTGCCCTGCAAGATTAGGAAGATCAAATAAGATATATATGTGGAAAATACTTCGTAATCTGGAAAGCTTTATGCACATGTTATTCTCTGTTTTGCCCATACCATGAGCTATTCCAAGCCTTATATTCATTCATTGCTCATTTGGTCCACAGACAGTTACTGAGAGCCCAGTAGACACTAGGAACTGTGGATCTTGAGATGGCCTCTCCCTTCAGGGAATTGAGAGTCTTCTAGAGGAGACAGAGGCTAAGTGGAAAAGAATGTTCTCAATGGACTCACCTAGATGCTGTAGAAGCACTCAGGAGTGGCATCTGAACCAGCCTGCAAGGTCAAGGAGGCTTCCTGGAGGAGGTGGCACCTGGGACAAAGAATGAATGACAAGAGTTAATCAGGCAAAGGAGGAAATTGGAGGAAGGCAAACTCCAGAGGGAGCAGCCTGTTGTTGGAAGGCTGAGAGGTCAGAGAGCATGGAGCATGTTTGGTTCAGTCTAGCTGAGCAGGGAAATAGAAATCCTTCAAAAGCTTGACTCAAGTCACAGCGAGAGAGAAGTGAGAAGTTGAGGGGAACGTACATGTAACTGAGATGCTTGAGAATATTTTAAGTGGCAATAGGAAAAAACCACGGAAGCAGGACAGGTTGATAAGGGAGTTGATTAATGGAGGGAGGAGAGGAGGGTTGGAAAGAAGCACAGATGGGAGACGGGAGAGGTGGGAGGAGGGGCACTCTTCTGGGCTTTTGGTGGGGAAGGAGGTAAACACAGGGTGAGGTGGGGCATAATGAGAGTGCTCTTTTCACAGTGAAGTAAAATACGTGAGGTCATTTTGTTTCCCCAGCACCTATTTTGGTGCTCAGCACATTGCAGTTGCTCCGTAAATACCCACTGAGTGAATTACATCATCCCGAGCCGCTTGAGAAACCCACAAAGCAGCACGCCTGGAAAGCAGGATGGCTTGCCAGTCTGGCTGGCACACGCCGCCTCTCTCCAGTTCACCGAAATTTGGCAGCCTGTCTTTCAATCTGCCATTTCTTGTTAGCATTGATGCAATCCATGTGCTTCTGACCATCAGGGGTGTCACAGAGTCAGGTGTCAGTAGAATAGCTCTGTCCCTTAGTGACATTCATGGGGGTGGCAGTTTCTTGAGTGAGGACCAAGCTAGTTCATTCCCTGTGAGGCTGGCAGCCGGTCCACACCTACTGAGCAGAGTCTGCCTGCAGCTGAGACGATAGTGGTTTATCCTGCCCGTCAGGTCGTACTCCTTACACACTTCGTGGTTCAGAGCTGCATTATAAGGAACGAATCTGCCCTGGAAACAGACTTGTGTGAGCAAGCAGGGCATGAAGGAGGCCTGAGTTCTAGTCTCATCTCTGCTTCCTCTGTGGGATCCCGGGCCTCTTCTTCTCAGTGCCTCAAAGGAGGTGGAACCAAATGATTACCTAGATCCTCACGTGTACTAGATGTCACTGACCAGGTTGTGTATCCATCGGTTTCATCAGTCTAAAGATTGTATCCTCATTTCTTACCCAGTGTCTGCGGTATACAGGTTTATGGAATTGGATTGCATTAGCTTCTGTTTTTTTCTCAGACACACACACACACACACACTCACTCACTTATGCACACCCAGAGTAAAATAGTGCCCACTGATGGTGCAGTTCATTGTGTTCATTTAATTCATTTCTTCTCAACAAATGCTAAAGAGATGAGACAGATCAGACTTGACTGCTTTCAGAGATGGCAAGGAGCTTAAAGCCACTGAAATAGAGCAGTCAGAAGAATTAGGAGGCTGTATCCAGGCCCAGGGAAGAAAGAGGGCTGTGATCACATAGTGAAACTAGCCATGGGGCTGTGATTGGAGAGGCTGGACACAAGTGTAACACATTGTCAGTCTGGGTTCCCAAGGAGCTCACAGCTCAGTAAGAGTGAAAGAAGTGCAAACAGATAACTTCACTTTAGCAAAAAAATGCTGGGTTTGTATGATGGAGACCAAAGGAATGACAAATACACGGAGTTTTCTACTCCCACAGTTTGTTTGGCATTGCGTAAACATGTCTGTTACTAGGTTTTACGTTTTTACTTCACTTGGCTAGAGTGTCAGTGTTTGGTGATTGACGTGCCTTTCTTATTAATGATACTAATAGTAACAGTAGTATTTATAATAGTGACTGTATTAAGTATCTTACTTTGTGTCAGATACTGGGTTAATTACTTTACATGCACTATTCTACCATTCCTATTAAGTAAGATTAGCCCTGTTTTACAGATGAGAAAACTGAGGCTCAGAGAGACTCAACAATGTAAGTAAAGCAATGTAGTTACAAGACTAATAAGGGGGACTTCCCTGATGGTCCAGTGGTTAAGACTCCACGCTCCCAATGCAGGAGGCCTGGGTTCAATCCCTGCTCAGGGAACTAGATCCCACATGCCGCAACTAAGAGCCTACATGCCACAACTAAAGATCCCACGTGCCTCAGCGTGCCACAACTGCGACCCAGCGTGGCCAAATAAGTAAATATTTTTTTAAAAAAGAAAGACTAATAAAGAGCAGAACCAGGATTAAGGGCCCATGTTCTTAACCCAGGTGAGCACTCAGGGTCTGTACCTTGCTTGCAGGTAAGCCAAAGGAGTGAGTGAGGATAGATTGGAGGCTGAAGATGGGGATCTTGTGACAGGGTGAACCCAATGGATTCAAAGTTCTCACCTAACTTTTAATTGACTAGCATTTTTTACTCAGCAAAGAGTTTAGAGTGCTTAGAGTGTACACCTGTGGGAATGATCCAGCTTCCTGTCCCCAGTATCACAGAAGAAATGAGGCATGCCCCTGAACCTCTGAGATGCAAGTGCCACCAAACACTTAGAAACCAAGTACTGGGAAGCTGAGTCAAGAGAGATGGCTACCTCTGTCTTCTGGGGATGGCTGGGGAGAGCCAGGAGAGTTTTAGTAAAAGGCAATGGGGAAGGTCTCCTCAGGCAGAGAAGTGGGGGAGGTGGGTATTTAAATGACAGGAGAAGATGCATGGGTGGGAGGAGGGCCAAGGCCACATGTACAGGTTGGTGCATAATTATAAATCAGACACCCATATGACCACTACTCAGGTCAAGAAACAGACCCGTGCCAGCCACGCCAGAAGCTGCTTCCACATGCCCCGTCTCAGTGCCAACCCCCTGATTCCCAGAGCAATCGCTATCTTTGTGTTTCTTCATAGTTTTATCACCTGAGTGTCATCCCTAGACAGTAAAGTTTAATCGTGCCTATTTTATTATTTTTCTATTTGATGTGTGTTTTGAGCCACCTTTAATCTACAGATTCACTTGTATCCTTTTCCTTATAATTTTTTTGTGGAAGACCCCAGGGCTTTTGACTTGGAGAGTTGCCCACAATCTGGATTTTGCTGATTGCAACCTCATGGTGCAGTTCAGTGTGTCCCTCTGCCTTCTGCATGTCCTGTAAATTGGCAGTTGGGTCCAGAGGTCTTCTGATCAGATGAGGCCTCAATCCCTAGGACCTGTTAGACTAGGCAGGAGTGAATGAATGGAACTGGAGTAGGAGGTTGGGCTGTAAAGGCATTTTGAGGTCAGATCAGGAAGTGCCTTGAATGCTTTAATAGTGAGCTTGAGCTGTGGTGTGTGTTTGTGTAGGTGGCAGGGAGTGAGGAGACTCGAGGAGGCCAACTTTGTAGGTTTTTGAGTCAAAAAACAACATCTTCACAAGTACCCTTTCCAGCCACATATCTATATAGGAATGACTGTTGGTCATGATGTTAAAAGGGTGAACTAATAAGTGTGAAATCTTGAAATAATATGCAGATGGTTGGTTATCATTTTCTGTAATACTATGATATAAAGTTGCTAAAAATTTCCTATAAATGTTTTGTGAGTGAAACTATGTAATAGGGAATAGTAAGTTCATAATATACATACTTTTTCGAGGAGCATTATAAATATTATAAGACTAGGTCTAGGGAGAAACATGGATCTTAAGTCAAGAAGTGTAAAAGGAACAAATCTAAGAAAGTTGTTGAAAGAGAGGGAGATATTACCTATTCTGCTTAAGAAATCTTAATTTCTTAAGATTCTTAAGTATTTCTAAAAGAAATACTCTTTTTCCAAATGGCTTATCAAAAACTGCTACCACTAGTAGAATTTAAATAGGGCAATGGACTCACAAGTATTATTTCTTAGAGTCTTGAGGAACTTCTTGACTTCATTATTCACCTTGTTTTACTTTTAAAAAGTAAGAAGGCCAGTTTATAATAACAGCAACTCACATGTACATAGCACGACTTTAGGCCAGAAGTTATTTTTAGCATTTTATATGTTGACTGATTTAGTCCTCAGAACAATCCAGTGTGGTAGGCATTTACTACTCTCCCCATTTTCTAGACTGGAAAAGTGAAGCGCTGAGAGGGTAAGTTACTCATGTAGGTTTACACAGCTGGTAAGTGGTAGAATGGAGATTCAAACTCAGGTAGTCATATGACTCCACTACACTGTCTTAGCTAGAATCCAGGTGGTAGCTGGGCCAGTGACTCAGGTGTTTTCCTAATAGGAAGCCTCCTCCATATCTGTTTTCAGTCTGAAATACCTGTTCTCTTGTCATTTCGTTGGGACTCATGTTTGAGCCCTGGCCCACTGCACACTGTCGCTGAATGACCGGGCACAGCGCCTCTGTTCTCTTGAGTCTCAGTTCACTCACCTCTGCTGTGGAGATGAAAGTAATGCCTCCTGGGGACTTCCCTGGTGGTCCAGCAGTTAAGACTCCACACACCCAATGCAGGGGGCCCGAGTTCTGTCCCTGGTCAGGGAACTAGATCCCGCGTGCTGAAATTAAGACTTGGTGCAGCCAAATAAATAAATAATTTTTTTTTAATTGCAAAAAAAAAAAAGAAAAGGAAAGAATGCCTCCTATCTAGGGTATTCTGAAGCTCAAATGAGATCAAGTCTAGGAGAATGTGTTAAAAGAAGGAAAAGGCTATATGTTGGTTATAACTTTAATAATTATTATTATCTGTACTTATATATTTTTGAAGAACTTGTGAAATGAGTTTCACTGTATTTTAAATGTTTAGATTCTTAGAATAAAGAAAGAGACTACCTAATTTGGAGAGTTAGATACCCAGTGCTAAGGAAGGGAAACTTTCAAATGAATTTATTAAGGCTTTCTTGTTTTAAAAGTTTAATTGAGGCAATTTTAATAGCTCCTCCAGGAAGGAAAACTCAAACAGAACTTCAGTTTTAATGACTGTTTTTCCCTTATCTGAGCATCACTACCATTAATAGTGGACACCCCAACTTTATAGACAAGAGCCATGGAGCATCAAGGCCCTATTTGGAAGGTTAATTTAGTTGTCTCAAAAGAGGTCAAGTTTACTTTCAGTTCCAACATGGGCCTATTTAACTTCATGTTTTTACTGAATGTTGAACTAATCCCTAAGCATGCCAACAATTGGGGATGATAACTGTTGACTGTAAGGGGAATCAGGTTGAAGTCTACAAATATGCTTTCCATGGGTGGGCGAGGGACAGTGGGGGACAAAACAGTTCAAAGTATCTTGCATATTGCCCTGTTAGTGGGTCACAAGTATTGGCTGAATTTAGAAAGAATAGTGAATTTTATTTGTTTGCAAGGAATGCAAAAATCATTAACCATGATTGGATTTAAGGATATTAGCAAAGTGTCACATTTGGCAGCTTTTTTTTTCAACTGTTTGTTTTAAATGAAATATTTCAAAAATAGAGAGGAATACTTAGGGGGAAAACCCTATGTACCTATAACACCCAGATTGAAAGAAAATGTTACTGACATATTAAGTCCTCTTTGTACCCCGTCCTAATTGCATAATTAGAGGGTACCCACCCTCTTTCCATAAAGGTAACCACGCTTCTGAAGTTGTCGTATATTACTTCCTTGATTACTTTTTCTGTCATACTTCTACATATGTTTATGTTAATAGACAACATACAGGATTGTTTTGTTTGTTTTTTAAATTCTAAATACAAACTGTAAGCTGACTTTTTTTTCACCAGACTTTGTGTTGAGATTTATTCATGTTGATACATGTAGTTCTGATCCACTTATTTTCTCTGCTGTATAGTATCTCATTAAAAATATAATCCAATTATCCATTCTCTGATGAATGAACATTCTGATTGTCGCGTTTCCTTTACTATGAACACTGCCTCAGTGCCCATTCATATATGTTTTCTTATACTCCCATGGATGAGTTCTTTGTGAATATACTTAGAGGAAGAATTGCTGGGCAGTAGGTTATACCGTCTTCAAGTTTATTAGATACTACCAAATTGCTGTCCAAAAGGTTATTTCAATTCATACTTCTACCAAGGAGTGAATGAGAGGTCTAGTACATTACCAATACATTTTAATTTCAGACTTGCAAAAATTTTACTAATCCAATGGATTTGCAAAAGTATCTTATTGTTGTTTTAATATTACTTTCCTGATTACTGGAAAGGTTGAGAATGTTAAAAGTTTACTGGAAATTCAGAATTTATCTTTTGTGAATTGCCTATAACTTGCCAGGCCTATTTTCTATTGTTTTGGATATTCTTCTTCTATAATTATAATTCTTTATATATTCCATGTGTGTGTTCTCCAAATCTGGGCTTGTCTTTTAATTTTGCCATTTGCCTAGCAATTTTAAATTTTAGTGTAGTTGAATTTATTAACTTTTCCTTTAAGGTTTGTGCTTTTTATGTCTTAAGATTCATCCCTGACCCTGAAGTCATAAAGACATTCTTCTATATTTTATTGCAAAGGTTTACATCTTTATAATACTTTTTATGACTTTAATCCACATGGAAGTTCTTATGGAAACTGTGAGCTAGGGAACTAATTTTATTTTCTATTTCTTTATAAATTTCCAATTATATTTCTTTATGAATTTCCAGTGGTCCCAGCATTGTTTATTGAAGAGTTCATTCTTTCTTCACTAACTTTTTTTCATGCCAGTTTTATCATACACCAAGAACCCATGTATACATAGGTTTGTTTTGGGTTCTCTGTTTGGTTCTAGTTGTCTGTTTCTGTGCCAGTACTGTACTATTTTAATTTCTCTAGCTTATAATATTCTTGATATCTGGTTGGATAAGACTTATCTGCTTATTCTTAGTTATTTTCTGTTATGAAGTTAGGATCATATTGTCAAGTTCTGTGAGAAATTCTTTGGAAATTGAATTAGTAGATTAGCTTGGGGAAAGCAACATGTACTCACTTATTCAGTTCCATATTTATTGAATTTCAGGATGTTGTTTCACTGTCTTATGGACT
The DNA here is from genome assembly GCF_025265405.1 of Mesoplodon densirostris. Lineage (NCBI taxonomy): Eukaryota > Metazoa > Chordata > Mammalia > Artiodactyla > Ziphiidae > Mesoplodon > Mesoplodon densirostris. Next base: position 94,684,014 of record NC_082665.1, on the reverse strand, counting down.
CTGTTTCTAATGATAGTTTAATGTCATTAATTTGGTTTTTCTGAATATTAACAGGACATTTTTCTCAGGCCCCTTTTAAGATTTTCTTTCTTCATACTTCAGCAGCTTGACTTTAATATCCCTAGGTGTGCTTTTCATTGTATTTATTCCTGCTTGAGATTCACCAAACTTCTTCTGTCTGTAAATTTATTTCTTTCAGCAAATTTTTTTTATTGAAGTATAGTTGGTTTACAATGATGTGCCAATCTCTGCTGTACAGCGAAGTGACTCAGTTTTACACACATACACATTCTTTTTTTAATATCCTTTTCCATTATAGTTTATCCCAGGAGACTGGATATAGTTCCCTGTGCTCTACAGTAGGACCTTGCTGTTCATCCATTCTAAATGTAGTAGTTTGCATCTACCAACCCCAAATTCCCAGTCCATCCCTCTCCCTTCTGCTCTCCCCATTGGCAGCCACAAGTCTGATCTCTATGTCTGTCTTTCACCAAATTTGATAACTTTTTTAGCCATTATTTCAACCATTTTTTCCCTGTCTCATTTTCTCTCTGGAACCCAAATTACGTGAATGTTAGATCTTTTGATATCATCACATAGGTCACTGAGGCTCTGTTCGTCTTTTAGAAATCTTTCTACCCCTTTATTTGTTCTTCACTTTGGATAATTTCTATGGATCTGTCTTCAAGTTCACTGACTCTTTCTGTCATTGCCATTTTGATATTAAGCCCATCCAGTGAATTTTCCTTTTTTCCTGCTGAGATTTTCTACTTGCTCATTCATCAAAAACATATTTTCCTTTACATCCTTGAGCATGTTATAATATTTGCCTTAAAATCTTTGTCAGTTAATTTCTACATCTCAGGATGGGCCTCCATTGATGGACTTTTCTCCTCAGAATGGATCACATTTTCCTGTTTCTTCTATGTCAACTAAGTTTAGATGATATTGTAACGGATATATTCTAGAGACTTTGGATTCAGTTATGTTCTATTCAAGAGTTCATTTATTTGTTTGTTTTAGGAGGCACTTAACTTGGTTGGATTCATACTTCAAACTCTGTATTTCCTGTGGTGGGCAGTAGCAAAAATCTCTGCTGAAGTCATTTTAGTACTATCTGAGTGCTTTGGAGTGTACCCCATTCCTACATGGTTCAAGTATCAGCCTAAGCAGAACTTTGTGTGGCTCTCTCCTTTCCCGGATTTCCTAATTTACTTTTAAGCTGTTGTAATTGCCACTGAAACTGTTTCCTGGGTCTTCAAGCCAGTACAATTAGGGATTTTCTTTCTGAGTTTTAGGCACCCCACTTGGCATGGACTAGTTGTGCCCTGAGACAAAAACAGTGCCGTTACTTTCTTCCAAATGTTGATTCCTTTCCAGTTTCTGCTTGCTTTTGATTGTTCTTCAGTCAGCTATTTTATACATTTTGTCCAGAATTTGTAGTCATCATCTGTGGGATGGCTGACCTAATAGGAGCTACACCTCTATTACTGAAAGCTGGAAGTTGTGATCCCAGATAATTTTTATATAAAGTTTCTTATTTTGTGGTTTCCACAGTTTCATGCAGTTTCTTTCCAGAGCTGCTGGGTATACTTCTTCGAGTCTCTTTGAAACAGATTGTGCAGCTCTTTGAGGCTCCATGTGTTTGTAGAAGTCTCACTTTTAGACCCCTACCTCCCGTAGTCCTGGGATCATGTCTCCTAACAGTCACCTGGGGACAGAAAAGTAATCCCAGACCCTTTATCCACCCTCAAAACCCTTTGGACAAAGCTGATATTGACACTATGTATAAAATAGATAACTAATGAGAACCTACTGTAGAGCACAGGGAACTCTACTCAGTGCTCTGTGGTGACCTAAATGGGAAGGAAATCCAAAAAAGAGGGGATATGTGTATACGTATAGCTGATTCACTTTGCTGTACAGTGGAAACTAACACAATGTTGTAAAGCAACCATACTTCAGTAAAAACTAAAAAAAAAAAAAAAGCCCTTTGGGTCCCTTTAGCTTTAGTTCTAGTACACCCACCTGACTTTATTTCTTTACTCTCGGAAGCTGGAAGCCTTCCCTCATTATTGTTTTTGTTGCTGCTGCCTCTGTTTTTATCCTTGACTAAGTATTTTCAAAAAATGATTACCATTTATTAAGCAGTTCCATGTTTGTCGTGGGAAATGGACACCTGCATTAGCTTAATCCATTTTGTTTTCAGACATTTGCAGCAGTGTTTTCTATAGTGGGAAACAAATAGACCACCCCCGGAATACTACTCTGGCTGCTAATTGCTGTACTCAAGAGGGGACTGAGTTCTGATATTGATACATGGACTTTGGACAGAGGACTTGTAGAATAGCTAACAGCGTAGAAGGAACTGACATTATTTCAACATCTACTATAGCCCAAGCTCTAAGCTACTCACGTTATATCACTTAAATTCTTACAATTCCTTACTTTAATAGTATTACCTCCACTTTACACACTAGAACAGAGACTTTAAAGAGCTGTAAGTAACTTGTTTCAGCATAAGGAGAATCAGAATTCAAGCTGTTTGACTCACAAATCACATACCTTCCATGGTACTCTGCTATCTCAACAAATTTTTTTGGTAATTATATAGATGAGTAAAAAATTCAGATTTTGCTATGTTTCCCAGCAGTCAAGGCAAAATTTGAGAGCTCTTTGGCACTGGAGAAATGTCTGGAGTTTACACACATATGTTTGCCAGCTTCATTCTTTTCATAGGTGAAATTCATGGGTTATCAGTGAAAATACTTTCCGTGCTGCCTAAACTCACACTAATGGAGGTTGTTTGCCAATTCCTTTGGAGGACAGTGAAAAAAAAGAATCATAGAATTTTACACAGCTGGACAGAATTTTAATGATAAAGTCTGTATGTGAGAACACAGTTTCTTCTAGTAAAATGAGATGGCCATCATAAGATGTGAAGAACAGTTTTAAGAAAAAAAGAAGCAAGAGTAGAAATGATTATATTAAAACGCTTGAATTAATATCTGTAAATTCTTTTTCTTTATAAATTTATTTATTTATTTATTTTTGGCTGCGTTGGGTCTTTGTTGCTGAGCACGGGCTTTCCCTAGTTGCGGCGAGTGGGGGCTACTCTTCGTTGCAGTGCATGGGCTTCTTATTGCGGTGGCTTCTCTTGTTGTGGAGCACAGGCTGTAGGCGCGCAGGCTTCAGTAGTTGTGACACACAGACTCAGTAGTTGTGGCTCGTGGGCTCTAGAGCGCAGGCTCAGTAGTTGTGGCGCATGGGCTTAGTTGCTCTGCAGCACATGGGGTCTTCCCGGACCAGGGCTCAAACCCCGTCCCCTGCTTTGGCAGGCAGATTCTTAACCACTGCGCCACCAGGGAAATCCTATCTATAGATTCTTGATCAACATGTGTTCTTATCAAAAGCAGCATTGTGCTCAATTAAAAAATCTTTATTTACTATTCTGAGCCAGTGAAAGAAATTTTTTCTTAAAGTCATTTTAATAGAGATTATCCTGGAAAAATGTTTATCTTGTTCATATATTGCTCACCTACTGAATCATTGGTGTTCTAAATCTCCCTTAGTAAGAAAAATGTTTATGTCACTTAACATAATTTGTTAGCCAAAATAAAGAGTATTTCTATAAATTTAAGTACAGTTAGCTTCCTCTTCTAAAGACCCATCACAATGCATGCATATTCTATTCTTGGCCATAAAAAATTGAGTACTCATTTAACACTGAAGGATATTATTTTTAGAAGTCTGACCGCAGTGTATAGCAATGTTAGTTATCTTTCTTTTTTATTTTTATTTTTTTAACATCTTTATTGGCATATAATTGCATTAGAATGATGTGTTAGTTTCTGCTGTATAACAAAGTGAATCAGCTATATGTATACATATATCCCCATATCCCCTCCCTCTTGCGTCTCCCTCCCGCCCTCCCTATCTCACCCCTCTAGGTGGTCACAAAGCACCAAACTGATCTCCCTGTGCTATGTGGCTGCTTCCCACTAGCTATCTATTTTTACATTTGGTAGTGTATATATGTCCATGCCACTCTCTCACTTCATCTCAGTTTACCCTTCCCCCTATCCTATCTTTCTTTTCATAAAGAAGAATTTTTCCTTTGGGATCCTTATTGGATTTAAGTCAATTTAGTGGCTGTACAAAGTCTCTCACTCATCATATCTAATAAACTTATTAACAAACTTTGGGGTCAAGAGGGCCCCTCTTATCTTTTCTCTTCAGTACAAATGTTGATATGTGCATTGTGATCTATAGAGGCAGGAAGAAATCTTACTTAGATATTGGTTGAGAATCATCACCTAAAATACCCTTTGCATTTGGGCTAGGTTTCAATTTCCTGGTTGGGGTTGCTTAGAATGTGTTGTTTTCTCTGACATTTAGTGGTGCTGAAAGAGGAGATTTCCTTACAATAATGTATTTGTTGTAAAGTCCTAAACACAGATAGTTGCTTGTTAATTTCAGTTTTAAATGAGGAAACTGAGTACTAAAATCCAGGTTAGTAAGGCAAAACTAGGAGCAAACCAGGCTGACTGCCATCAGATTGCTGTGTGACCTTGAGCAAGTCACTTAATCTGTCTGTGTCCTCAGTTTCCTTGTCTATAAAAAAGGAGATAAGAATAGCACCTGGGCTTCCCTGGTGGCGCAGTGGTTGAGAGTCCGCCTGCCGATGCAGGGGACGCGGGTTCGTGCTCTGGTCCGGGAAGATCCCACATGCCGCGGAGCAGCTAGGCCTGTGAGCCATGGCCGCTGAGCCTGCGCGTCCGGAGCCTGTGCTCTGCAACGGGAGAGGCCACAACAGTGAGAGGCCCGCATACCACACACACAAAAAAAGAATAGCGCCCGCTCCATAGGGCCTTTGTGAGGGCAGATTGAGTTAATGCATGCAAAGCACCTGTATCACTGCCTGGAACATGGTAAGCACTATTCGAGTTTATTTTTTATTATTACCATTACTATTGCTTTTTATCATTACTATTAACTTCAGCACAAAATGGACTTCTGCAAGAGGGGAGATGGCTCAGTGGTTCATGCTGGTTCTAACACTGTCCGAGCGCACGTTTCCTGGATCATAGAACCTGAGCTAAGGTAGGCTTTACTGAGAGCAACAAGAGGGAGGGGAGAAGAGAAGAGAGGCAGGAAAGCATGGGCGGTGGTGCATTACCTGGCTGGCCCAAAATCGGACAGTGGCTTGGTCGCATAGGACAGTTTCCAGATTGGCTGTGTGGGACCAGTGTGCTCGGCACAGGCAGGCGAGGAGTAAGGGGAGAGGGGTACGTCTTCCATGCTCACAGGTTGTGTGGCTTGATTCCCCACGCTCCCCTCGCCCCCCTCTTTCTCTCCACCGCCCCCCCCACCCCCAACACACACACACAACTCCTGAGGAAGCCAGGTTCCAGCCCCTGGTGCTGAACTTCCTCAGAAGCCTCAGGATGAGCCAGTCCTTCTGTCAGTCTGGCCAGAGGTGCGTGGGGCTGGGTTGCTGGAGCCGTGAGAGCTCCTGCTGGGTTGCACCCTGGACACTGTGCTGAAGCCTTGCCCTCAGCCAGGAGGAAGCCAAGATGGTTTGGTGGCTTTAGAAGAAGAGGTGAGAGTGGCGGTGATGGGGGTCTCCCTTGAGCCAGCAGCAGAGGCCAGGGAGCCATCCGGGGGCAGCCCATGCACTGGGACCAGCCCCACCGCTCACAACTGTGTAGCCTCAGTAAGCTGCTGTGGCTCCGTGTCTTGGATTCTAAATGAGATTGTCCTGAGGATTAGAAATGATACATGTAATGTGCCTTTAGTGCTTGGCTTAGAGTGGGTACTCAATAAATGACATAGTATTTTCCTATCCACTCATATTTGAAACAGACATCAGTTTCTCTTAACACTTGTATTTGCCTCTGGAAATGAAATATCTGTTGGAATTCGAAGATATGACTGAGATGAACTAGAAGAAGCTGATACTATTGCAAAGAGGGTAATATTTAACCCTAGAACATGTCAAGGGAAATGACTAAGAAAGCTTATGGCAGAGAACAGAGGCCATCCAAGGAGGTCAAAGGATTTAGAGAAAATCATGAGAACTGAGAAATGATTTTCATGCTAAAAATTGCTTTTGTAACTGTAGATTCGGCTTTATTTTTAGCTAGGGGAAAAAAGAGAGCATGATTTCCAACTTCTGTTCTGTGGACACAGGGAGTCCAGATTATTTAGCACCATCATCTCCAATCTCGACACCCCAGGGAGAAAAGCAGAGTCAGTGCTAGGCCAAATGGGGGCTTTGGTATGAAACCAAGAAAGAAGGATGAGAAAGTGGGAGACTGCTGGGCTCTGAGGGCTTCAAGACCAAATTAGATATGAAGCTCAAAAGGAGAGTAGTGGGGCCTCCCTGGTGGCGCAGTGGTTGAGAGTCCGCCTGCCGATGCAGGGGACGCGGGTTCGTGCCCTGGTCCAGGAAGATCCCACATGCCGCGGAGCGGCTGGGCCCGTGAGCCATGGCCGCTGAGCCTGCGCGTCCGGAGCCTGTGCTCTGCAACGGGAGAGCCCACAACAGTGAGAGGCCCGTGGGCCGCAAAAAAGAAAAAAGGAGGGTAGTGTTCGTGAATTAAAGGTCTATCTCTTGGAAGCATATAAGGAAGAGCAAGTCTGTCCTGTTTGCATTTTACAGAGGAGAAACCCTGGAGGCTGTTAGTTGCCCAGGTTACGCTGATAATAAGGAAAGAATGAACTTAGATCATCTGACCTGTCCTCTACACCGATGACATTTAATTATCTACTCAAGGCTCATGATAAGCCCTCCAGCGATATTTGTGGAACCGATGTTCTCTTTAAAAAATTCAAAGACCCAAGCATTGAGTCAGTTGTGTTTTTTTTTGATATATTACTTTCTCAAAATATATAAACTGGAATGTAAAATATGATAATATAATTTACTTTATTCAAAGTCAGCTAAACTCCAAAAATAATTATCCAAGGCTTACTATGTCACTGGAGATTGAGTTTAGTACTTGAAAACACATTTATGATTTTTGCATTTCAGGGAGCATCAAATCAGTTCTGTACAAATCACTGCTGTATAATATGTTTGGGGGAGGTTACGTAGTATGGATCTGCCAATTAATTTCATCAAAATGAAAAATGGGAAGACAAGAAATTCCCATGACTCAGTTTGGTTTTAAATGATCTAATTATAATTCATTTCATATTCATACATTATGATTTTTGGTTTAGAAATCCATTGCATTTATTTCCCTTGGTAAGCAAGCATCACATATTGAAAAAAATATGGGGGAAACTTTCTAACTTATGTTAGAAAGGGAAGCAAGAAGTGAATCACAGTCATCTTCACAAAATGAAAGTTGAGGGTTTTTTTTGTTATTATTGTTCCTTTTTGAATTGTTTTATTCTAAGACTATGTGAAGAAGTAAAAGTGTCCATCCGTCCTGCCACCCCCAGTTCCACCTCCGGCTGGTTAAAGAGCCAGACTTTGGAGTCAGATCAAGCAGGGTCAGGTCCAACTCTATCACTTCCAGCCATGTGGCCCTGGACAAGTTGCCCACGCTCTCTAAACCTCTCATCTTGAAAATGGAGGTAACAATAAGACCCAGCTCCTAAGGTAGTTGTGAGGAGTCAATGAGATCATGAGATTAATCTCTTTGTATAGTGCCTGGCAGATAGTACATATTCAGCAAATATTAGCTAATGCTAATATTTATTTTAATGTTAATAGTTATAGTTGATATTATTATTCTTGTATTTGGCTAAGGCAATGTTTATGCATGTATCTGGGAAGGAAAATATCTACTTCCTTTGATGTTCTGCTTCCCAATCATGTTGAAAATTAAGATCAGAAGAAAATTCTAAATTTCTCTGATTTCACCAGTAAATAACTGGAGGTAATTAAATATTCCCTGCAGAGAATTTTAATTCTAGTATTTAACCCCAGAAAAAAACAAAGCGTATTTACTTCCCGGATACAGATGCAAATAGAAATAAAACACAGCTGCTGTTATTGCTCCATGGGCACCGTCTCTACTTGGTACCAAAAGAGATAATGATCTTGCAGTATAATTTTATAAGGAGGTAACAAAATCAATTACACTATCTCAAGTGTAAACACTGAAAGGCCTTATCCCATTGCTGGTTAAGATAGACTGTAACCGTGACAGCTGCTCACCGACCATTATATATTATTTTAGATGAAAGAAAACATGGACTAATAAATTATGATTTGACAACATAAGAGTGTTGGTGGCCTTACAGCTTCATATTCAAGAATGAAACCAGCAATACACTTGTTGGATGAAAAGTCAACACAAAGCAACCATGCACTCAAGTGAAGGCAGTGATGGACAAATAATTTGGTTCATTTCCCATTAATAAAAATGTTAAGGTCTTCACAAAAGCATAAACAAATCTGCAAAGCCTTTGAGTCAACTGAAATTCCATGTAACCTTATAAAATATTATGAACCATAAAAATAAAAGGCTAAGATAAAGTTTAGGATGCTGTCAGGATATGTTGTTTCCTTAATTGTAATGACAGTGGAGCCAGTAGGATCCTTTCAAAGGGTGATGATTAAAGAGTAACTATTGTTATGGAACTTCAACTTCATATAAATGATCAATTTATAGACATTCAAGCCCACAAAATAAAATCAATAATTACGAACATCTATAACCAAGTCCATGAGATTTCAGAGCCAGACAAATCTGCTTTATAAATTCAACACTGACACAACTGGAGTGACCTTGGACAAGTTATTTAACTAAATAATCAAAGTTTTGAATGCAGATAATTCACAATAATCATAAGTACCAAGTAGGATCATTGTGGGTACTAAATAACATAACTGAGCTCAAATGGTGCTTAGCACATAGTAAACACTTGAGGATAAATGATAAGAGGATTCCTTTCTCTTTCTTTTCTCACTCTTCCTTAAGCTTTTCACAAATTTATATCCTTCTGTTCTCCTGATCTGAAATAGGATTTTTTTTTAGCTTGATCCAATGACTCTGTACTATTTATTCCAATTAGCTTGCAACGTATAAATTACTCTGTTCTCTGTATATCTTAAATTCAACATGCATTTTTAACATTAACACTCAGTCCAAAAGGAAAGTCATTTGGAGTAACCCTTGTTTTCCTTTGCTATGCTGAGAAAGTCAACTGAGTTAGCCATTAGACTGTTTAATCAATGGAAAATACCTAATGTCTTGACAAATTCACAAGCAGCAATGATATGATGTAATTTCTTACTTGTTTTTCCTTGTTTCATTTCCTCTAAGTTTTTCATTACCTTGTATTTTAAATAAACCCTGGCTCATAGTTGGCATCTAATAAGTATTTGTTGAACTGAGAGGGAAGGAAATAAATCTTTTAATTATGACAATGGCTCCATGAGAATGAATCCATGAATATGAATTCATATGAAAAACTACTTCAGTTAATTTCTTGGGTTAGGAGAAGGGTTAACTTGATTACATTATAAGGGGAAGCTGAACAACTTATAGCATCTTTTATTTACATTTAGTGTTTTAGTGTTAAAGGGACCCTAGAGATGAAATGGCTCAGCCTCCTTAATTTATAGAGGAGGAAACCAGAGCCCTGAGTTTAAACGGCTGAGCTGCCAGAAGAATTCATTTCTTTTTCTTTGCATTTGAGTCAGCTTCTAAAGGAACTTGCTCAAGGGCACTGGTTTTACTAAAACTTCCATCTATTCTAGGGGCACTTACATATCCACAAAAAATATACAGAAGATAAAGACCATGGTTAAGAACATCAGCTTTTGGGTCAGAGAGACCTGGTTTCAAATCCCTTCTCCATCACTTACTAGTTATGTGACCTTGGACAGATTGTCCAAAGTATTCATCAAATTACCTGATCTCTCCATGCTTCAGTTTCCTTATCTATAAAGAGGGGATGACAAACCCTGTCTTCTTCAAAATGGAAATAACAAACCTTCATAGATTTATTATTGATAATAAATGTGATAAGGTATATAAAGGTTTATCACCAAGCCAGGTGATAGTAAGCAATCAGTACACATTAACTGTTATTATAAAATGAATTAGAAGTGGGAGAGAAAGTTGAAGGGAAGTGATATAGGCGAGGCTGGTCCTATAGTTTGCTAATAGGAGGCCACAAATCTGGCTCCAAGCTTCCTTATAGCCAACATGGGGGAGGAAACGTGATTGACTACACAGTTCACAGAGAGGTTAGACATACTGATTTTACATGCCTGGCCAAACCAGAACCTCCCTCCTCTACTCTGATCTTTGTATTTCCATACAATTTCTCTTTCTACCACACATGTTAGTATAGGTTTAAGAGACTTGTTGAGTTACAATAGGGCTCCCCAAGTCTGCCCAAGACTCTGTCCTAGCATTTCTTGCAGAGACCAGCCCACCCCTGCTTCTTGATAGCACCTGTAGGAGAGAACCCAGCTAAGTGTCTTCTGCTCAACACATGCCATTCTCAGGAAGGCCAAGACCGTGGAGGAGGCCAGGGATGAATTTGGGGTCATGTAGCTTATCTCCATCACCTACATCAGGCACTCCTTAATCACGGGAACCAGTGTCTTTACATACTCATTCCATCTCACAGTGAGTAGGTGGTGGATGCTCTGTAAATGTTTGTGATTTGCAGTAATAAATGAACGTACGTGGAGGAATTACTGGTATGGAAGCCCTCACATTTTTGGGTCTGGTTTTAACGGAGAGATTAGTTCAGCCTGTACCGATTTTTCAGCCAACTCCAGTGACAGCATTCAAGGCTTAAATCTTGGTATTTTAAATGAAAAATAAAATCTCTGTGGACTCCTCTTTCCTGGGTTCTGATGTGTAATGACCTGTGTTATTAAATGTCAGAATGAAATAGAACCAGTTTTCCTAAAAAAGGAGAGAAGTGTAGTTCTTGCACTTCTGGTATCTTTCAGAATAGGTATACTAATTGGTTACCTTCCAGGACAGGTACGTCACTATAACTCATGTACAGTCATGGCCAAATCTCATATCTCAAAAAGATAGTATACGCTTTGCTGGGGATATCACCTATAGGGGAAATGTAGAAAGGTTATGCTACATAAAAATACTTTTTAAATCTGCATCTTGAAATTATTGTAAAATACCCTAAATTTTCTGTAGAAAATATTCGAAGTTGCTTATTTTAGCTGGTATTCTTTCTTTCCATGTATTTGTAAGAGTCAAGAATCAATTCCTTTTCTCTGGATAACGATTCCCAAACCCATCTACCTTGAGTCTCTCCTCACTTACCCAAGTTAATAAAATCGGATGAAAGATAATATTGGCATTTAGTCAATGTGGTGTGTCTTTTTCTTGCTTGTTTTCTTACTTGAGTTACAAGTAAGTATCTCATTCCAATTTAATTTACAAGCTAGGAATCCTTTAAATGTTAAACTGGAAAATAAATTAAAAGGTTGTTTGAGGTAACTGGGGCTCACATAGAGCTAGTTGACTTGTTTCCTTAGGCTATACCTAAGCCTGGATTTAAATAGTAAAATAGGGTTTTTGGGTTTTAAAAAAAATTAATCTCTATTGGAGTATAGTTGATTTACAATGCTGTGTTAGTTTCAGGTGTTTAGAAAATCAGTTATACATATACATATAGCCACTCTTTTTTAGATTCTATTCCCATATAGGTCATTACAGAGTATTGAGTAGAGTTCCCTGTGCTATACAGTAGGTCCTTATTAGTTATCTATTTTATACATAGTAGTGTGTATACGTCAATCCCAGTCTCCCAATTTATCCCTTCCCTCCCCTTTTCCCCCTTGGTAGCCATAAGTTTGTTTCCTACATCTGTGACTCTATTTCTGTTTTGTAAATAAGTTCATTTGTACCATTTTTTTAGATTCCACATATAAGCAATATCATGTGTTTGTCTTTCTCTGTCTGACTTACTTCACTCAGTATGACAATCTCTAGGTCCATCCATGTCGCTGCAAATGGCATTATTTCGTTCTTTTTTCTATTTGACCAAAATAATAAGTCTAGTAACCCTTTTCTTCTTTCCTTTGCTTTCACCCTGTCTTAAGCCAACATGTCACTGAAAGATGAGCCAAGAGTAAATACCTCTGCACTGCAGAAAATTGCTGCTGACATGAGTAATTTGATAGAAAATCTGGACACGCGGGAGCTCCACTTTGAGGGAGAGGAGGTGGACTACGATGTGTCTCCCAGCGATCCCAGGATACAGGAAGGTAAAGACTGATGGTCTGAGCGAGGAGAAGAGAGTTTATCAGGGTTGCTTGGCAGAGCACAGATTTGAAATAACCAGCAGATAGATGATTGATCATCCTTGCTGATGTCACAACACTGAGCTCATTTTCATTAGCTGTTTTCTTGTTGTAGCATGTTATGATTCTTAAAAAAGATGCCTGTAAAAGGCCAGTTATGCTAATATTGTATTCTTGCAATAACTTTGTTTACTTATTTATTTTTTAGTGTATATCCCTTTCTCTGCTATTTATAAGACTCAAGGATTTAAGGAGCCTAATACACAGACGTATCTCTCCGGCTGTCCAATAAAAGTTCAAGTTCTGGAAGTGGAGCGCTTAACATCTACAAAAAGGGTCAGAGCATTTATGGACTCAACTTGTATTCGTCAGTATATACGATTTAACACATTGCCTTGCATTTTCCTTCCTCCTAGCTATGACTATGCTTTTAACTTTCGGTTTGTGTTTTTGTTTATCACTTCTGAGTGCTCATCACCTCTCAAGTTTTTGCATCCTTCTCATTTAGTCCTTATTCTTATACATCTGTTTCCCCATTCTGGAAAATGCCTTTTTAAAAAGTCACTTAAGGCAGATTATAAGTTTAATAAATTGTGAAGTGCCTCTCCTAGTCCTCCTCTCTCCCCAGTTTTCTGTTCAGTGTGGACTCATGAGGCATTGCTCTTCCACCTAGAATGCCAGATATAAGCCAAGGAAAAGTTTAGCTTGCCTAATGCTTGTTCAGCAAGAAAATAATGATACTACCTGGCTCTTGAAAGAAACAAAGCCAGGAGGCTGCACTGGCCAGTGCCATTGCCCAGAAGTGCTGCTGAGAGAATTCTGCTGGCATAGTCTGCCCTTCTGACTTGTTTCTAACACCATCCCTTAAGCTTCACTCACGTTTTCTCATTAAGCTCTGGAAAGGCATCGGGAGTAGAGTTTTCATCAAGCAAACCTGCATTCTTTTGAAAGGGATTGGACTAGGAGAAGCTGTTAGGGTAGCTGCGTTTGCTCTGTTACTGACTGGATTTCACACTTGTCAAGTCTGAGGGTAGAGAACATTGATGCAGGCTGGTGGCCTTTGTCCGTTCGGGTTAAGCTCTGGCCCTGGCAGAGTAAGGCAGCCATTGGCTCCTGCCTCGGGGGAAGTGTAGAATAATCTTTCTGCCAGGGGCAGGCTCTGGAGGGTGGCACGTGCTGCCTGCTTCCTGATGATTTTGCCTTGCGCTCGTCCTGACCTACCTGTGCATATCCCAACTCCTAGTTTACAGCCACCTCGGTATTCAGCTTTCCTTCAGGCTCTTCCTATGAGTTGGGTCCATATCTCCCTGATACACCACTGAACATAACCTACCGAGAAATGTCTCTAAAATGACCTTTGCCTTCTTATTTCGCCTACCAGCATTTAGATTGAGAGGTGATAACATGTGGAGGTTAAATGCACAGACTCCAGAGCCAGACCACATGGTTTTAATTCCTGTCTTTGCATTGTGACCCTCAGCCATTTACTTAAACTCTCTGTTTCTCAATTTCCTCATCTGAATAATAGGTATCATAGGACACACCTTTTAGGTTTGTTATGAGGATTTAATAATAATAATACATAGTATAATATAAGAATATTATATGTATTGTATTATACAAGTATATACTGTATAATACTATGTATTATTATTATTACTAGGTATCTGCTAATGTTATTTATAAAGATAAATATTTAAGCCACCAAACCAGGGACTTCTCTGCTCATACTCTTCTGTTAGTCAAGTGAGTTTAGTTCTGTTCTTTTTTAATATATATTAAGATTTCTCCTTTGGATCCTAATTTTTAAAGTATAGTTGATTTACAATATTATATTAATTTCAAGTTCTGTTTTAAATCTTAGTCTGTGTAGGAAAGCTAAGCAGCTTCCTTATCCTACTTAGTGTTTAGTTTACTAAGAAATATGAACTAAATTCATGCAGTTTGAATGTGATTCCAGGTAAATAAAAATGACACTTTTCTAATGATTGAATGCATTCTATGTGCCGGCTCATGGTTAGGCCTTTCTCTTTTCACTCTCATGACAACCCTGAGGAGCATATGTTGCCCCCCCGCCTCCCCAGCAGATCTCCCACTTGCCCCTCCCACTCCTCCTCCCACCCTTCTCCACCCTGTGCTCTGTCCCCGCAAGGCTTCCTTGCCTTTGTCTTCTGGCAGGTTCAGGTAGTGGAGAGCCCAGACTGGGGCCACCGTGGGCTGGCTGTGTCCCTTGACCAAAGGCATCCTCCCCACAAGGCAGCCTCTTTACATGGCTCTCTCCTTCCTACTCCAGCACCTGGTCTTCCTCTTGTCCCTTTGGAACTGGGGATGACTTCCTGAGTCCCAGGTAACTGTCCTCACGTTGTGGTTTCCTTACTCTTATCACACCTTCATGGGCAGTCCCTTTATTAAAAGTTCTCACACTATTCCAGTTCCAAAAAATTCCAGTAATTCTGCTGGGATATTATATGACAGAAGTGATGCTTGGCTAAGGCTTCATAGCTGGTAGGCTGCACTACAGTGTTTCAGGCCTTTAAAATCTTGAAAAAGGATGGGACAGGCTGTTTCCATTGCCCCACACTGCCTTAGAATTGCTAAGAAGTTTAGTGTCCAAAATTCTGGGTTTATGTGTGAAGGATAAAACTTGGCACTTACAATGTTTTTTAAGTATTCAGTTTTCTTAGATTGGGAATATAATCCTAGGATATGGGGCAGCTTGTTTAACTTGTATAATTTTTCTTATTTATTTGGCTTGTCTTAAACTGAGCAGTTTTCACTTGAATGCAGAGTTTCTGGCCACTCTGAGTTCTCCTGCACCCTTCTCTGTGAAACGTGATGCAGGATGATGCCTGTAATGTTGGCCAAGGTGAAAGACGGCATATAATATTAGACCCCAGAACTGGGTTTTTTCGACTTCTGGTTATAGTAACTGTCATGGATCCCAAATAGAGGCAAAGCAAGAGCTGGATTTGAATATTTACTAGCGATATGTTTGGATTCCAGGCTTAAGAGCACAAGTTACATTGATTCTCGTGCTCATTTTTATATACTACATCTACACAGCGTGGTCCATGCTTTAGAAGTTTGCAAACTATACCAAACATCAGTAATGATTGGCAGGGCTTCCCTGGTGGTGCACTGGTTGAGAGTCCACCTGCCAATGCAGGGGACACGGGTTCGTGCCCCGGTCCGGGAAGATCCCACATGCCACGGAGCGGCTGGGCCCGTGAGCCATGGCCGCTGAGCCTGCGCATCCGGAGCCTGTGTTCCGCAACGGGAGAGGCCACAACAGTGAGAGGCCCGCGTACTGCAAAAAATAATAATAATAATAAATAAATAATAATAATGATTGGCAGCAGCCCAGGAATCACCCGTGGGGTTGCTGACACCAAAGCCTGGATAAGCTAGTAAAGTAGGAGACATTTACTTTCTTTCACCCCCAACATTTATCAATACCTGTGGCTCCTCAATCTCCCATCAGGGGCCAGTGCCCTCTAGGTGGTCCAGTGTCCACTACCCTCCCCTATCCTCCACACACCATGGGAATTTCTCCACAATCTCCTGTGCTTTATAAATATCCCTCCATCTCCTGACAGTTTCCACAAAATCAAAGCTTGTATCCCCCAGGTCTGTTAGCTCTTCTGATTGAAATAATTCACTAGTCACTAAGATATATTTGTGTTTTAGTAAGAAATATTCTAAAAATTTTAAGTGGAAATTCATTCTAGTTAAGTAGTTGGGGAAATATTTTGTGTGTAGGAAGATCTTTTGCTTTTTTCCCTCTAATCATCCTGTACCTTCCTAGTCACTGGTGTTGCTCCAGGACAGGGAGACGTTATAGACGAGGATGGACCTTGCAAGGCTTTTCAGAAGGAGAGGGCATTCGTGTCTTTTGTGAAGAGCTGAAGTGGGATAAGAATGACAGTGGAAGTCATTTCCTCCAGCTTCCCT
Organism: Mesoplodon densirostris; assembly: GCF_025265405.1. Taxonomy (NCBI): domain Eukaryota; kingdom Metazoa; phylum Chordata; class Mammalia; order Artiodactyla; family Ziphiidae; genus Mesoplodon; species Mesoplodon densirostris. Next base: position 94,667,810 of record NC_082665.1, on the reverse strand, counting down.
CTCACCCCCTCCGTTGTCTGTTCACTGCTTGTACTTTTGGACAATCCCCCGATGGCTGATTAGGGCTTTCACTCATTGTCTCTTTTACCTGGTTTCTTGTTTCAAGGGTGTGTGTGTGTGTGTCTGTGTATGTGAAACAATAGGACTGGTGGGGGTTTGCCTTTGGTGTGACTCAAGAGTTTGTCCTATGTATATCGTAAGATGAATATTTAAGAGCATGTTACTTCTGTCATCAGTCGTTTTGGAAAACCATTTGCTTCAGTACTTACACAGAATAAGTAGGCTGTATTTAAAGGTACATCCATGTTACTTATTACTTAGCTATTGTTCATTGAGAGATTTTGGAATTTTTGTTGTTATCTAAACTATCAACCATTTTTATTTATCACTATAGGTACCAAGCATCAATCTTTACACTATTGAATTAACACATGGGGAATTTAAATGGCAAGTTAAGAGGAAGTTCAAGCACTTCCAAGAACTTCACAGAGAGCTGCTCAAGTACAAAGCCTTTATCCGAATCCCCATTCCCACCAGAAGGTAACTGTCCCAGAATTAATTATAAAGTTGTCCCAGTATACAAGTTGGATTGAAAGAATATTTTATTCATGTTATTGGTTAATTAGTCCATTGTTGGTGGATATTTTTTTATCAAATAGGCTCTTCTAAAAATAAGCTATCTCCTGAAAGATGCTATGACAGTCATGGTTTAAAGAATAATCTAATAAATGTTTGCATTGTGTGTGTGTGTGTGTGTGTGTGTCTGTGTTTGTGTGTCTCTGTGTCTTAGACACACATTTAGAAGACAGAATGTCAAAGAAGAGCCTCGAGAGATGCCAAGTTTGCCCCGTTCATCTGAAAACATGATCCAAGAAGAACAGTTCTTTGGTAGAAGGGTGAGTCCTTTTGCTCTTCTGTTGTTCTGAACATACTTCTGCAGCGCTATAGAAACACGGCGTCTACTGAGGGGTGAGGTGGGCCTGGTTGCAACTTCTCTCACCTGCTGATCTATCACCCAGGCTGGTTTAGTTTTTCTGGAACTAGTTAGGTAACCCTTCTTCCCCGAGCCACTCTGGCCCTGGGGAGGTTGCATTTTCCCAGAAGGGGAAGAGTGTTCTATGTCAGGAGTGACTTTATGTGGAAGCTGCCTACCCCTCAGAAACCTTTTTGGGTTCATTGTGAGGCAGGATTGAGCTCATCATTGAGGGCTTTGAGATCTACTCTTTTTTTTTTTTTTTTTTTGTGGTACGCGGGCCTCTCACTGCTGTGGCCTCTTCCGTTGCGGAGCACAGGCTCCGGATGCGCAGGCTTAGCAGCCATGGCTCACGAGCCCAGCCGCTACGCAGCATGTGGGATCTTCCCAGACCAGGGCACAAACCCGTGTCCCCTGCATTGGCAGGCAGACTCTCAACCACTGCGCCACCAGGGAAGCCCCGAGATCTACTCTTTTAAAATAATCTATTTCCATATATTTGCTTCAGAATTTGTAGTGGCTTCTATGGGCACTATGGGCAATACGGAGGTTCCTTAAAAAATCTAAAAATAGAGCTACCATATGACCCTGCAATCCCACTCCTGGGCATATAACAAGAGAAAACCATAATTAGAAAAGATACATGCACCCCAGTGTTCATTGCAGCATTATTTACAATAGCTAAGACATGGAAGCAACCTAAATGTCCATCGACAGATGAATGGATAAAGATGTGTTATATACATACTATGGAATATTACTCAGCCTTAAGAAAAGAATGAAATAATGCCATTTGAAACAACATGGATGGACTTAGAGATATCATAATAAGCAAAGTAAGCCAGAGAAAGAAAAATATCATATAATATTGCTTATATGTGGAATCTAAAAAAAAGATTCAGATGAACTTATATACAAAACAGAAATAGACTCACAGACATAGAAAACAAATTTATGGTTACCAAGGGGAAAAGTGGGGGGAGGGATAAATTAAGAGTTTGTATATTAACATATACACACTACTATATATAAAATAGATAACCAACAAAAACCTACTGTATAGCACAGGGAACTATATTCAATATTTTATAATAACCTATAAGGGAAAAGAATCTGAGAAAAATAGATATGTATGTATGTATGTATAACTGAATCACTTTGCTGTACACCTGAAACTAACACAGTATTGTGAATCGACTATACTTCAATTAAAATAAATAAGTAAAAATAAAAAAAGAATTTGTAGTGGCTTGTTCTAAATATATGTAAGTATCATTCCCAAACTATAGATGGGACAGTTAGAGTCTCAGAAGAGTAGGACAAAGTACAGACACATACAACAGTAGAACAGAAACCTCAGGATGGGGGACACTTCTGCCCACACTGATTCAGTGATCTGGTGCTGCATAGGGCAGAAGATTAATTCACTTTTTACCAGAAAATTAACACATAAATGTCAGTTCTGTTTTGTAATCTGAAACTTTTATGTTCTGAGAGGGATGTATTCAGGGTTCCTTGTCCAATGAAAACATTAATAAATAATTAAATAAGTTACAGAAGTTAAGATGGAACAGTCATGTCATTTGTCACTGTTTACATTTTCCCCTAAGTATGATGATATCTCTAATGTAAAATATTTGCATTACAGAAACAACTAGAGGATTACTTGACAAAATTACTAAAAATGCCCATGTATAGAAACTACCATGCAACAGTAAGTACTATTCAGTGATTTAAATTTTGAAATAATTTATAAAACTGTAAAGCTAAATTTTAGATCATTTTATTAACACAAGTGCTTGTATTCACTTCTGCATTATTCCTTGGGTTAAACTAAATGAAATGAATCCAAAATTGATTTGTCAGCAAGGATCCAGTATATGAGGATGCTGATTTTTAAATATCAAATATAACTTAATTAATATGTCTATAAGAACAGATTTAAATGAACTTGAAATGCTACTACAGGCTAGATTATCTAGAAATCAACCTCCTTCTCTCCTCAGGCTTCCAGAATAATGCCGAAAAGCGTTTCTAATGCTGAAGAAAAAACATTGAGTAGTAGGTGATGAAAACAGTTGAGCAGAGTGGAATACCCAAAGATTATACAGAGCATACTGTGATTGCCATCTGATTGGCCTGCGAGCCTGTAAAAGGCTTGTCTTTTCACGTGTAAGTGAGAAGCATGGGAAAACCTAAGGAGAGAAAAACCTCTAGAGAATTCAGAGAAAAGAGAAGAGAGGTGGTGAGGCTTGGAAGCAGCTGCAGAGACTTAAGTTTGGGAGGCACGTGGCTGGCAAGCAGGAGGAAGTGGGCTTTACAGAAGGCATCAGAAAACAATGAGCTCTGCCTTCTTAGAGGCCCTTGAGGCCTGGGGCAGGGGTAGGGGCGTGGTGGTGGTGTTAAAGGGTTAGCCTTCAATTATCCAAAGGTTCAGATAACTGAGAGGACACTGCATTATTATATTCTGTGCCTGTGTATGTATACACCGTATTGCTGTGGAGGTTGAATATGTGTGTATGGTACGTGTGCAGAACTTCAGAGTAGCTGCAGTTATGATTCGGCCTCTAGTTTAGAGAATGGCATGCACACATGAACAGAAAGAGGGAAGCCTACTGTATTTAGGAGAGGAAGCAAGAGTGCCTTGACTCTTGGGAGTTTTTTGGTGCCTCGCTGCCCTATTGCTGCCTGCCTATGTGTTAATGGATGCTGGGCATGCACCTAGCTGGTCCTCTTTACACACAAATGACCTGGGGCCGGGCCACAGCCCACCTGCTGCAGCAACTTGCACTGTGATGTTCCATTGACTTAAAGGACCTTCTGTGGTTTCATAATCCTGGAGAAGAGTTTTCTCAGGGAAACCAGCAATTTGGATCCAACCAGAGAACGTCAAGAGAAGGCTGATGGGAAGGATTTCTTCCTTTCTAGGACTCAGGAATGTGCATCTTTGAAAGAACATAACGAATAAGGATATTACTTCTATTATTACTAAAAATGCTGCTTCCTGTCATATTCTCTGAAATCAGACATGCTGTTTTCTTTGATAGAGAATTATTTAAATGCGTGCTAGTACCAGCATGCAATAATTTTCCATTTGTTTTACTTTCCTGCCTGCCTGTGACTTGGCTTTAATATTTCTTTTGGCCCTTGAACGGTACTTGCTGAGTTTAGTCTTCTTTTTCTGCGTGCCTTTCTATATTTTGGAGTCTAATGTTGATTTTAAAATGTTTACATTTTTTCAAAATGTTCATTTTAATTTCTTTTCCAATTATAAAAATCTTTTAAAAGTTGAGCCATATTGTATTTAGATATTCCAGAGTGTCTTCTAAACATTTCCTTTGGAAGAGAAAACCTGGTTTAAACTGACTGAATATATGTTACTTCTTATTTTTTATTTTATTTTATTTTTTGCCGCACTGCGCAGCTTGCAGGATCTTAGTTCCCTGACCAGGGATTGAACCCGGTGCCACGGCAGTGAAAGCACTGAGTCCTAACCACTGTCCTGCCAGGGAATCCCTCTTTTTTGGTGGCTACTTAGATTATTCTCCCTAACAGCGGAATTCTCCAAAATGCTTCAAGCATGGGATACAATTTGATCTGTCTTAATTTTCTAACGTTATTTTCCTCTCACACTAATTATAATTTGTCCCAGAGACTAGATTTGCAGGCCTCTGTCTCATATTTGAGAAATTAGATTGGCATCTGTGTGTCTCCTTTGATAATTGTGAGACATATTAAAACTTCTGTCTGCAAAAAACATATTAAAAGTTATTTTTATATAATCACATATAATTAACTTATATTTTATAAGTGTAAAGCGAGCCCCCAGTAATTTCTAGGGTCCGTTATTACCCCTCAGGTTTGTTGCTTGTCCCTTTGGCATGGGAACACTTTGCTTCCCTCTTTCCCTAACATTTAAATGTGCCTTTCATGAGTTCCATTGGAAAGAAAAAAGATATTGATTAGTACAGTATTCAGAGATCAATAAGCCCTATGGATTATTATCAGGCTAAATTGATCTTTAAATTCTTATTCCTGAGAATCACCTGCCCAAATGGAGAATGGAATTCTTATCCCTGAAGATGCATGGAGAAGTTTGGACAATACAATATTATATTTCAAATTGTATTATTTAGGATTGCTTCTAAACTGGCTTTGCCACATTTTTTTTCAATTCCATAAATCTGTATTAGAACATTTATTGCCAAAGATTTTTTTTCTATGTAATAGGACTAGTTCTTCCTCCAAATTTCTCTTTAGTAAACCATTAGGATAAATTTAAATTTTATCTTAATACACAACTTTAAATTTTCTGCATTGCTAATGTGTACCTTTTTATTTAGATGAAATTCTATACATTTAGCAATTTTGGTATGATATTCTGAAGTTATCATTTCTGAATTAGTTCAAAGAATATTTCTGTTGTCAACTATTTGATAAGAGCTATGTGCATAAGAAAATATCCAGGTAATAGATAAGTGGTTTCCCTGATGTTTGCTTTTCACTTCCTATTCTTCCATTCAACTAGTCTCTGACTTTGCATAATTTAGTTACACCTCTGTAGTAGTTTCTGCCAGTGTAAACTAGGGTTAGTATTTTTCTCTCTGCTCCTTAGAGATAAAATGAGAACTTATGGCTTAGGATCTTGAGACATTTTGGATTCTGTGGCTTAAAGTCTGTGGTATCACTTCTAATAACCTATGTATTTCTATATTTTCTGATTAGAAAGCAGTTCCACAAATCAGATTTTAAAAATGTATGGTACCGAATTACCATGTTTTATATAAGAAATAAAATGTAAAGACCTTGACTTTCAAAATCCTTATAAAAAATACTATGTGAGGATATGTTTGATTTGGGGTTTTTAAAGATATTTAAATCCCTTTGAATTTCAAAGACTTCTTCAAATAACCCTAAGAAAGAAAACTAAGCATTTAATTGGACTTCACAAGTACTGACAGCTTTGAGAGGTGTGTAATTTTTCTTACAAGGTTAATATTAGAGAGTCCCAATCACGTATACAAAACTTCAAAGGAAAATTATGTTTCATTTTCTTTTTTTATTTTATTTTATTATTATTTTTTTTTGCGGCACGCGGGCCCCCCACCGCCGCGGCCCCTCCCGCCACGGAGCACAGGCTCCGAACGCGCAGGCCCAGCGGCCACGGCCCACGGGCCCAGCCGCACCGCGGCACGCGGGACACCCCGCCCCGGACCGGGACACGAACCTGCGCCCCCCGCACTGGCAGGCGGGCCCCCAACCACCGCGCCACCAGGGAAGCCCTGTTATGTTTCATTTTATTAATCCCATTTACAAGCCCAGATCAAGTGCCGTTTCCTCTGTGATGTCACATTATCTAGGAAGTGGTCACCCTCTCCCTATAACTCTATAACTTTATAACTACTTTTCCATGTAACTGTTATGGTTCTTCCCATAGAACTTGGTTGATGTGGAGTGTTTTCCATGTCTGGTCTCCCCTTTGCCTCCTAATGCCAGGAGTGTATCTTTGTCGTCTTTGATTTTCTGTTAAGGCTGTTATTGCCATGGTCTACTGCCATTGGTAGATCTCTCCATGAACTTTTTGAGCATTTGTCTCTTCATCTTAGAGCGCACATCACTTTCTTGATTGTATTAATTGTGTATATGCTTCTAAAATATACTCTTTCAGGGCAATACCATTGTTATTGATCTGTGTCATCTGTTGAGTACCCCAGACGTGTTTATACATGAAGGTACCTAATAATATCTTTCTGAACGCATAAATTTCCCCCCCTCTTTTTTTTGCTTTCTAAAGTTTGGATTTTTGGCCTCTTTTCAGACAGAATTCCTTGATATAAGCCAGCTGTCCTTCATCCATGATTTGGGACCAAAGGGCATGTAAGTTCCAGTGTCGGATCTCTAAGGAGAAGTGTGAAGAGTTGATGAGCATCAACAGTTGATTTTTTAACATTTGCCAAGGTGATAGAGCTCACCTGGCTTCACTGATAGCTGCTTTTCTTCCCAACAGAGTTAGAGCAACTGAGGGACCTATTCATACAAAACAGAGTATCTTGCTACTTTAAACAAGGGTGTCAACTGCTCCACTCTCCTCCTCTAACCCCACAGTAGGGGTGTTTAACAGAGGTAGCAAATATGATGTATGGGAGACTGCCTTAAAAATCAAATTACAAGATCCCTTCTTTTAATCACGTATACTAAAAATAATACTGTATAAAATGTATGCCAAGTAACAGGATTGAAATTTACTCAATGATTATTTTCCTTCATAATATGAGAGCCTGATATTACGAAGAGCTTAACTTTTGTAGTAAAGAGCATTGTTAGCAGCTGTTTTAATTTTTGTTTGTTTAGCCATTATTATTATTCTTTCTTTTCACATCTTTCAAAACCAGGATATTTTTTCTTCCAAAGCATCGATAATAGCTTTGCTCTGCTTCTTTGGCCTGGCTTTGTACCAGAACTGTAGGTGAAGGGATGCAGAAATATATCTGTGGAATCTGTGGGGGAGCATCTCCAGTGGTCTCAACAGTAGCTGAACCTTCCCCATGCAGGCATTTAGCAACGTGTGGGGTCTTTTTCAGGCTGTCACAGTGACTGGAGGGAACGCTCAGCATTTAGAGCCAGAAGCTGGAATGCTTAAGGTCCTGCAGTGTGTGTAACAGAATTATGCTGCCCCCAGTGCCAACAGGCCTGCATCTGACCAGAGTACTTTAAAAGATTAGCTGCTGGAGTACTCAGCCTAGTAAACATGGCATTGAGCTATTTGACAGTGAAAGAGGAAAAACTGGGGAGGAAAGACGCGGGAGAATGAAACGGTATATTTAGTCCTAAGTTGTGAGGCTGTATCAGCGAAGTGTGAGCTGGAAGCTTGAAGATGATGGGTTAACTTGATGTCTCTTTCAGAGAAGGTATGATAATGAAAAGATCCGGTGGACACAGAATACCAGGCTTGAACTGCTGTGGTCAGGGAAGGGCCTGCTACCGGTGGTCCAGAAGGTAGGACCTGAGAGTTTTCTGTGTTTGTTTTAATAAACTGAGTACTTGGGGAGTTTTTATATACTAGTTTTCAGTGATAAATCTTTGAAAGTCATGGCAGAGCAAATTTTAAATTAAGTTCCAGGTTTCAGCTCTATTTAAACATTCTACTCAAACTTGGACTTGTAAGCAGAGTGTGTCAATTACATACATAAAGACCTAGTGGGCCATAGAATTCAAAAATTGCTCAGCCTGGTCTTCCCTGATGGCGCAGTGGTTGAGAGTCTGCCTGCCTATGCAGGGGATATGGGTTTGTGCCCCGGTCCAGGAAGATCCCACATGCTGCGGAGCGGCTGGGCCCGTGAGCCATGGCCGCTGAGCCTGCGCGTCTGGAGCCTGTGCTCCGCAATGGGAGAGGCCACAACAGTGAGAGGCCCGCGTACAGCAAAAAAAAAAAAAAAAAAAAAAAAAAAAAAAAAAAAAAATTGCTCAGCCAAAGAACATAGTGGCCAATAAGCACAAGTAAATATGCTCAACATCACTAGTCATTAGGGTAATGTAAATCAAAACCACAGTGATATACAACTTCATACCCACTAGGATGGCTATGATAAAAAAAGATGGACGATAGCAAGTGTTCACAAGGATGTAGAGAAATTGGAACCCTCATACATTGCTGGTGCATCATGTGAAATGATGCACCCACTTTGGAAAACAGTGTGGTAGTTCCTCAAAATGTTAAACATACAGTTACCATATGCCCCAGCAAATCCACTCCTAGCTATTTCCAAAGAGAATGGAAAAATATGTCTATATTAAAACTTATACGTGAATGTTCATAGCAGCATTATTCAGAGTAGCTGTACATTAAAATATAAGCTAAAAAGATAAAAACTGGTCAGAGTTCAGGGATAATTTTAGTTATATCTGTGAGAATGTATATTATAGTAAGTGTGATGTAGACCTATGTCCTGTCCGACTAAAGACTCCTTGTGGAGCAGTATTCTTATCTGATTCTTATCTGTTCCTCAAAGCATTTATCACAATGTTTTGAGCATAATAGACGATAGCTATTTTTTCCAATAATAATTTACTGGAATTGTGAAAAATATTAAGAACTATATGTTATTTCTCTAACCTTGAAAAAGATTTATGAACTCATGTGTAAAAATGAAATTGAGCTATGTGTGGGTTAAAAATACACGAACTTAAAACTAGAATCCACCTTTAAATCTACCTTTATTTCAGATACACTGCCAGCAAAAAATACCATTAAGTTGAGCTCTTATTTTCTGGGTTTTGAAAGGATAGAAGGAAAAGATCAAGAGATTTGGCTAGAGAAAACGGAAAATTTCTGTGTTACAAAAAATGTTTTTACTAGAATAAACAGGGAAACAATAGACTAGAAAATATTTGCTTTCAAATAAACTTCTGTAATTTATATAGGGAAACTTGGGGTATAAGTAACATCACAGGGAATTCAGAGACTCCCACTTGAAGTATCTTCCCACCCTCTCCCACCCCCAATTGTACAGAACCTAGGGGAACACCAAATGCCAAGCCGGGAGAGGAACAGAGTATAAGCCAGCCTGCTTCTGCCCTTGCTTCCTGCCCCACATCATGCCTCTCTGGGAGACAGAACTTCCCAGCCCACTGGGGCCCTGGTACAGACTCCTCCTGCCTACTCCTCCTCAGTCACCAACTTTGCCTAAGGTTGCTGCTGAGTGCCAAGTATGGATTTCAGACTGCAAGACTTTGACTGAAGTCTTGCTCTGAACAGAGCAGGCTGGAAGCATTCGCAGCCCCCAGGAACAGCCCTCAGCCAAGAGCTGGAGGGAGTCCAGCCCTTTCACCCCTCGGGTGGGGTGATTCTGCAGCAAGCTCTGTACAGTCTCCTGGAGTTCCCCAGCAGATATGCAGCCCAATTGCCCACAGTAAAGTGTGTGAAAACACATCCTTGATGGCTCCCTTCCTGCTCTTCCTTCCCGTCCTTCCCTTCCTGTGCTTCCTATTAAGCTCCCTAATAAGTCCCTTTACAAACTTCTTTCACTTACATCCTTGTCTCAGAGTTGACTTATGGAGCAACCCAACCTAAGACATCTACTCAAGAAATGGAAGCCTTGGGCTTCCCTGGTGGCGCAGTGGTTGAGAGTCTGCCTGCCAATACAGGGGACACGGGTTCGTGCCCCAGTCCGGGAAGATCCCACATGCCGCGGAGCGGCTGGGCCCGTGAGCCATGGCCGCGGAGCCTGCGCGTCCGGAGCCTGTGCTCCACAACGGGAGAGGCCACAACAGTGAGAGGCCCGTGTACCGCAAAAAAGAAAAGAAAAGAAAAGAAATGGAAGCCTTGATCTGGTCCCTTTTGTCATTTATTGAGTGCCTAATGTTTGCCAGGCTGTATTCTAGCCACTGTGAGAACAGTGGTGAACAAGACGAGGTCCCTGCCCTCACAGAGCTCTATTGGAGGGGAACGCAGGCAGGAGAAGCTGACAAGCAATGTGAATGACGTCAACGCAAGTGGTGATCAGAGCTTTGAAGAAAAAGAAGGCAATGGGATAATGAGGGACTTGAGGACTTCAGATGGCAACTTTAGCTCTGGGAGCCAAGAAACTGATGTTTGAGTTTAACCTCTATGAGAAGGGGCAGCCCGAAAAGATGGGGGGGAGGACTTTGTTATATGAAGGAAATACACCTCCCCGACTTTTAAAGTCTGGATTATATCAGACTTCAACCAGGACAATCTAAAAAGATACGATCCTCCCAGGAATGAAATGTGTCATCATTTTAAATTGTGTAAATCTTTCCATGAAGCTTGAAGCCTTGGTTCCATATGAATAAGTATTTCCTGAGTCACATTTGTGGGGTATAAAATGTCAGTACCAAATAAAGATGATAAGATATAGCTGACAAAATTTGTTTTGAAAATTTCCCACACTAGAAGGCTATTGGTGTCTAAACGGGAGTTTACTTTTAAGGGCAACACTCGGTCATAACTCTCTTTGTTATTTTTGTATCCATAAGAAACCATTCTGATTGCTTTATATATTCTATATTGACAAATTGCTATAAGGCAAACAAGGCAATCAAACTTTCAGTCAAGTCTCTTAGTGACCTTGTCTCAGGCACAAGTAGAAAGAAAAAAAAATGGCAAACACAGCAAACATTTCTTCCCACAATTTAAAACATCTACTTAAACAGCACATCCTATTGATGGACTAGATGATGTTTCTTATCTCAAATAATGTCTTAAAAGAAAGAGATAAATAGTTTTTAACACATTTAGCATTTACTTTACTGAACTGTGTGCTATACCAAGAATTACAATTTTTAGACAGTGACAGTGTCTAAATGATTTCATTTACTCTCTGGGGCCCATTTGTACAGCCATTATTTAGGCAAAAGGAATGCTTTGCCTGAAGACTTGCTCTCGGCCCTGGGAAGATACCAGTGGACGTGACACACATTCCCTGCTCTCAAGGCTCTCATCTTCTAGTGGAGGAGAGACAATAAACAAGCAGACATAAATAGTTCCAGATAGTGATAAGGGCTATGAAGAAGCTAAACAGGATGGAGTAGTGGGTGGGATGGGAGCCCGGGAAAGCCTCCCTGTGGAGGAATGTTTAAACCAAAGGTTGATGGATAGGAAGGGACTGCCCATGGGAGGATCTGGAAGAAATAATTTCTGGGTGAGGAATAGCAAACGTGGAAGCCCAAAGAACAAGTTTAGCAAGTCTCAGGACCAGTGCGACCACCGTGGTGGGAGTGAAGGGGAGGAGACGAGGCTGAGAAGGTGATGTCTGGCTCATGTGGGTCTCTCTGTATCTTAATGACACGGCAAGTAGTAGCACAGGTGGTCACATCTTGTTAGAACAGACCATAATCTCACGTTGTTTAGAACAAGAGTACTCATAAAAGCTCATGTATATTGGTGCCAGGCATTGTGTTAAGCAATGTCCATGAATCATCTCAGTGATTCCTCACAGACACTTATGAGCTGGGCATTATTGTTGTCCTCATTTTATGGATTTAGACCTCAGGCTCAGTTACCCAAGTTCACACAAGTGCACAAGTGGCAAAACCAGAATTGGAGCCCAGGGAGGCTGACTTCAAGGCAGATGCTTAGTCCCTGAGCAGCAGGGACTGACCCCCTGAAGGCTGCTTGATGGATTCCTTTCTTGATGCATATTCTCCTGTTAAAGAAAAACATCTGTTGACAAAGAGAGAAAGGGCAGAGACCAGAAGAGGTTTAATGAATGGCATAATTAAGAAGAGCTTTAAATAAAGGCCAGGCATCAATTCACCTTATATCTAATGACTGTTGTAGAGAGCAACTCATCATTGTCAAAAGGGAAACCATTGTCTTTGGCCTTCAACTTTCAAAATCCAGCAGTCACTACTAAACTGTTCTGTATTTCCAGGCTGCCACATCTTGGACTTCCTTTCTCAGTGTGACAAACCTGCCAGCTGTGGTTTTCAAAGCCTGTGGCTCCTTCCCCATCAGCAATATAGCACACCGGTGCTCTGGGCCTGTGCCCTGCTGTCTGCTCTCCATCTTGCATTGAAAGTCAAGCTGGGACAAGGGACTGTAGCTAAAGAAGGACCTTTATCAGATATGTGATCCAGCTACTCTCTTTTACCCTTGACCAACTCTTTATCAACAGGCAGCTACATGTCTGGACTCATAACTCAGCCCCATCAGAATGCCTGAGTTACCATGTGATATCATGGCCTTGGCATTTATATTGAGCAGAGTTATGAGAATTCTCATAAAACATAAATTTCTGCATTTGCTGAAAATTATTGAGAATGTTATCCATTAATATTGTTCAATTGCCTTATTAGGTTCCAAGTGAGAAACTTCCTTTGGAATTTAGTTTTTTGGTGGGCGACCTCTTTATTTCCTTAATTTATTCATTTGATAAGAAAAACCAGGAAGGGACTTCCCTGGTGGCACAGTGGTTAAGAATCCACCTGCCAGTGCAGGGACATGGGTTCGAGCCCTGGTCCGGGAAGATCCCACATGCCGTAGAACAACTAAGCCCATGTACCACAACTACTGAGCCTGCACTCTATAGCCCGCGAGCCACAACTGCGGAAGCCTGCGCACCTAGAGCCCATGCTCTGCAACAAGAGAAGCCACCGCAATGAGATGCCCATGCACCGCAACAAAGAATGGCCCCTGTTCGCCGTGACTAGAGAAAGCCTGCGCGCAGCAACAAGGACCCAACGCAGCCAAAAATAAATAAATAAATTTATAAAAAAAGAAGGAAAAACCAGGAAGCTCAAACCCACACTGGCATGCCATCACCATAATTATATTAGTGTTGTGGTTAGGTATTTGCTTTCTGTGACGTTGATATTTTTCCTTTTATTAACCATAGCACATGTATGTCCTTTACTGTGTTATCCTGAATCCATCCCATGCCGTTTTATTGGAAAGGAGACAGCCTATATATTAAAAAACAAATGAATTAAATGAAACCATGTGGAAATCAATGTAGATCTGTCTACATTAAATCGCAAATTAGAGAGCCACTAAAATGTAATGTGGTTAGCAATTTCAGTAATGATTTGTTATACATTTCTTTTAAATGCTGAGTACACATGTTACGTTTACAGTATTAGTTAATTAATGTTCAGGTGTCTGGCCTTACCTATTTCATAATGTGCTTTACGTTGCCTAGTGTGTGATATAATACTCCCATTGTTACTTTATTTAGTTATCGACTGATTCATTTGATCACTATACAGTCTCAGGTGGATATGATGTTAGGTGCAGCTTGACAAAGTTGCCATTTGTTTTCACTTCAAATCAGTCCCACCCTTTCTCTCGCTCTTGCCACTGTCAGTGTCACGCCTATCATCTGCGTCCTGACTACGCAAGGTGAGGTCCTAACCTCAGCATCCCCTTCGAGTCTTGTTAGAATGCAGAATCTCAGGCCCCGCCCCAGGCCTACCGAATCAGAATCTGCATTTTAACAGGATCCCCTGGTGATGCATATTCACAGTGAAGTGGTGAGAAGCACTGTTCTCTATTACTACAGCAGCTTGCTAACCTGCTACAGGACATCCTTCTTTATCCTTAAGACCTTTCTTTCTAAAATATAGTTCCCATGATTTATTGTCCCATTGCCTTGCCAGGGCAGGAGGATTCCCTTGTTTAAAAGGCATCTGGGTGTTTTGTTTTGTTTTGGTTTGGTTTGGTTTTTTTGTGGTACGCGGGCCTCTCACTGTTGTGGCCTCTCCCGTCGCAGAGCACAGGCTCTGGACGCGCAAGCTCGGCGGCCATGGCTCACGGGCCCAGCTGCTCTACGGCATGTGGGGTCTTCCTGGACCGGGGCACGAACCCGTGTCCCCTGCATCGGCAGGCGGACTCCCAACCACTGCGCCACCAGGGAAGCCCCATCTGGATGTTTTTTTAGAAACACAGATTGTCCGGCCTTTTTAATGGATCTGTGGTAGGGCCTAGGAATCTACCGTTTTTTTAACGAGCATCTCAAGAGATTCTGATGATCAGGCAAGTTTAGAAAAAACTGGTTCCATGATGTAAAGTCATCCTCCTTCGCATGGCCTTCAGACCCTCCTCAAAGTGGCCTTTGCCTGTTCCCCACGCCCACCCCACCTACCTTCACTGTCCATTTTCTCATACTACACCTCCTGAAACCCCAGCCTCCCCAAACTTTCTTCCAATACAGGCAGCATTCCCACACGTTAGAGCCTTTGCTAACTTCCCTCCATATGGGATGTACACCTTGAACCCTTTGGGCTCTATGTGATGGGCTTCCTCCTGGCCTCCCTCAGACGCTAGCTCTTTGGGAGAATGCCACTAGCTCATTCTCTTAGTGAGAACTAAGGACTCCCTCCTCCTTACACACATCACTTTTCGCTTTTTTCCTCTAGTACCTATCCATTCAGCCTAGAATTGTCATCGTGCCCCACTAGCCTAATAAGCTCCTTTGAGAACATGTCTGATTTATCTTTGTGTTGTTTCTACCTCTGCCCAAACTCCCAGTTTATCACTGTACTTTTGCATCATGAGGCTCTTAAATAGATATTGGATTGAATGCAGATATACTTTTGAGAGACCATGTTCCACTGAGCATCATTTATTAATGGTCCTTAAAGCCACCAATAATTTGAAATGAACAATATGTAGATTATTGGATGCTTACTGGATTTTTTTGAAAGGGGGATTTTACTTATTCAGAGACTCACTGGCCTCTTTTTTTTTTTTTTTTTTTTTTTTTGCGGTACACGGACCTCTCACTGTTGTGGCCTCTCCCGTTGCGGAGCACAGACTCCGGACGCGCAGGCTCAGCGGCCATGGCTCACGGACCCAGCCGCTCCGCGGCATGTGGGATCTTCCTGGACCAGGGCACAAACCCGTATCCCCTGCATCGGCAGGCGGACTCTCAACCACACTGCGCCACCAGGGAAGCCCCTCATTGGCCTCTTTTATGGTGGTTTATTTTAGCAAACACCAACCCATTCCACTTTTCGAACAACTATGGCGCCTGCTTTGCATCCTATTAGCGCTGCCTGCCCATATCAGGAGCATTCTTCCAGGATTTGCCATTAGTGTTTAAAGAGCTAATGAATTGTTTTGAATTGCTTGGTGCCAGTACTTCTCAAAAAAACATAATAGGAAGATTTTTTATTGTTTTTTGTTTTATAGTGTTTTCATATTTTTTAAAAAATAGATCCCTTGTGTAAAAAATAAAATTATGTTTACTGTCTGCTAGAGTGTTTACTTCAGATGTGTCATAATAATTTGTTCTTTTTGTTTCAGTAATTCAGTACAACTTTAAAAATACTTATTTCCTTCTTACAGGTGGTTGATAGTAAAAGATTCCTTTTTACTATATATGAAACCAGACAGTGGTGCTATTGCCTTCGTCCTGCTGGTAGATAAAGAATTCAGAGTTACGGTGGGAAAGAAGGAGACGGAGACAAAATATGGACTCCGAATTGATAATCTTTCAAGGTACAAATTGGAAATATTTTTAAAAGATTTCTCTAAAAACAGAGTTTTTCTCCCAACCTTAAGTGAAGAAGATGGTAAAATAATTTAGATGTTAGAAAATTGTTATTTAGAACTCATTCTCAATCAGAAGTGATGAAACTACTTTTCTTTTTGTATATTTTTAAGATGTAAATTACATATGTACACAGTCAGAATAAATGATCCCATGTGTTGCTACGTCCCTGATTTAATAAAATATATGCCTATTTTAACAAAATTGACTACCCAATAATACCAATTTACCAAACAGATGAGTAATAATTCATATTTTTAAAAAGTAAAATTTTACTTTATAAATTGATATCCTTTTATTAACAAAACATGTAAAAAGTGATTTGATTAGAAAAATTCTGTTTACATACAGATTTTAAGAAAGATACCTTGAAGGATACTCAACTGTACATTTACTATAGATTTTATTAGCGAGTGTGTGTGTGTGTTGATAAATGTTTGTTTCTGGAAGACTGTAGTTATCCAATATATGTGTGTCTTTATATATACATCTGTCTCTATAAAGTTCAGCCTCATGTATATAAATACTTATAGATATACATTTCTCTATACACACTGACATTAAATATATATATATATATAATATAAATATGCTACTCTTAGTAATATGTTTGCATGTGTGTTTGTGTGTGTGAAAATAAGTGCTGAACTTCCTGATCTCTGACAATAGAAGGTTCAGGATTGGTTATTGGAAATGTAGTGGTGCTGCCAATAACCTCCCTCCTGGGAATCCCCGGTGGTCCAGGGGTTAGGACTCTGTGCTCTCAGCTCTCACTGCCCAGGGCCCAGGTTCAATACCTGGTCAGGGAACAAAAATCCCACAAGCCGCGTGGCATGGCCAACAAACAAACAATCAATCAAAGAAAAAACACCCCACCTCTCTCCTGGTACTGTACTTTCCTGTTTTCTGGGGGACCGTAGAAATCAGGCCACAATTCTCATTGGTCGCTATAACAGTTACTTACTGGCCGTCTTATCTCCATCTCCTATCCTCACTCACTTGCACACCCTTGCCAAATGAATCCATACAGATCCAGGTTTCATCTGCTTCCTCCCTGGTGTAAGTGGTCCTCCTCATTGTATCAAACAAGCCTAAGTTCCTCCATTTACAATCTGAGGCCTTTTATCTCTCTGCCTTTATTAGCAACCCCTCCCTAATACAGCCTTTCAGTTCTATGGAGACGGTTCTCTTCACCATCCCTTCTCACACATTTTTAAATTCCTCTTCACCTTTCTTCTTCCTATCTCCATGTTTGGAATGGTTTTTTTTTTTTTCTTCACTCTGGCTCACATCCTGTGATAAGACTGCTGTTTGTCACTATCTCTTCTACAATATCTGTTTCTCATAACTGGTTTTCAGAGGCATTTCAACTCAGTTGGAGTAGTACTAGCATGTTGACTCAAGCCCAGGCACTTTCCATGCCCTCCTGACCTGCCTGCAGAGTCCTGTGTCAGCCCTGCGGCGGCGGATGGAGAATGCCTCACTGCTCCCAGCGCCACCACGTCTCACCTCGCCCCTCGCCACCCCCCAGACAAAAGCCAAGCATCAATGTTAGGATGTTTGGACATCCCTAATCTTTATAAATAATCATTTTGTGGTCTGTGAATATAGCCCCTCCCCTGCTTCTCATCAGGATCATTGCATTTCCCCCCAAAGGCAAACTCTCCCTCCTCACTCACAGGGCTTTTATACTGAGGTGGGTTTCTCCCTAAATGGCAGGGAGACCGCTGGCTCCAACACCTTGTTTCCTCTGAACTTCAAATTTGGATAACTTACTTCCACCTCTTGGTGGTAGTCACCAATTCTGACATTTGTCATGTAATAACTTTTTATGATCTCCTACTCTGAATTTTTTTTCAGCACTTATAAATCTGTAACCGTTTAGGATAGTTTAGTCATTGGCAGTAGAAAAATCCAGTGCAATCTGGGTTGCATCAGAAGTAACTAATAAGCCACGTTAACCATGGCTGATTCCAAGCTTCCAGCCATGTCATTGAGATGTATTTTCCTGGTCTTTCTCAGCTCTGTCTCCTGAGATCTGCTCCATCCTCAGGCTGGTCCCCTGGTGGTAGCAAGATGGCTGCCTCTTACACTCAAACCAAGTTCAGTGGAAGGGAAAGAGTCTCTTCCTGGTATTTCTGAGCAAGTCCTTGCATTTATTCTCACTTGTTGGGTGGAATTGGCTAATGTCCTCATCCCTGAACCAATCTTTGAGATCAGGGGCTGGAAGATGCCATTTTGTTGGCTTTGGTGGATGCAGAGTAGGGAAGGGAGGCTGAGGGAATGGACACCAGGCAGTCCCAAGGGAAATGTCCTCCACAGGAGCCAACAACTCTCTAACACTTCGATGTAGGACCTCACCTTATGTCTCTTCCATTGTCCACCTCACAGTCTAGCACAGCGAGCTCGAGGCCTGTAATAAGTGCCTTTACACAAGTTTGCATAAGTGAATGAGGGAATAAGTAACCTGAAGGTTTGTTTTCACTACGTTGAATATAGTTTTAAATCCTGCCAAAAACGTTTAAAAATCTACTTTTCTGATATAGGTAAGGTGCTCTTTGCCTAAAATTTTCCACTTATGTTTGCTGCAGTAACAAAACAAAATGGGACATGTTTAATTCTTAAATTGTTTAAAGAGAAAGAACACAGAGTGACCATTCTTTTCCACATTTTGCTTTTCTTTGAAGGACACTGATTTTAAAATGCAACAGCTATAGACATGCTCGGTGGTGGGGAGGGGCTATAGAAGAATTCATCCATAAACATGGCCCCAACTTTCTGAAAGATCATCGATTTGGGTCTTATGCTGCTATCCAAGAGAACACTTTAGCTAAATGGTAAGATCTTTTTGCTCTAAGACTATCACAGTAGTCATAGCATTTAATATTGTAGTGGTCTAAATTCACCTAGAATCAATTTTTGAAGCTGTGAAAAGATATTATGCATTATACTTAACAAGGGCCTTTCTTTATAGGACTACCTGAGCAGCACTTAGTTTTCCACTTTTTGTTTTTATGATTTTTTACAGAGAGCTTTAGATAGCTAGCTTTAGATTTTGAAGTTTGATTTTAAAAGTTAACTTCATACATTTTCTTAATGATACAAATGGAAAGTTTATTTAAGTCATTAGCCATAATTTAAGAAAGAGAATTTACTTGCCAGGTATTTCTTTTAAATGAAATCCTGCTTAACATGCTTTTCTACCCATGGATTAGAAACTGGTCTGCTTTCAGTCTCAGAAGAACAACTGTGTGTGAGTTCAACAGGATGGGAGAATTCATCTGACCCCATACGATGATGAGACCAATCAATTTGTTATTCTCTCTGCAGAAAATAATCAGGTTGCCTACTTCTGTCTATTTACTGTACTTCCTACATAGCAGACAGAAGGTGTTGTTTTCAATCCTTGTTTCCAGTTACACAAATTAAACTGGTGGTTTTGTAGAAACTCTAGGCAGTGGCTTCCATCTTCTCTTTTGCCATAAGATAGATTCCTTTTTGTTTGTTTGTTTTGTTAAAAAAATGAAACAGAAAACTTGTCTTTCAGGTATGTTAATGCCAAAGGATATTTTGAAGATGTGGCGAATGCAATGGAAGAGGCAAAAGAAGAGATTTTTATCACAGATTGGTGGTTAGTATTTGTCCCTGGGGAGTTTGTTTGGAGGTCTCTATGTTTAGGAATATAGAACAGTGTTGTGCTGTTGTAGAATTGTACATTAGGTAAGACAGCAGTACTCACAGATGGTTTGGCCAAAGTCTCAACTAATTAATTGTAGTAGCCTCCACTAAAAGGTCTTTTCAAAAAACCTGGCACCCATGTATATTCTTAAAATATTTAGTTTGAACAGTTTTGTTTTTGTCTTTCCATTTGGAAGCAGATAACCAGTATTCATTTTAGTAAAGATTATTATGCAATGCAAATATAGGTGTAGAGGTAATGGAAAATAATCTTCCCTGGGTACCTTTCCTCATCTTGTTATGTCTGTCATGAGGTCCAATGAATATGCTTCCTCTGAATTGTCCCTTTGAAATTAGAATATTCCCATTTGCCTGTTGCTATTAAAATATCCATTGTAGGGCCTCCCTGGTGGCGCAAGTGGTTGGGAGTCCGCCTGCCGATGCAGGGGATGCGGGTTCGTGCCCCGGTCTGGGAGGATCCCATATGCCGCGGAGCGGCTGGGCCCGTGAGCCATGGCCGCTGGGCCTGCGCATCCGGAGCCTGTGCTCCGCAACGGGAGAGGCCACAACAGTGAGAGGCCCACATACCGCAAAAAAAAGAAAAAAAAAAAAAAAATATCCATTGTAATGGTTAGCTTTTTTGGAGATGCATCAGGTTTCAGCTTTCTAATCCCCTTTAAAATCATCCATGAGAGTTATTATGTTTATTAAAGCCACTGAAAGTCTTGTACCTAAAACTCATTTAGCTCTTGGGAAATTTTCCTCCTGGAGTGGGTGTAGGCTTTGTAGTCTGACTTTAGTTCCAATTATCCATCTGCCTGGATAGTTAAAACCCATTGCAGATGCTAACATTTGCTACAGTGGAAATGAAAATGTCTTAAATATGTTTTCCTTCTAAGAACTTAGTTGCTTGAAATGCCCCCTGTTTTTCCCTATCCTGTTTCCTTCCAAATGCTCTCTTGTACCGAACTATGAAAATATCGTCATAATTCATTTCCTTCTAATTCTAGGTTTTGCAGGGAGGGAAGAGTAATTAGGAATGTGAACGCATCTTCTTCTACTGTTTTGCCTCAGTGATGAGGAAATCTGTAATTCTAGGGCATGCTTTCCCAATTGGCACTATTGACCTTTGGGGCCAGATAATTCTTTATTATGGGGGTGTTGTTCTGTGCATTGTGGGATGTCTAGAACCATTATCCCCGGCTTTTATCCACTAGATGCCAGTAGCAAGCTCCCAGTTGTGATAACCAAAATGTCTTCAGCTGTCCTCACATGTCCCCTGGCAGGGCACAGTCCCTCTTGGTTGAGAACGATTGATCTAGATTCAATAGATAGGGTGTGTGATAGCGTGTCTGAGAACCTGCTTATTCTCATGTTTATGGAGGACCTTAATCTTGGCCTTTATATTCTTGCCAAATTTTGTCTCTTCTGTCAGTTACCAGGAATAAAAGAAAGTTTCATACTTAGAAGCTACCTCTTTGGTTGAATACTTTCTAAACACTTATGAGAGTAGATTGAAGCTTAATGTAGTAGGTATGGTCCTTTAAAAAGTATTTCTGAAAGTTTGACAGGGACATGAAAGAGACTGAAAATAGCATTTCCACTGAGCCCATATTTTCATGTTTTACACAAGCAAATAATATATATTTTGAAGGTTCTGAACACTAAAATAAAGACTCATTTAAACATCTAAAGAGATGGAACCTTGAATGTTTTTTCTTCTACTGTCAGCAAGAAAATAAATCAGGAGGTTATTGCTTTTTCATGACTGCACTAGGATAACATCTTATTACAACACTCTCTTTGAAATAAAACCTTTGCAGGAACTTCCCTCATAGCAAGGAAGAAAATACTTGTTGTGCAAGTATGTTGCAAAAGAGAGCATTCAGAAACTTTATCAAACCCTGATATATCTGGGTCTGAGAGAGTGAAAACCATAGTGAGAAAGTGCACATGACCTTTAGAAGTTTCCAGTCTAATTCAAGAGACATCATATACATGAGTGAAAACTGTGTTAATCTGTTTCTAAAACAATTAGTATGCAAGCAAAGGCAGATTTAGTGAAATGAGAAGCAACCTGGGACCTAGAAGCTCTTAATTTCTTTATTTGTTAATTCATTTAACCATCCATCTTTTCATTTGTTAATTTATTCACTCATTCATTCCAGAGCTATTTAGTGAGCAGCCTCTATGACGGGTACTGAACGAGGCCATGTGTACAGAAAGATGAAAGAGAAGCAGCCCCTACCGTGCGACAATAGAGAGTCAGGAAGTCATGTGTAGAACAATGGATTAGGGCAGTGACTGAGCCTGCAGGAGCTGTGGAAGCCTCAACGGACAGAACGCTGGCCTGAGTCCTGGGTGATGGAGCTGTCCAGTTGAAGGCAGTGAATGTTTTTGACAGGGGGATAACCAGGACCAAGGCATAGAGGGGTGAGAGAGCACAGCAATTTTGGAGGAAGGTAGAGGTCGTAAACAGCTTAAGCATAGCATTCTTTGGGATGGTGGGTGGAGATAGCATTCAAAAGACGGGTTAGGGTCAAATTGTGAAGGGCCCTTCGTGAGCTGCTAAAGAGTTTGCATCCTTTGAACACTGGAGTCCTTTGAACTCCAGTGCAGTCCCTTGAACACTGGGAATCAGTGAACATTTTTAAGCATGGGAATTTTAATCAAATTTGTTTTCTAAAAGGGACCATTTTGGTTATAGTGTAGAAGATGAATTGAACAGTGGTTATAGAGACCATCTAGCGAGTTATTGTTGCGGTCCAGGAGAGGAATGGTGAGAGTCTCTGCTCAGACCACCTTAGGGGCCTTACTATTACTAACTTGGGCAAGTCATATTCACCTTTATAAGCGGTCATTTCTAAGGCATAGTTGAATAACATTAACAGTAAGTAGCCACTATTTGTTGAATTCTTACTAAACGCCAGGGACTGTGTTATAGATGAGAAAAGTGAGGCTCAGTGGGGCCGATTAGGAAACTGCCCGTAGCAACACAGTCTGTATGTGCTGGTGCTGGCTTGGATCCACTGTGTCTGCTCTAGTGCCCACGTGTCATGGAGCTGCCTCTCCCAGGAGCCGACTGCACCGCATGGTGTGCAAGATCCCTTTTAGCTCTGACATTTTTTAAGTGCGGATTGGATTTTTTTAAGGTGCTGGATAAAGTAATAATCAGATTTGGGTAGATTTAGTCAGAAGAAATTTTCTGAAGAGGTAAATTCTAAGGTAGGCTGTCAGGTTAGAAGAGAGAATGATTCGTTAAACAGCCCAGACTATCTGAAAATTAAGGTGAAGAGTAAATCCTAGCTAGAAGTTAAAGGTATCAAAAGAGGTAGTTTCTGTGTAAAGATTAGTGAGCATTCCTCACTTGTTTATCTGTATCTACCAGAACATATCTTATGTCTTTTCTGTGCTTGCTGCTACTTCACGTCACCTGTGAACTACCCAGTGTTCACTGGAGTGAGTCCTAGAATGAGGATGGGTGCCAAGATGTGGCTTCCAGTCCATTGCTTTAACTTAGGACAGATGTATAAAGCATGGCTTAGATCAGCTTTCCTCTGGATGATGGTGATTCTCATTCCCACTGGTCAGCAGGGATGTTTGGAGCATGTGTGTTGAGTCTGCCTAGATTGGTTCTCTGCCTGGCCTGTCAGTGGTGAGGGTGCAGGTGGGGTCTGCCACAGTGTCTGTACTGAGTCCGTGCATTAAACAGGCCAGAGACAGACTGGATTAGTAAAACTGTAGAAAAGGAAGAAAAACAATAAACAAAGATATTTAAAGGGGGAGTTTATCAGAGGAAGGGGAACAGAAACAAGGTCTCCTTTGAGCTGGAGACAAAGGCTCTAAAGTAAAAAACAAACTCAGCATTTCATTTGGACTGGCTCACAAGCTAAGACTATTCTAAGTAGGAGACACATTTAAGTTGATTTTAATGTTATGTTTTTCAAATGGTGGGTTGCGACTCTTTAGTAATTATTTATTAAAAGAATTGGGCTTCCCTGGTGGCGCAGTGGTTAAGAATCCTCCTGCCAGTGCAGGGGACATGGGTTCTAGCCCTGGTCTGGGAAGATCCCACATGCCACAGAGCAACTAAGCCCATGCGCCACAACTACTGAGCCTGTGCTCTAGAGCCCGTGCTCCGCAACAAGGGAAGCCACCACAATGAAAAGCCCACGCAGCGCAACAAAGAGTAGCCCCCGCTCACTGTAACTAGAGAAAGCCCGTGCTCAACAACAAAGATCCAATGCAGCCCAAAATAGTAAATAAATAAAATAAATTTATTTAAAAAAAAGAATTTAGTGGGTTATGTTCAGAATTTTATTTAAATAATGAAATAGGATAAGAAAAGGAAGGAAATAAGAGAAAGGAAAGTTGCAACTTAAGTGGCAGTAAGGGTTATTATTTTGTGAAATTTTTATTTCAGTAGTCAGCAGAAGACTGATTGATAGGTAGGTAGATAGATAGATAAATGAAAATATTGGGGTGGATTCATAATGTATTCCTGTGGATTATGACCCAAAATGTTCAAAAGCCTCTGACTTTCAACAGGGTTGGCAAACTTTTTCTGTAAAGGGCCAGATAGTAAATATTTTAGGCTTTTCAGGTCACATACATACAGTCTCTGATGTATATTCTTCTTTGTGTGTGTGGGGTGTGTGTGTGTGTGTGTGTGTGTGTGTGTGTGTGTGTGTTTAATAACCCTTTAAAAATGTAACAGCCATTCTTAGCTCATGGGCCATACTAAAACAGGCAATGGACCAGATTTGTCTTATGGAGTACAGTTTGCTAAACCTTGTCTTAGAAAGTAGATTCAAGTTACTGTATTATATCAATACTAGGAGTTAAATATATGGTTAACGTGAGAAACTGTCAATCTATTTTCCAAAGTGCTTGTACTAGCAATGTATGAGAGTTTCATCCCTCCTCATCATTGCAAGCACTTGGTACTGTTAGTCTTTTTTAATGTTAGCCATTCCAAAGGGTATGTAAGTAGTCTCTCACTGTGGTTTTAATTTGCATTAGCAACGTCTTTTCATGTTAAGCATATTTTCCTGTGACTTTTGGACATTTGTTTAGCTTTTTTGGAAACATATTCAAATCTTACTTTTCTTCTTTTTTTATTGGATTGTTTTCTTATTGCTAAACTGTAGAAGAACTTTATACAGTCTAGCTACAATTTGCTCCACTTCATTCTGGCCTCCATGTTTTCTGATGAGAAATTTGCAGTCATTTTGAATCATTGTTCCCCTCTTAAATAATGCATTGTTTTTCTTCTGAGTGCTTTCAACATTTTCTTCCTGTCTTTCGTTTTCAGCAGTTTGATTATGGTATTTGAATTTATCCTGTTGGGAGTTCACTGAGCTTCTTGAATCTGTAGGTTTATATCATTCATCAAATTTGAGACATTTCCAGCCATTTTTTCTTCAAACTTTTTTCCTGCATTTCCCTCTTTCTCCTCTTTTTCTGAGTCTCTGATGACACAAATTGTGTCTTTTAGTATTGTCCCACAAGTCTCTGAGGCTCTGTTCATTTTTTTCAATCTTTTCTTTGTTATTCAAATTGGATAATTTCTCTTTATCTGTCTTTAAGTTCACTGATTCTTTCCTTTGTCACCTCTGTTCTGGTACTGAACCTATCCAGTGAGAGTCTGGTTTTTTGTAATTGTATTTTTCAGTTTGAAAATTTCTCTTTGGTTTTTATTTATATCTTTATTTCTTTGCTGAGACTTTCTGACTATCCATTCATTTTAAGAGTGTTCACCCTTACTTTTTGAAACATTTTTATAATATCTGGCAGAGAATTACATTAAATAATTCCAACATTTATGTCATTTTGGCATTGGCATTTGTTGAATGTCTTTCCTGCAAGTTGAGATTTTTCTGATTTTTTTGTATGCCAAGTAATTTTTTACTGTATTCTGGAAGTTTTGAATATTATGACTCTGGGTCTTATTTAAATCTTATAGAGAATGTTGATATTTTTGTTTTAGCAGGAAATTGGCCCATTTGTGTTCATGCAGAATGTTGCAACCAGTCTTCTACCTGTGTGTTTTTAATGTCAGTTTTGTTTTCAAAGCCTTTACAGTGCTGTTTAGATCTGCCCCCACATGTGCTCCACCTAGTGGCCAATTTGGTCAGTGGTCTATTTCTTATTTCAGTTTTCAAATTCTTTGGCATAATATTAGGACCAAACCCATGCATGGGCAGCTTAGGAGTGAGCTAGAAATTCATAAACAACTTTATAGCATTGCTTTCCTGAGCTCCTCTCTCTCCATGGTATACCCACTCCTTATGGGTTGCCTGTGGCTTCCCTTTTTAGTCCTCTTGCTAGAAAGAGGCTTTATTTACCCTGCTCTGCCACACACTTTCTTCAATGACACTTTGTGTCCAGAGCCAAGCAATGGATATTTGTATTTTCCTCTTGGAACCACAGCTCTTCCATTGGAGAGGAAAGTTCCATTTCCTCATTTTTGATGCCTGTGGGCCCCTCCCTGCCACCACTATCATTGTCAGGAAATCCCACTCTTCCTCCTCAAGCCTGAACTAGAGGACCTCTGAGGCTCTCTCTACCAGTGCCAATGCCCATTTCCAGATTCTCCCTCCCAACTGCAAAATCAGAGGGAAAAGAATGGTAGAATCACCACTGGTTAGACAGTATGTCAAACTTTTTCTTCTTTCTGAGTATTGAGTCGTCCAATTCATAAACACTGTATATCTCTCCATTTTTTTAGATCTTATTTAAATTTTCTCATCAGTGTTTTATACTTTCCATATACAGGTCTTGCACTTATCACTAAGTAACTCATTTTTTTTATGTTATTGTAAATGGTATTTTTAAAAATTCATGTTCTAATTGTTTACTGCCAGCATATGGAAATGCAATTGATTTTTTATATTGACCTTATTTACTGCAGTCTTGCTTAGTTCACTTACTAGTGTGAATAGCTTTTTTGTAGATGCCCTAGGATTTTTCCCATAGATGATCATGTGATGTGTGAATAATGACAGTTTTCCTTCTGCCTTCCTAATCTGCATGCCTTGTATTTCTTTTTTTCTTTTTCTTTTTCTTTCTTTTTTTTCCTTATTGCATTGGCTAGCATCATGAGTAAAATGTTGAATAGAAGTGATGAAAATGGACATCTTTCTTGTTCTCAGTCTTAGAAGAAAAGCTTTCAGTCTTTTATTATATGCTTTAGGTAAATTTTTTTAATAGGTGCCTTTTATTACTTTGAGGAAATTCCTTCCTATTTATAACATATTGAGAGTTTTTATTCTGAATGGGTATTGAATTTTGTCAAGCCTTTTTTCTGCATGTATTGAAATGACCATTTTTTTCTTTTTTTCTGTTAATGTGCTGAATTGCATTGATTGATTTTCAACTTTTAAACCAACCTTGCATTCTTAGAAATAACCCCACTTTGTCATGATCTGTTATCCTTTTTATAAGTTGTGATGTTTTGGTAAAGATGTTTACCTCTATGATCGTAAGGAATATTGTACTTAATTTTTTTCTTTTCTTGGATTGTCTTTGTTTGGTTTTGGTGTTAGGATAATGCTAGCCTCATTGTATGAGGTGGTATTTCCCCTGCCTTTGTTTCCTGAAAGAGTTTGGGTAGGATTGATATTATTTCTTCCCACTTAAATAAGAAATCTAAAAGTCAAACTCCTTTTTTCTGTTTTAATCTAGCTAGTTTGTCAATTTTATTAATCTTTTCAAAGAGCTAGATTTTGGTTTCATTGAGTTTTGTCTACTGTTGTTCTGTTTTATATTGCACTGAGTTCCATTCTTATCTATTATTCCCATCCCTCTTCTTACTTTTTCTTAATTTATTCTTTTTTTCTATCTTCTTAAGATGGAAGCTCTGATCATCGACTTTAAGCTTTTTTTCTCATACAAACGTTTACAGCTATAAAGTCTTCTAAAAGGAGCATTTACTTAGAAGCACATTTCAGCATCTCTGAAGTCGTAATACATCATACACTTAATAACATCTTATAGTTATAGCTGTCATTATTTTTTCTATCTTAGTGATACACACAGTAATGATGCATCTGACAGTCAATGGTGTCCTAAACTCAATGAAATGTAGTATTACACAGTTCTTTTGAATTTTGCTTAGCTAATAATTACTTAGTTAAAGATCTTGACATAATGATGCTTGTGGGTCATAGCTATTCTCTCCTTGCCTTTGTTTATACTTTCAGTTTTTATAGCATGACTATTTTTATCTTTTCACATAGTATCCTCAAAATCCAGGTCTCCTTGAGAGCCTGCATAAGATCCTCCAAAGCATCTAATAGAATACTCTGCATCCAGGGTACACAATGCTTTTAGATTTAAAAAAAAAGATGATAAAGACTTAATTGCAGAGTATAGACCTGAAAATGGCCCCAAAACTGAAGCCCTCTGAGCCCATAATTAATGTGTACATCAAAAATTGCAAGTGTATATATGTTGTTGGGTATGTCCTACTTTCAGTGAACTAGCAGTGCTCAATGACACACTTTTCTATTTAAAACAGATCTGTTTTTAATTCATCTTAGATCTTTTCCTATCAGTTGCTGCATTTTTTTGTTTGTTTGAGTTGTTTCCTATTCTAAACTAAATATGTTAATATTTATACTGTACACACCCTTCTATTTGTCTGTTTTCTTATTTATCTTACCCAGTATGAGTTTCTTTAGATACTTTTTTCTCTGGGTTTTTATTTTCTTTAACTGAATGAAACAGAGTGTAAAATTATTTCTTTTAATCTCTTTAGCTCCTTAAAACCCTGTTGTTTTCACATGCTTAGAAGACTCCCTGGCTAAGCCAGTATTCCACCCTAGTATTCTGTAAGGCTTTGATCCTTACACAGTCTACCCCACTCCTCCAGGTCTAGCATTTCAGTGGATGAAATTTTCTTTATTGTTTTTGTTTGTTTGTTTGTCTTTCCCATTATAGAGGAGGTACACTACTTACCAGTTTAACTCAGGCAATAATTTTGAACACACCCCCAAGGGAAAAAGTGACGTCTGTACTGTGCTGCTTGTGGCACTACTAAGGAGAAGACCCCAGGGGTCCATTCTCACACTGGGAAAAGTTCATCTATCAGCAAGCCTGCCTTCTTCCCTGCTCAGAAAGCCCCAGGTTCCCATGGACACTGCTTGGTATAGGAAGTCAGTGTTCATGTTTATCTATTAGAACACTTTTGGTCTAGGTTGCTAGAATGCTCAACTAAAGGTGGCTTAAACAATGAGGATTTGTCTCATTGAATGAGAAATCTAAAGTTAGGCAGTACTAAAGTTGGTGAAGTAATCCAGTGATTTCAGGGTTCTGGCTTTGCCCTTAAATTTCCATTTGGCGGCACCTCTCTAAGCATCACACCCCCATACAACATCCATCCTAGAGCTGCTTTTCATGGGGTTTTTTTTGTGTGTGCGTGTGTCTCTTCCTTTCATCAGAGAAACGACTTTTCCATTAACCCCTCGTGTACCTCCTCATATATCTCATTGTACAGGATTGTGTTATTTTGTGCTGGGGTTGCACAGGAGTCTGGGAAAGCAATTATTTAGAATATTCACATTCAGTCATGAGAGGTGGGCTCTGACAGCAAGGAAGGAGAAGGTGGATAGTCAGTAGTATCTGTAAGTGTGTCTATGTATGATGTGTGAGTAAGATAGAGAAATTGAAATTGACTTTTTTGGGGTAAAGGCTGCTGTTCCCATAAGAAGTTGTACGTGGACTCAGAGTGGAACTTTGGATGACCTGCCACAGTGGAGGATGGTGATGGCATTTGAGCTAAAATTGCCTCTGCTTCCTATGACACAATCAGAACTTTATATTTTGTTTGAGTTTCTTGAAATCTTGACTTCATGATTTCAGGTTGAGTCCAGAAATCTTCCTGAAACGGCCGGTGGTTGAAGGAAATCGTTGGAGGTTGGACTGCATTCTTAAGCGAAAAGCAGTATGTACTTTCCTAACAAATGCTGATATAATTTTTAAAAGTTTATTGCCTCTGAAATGCCTTTTTTTCCCCAAAGCCCTTCATATACACTTCTAACTTTTTTCTTTAGAGCTTGACAAAAAGTAGAATGCTTACTGTTTTCAAGTTCATTTGGTTCTGATTTTTTTCCCATTACTTTTGAATCATAAATATTTTCACCTAATTCACAGCATGGATTATATTACCAAGTCTAATTTTTTGTTTTTTAATCAGTTGTAGGCAGCTGATTTGTTAGGCAAAAAATTGTATAAAATTTCATCATTGAGTAATAAATGATGAAATGAAACATAGGATTTTATTTATTTATTTTTCATTATTTTGTCATTTGAGCAAAATTCAAAGGCATCTGAGAATGATTTCAGTCAGATGGGGTCAAGCTGATGTTGAAGCATGTCAAATGGAAGGACATAAAGAATTGGTGGTTCCAGTTTGGGGACAGTTCATGGTAATAGTGTGAAATAGTGTGACCCTGTAGATCCTGGGTGAGCACTAAGTGTGCTTTTTTTGTTATAAAAAGTAAACAACTGAAGCAGTATAGGCTCACCAATGACTACTTTACATTCATATTTCTAATGAAATTTTGTATGTGGTTGGCCCTCAACCGAGTTAAATTAAGTTGAATTAGAATAGTTGAATTAAGTTCAATTTATTATTAATCATGTCCAAATTAGGGAGTACTAGTAGCCTTTTTACTATTATTTGAAACTGTCTTAATTTTTAGAATTCTGTCATTAAACATTGTAGCATATTTGTAGGTCCTAAGTAATTGGGGTTAGTATCAATATTTCCTATTTCTCACAGCCATCACTTATTTCTTTTTTCCATCCTCTACATTCCACTACCCCTTTCCCACTCACCTTTCCCCCTTCTTTCAATGTCTTTTCCCCATGCCTTTAGTTTAGGATATCTGGGGATAGTATAGGCAGACCTCACTGTTGATATTAAAGGCAAAAGAAGTTGATTGTCTTTATTTCAGACACATGTTCTGCCAAACTGCATCATTTTCAAGGCTAGTCTAATCTGTTGTCTCAACAGACTTCCATTCACAAAATTGGAAATTCTGGTCTTGAAAAGCATTATTTGCATATTCATTAAATAATCCATCATATAGTTACTGTGTCTTCTCTGAGCCTGATACTACACTAATGACTAAGGATGCCATGTGTGTGAATAGGATTCCATCCCCACCTGTGGAGAGCTTGCTGAAGGACTCGTGTCCTGGGCTTAGTCCTAGCCTTACCAAACATCTTTCTACATATTGAATGGGCTATAACTTTCTCCATGTTTCTCTCTGTGAGATGGCAGCTTTCCCATTTCTCCTCTAAAAGTAAACTCCAGAAACACCATTCTAATAAATTTTTCCAGCCTTGCCTAGTGATCATCAATCATAGCAGAAAATCCTCTCCTCATAGAACTTATCTGATACTTTACTCTTTTAGGTTTCAATTAACTTGTTTTTGTTGAATGCCTCTTACATGCAGGGCACTTGGCTAATCACATGGGAATGTACAAAAATAAAAGACACGATTCTTGACCTAAAGGAGCTTAAAAATCTACACAAGAGTAGTCAGCTGGGTACAGAGACAGTGCCAAGATTCAAAGCAGGAGGGAGAGCATTGGGTAGGTCTGATGTGGAAGCCCCTCACAACATGAGGAATTTAGGGCATTTAGTATGGGCCAGAAATTTTAAAAGAAGAGCTTTCTAGGTATAGGAAGTGTGATGAGGAAACATTCTGGATGCAGGAATTCATAAGGCCTTGTCAGTCACAGCAAGGTGACAAAGTTGATGACACCTGAGTGTTAGCATAGGTAGGATGGGGGATCAAGCTGGAAAGGCAGTTGGGATGTTGAGGCTTTGTGAGTCAAGCCAGTGGTTTGCACTTTACGGACGACAGTGGGGAGCCACTGTGGGGGGTATGATGGAAGAAGGGTGATCTGATAAAAATGGTGTGTTGGGCGGTGAATCTGGTAGTAGGAGGAAGTGGGAAGAACCCAGAGTCAGAGAGCTACATTTTAGATCACGTGCATGTGAGGTGCCTACAGGACATCTTAGTGTACTCCAGAAAGCTAGTTGCCAGATCAAGGCTCAGGAGGCAGGTCCTGAAAACCTGGTCCTCCACTTCATGGTAGCTGGCATGTGTTTGTTTATTCCCCTCAGCATATCTGTCCAGGTCCCTTTTCTGTCACTATCATGGCTTCTCTTTGCTTTTATGGCCCATGAATCCTGAGAGGTATCAGGCGAATGCCATGACCAGGTAAATAGTGCTGCCTGATAACCGTGCTTTGTTTGTTTCAATTTCATCTGCTTTTTGAAACTTGTAATTTTTAAATTGCCTGAAATGATTTTTTAAATCCTAAGGAAATAGTAATACTATTAAATATTAATTTCTCAGTGGTACATTTAAGAAAATTGCTCTTCCTTAATCCAGTTACACAATATTATTAAATTTTTAACATTCAGATCATTCCAAATTGACATTTCATATGCTCATAAATACTGCTTCACATAAATAATTTAGTTTCTGAAAGCCACTAGCTTCACAAAGTACTGGGTTTAAAATAGCATTTATTCTTGCATTAATGGGTCCCAGAGGTCCACAACGTTGATTGAAATGAATTATTTTTTTCTTCTATCTGATTGTGCAGATCTTTGGGGAGAAATTTAGTGTCTCTGCCTTATAGCCAACATATAGGCAAACATTTCTTTTTTTTTTTTTTTTTTTTTTTTTGCCGTACGCAGGCCTCTCACTGTTGTGGCCTCTCCCATTGCGGAGCACAGGCTCCGGACGCGCAGGCTCAGCGGCCATGGCTCACGGGCCCAGCCGCTCCGTGGCATGTGGGATCTTCCTGGACCGGGGCACGAACCCATGTCCCCTGCATCGGCAGGCGGACTCTCAGCCACTGCGCCACCAGGGAAGCCCCAAACATTTCTTTTAATGGATGTTTCTTGGGGGGAAAATACAATATTTTGTTTCTCTGATAATAGCCAAGTTGATATTTTCCTGTTTCTTTGGCCTTCTGATATGCAGTGTCATCATTTAAAATAGTGTAAGCCAATGTTGAGAGGCAGACTGCTTTAACTCAAAGCAGCATCCCAGGGTTTTCACAGTTCTGCATTTATTGCACTAAGAAGTGAGATAAGTTGCATCATAGTTATCGTAACTGCATCCCTGTATCCAATTTGTATATTTTAACCTTAGAAATATGTGATATTTCTGATGAGACTTGCACCAAAAGATTCTTCAAGTGCAGCCACCTGGAGACTTAACAGAACCTAGGTTCTCAGGGAGGATTTTGTCATCAGGTTAATTTCTTTCTGTCCTGGGCCACAAGGCACATTCTAGAGTTGCAGTCAGTGACCAACAGGAGGGAAAGATATCCAGGTTTGTCAAACGAGATGAATAATCACATCACTGCAGAGAAAAATCAAAGGGAATCTTACCAAAATGGTGGGCTAGAAGGGCATGGCAGGGAAGGAGGGAAGGGATCTTCAACCTTAAGGACTGTGCTTTGAACAAAACTGGTTTTAAAAAAAGGCGCATGAGCATGTGTGCTCTTACATCCCAGTGCTGCTTACATTTAAATGGTGAGGATACGATTTTTTTTTATCCTTTACTTTGCATGTTCCTAAAATATCGCACACCTCCTCCACCTCCCATCCCCCACCTCCACCAGGGAAGCTCTTGACAAGTGATGCTCCTGGAGATGTGTTAGCTAAGCTATCTTTAGGCAATGGACAAACTTAGCTACATTTAGAAAATATTTGACCGCAGTGCTTGAACAATCAGAGAAAAAGCTGGCTCAGAAGCAAAGTCTCTTGATTTCAACTATAAAAGATGTTTATTTTTCACTTTCTTCACATGCATTTGTATGTGTAAAGCACCTAAAAATTCCTACTGTTAATAGTATTATATCTGCTCTACTTGCTTAAAAACTAATTAGAAAAGAAGATAGAACTTTTATCTTTTTAAACTCAGGTGTCATAAAGTTTATTCTGTGGAATCCTTGGGTTAGTTGACTGCAGCAGAGATAAGAAACGCGACATAGAAACGTAAGAAGCACAGTCAAGTCCAGGCTATTTGTTTTCCTACTTCCCCTATTAATACTTTTCTTCTGAGCAGAAAGTAATTTCCCCTGGGGTCACTGAAAGGCATTGGTAAAACACTGGATACTTCAAAGTGTATTTTTGAAATTACAGAATTAACATCAGTCCTTTTTTTTCTAATTGGGCTTTCATTTTGCACAAATATTTCCCATATTTTGTATAAGTCTGCACTGTTATGGCCCAACAAATGCCTTCATTCCCAAGGGATGTATTTTGCTTTGCCCTTTTAGTTTAGAGTTTATGGCAGTGTTGTAATGCCTTGACCAAAAGAAGAGGAATTTATTGCTTTATTATCACAGGAATCTTGTCACTAATTAACTGTTTATTGTGGACATGGGCATAAGTAAATAATTGTAAACCAGACTACGTAAAAATGAACTTTTTATATTTAATTACTTCCTTATTAGTCATTTCTGTTTAAGCTAAAATGACTTAAAAGTCTCTATCCTATTTCCTACTGAGTTATTTATTTCAATGTGAAAAGACACAGTATAGAAGAAAATGTCAGGTATTAGTAGATGGAGGATAATGCTATAATCCATTAGCATTAAAATCTCTGTTATTTAAAAAATCCATTAGTTATGCAGATAAATGGAAAATTGTAAGATTCAGGCCAGTTCCTAATTTTCAATTACTGTACTTCATGGGTAATAATCTCGTAAGCCTAAGAAGCAGAATTTCATCCATTTAAAACAAATGAACTGTGATGAAAGATGTCAGGTGTAACGTTCTATAATTTAGGTTGAAATTAGGGGTCTTAAAGTTTATATTATGTCATTCAATGGGAGGCTATTTTTTAAACTGCTATTCAGTGCTGAATCCTAAAATATTCAAATAGCAAAGTAAATCTGGATAGTAGAGGAGAAAAATAAAATAATGTTCTAGTTTTCATTTAGAGTGCTTACTGGCCAGATCATTAGAAATTAATCTGTTCACTTCCTGCCTGCACTTTCCCTTCCTTATTTCTTTACTCAAGTCTGTACTTATGTACTTGATTACAACGATAGTTGCATAATATAATAAATAACAAGCAAGTTCCAAAAGTCAGCTGTTAACCAGAGAAATAAAATGACATATGTTTTTTTTTTTTTTGCGGTACGTGGGCCTCTCACTGTTGTGGCCTCTCCCGTTGCGGAGCACAGGCTCCGGGCACGCAGGCCCAGCGGCCATGACTCACGGGCCCAGCCACTCCGTGGCATGTGGGATCCTCGCAGACCGGGGCACGAACCTGTTTCCCCTGCATCGACAGGCGGACTCTCAACCACTGCGCTACCAGGGAAGCCCCAACATATGTATTTTTAATCCTGTTTTTTTTTCCAGAGCAAGAATGGGTCTTCTCTTAGTACTCAGATTTCTTTAATGCAGTCCAGAATGTAAATCTAGTGTACCCCTTCAAAAATATGCACACTTTTCAGATATTACTAACACCAAGTAAGATAGCGTTAGTATTTTGAAGCGATGTGTTATTATAAGGATTTAGGGGCCAAAATATGCTTTTTATTGGCAGAGCAACATTGGGGAACTGTATATATTTTCGGTTTACTCCAAGATTTTACATCTTGCAGCCTAAAAATACTAACTTTTATGTTATTTCACATTTTTATAGCATTGCAAAAATATCCAGTTCTTATAAATTAGATGTGTTCAACCAGTAAGTCTTAAATTTGTGACTCAAATGTATTATGAACAATATCTAATTACCATGGATTATATTTAAACTGTAACTAAATTATTGACTCTAGTTTATTAGATATGCCTGCATCTCAAATACTCTAGAAAGGATTATGGAAAACTTCTTGCCTTCAATCTGTAGGATATTAAATGCCTAGGTGTAGCTACAATACTCAATATGCATGCAATATGTTTCAGGATGCTTTCAGAGCTGCTGAGTACAGTAAATGCAAATTAAAATGTTGCAAACTGCACAGCAACACTGAGGATGCAAACCTAAAAAGTAAAAAAGTGATATAAGAAGTGGGGGTAAAGGGCCTCCCTGGTGGCACAGTGGTTAAGAGTCCGCCTGCCGATGCAGGGGATGCGGGTTCGTGCCCCGGTCTGGGAGGATCCCATATGCCGCGGAGCGGCTGGGCCCGTGAGCCATGGCCGCTGGGCCTGCGCATCCGGAGCCTGTGCTCCGCAACGGGAGAGGCCACAGCAGTGAGAGGCCCGCATACCGCAAAAAGAAAAAAAAAAAAAAGAAGTGGGGGTAAATAAGATAGGGTTTCCTGGAGGAACCGTATGTTGGTGGTGGAACTGTAAGCGGACAGGGATGGGGGAGGACATTCATGTGTCAGGCAATTTATCATAAGCTAAAACCTTGTCACCGCCCAGAACTAGGAGAGAAAATACTAGTACTTTTCTATACTACCAGCAGTTGGATATTTTTTGATGGTTAATATTAAGAATAAATATTATTTGTATAGCATATTAAAGTTTATGAGGCAATTTTGATTTAATTTGACCTTCACAAGGGGCTTGTCTACTTTCTTTTAGGTCCAAGGTCTAAGGATGGATCAATGTTAATTTCTGTGCTGCTGCTAAAACTCAGGGATTTTTGAATGTTAGAGAAGATGACTTCTGAAGAAGTCATTTCAGTGGTGAAATAGACATTAATGATTTAATTATGGCTTAAGAGTATGAACCAATACATTCACCTCTGAAGACTGAGAAATGTTTTTTCCACTGAAATAATTTTTTAATAAAGAAGAATTCTATGAAAATACCCCCAGAAACATTTAAGGCATGTTTAGCATAATTTATTGCATCAGAGTTTTAAAAACACTGTTATTTCAATTATTTGTGGTATAATAAAAACAAGCAGAAGATCCTAATCCTGTAACATGAATCAGGTTAAAACTTTCCTCAATGTCAAGTGTTCTGAGATGTTCAAAGTTGTAAGACTATCAGATACTTTTAGTATTTAAAGTTGCAATTTCAACTTTCTGGCTATAATTAGTCAAATATTGACTGTCTCAGTATGACAAGTCATAGAATGGAAGGGAGATAAATTTTTACTTTTTATATTTGTGTCTTAATATACACTTATGTTTCACCTTCTTGTATTGCATTTTTCATTAAATATTTTACCATACTTGTTTATAGAAGAAATTTTTAGAAAGTACAATGCCCCAGAAACGAAGAAGAAAAAGAAAAGCATGACCTACCTCCAGAAATTCTTATTCCTCCCTGTGTTTTCTCTTGTGACAGCAACAGGGGGTGCGGATCTTCATTATGCTCTACAAAGAGGTGGAACTTGCTCTTGGAATCAACAGTGAATACAGCAAGAGGACTTTGATGCATCT
Source organism: Mesoplodon densirostris (assembly GCF_025265405.1). NCBI lineage: Eukaryota > Metazoa > Chordata > Mammalia > Artiodactyla > Ziphiidae > Mesoplodon > Mesoplodon densirostris. Next base: position 94,630,756 of record NC_082665.1, on the reverse strand, counting down.
ACACCCCAACATAAAGGTATTCAGGTCATCTTGCTTAACACTGTTTCTTCTTTATTATTCTGTAGTTTTTCAGATACATTTTACTTTGAGCAGTGGTAATCTTTAGAATTCCCTAATGTATATTTTGAATAAATAATATTGTGAATTTCTCAGAAATAAAATAATTATACTTTCTTATACTTCTGATCTTGATGGAGTCAGCAGAGTTCTCATTTCTGCTTCTCTTACCCTGATAATTTAGCCAAGAACATTCTTCCTAGAGATGTTTTAAGAGCGCTGTCAAGTTTCTATACTCCTCATTAAGGTTATCCTGGAACCTCTTAAATGTGATCTCCCTGGGATATCCCTTGAACACTGATGGCAACAAAGAGAACTCCTTTAGGATTTAAAGTGCTCTCCTTAAAAGCACTTTGTATAAAGACTAGTAAAGTGAATAAACATGATAAGCAATTTGAAAAAAGCCTTTTGATATTTTACCAAAGACCTGAAGCCTATCAGTAAATATTGTCGCCCAGTCACTGAGCTACATCAAGACAATGAATTAATCTTCAGCAGGCTTAAAGTATATAATGATTATATATTTCACCTGATTAAAAAAGATATTCCATGTAAATAATAACCAAAAGAGAGCAGGAGTGGCTATGCTAATTTTGGACAAAATAGACTTTAAATCAAAAAAGTTTACAATAGATAAAGAAGGACATTATATATTAATAAAAGGTTCAATGCAGCAAGAAAATGTAATAATTATAAACATTTACATACCTAATACTGACCATCAAAATATATAAAGCAAACATTGAAAGAACTGAAGGGTGAAATAAAACAGTTCTATAATAATAGTTGGACACTTTAATATCACACTCTCAATAATGGATTGGTATATATATACAATGGAGCATTTTTCAGTCTTAAAAAGGAAGGAAATTCTGACATGTGTTAAAACATGGATGAACCTTGAAGACATTATTCTAAGTAAAATAAGCCATTCATAAAGACAGATATTGTGTGATTCCATTTACATGAGATACCTAGAGTGGTCAAATTCATAGACAGAAAGTAGATGGTAGTTGCTAGATTTTGTGAGGAGGAGGGAACAAAGAGTTTTTGTTTAATAGGTATAGAGTTCCAGTTTTGCAAAATAAAAAGTTCTGGTGCTGGATAGTGGTGATGGTTGGCACTATATGAATATGCTTAATACCACTGAACTGTACACTTAAAAAGGTTAATACAGTAAATTTTATGTTATGTGTATTTTACCACAATAAAAACATGTTATTAAAAAATAAAGTTGCCTCCAAAGTTTTTGGAATGTTTCTACTTAAAAACATACAAAAATAGGTCAGTCTGGGATTATTTAGGGAGAATTCCGTTTGAAACCAGGAGGTTAATAACTTCTTAAATTACCTTTAAAATCAAGAGCTGCCAAAACATCTATATCCCTATATCAATATGATTACTAGTTCAACTTAATGACTGCCAAAATATCAATATACTTATTAAAAATTTTGTCAGAGATAGGTGTAGGCTAAAAAGTTTTAGTGTTTTTTATATAACATATAACATAACCCTTTTGGGGGAAAAGGGAATCTGCTATTCCATTGAACTGACTTTTATTGAAATATGCAGCCAAATTTCAAGCTAAAGGGCAGCTTCCCCCATATGTGAGGGGTCCAGGGTGGTCAGGGGAGTTTTGAAAAGTATCCAGGGGTAAATACTGAGGATAAAATAAATAAATACTCTGCTAAATACTGAGGATAAAATTAGAAGTTTGGGGATTTTCTTTGATGTATAGATAGCACATTTTAGCATTTGAATTGTAGGAAATGTTGTTCAGGGGAGTAAACAGACCTATTTTATTATAATATGAAAGACATTTTAGAAAGCATATTACGTGTGTGGTTTTTTTCTTCTCAAGGTGATGAGGCACCCAGATCATGTGTCATCCAGTGTATATCTGTGGGCTCATCACGAGAAACTCATCATCATCGACCAGTCGGTTGCCTTTGTGGGTGGGATTGACCTGGCCTATGGAAGGTGGGATGACAATGAACACAGACTCACGGACGTGGGCAGCGTGAAGCGCATCGTCGGGGGACCTTCTCTGGGTTCCCTCACAGTTAGTAAATTTCACCTTTATGGAACTGCATATAAGGGACATGGTTTGTATAAGTGTGTATTAATAGTGTGATTGGTTGACTGATGGATTGAATGAGAGGTGGCATATCCCTGGAGAGGTAAAGAACATTGAGTCCAACACAGACCTGGTTTCAAATACCACTTAGTGAGTCTGTAACTATGCATCTATTAATCTCAGTTTCTTCTCTGTAAGAAGAGAAAACAGATTTGATAGAGCATTTGCTATCTCATAGTCAGTTCCTTTGCTTTCCATTTAAATTAAAGATTTAGTTCCTATTTGGGAAAAAAGTTCATAAACAAAAATGTGCAGCAAAATTGGACTTTAAGTTAAATAAGCAACCTTATTACAATTAGCTGCCAAAGTTTTTGAAATCTTCCTTCTTACAGACATACAAAAATAGGATAGGTCAGTCTGGAGTCATTTAGAGAATTCTATTTGAAAGCAGGAGGTTAATAACTTCTCAAAGTATCTTTCAAATCAAGAGCTGCCAAAATCTCTATATGCCTATATTTGTAACTTATTATTTCAGCTCAAATGGTTGCCACAATATCAATATGCGTATTAAAAAGTTTGATGGGCTCCATCTTATTTTACTGCTGTACATGTTGGTGATTTTTCTGGGAAAACAGAGATTTAGTGAAAAGGTAACGGGGAAAATAATTGACAGAAAAAACATCGCTTACTTAATATTTATCAGAGGAAGAAGTTCAGTAGCTCAACAGTGAGTATAACTCATGTAATTGTATTTGAAACCAAAAGGTTAATTGGCATGAAATTTCTGGCCCAGTGAAAGAGGAACTATAATGGACTTCCTGGTACCCCTTTGGAAGTATTTAAACAGCTCACAAGAATCGCCCACTGCCCTGTGGCTGACCTCACACATATTATTGTGCGTCTCTTAGGGAGCCTCCATCATGTGTAAACTTTAAACTGGAATTAAAAGGCCACAGTGCAGCTTATCTTATGCAGTTTCTTTTCCTTTCTTTTTCTTGTTTTTTAAATAATTTTCTCAGGCTGAAACAACAGAGTCTATGGAATCCTTAAGCCTCAAAGATAAAAACGAATCTAACAAAAATCTGCCTGTCCTGAAGACTGTTGATGATGCAGATTCAAAACTGAAAGGAATAGGAAAGCCCAGAAGGTTCTCCAAATTCAGCCTCTACAGGCAGCTGCACAGACACCACCTACGCAACGCAGATAGCATCAGCAGCATTGACAGCGCCTCCAGTAAGTCATCATCTGCACTGGAATTTATCTCAACTGTGCTGTGTTCCTCCATAGCCAGACACTGTATACCTGTTTGCAGAACTTGTCCTTCTATAATGGAGTAAAGTGAACAATGCTGAGAAGTCATTATATCATCCTATTCAGTCTCATGCCATTTCATAGCTCTGTTTGACTCATTTTATTAGAACAGATTTATTGTTTTATTCACATCACTAGTCATAACAACCACAATTCATGCTTCTAATGGTTGCAGAATGACTAAGCATTTCTAAAATAATGCCAAGTTATAAAGGAAAAAGAAAAGTATTAGGTGTACTTTATAAACTTTTCATATAAGAGATTTCATGTCTCTTTCTATCCAGAAATACATCCAGCTTTTATCCTCAAACATCAGATTTTCTACATCTTATAAATTTACCATTCTTTAAGATTTCTCTTAAAGCTCTACAGTTTTCTGTTGCACAGAATTTGTGACTGATTTTATAGCCTCACCTTGTTTTTAAAATGATTGAAGCTGCTTCTGAGTTTAGAAAACTTGATATATTTATATATATTTATATATTTATATCTCTTTGTAAAGAAAGAACTCTCAACTTTCTCCAGGTGATTGTAATCACTGTAGGAGTCGTCAGAATTTAATCCATGGTTTAAAGCCCCACTTGAAACTCTTTCGCTCTTCCAGTGAGTCTGAGCAGGGGCTCACTAGACCTAATGTTGGTAAGTGATGTGTGAAGCGCCACAATCTCTGTAGGCTTCAGCTGTTGCTGCATGAGCAGAGTGACTGTGTCTCTGGATTGGCTTTCCATTCTCACAGTTTTCACCCCACGTATATTTTTACAATTGATAATCTGATAAGTTTCTGTAAGAACTAGGTTCTCGAATAAATTAATCAGGGCCTAAAATATGGGGGAATGAAGAGGAATTTGGCAATGGATCAGATTTAGTGACAAGTGATCATCATAATAAATAGCAACCACAGTAAAATTGTAAGCTAGCATTTATCGTGTGCGGACTCTGCCGCGCACTGCCCTGAGCACTTGTGGGGCTTGGTAATAACAGTGTTATCTCCTTTTTACAGATGAACCAACGCAGGGTTAGAGATGATAAGTGTTGTGCCCAGAGAAGTTCTAGTTTATCAGTCTCCCAGAAGTCATGCTTCAGACTTATGATTTAGCAGATATGCAGATGACTGCATCAGGACCTTTTGGCTAAATTCTTACGGCCACAGTTCTATGTACTATTTAGGAGATGGCTGAGATAGAGCCCAGCTAGCATGGCTGGCTGTGAGTCACTTGTGGCTGTCAGGAGCTAATGACCCTGAACATTAAGCTGGACCTTGAACAGTGGTTCCAGCATTCTGTAGTCTGGAGACCCTGCAACTTTTTTTTTTTTTTTTTTTTTTTGCGGTACGTGGGCCTCTCACTGTTGTGGCCTCTCCCGTTGCGGAGCACAGGCTCCGGACGCGCAGGCTCCGCGGCCATGGCTCACGGGCCCAGCTGCTCCGCGGCATGTGGGATCCTCCCGAACCGGGGCACGAACCCGTGTCCCCTGCATCGGCAGGGGGACTCTCAACCACTGCGCCACCAGGGAAGCCCAAGACCCTGCAACTTTTAAACTGATTAACCGTATATAGTGAACTAAAGCTCCAATGTAACTGTTAAGTAAATTTGTCTTAAATCACATTGATATAAAATACGTAAACAACATTGATATACGTTAAAATATGGAGAAGAGCATATATGGGGAGACATTTTCTTTATTTAGCATACAGCTAGTCCTTGATGCCTATGTGGATTCAGCGATAGCTCACAGTAGTTCCTGCGCTCCGTAGAGCGTCATAGCCCTGAGACAGGGCACTGGGAAGTCCAGAGAGCCAGGTCAGGGGTGCATGCCGGGGCAGACATTAAAGATAAAAGGTTGCAAACAGGTCCAGGTATTGCTTTGTAATTCCAGAGTGTGGCTTTGCTGCGTTAGGACTGACGATGAGATGGAGGAATGAAGTTGTGAAACATGAAGTCAAGGGGACTGAATGCTAGTGTTGCTGACAACAGGATTGGGGGCAAGTGGAAAAGGAGATGCAAGCTGGGTGCAGAATATGTTAAGTAATTCAGGCTGATGGCAAGCTGAGAGGGGTGATCCCCATAGTGGTGAACTAGGGACAGCAATGTGGGTGGTTTTCAGGTGTTGATGGAAATCCTCTCCCTAATAAACTGGATACACGTCCAGTGCAGTGTTTTTTATTGAGAGAGAGAGAAGAGAGAAAGTAAACAACCTAAAATCCAAGAGTAGAGGATGGAGGATGGTTGAGAACATAATGAACAGTTCATTCCCTTGATGGAATTGCACAATCATTAAACACTGTAAGTGGGGATACAGAAATAATGTATATGACTCATTTGTTCTTTAAATAAGTACTTACTGAGCTCCTATGTCAATCACTGTTGTAGATACTAGGGATGGAATGAACAACACAGACAAAATTCTATTAACTAGTAAGAGAGGAAGGATGGGAATTGTATATACAAATAGATCATCAAACACAACGTGTCAGGTGGTAAGAATTATCATGGAAAACAGTACAGCAGGGGAAGGGGGGAAGGGCAGAGGGGAGGAGCTACTATTTTACATGGGGAGAGGGTCAGAGAATGCTGACCAAAACCAAATTTGAACTGTGAGCAGATTGAATTCAATTAGCACCAAGATCATTATCTAGACTAAGAATTTGCTTTGTTTTTCTTATCAAAACTGATTATTAGGTGAGATTTTTAAACAAGTATATGTGTATACATATAAAGATTTAGCCTGGAGTTTCTCAATTGATGAAAACAAATTTTATATATAATATATATATATATATATTTTTAATTTTACTTTGGAATTGACCCACTATCTCGTTCTTTGTCCCCTTTTTTTCTTTTCCTATTTTTTTAATAAACAAAATGCCATGCTTACTATAAAGAGCCTACAGGTGAGCAAATAGACCTACCAGTACTTTGGCCTTTCAGTCTTAGAGAGCAGGAAAATAAATCACTGGGAGAAATCAACAGAATTCTATTTTTAACATTATTAAGTTTTGTTCATTGTTAGCATTTTAAGACATTTTCCTTTTACAGAAAATTCCAATACCCTTTGGAGGTTAATTATTCAGTCTGAGATAGAATACTAGCAGTATGTGTGGTGATTGTTTAAAAACTTTTGCTCTGCAAATACTTATTGATTGCCTACTGAATGCCAGTAGCTATACCAGGCACTGAGGGGACATACTCCCCACCCCAAAGTTTATAGATGAGTGAGTGGGGAGCAGGGAGGGAGCATCCTTATGCAATTGGGTCACAGAGTCAGAGGCCCTGAGGTGTGCAACTGTTAATGGTTCTACAGCAGTGCTAGGGACTGCCTCTCCCTGCTGGGATCTGGGAGGTGTCTCTAGGACAGATGACAGCTAATGTGGCTCTTGAAGGGGATGAGGAGTTCAGACCAAGAGGGAGGGAAGAACATTCTGGGCAGAAGGAATAATGTGCCAGCTGCATGATGAACCAGGCCTGTCAAAATCAGTGAGAGGTATGGTGTGCCTGGGGTCTGCGTTGTGTGAGGAAAACAAGGACCAGAAAGAGAGATTGTCAGCAGTTTGAGAAGAGCTCTCTGTGCATCCTAAACCCTTAGGATTTGACCCCCTCTAGGCAGTAGGTCATCCTAGAAGGCTTTTAAGCAAGGAGTCTCCATTTTTAGAAGGACAGCTCTGGGGCAGCATGTTGGTAGGGAGACCAATCCAGTACTCTCACTGGCTCCTGCACGTGGTACCATTTATTCATTCAACAAACATTTTTGCATCCAATGTCTATCTGTTAAGTGTCTCTTTTGTGCCAAGCGCTGCATTTTGTGATTTGTCGTTCTGCTAGTTTTCCTGCTTAGTTGTCTTTGTGATCAGCATATTCCATAAACATACAAACTATTTAAGTCAACATATTTACCCTTAAGTAAAACGTTCCCGACAAAGTTCTTTGTGAAATATTGCAGTGGATTGCTGCTTTTGTGCCTGTGTGGTCATGAGCTTCTGTCTATTGTTACACTGTTTATGGATGTCATTTATAATTTTAGAAAAATAGAATGTTAAAGCCCAAAAGATCTTAGGTCATCTGGACCCAATGTTTCCCTTCACATATAAAGGATTTCTGACCCAAAAAGATGAAGCTCAGTGTCATTTAGCTAGTCAGTTCCAGGACTGGAACACAGGCTGTCTGCAAATTTGAGGTTCTTGCATTTTGAGATGCAAAAGACAAGAGTTATACATAGACGTGCACCATATTGGTTGAGGAAAAAGAAGGACATGACTTCTTTATGGCCTCTGCATCTCATGTTCTTCCACCTGACCTGACTTTACTGCTCTCTCATAGGCTCTCCTAGCAAGTTCTTTATTCACAGTTAACCCTGTGATCCATTCCTCCAGTGATCTGGTAGATGGTGAGAATAAGAATATTAAATTTCACTGCCAAATGATGAACCTGATTATAGCCCCAACTACCCACTAATAGTAAATTCATGAGGGTTTTAAAACCTTGTCAGTCCACAGCCTCATGAACACATGATGTCCTAGTTATGAGGCTTAAGAAGAAAAGTTAAGAAGTCTTCAGGTGTTTAATAAATAAGAGATGAGCCTCCCTCTCTGGGGTCCGCCTGAACCAGTCTCTGAGTGGATCTTGCTGCATTTACAGGCATGGGCTCCATCCGAAGTTTACAGACAGGTGTGGGAGAGCTACATGGGGAAACCAGATTCTGGCATGGAAAGGACTACTGCAATTTTGTCTTCAAAGATTGGGTTCAACTTGATAAACCTTTTGCTGGTAAGTACCATGGTAGTGGGCGGCTGCTTATATTTTGTCTTTTTCCTGTCAGCATCTCAACAAGTATGCATGTGCATGATCTAATATGTTTTGTTTTGTTTTGTTTTGAATATTTGGTAAAACACTGGAAACTATGATTCAGTCATGTACTAAGGGCTTTTCCTTATAGTAAGAAAAGAAAATGGAATAGAGCTTACTTGTTGGAAATCTCCAGCTTCCATATAAGCATATTTTAGGGGGGTAATAATCTGTAATTCTCCAGGAGATGGTTCCCATTCTTTGATCATCTCCTTTTTTCTGCATATCATCTTCATCTTCCAGCATTAAAACAACACATTTCAGATTATCACTGTGCTTATATATCTAACAGGAAATAGGAATGTAGCTTAACATTATTTCAACAGGATAAAAAAGAAAAATGTAATGTCAAGTACACAGCTTTAAATAATTTGTACCAACTCACATCTGCCTTGCCTAGTGATTATCTAATAAGTGAAGTGGAAACATATTTGGGAGAGGTGCATGGGAGACTGTGTTCCTCAGTGTGAGATCTATGTTTCTCTTGTCTATAAAGGTATTGTTCTATCCAAGCCAAGTAATATACACACGGTGGGCATTACCACATTTTCTTATATGTATCGTAGTCAGGGTCAGAGCTGGGGTCAGATGGCTTATGTGCCTCTGGGCACAGAAGTTAGTGAGGACCTTGCCTGGTGCACCCGGGCAGATTTCATTGACAGGCACTCCACCCCCCGGATGCCATGGCACGACATCTCCTCTGCAGTCCACGGGAAGGCGGCTCGCGACGTGGCCCGTCACTTCATCCAGCGCTGGAACTTCACGAAGGTACATAGGTGGTCTTATCATGATTCAGTCCACATGAAGAGAGACAGGCCAGGAAAAGGAGGCGAGAAGGGGCTGCGGTAGCCACAGCTGTGCTACCCATCCACTCTTGGGTGCCCGGTTGTCAGAGTGCCTGGGTCTCTGAGCAAAAGAAAAAGAAAATGTTCCTGAACTTTCACACCACAGACAATTCAGAGGGCGGAAGGATGATGCTACTATCACAGCCTATGGTTTAACCCTTTGAACACTTGGGAAACTCAGTGTCGTTTAAGCATCTGGCCGGGGCTGATAGTCACGTGGAGGGCTGTTGGGCTACTGTAGGGGGATGGGAGCCTCGTTCAGGTGAGAGAGCTGGAGCTTGCAAGGCCTTCCAATCCTGGCACTGCCCTGGGCTCATATTGGTACAGGCTTCTGAGAGGCGGTTCTGAGCAAAGTGAGCAGTATGAGAAAATGGAGCCATTTTTCTTTTCTCCAGTCTGTGTCTTCTTTAGTATGATGCCTTCATTACTTGTAAGAATTTGACCTAACATTCCTAAGTTAAGTACCTATCGTCTAGGTGTTATTAAGATTCCATTTTATTTATAGAATCTTAATCAATAAAATGGTTTTATAGGCATTTTCTCCCTATAATTTGGAAAAAGATTTAGTTTTATTAACAACTTAAAGTGTCCCCTTATTTTCATTTAAATAACATTATAAACAGTTAGTGGGAGCTCTTAGAAATAGTGGAAATATTTTTAACAAGAATTTAGAGGCAAATGAATAAATAAATAAAAGGATAATATTTTTAACTTATTGGACTGACAAAGATAAAAACGCTGCAGATACCTACAATTGGGTTTGGGATCTATGATGGTCTTATACCTTGCTCCTGGGAGGTTAAATTGGTACAATTGCAGAAAACTTTTTAAAGGTATGTAACCTTTGACTCAGAAAATCTATTTCAGGTATTTAAGCTAAAGAAGCTACTCAATAAGTCATTTATCTTGACATTGCATCTAATAATTCATATAAAATGAGAAACAGCTGACATCCTTATTAATAGAAATCGTTAAACAAATTATGATTGTTCCATGTCATTTTACTATGAAATTCTTTTTAAATGATATATAGTGCTTTACTGCTGTTACAAGATATCTACAACGTAGTAAAAAGTCAGTTTATAAAATAATCCCATTTTTGCAATTGTATACTTCTATAACTCCAGGTTGTATTTAAGTTTTCTTTAAAAATACAAAGCAATAATGCTCACTCCAGAAGGTAAAAGAAGGAAAAAGGGAGTTTTCTGTCCCTGGGAAATAGACAGAAAACAAAAATAAATAATCTACTGCCTCTTCACCTAGAAACCCCATTGTTAATATTTCTTTCCCTTTTTCTTTTTCAAATGAACCTGAATTTTTTTTATAATCACAAAGTAAGGAAGACTGGAACTGTTTTTTCATTTGAATCTTTTTTACCTGATTTTTCTTTATTTTAGATTATGAAACCAAAATATCGGTCCCTTTCTTATCCTTTTCTGCTTCCAAAATCTCAAACAACAGCCCATGAGTTGAAACACCAAGTGCCTGGGTCTGTCCATGCTAATGTACAGGTAAGTCTGGCTTTTCTTTTTCATGAAGTACTACTGGGTACAATCACTCTTACTGGACTAAATGCCTATTGGCTTCAAGTTTTGAAATAAGGACAACTCCAAAGCAAATCTAAATAGACCTTTTAAAACTTAGTATTATATTTTCTATTTTAAATGTACTCAATTTATCCTCTTGTTAAAACTCTTGTATAAATATAATAAGTGCATATCTTTAGAAAAGGCCACTCAAGGAGAGGCTTGTCCTGTAATTCCTTCTGAAGTGACTCTAGCAATATGATACCCAGTAAACCTGGAGCTGATACCAGTGAAGCACCAGGAATACGGCTGAAACTTAGCATCTAGGAAGCTAGTTATAGTTCAATCTAATTTTAGTTCCTAATTAACCAAATGCCTTTTAGAGACACTTTTAAAAGAATGAGAAATTTGCTTATTAAAGTAACAAAATTTGACCACATCCAGTACAACATTCTCAAATTACAAATAAGAAAATTAAGACCCAGTGAAACTTTGAGACTTGCCCAGGGTCATCGAGCTGGTTATCAACAGAGGTGGAGCTTGAAATCCTAGTCTAGTCCATTGTTACCCAATCTGCTCCCTGTACCAACTCCAGCTCAAGTGTCTTGAGATCATGCAGGAACAGAACTAGGATTGCATTGCCTTTTGTTCAAAGTCATCACTATCGGCGTCAAATGTATTGTTTAAGTACAGAACAGATTGGTGTTTGCCAGAGGCAAAGGGTGGGATGGAAGGGGTGCAGAAATGGGTGACACGGGTCAAAAGGTACAGCTTCCCGTTTTACTCTTAATAAGTCCTGGGATGTAATGTAGAGCATCGTGACTGTAGTTAACAGTACTGTGTTGTATATTTGAATGTTGCTAAGGGAGTAGATCTTAAAAGTTCTCATCACAAGAAAAAGAATTTGTAAGTATGTGAAGTGATGGATGTTAACTAAACTTATTGTGCTCATCCTTTCACAATATAGACATATATCAATTTTTTTAAAGTACTTTTTAAGTGAAGATCCAGTAGTCTGCTGCTGACATCACTGTTATAGATTTATTTAATTTGGATATGGATTCTGGTGAATATGATTTTATAAATGAAACGCCAAATCAGTTACTCTGTACTACGTGCAAGGAGAGGTGTGTGTATCTAAGAAATAAAAAGACATTTCAGACCGTAGATCAAATAATAGAACAATCAAAAAGATAAATCACTTAAGAGAATTACCTACAGCAAATGCTTCATCATCCCAGGCTAAAGGAGATAACTAATTTAAACTTAGAGGCACAGATAGATAATGCATTCGTATGTAAGTTAATGAATATTTTATGAACCTGTTTAATTTTATTCTACTTAGAGAGAAAAATAACCTGTGCTGTAAGATAAAATAGGAGCCTTGATATTAAGAAAATAAGAGAATTTAATTTAATATTTGAGATGGCATTAAAATTGACTCAGTGATCAACTTATCCAAGTTAGCCGATGCTAATTAAGCATCTGTTGAAAAGTTATTTCTGAAAATTGTGTATTTTTATGATTAGCAAAAGATGGTTTATCCCAGTGTTGCATATACATACATCTTCTAATGTTTTTTGGTAAAGCCCTGCTTTATGTAATCTCTTCCTGCCACCCTGATGAGGCAGATAGATGCTCTGCATATCCGCCCTGCAAAACGCCTCCCTTGGTTCACCTTCTCCCTATCAGTGGATGGTAGAAATGGTGCTAGATCAGTGACTTCTTAACATGCTCACATGTTTATCCCTGACATGCCCAGGCTGGCTGCACTCTACGAAGCCAATTGATTTGAAAGGAAGTTTACCAAGACACATTAATTCATTTATTCAGTCAATTTATGTCTACTAAGTGCCATCTGTATGCACAGTCAAATCATCAGTGCACACCTGGATACTGAGGAGACAGACAAAAGGAGTTCTCTGCCTCTGGAAAAGGAGTTAGATGGGGGAGAGGAAGCTGTGATGTTAAAGAATTCAGTTAACAACGCAAGGTGTGGTCTAGGACCAAATGCCAGTCTTGAGAGTATGGACCAGCATGCCATGAGAGGTTGGCAAATGAGAGGCACAGAACTGGGTACCCCCTTTAAGGAATAAGTCTGCTGCTCAGAAGATGGTAGAACCAACTGCAGCAAACCATTTGCTCTTGAAGAGGTAGTAGATGAGGTTCAGACAGCATAAGGCCAGATTGGGGATGCCCTGAAGTGCTGGCCTGGTTCATTTTGACCTGATCCTGGAGGCATTAGTGAACTTTGGAATGTTTTTTTGTCATCTGAGAGGAAGCATGATACATGAATGTTTTATGAAGATTAATCTAGATCAGAGTTTCTCTAATTGGGTTTTGCCTGTGAAATGCTAATAGCTATTCCACAAAAAAAGGTTTCCATGGACAGATAAGTTTTTGCAGATTTTTAAAATATAGGACTTCTTAGTGCCTTCGTTATGTCGATGTGCATAATGAAATTACTAAGACTGAATATTCTATGAGCATTTCCCAAGCTTAATTGATGTAGGATCTCTCAATTTGTCACCTATTTCCATTTTTCCAAACAAACACACTTTGGGACCTAAAGTTTATACATGTGAAAAACTTATAAGACTAGAAAGAGAATGAACACAAGGAGACAGGTAAAGAGACTGCCATAGGGCTTCCCTGGTGGCGCGGTGGTTGAGAGTCCGCCTGCCGATGCAGGGGACACGGGTTCGTGCCCCGGTCCGGGAAGATCCCACATGCCGCAGAGCGGCTGGGCCTGTGAGCCATGGCTGCTGAGCCTGCGCGTCCGGAGCCTGCGCGTCCGGAGCCTGCGCGTCCGGAGCCTGTGCTCCGCAACGGGAGAAGCCACAACAGTGAGAGGCCCGCGTACCGAAAAAAAAAAAAAGAGAGACTGCTATAGTAATTCTGGAATACACTAATTTTGTGTTTATAAATTAGTATTCTTTTTCTTAAAGAAGACTCCCCCATAGTTTAAAAAGTTTTAGACCTCACAAAACATCTACTGGTTGCCAGTAGATGTTTTGCAGAACTGCCAAAATAACTCCAATTGTGAAAACAGTGGGCACCACCAGGCAGTGCATCTTTTTGAAGACAGGAGAATCTGAGACGACCAGACACTGAAGGAAAGAAAAGAAATTACTCTGCTCCATTTCTCCTTTTCTGTAAAATTCTGACCACAGTATTGTTTCACTTCACATTACTGGCTCTAAACATTCACCTTGTTCTAGGCATTGTTGTTGTCAAGTTATGAATGTATAGTGCTTAGCGGGTAAAAGCAATAATCTAGTCCAATCCCTGGTTTTCCAGAGAATCCAGAAGGCATAAGGGAGATAGGGACCTGGCTGTGTAGGAGGCTACTTAAGTTTTAAAAAGTTTATTGTCGTATTTTCAAGTCTTTCACTCTCTCAGTTACAGTGTGGCAATAGCCAAATGACTGTTAAATATTCTTGGTTGAGAAATTTAATAAAACTTAATAAAAGTCTTCTTTTTCTTTTTAACATCGATTTTAACATAGTTTTTAGGGCTTCCCTGGTGGCGCACTGGTTGGGGGTCCGCCTGCCGATGCAGGGGACGCGGGTTCGTGTCCCGGTCTGGGAGGATCCCACGTGCCGCGGAGCAGCTGGGCCCGTGAGCCGTGGCCGCTGAGCCTGCTCGTCCGGAGCCTGTGCTCCACAGCGGGAGAGGCCACAGCAGTGAGAGGCCTGCGTACCGCAAAAAAAAAAAAAAAAACAAAAAAAAACACATAGTTTTTAACATAGTTTATTGTTCATAACATAACTTAGAGATCACAAGTTTAATTAACTGGAAAGGAGCGATGTCATGTAGCCAGGGAAAGGGACAGACTATATTCAAATTCCTGTCTCACTACATACGAGCTGCATAACCTTGGGAAAATTATTTCACCTCTCTGAATGTGTTTCCTTCATCTTTAAAACAGGAAACACAGTAGTACCTGTCTCATAGGATTGTGGTGATAGTTAAATAAATTAATCCATGCAAATCACCTAGAAGAGTATACTAGTTTGAATTCTATCAATATTAGCTACAACCTTCAGGCATTCCCTAGTGTTTTCAAAAGTTTGCAACAAAGAAGCTGACATTTCTCTGGATGTGTCACAGGCTAGTTCTGGATACAAAAATCTTTATACTATTTATACCATATATATTGAAATGGAAAGAGAAAGAGCATTGGACACAATAAAGTAAATAATAGATAAAATTCATGTTGTTCTTGGGCTTCCCTGGTGGCGCAGTGGTTAAGAATCTGCCTGCCAATGCAGGGGACACAGGTTCGAGCCCCGATCGGGGAAGACCCCACATGCCGTGAAGCAACTAAGCCCGTGCGCCACAACTACTGAGCCTGTGCTCTAGAGCCCGTGAGCCACAACTACCGAGCCTATGAGCCACAACTACTGAAACCCGTGCGCCTAGGGCCCGTGCTCCACAACAAGAGAAGCCACCGCAATGAGAAGCCTGCGCACTGCAACAAAGAGTAGCCCCCGCTCGTGGCAACTAGAGAAAGCCTGCGGGCAGCAACGAAGACCCAGTGCAGCCAAAAAAAAAAAAGATTTAAAGAAAAAAAATTCATGTTGTTCTTTCATCTGCGGAAGGGAACCCAGTTATTTAATTTTTTAATACAAAAGCACTGGGCCCGATCACCCTTAGGCATGTACTACTGGTGATTCCACACCAGCTACGTGCACAGCTGTTGCAGAAGCTATGGCCGACAGGGCCAGCCAAGGAGACTAGAGCTACAGCAGCCAGAATGGAGACCTGCCCTCACCAGCATGAATTTCTGCCTCTATAAATGTCATCCAGACCTGAGAGCTGACTTCAGCAACTTCCACTGACACTTTAAAATAATCTTGGGTGTTTCCCCTCAGTGCTGGGTATTCTCAGAAGCCTGCCAAGAACACTCAGAGAAGGCATAGCAGGAGACAGGCGTGGGGAGGGGGTTGGAAGAAAGATGATTCTGAAACTGCTTAGGCACAGAGTTTATAAAAGAACTAGTTTTCTCCCTAAAAAGAACAAACTCTTTTCCTGAATGCTATCGTTGCCACTTATGATAAATGACCAAGACAAAGGACATCTGACATTTCTATTAAGGTAAAAGAAAGTGCTTGATGCCAAATTAGCATTAACATGGAATCGATACGTGGAACAATCCTTTTTATTAAATTGGGCAGCTTATAGTAGAAAAGTCATTTCTTAGACAGTCATTGCCAAGAAGTCCTACCAAACTGAAGGAAATAATTCCACTGGAGTCATGTCTTCAAGCTCTTTGTCTATTAAAAGAAAAGAAAAAAATATAAAGGCAAATGTAAATGACATTCAAATTATACTATTGGAAAAATTTGTTCCTACACTTGGGGAAAATGCCCAAAAGACACTCCAAAGGATGTCAATGTAGGAATCAATGTAGATTTCAAAAGACAGCAAAGTGTTTTGTATAGTGACAGAACAAAATAGGTAGGGAAGGGTGAAAGAAAGCCACTTGATTTATTTCTAAGGAAGTTCCTTAACATAGAAGCTGCTTTCTGTTTACAGACCAGGTCTTCATACAGTAAGACTTCTGTGCATCTTGCTGTGGGTCTTGACTGGCTGAAGCCACGTGAACAGGGAGTGTTCACTCAGTACCCAGCATTGCACTAAGTTTTTTTTTTTTTTTTGCAGTAAGTTTTTTATGGAGTATCTCATTTAATATTCACCAGTCTATAAATTATGGTCCTCTTTGACCCCATATTTTACAGATGAGGAAACTAAGACTTTGAGAGGTTATTACACAGTGAGTATTGGACGGGATGAGACTGGATTCTAAGCAGTCTGCTTCCAGAGGCTGAGGTCATAACTGCTCAGCAGAGAGACTGTTTCCAGTAAGTCCCAGGATGGTTGTAACCACCAAGGGCCCCAGCAAGGCAAAGCTGCATGTCATGCTTGCCTTTTGATATTATCCTCTGTTGCTGCAGACCCAAATCCAGCCCAATCCAGCCCCAACTCTCCTTTTGCTTTCTGGCTCCAAAGAGCCCTCAAGTCTGCATTTTTTGCTAGGACTTCTCTCCCCTTAAGTCTTATTCTTCAAAAAGCATATTCTCTTCCTTTCCTTCAGCCTCAAGTTTAACTTTTCACTATTACTCAGGCCAAAGGATCATCCTATTCGAACAATGACACACTGTGATGTGAATGGATGACGCTCAACTGTAGAAAAATGGTTCTTAGAAGGAAGAGCTTGGAATTCCCTGGTGGTCCAGTGGTTAAGAGTCTGCACTTCCACAGCAGGGGGCCTGTGTTCGATCCCTGGTCAGGGGAACTAAGATCCCACAAGCCATGTGGCACAGCCAAAAAAAAAATAGAAGGAAGAGCTTGGTAGTCTGAGGCAGATTCTTGAACAAAGTCCATTTCTGCTGCTCCTTGCCAGCAGTGCTTCTCAATACAGACTGGAAGAATGAGGCCCAATAATTTGAGCACTTCTTTTCTCTCCCCAACCCATGCCATTTGTGAGCTGCAACATGGAGGCCAACTTCTACATGAGAGACAAAAAAAAAAAAATAGTGCTTTTGTTCCATGATTGACTTGGGAGCTCAGAGAAACAAAAAGGAATTAAGATATGTACTGAATTTATAGGGAATAAAAGCATTGCAGTAAGAGAACAGGAACTTGGGACAAATACTAAGAAAGTTTTGAAAGTTCTCCTTCAAGAAGAGATTTCTGTATTTTAAACCACATATTCAGCTTGGGCCCACTGTATGTAAGGGGATTAGAGCTTGTGGATAAAGAGAAGGTTATCTTTTAAGAAGTCAAAAAATAGGACACAGTACAAAGGAAAATGACTGGTTTTAGTTACAATCTTGAGGCGAAAACATAAAATCAGAAATATGCCCTTTATAAAGAGCATAAATATACTTTAAAATTGTGTATTCAAACTTGAGGTTTGAAAAGCATGGGTTAGATTTGATTCTCAGTCTACTTCGGGCAGTAAGATAAGCCACATTTCTGTGTGTGTAAGGAGGAGTTTGAGGCTTGTCTCAGTTACATTGGTTTGAAACAAATGCAAGACAAGTTAGGTCAGTTAAGAAAAAGAAGTGAGTAAATCTTAAATTTGAAACAAAAGTAAGTCAATCAAAATGTCTTTGACTTACTAGATTTGTTTACAAATTTCCTAGAACATCAAGCATTTAAAGCAGTGGAGTTGGTCCCTGGTTCAGGGGTAAAAGAGAAATTCATATTTTCAATTTATCTTGTGGTGATAAATAGATTTTAACTAATCAGAATCATAGTAAATGAATAATAATTCCAAGTAATTTTTTTCTGTATTACTTGAAAGGTATGTTCAAGTTTAACCAAAAATGATGACTTTTTAAAGTTAAATGAGTTTTCATTTTGAGAAAATGATGTAGATTTGGATCCAGACAATAAGACAGGTCATGCTGAACCCCCTTAGGATGTAGGCAACCCCCCACCTTCTATGGTTTTATAGGCACCAGGGGGGCTCCCCTCTACTTTGCTTATGCTTCCCCACAGGCTGTTGCCAAAATGGTCTTCTTTTGGCTTACAAGTGTACTTATTATAAACATTCAACTGCCTTTAGAAAGGAAAACTTTTACCATTATCCTTCACAAGAAAGACGGCAGATATGTGACCTTCATGCTTTCCCTTCATGGCTGCCATTGGCCTTCAACCTTAGATTTCTTCCCCAGTGTGTCTAGTTCCAAGAATCCATTCTTCAACAAAGCTCTTCAGGAAGACTTGGAATCAGTTAGTCTTGACCTTCGAGTTGAAACTTGCTTGACACTCCTGATTTATGTATTATGCAAATGAGTTTATTAAGCCTTTGAAGCAGCAAATTTTGAGAGTGTGAAAGGAAAGAAAGTATAAGGTTTTGGGATTTGAGGGCAAGACTAGGACATTACCACCAAGGTGGTATATAAACTTTGCTCATAGCTTTTTAGAGAGGTAGATCAACCGTATATCAGATATCTACTATGTGCTGCATAACATAGTGCTTTGTGTTTGTTATGCCATTTTTTTTTTCTTTACAACAGCTCTTTGTGGGAGTGTGTGGGTGGGCAGATGTGTGTGTGAGAGAGAGACAGAGACAGAGAGAGCAGACTCAAGTGTTCAGAGGAGGAAACTGAGCCTCAGTGATGTTAAAATGACTTGTTCAAGGTGAAAGAGCTAGTAAGTGCAGAGCAATAGTGCATATCTCAAGAGTTCCTACCATTCCAGTATACTCTGCAGTTTTATACATTGTTTCCAGAGTAATATAGAATTGGATCAGGATGGGTGGCGAAAGAATCTCCTCAAAGTTGCCTGCATTTTAGGGCTATGCTCCTTAGCCGCAAAATTCAACATAAATTTGAGTGGACAAAGAATGGAAACCTCTATTTGTTCAACCTTTGTTATTTCTGCTGATGAACAATAATGCAGTTCCTTGAAGATTATGTGAATCAAGCTATTTTCCAAGGGTGCATTATATTTACCTAAATTTTTCTTCTGAGATATTTGACTATTCTTGTTCACAGTTAAATTTTCCAATTTCATTATACAGATTCATCTGATAAAATTAAATAAAATGCTTTGAGGGAACTATATTGTAATAAATACCTCATAATGAATAAAGAAATAACATTTTGAGGATGGCACAATCAGTTTTAGCAAGTATTAGGTTTGAATTTCCGTAGCCTTATATGTGCAATTTTTTTTTTTTTTTTTTTTTTTTTGCAGTACGTGGTCCTCTCACTGCTGTGGCCTCTCCCGTTGCGGAGCACAGGCTCCGGACGCACAGGCCCAGTGGCCATGGCTCACGGGCCCAGCCGCTCTGCGGCACATGGGATCTTCCCAGACCAGGGCACGAACCCGTGTCCCCTGCATCGGCAGGTGGACTCTCAACCACTGTGCCACCAGGGAAGCCCCTATATGTGCAATTTTTTAAATTATTGATTAAAGCAATAATTTTACCAGACCTTTTATATATAACAGATATAAAACTGATTATGTATTGGATCACTTTATGAACTTCTAAGTATGGGCTATTCTTTTATTTTCAATTTCAGTTGACCTCATGAGGAACAGTTTCAATATTTATTTCAAATCAGGATTAGTGAATATATTTTTATAGTGATTCTTCTGTGATGAAACTCTATTGCTTAAGGAAAGTCAAGTAATAAGCATTTATTGACCACCTACTATATGACTAACATTATACTGGAACCCTAGTTAGAGTGCTGAAAAAAAATTACAACCAATGGATTCTTAGTGTTGAAAAAGCCTTCCACGTGGGCCAGACTGTAGCCTGGCTGGACTACAGTCTACTATGAAGCGTCTTGGGCATGATCCACCACAGCTCAAATACATCCTCTAAGTTCTCATTAATAACAGCAAACACTTATGTACCACTTACTAGGTGTTTGGTTTCCTTCAGCTCACTGCACAGTCATTCATTTAATCCTCTCTCCAACCCTATAAAGTGGATACTCAGTTTTATAGAACAGAAATCTGAGGCACAAAGAGGTTGAGAAACTTGACCAAGATCAAAGCCACTAGGTGGTTGAGCTAAGCTTTGAACCTAGGCAGTCCCACTGCGCATCTGTGTATTTAACGTATATTCAGGTGTCTGAGCTGGATGCTCTTGTTGTAATCCAGGAAGAAGCAGGTGAGTGTCTGAATAGAGGGACGTGGTATGAATGAGAAAGTTGAGAGTTGAAGTGACACACCAAAGATTGGACAGCTAATTAAAGCCAGAATCAAGACTAAATGTCTAAATGAATCTATTTGTCTTTTAGAATGTATTATTCTGAACAGTATCTATTTGAGGGAAAAAGAGTAATCACATTATCAAGTCAGAGCTAGTGTGACTGTATCATATGATTCAAACCAGGACACTTCTGAGAGTAAAAGTGGTGCTATTAATACATGAGGCATTCTGGTGTGATTGTGGGGCTATAACAGAAAAAGAGTACAAATGGTCACCCTACTCATAGCCACCAAAAGAGGTCCTTCTGAAACGCTCTTTGTAGAAACCACATCTCCTGGTTTCCAATCTTGAATGAAAATAATCCTGGGTGGAAGAATATATATTCAGGATTTAATTTCCAGCTGGGCCCCTTCATTATGGATGATGTTTAAGGACCAGTTCCCTACCTACCTACTCTGCCTTGGCCCACACATGACACACAAGCCACTGTAATCAATTAGTTGTTTGGAAGAAAAAGATGGGCTTCATTTATTAATACCTCTGGTTTCGTCTCCATTGTCTCATGTTTGCTCATTTCTGATTGTTGCCTTATAGTTGCTCCGTTCTGCTGCTGATTGGTCTGCTGGTATAAAGTACCATGAAGAGTCCATCCATGCTGCTTACGTCTATGTGATAGAGAACAGCAAGCACTATATCTATATAGAAGTAAGTCTTGCTCGTGTAAATTGGTATGACAACCTGCCTTCCTGTAAATATCACAGAGACTGCAGAGTCCCCTAACTCAGGACCTGCTACATTAATAAGTGTATGTTGAGATGTGAAGAGGTCACCTGAATTTTGATTCCCCCAGCATACCTGACATTCACTTTGCATTTTCATTAACTCGGGACTCTAACAGGAACCCCCCAAATCCTTATTATTAAAATGCATCAATTCATAATATTATTAGCCAGAAATATCCCAACATGGAGACGTAAGTTTTGATTTGGCTTGAGTTGGAGGGTGTAAATGTGAGGCATGTGCTGCTTCGGGAGAGCACACACAGGGGTAAGCTATTAACATAGAGACCACTGGATGCCTCTGGTTTGGGGATGTTGGAGTGGGGAGAGGGCAGGAAAAAGAACATGGAAAAGGGAGATGTAAGAATAGCGAGGGCAAGTACCAACTTCTTCAATTCTGTGTCAACTACCATTCATTATAAAGCTTTTTCAGTTCTCAGAGTTTGTGTGTAGAGACTAGAAGAAAACCCGCGGATACTGGATTTAGTTTGGGAACCTTAATTGTGCTTCAAAGTAGATCTGAAGCTAGTTCAGAGCACTTGGAAAATCCTTAAAAAATAAAAAGCCGTGACAATGGAAAGATAACTCAGAGCACATCTCTCTTCTTTATTTTAGTATTTTCTTTCCCACTGAATTAAAAAATATATGTGGAGAGAGATGGGGTCACTGGGGAAAACCATTCTAGCCCTACTTTCCTTCCCCTTGAGTCCTGGCCCTGTCCCCTTCCATGAAGTGACAATTAATTAAAGGCAAGTGGGAAAGAATTGGAGCTTAATTTATTTTACAGGCCTGGAGAAAGAAAAGGCTGATTAAAACTATTAGCAGGCTAAATGCAATGTGGTATCTTGGATGAGATCATGCAACAGAAAAAGGACATTAGTGGAAAAATTAGTGAATTCTGAATGAAGTCTAGAGTTAATAAAACTAATACTCTTAGTGTTATTAATTTCAACAATTATACCATAATAATGTAAGACGTTAATGGCTGGTTCATCTGTTACCCAGCATCCTTTTGCTTTGTCTCTTTTTAGTAGTATTAAATCAGCCTTTCTTTGTAACGCTACCACAGTACTAAATGAGGTCAGGAACGCCATATTGACACACATGGCTGTGGACATAAACTTAGTTGAAACGCCTGAAGCCGAGGTAAGCAGTTGGCATTCACCCTGCTCCTTCCAAAAAAGGAGAAGTGAAGGATGTGAGTCTGTGTTACAGCTGCTGAGGAATGCTAAGCTTCTCTGTGATATGAATTCAGAACAAACATGGTTTGGTTGCCACTGAGATTTTGATTGTTTGATGCCCTAAAGGGAAACACATTCTCAAGTGAGTTTTTGTCTTCCTCAAAGTTTGTCTTCTGGAAGCTGTTTACAGCTTTATGCACTTAAGTTTAAAAGCGTGTACAATAGTAAAAATGATAATGTGGCAAAAGGATGGTAATCCTATTTCGAGTCATTGCCTATATATCACTTTACCTAAGATGATTAGCAAAGATGACTCTGTGATGATTATACTTATAAATTACAGCTGTGTTATAACTATTTGTATAGTAAACAGAGTGTGTGTGATATTCATAATATTTGTACCTAATTTTCAACAATCCGTAATGTAGCAGCTAACTCTTTCATACCATTATAATAATAATGTTGTACCCTGGTTTTTTAGTAACAGTTTTAAAGAATGTTGCATGAATCTGTAAGCAGAAGTACTTAAAAAAATATTTCTCTTTCCATCTTATTGGTTTATTTATATAATGCAACATACTTAGAAAAGAGATTTGTAACTACTTAAAATAGAAGTTCAGGAATAATGAGAGACCTAAACAAATGAGATAAGTTCAAGGCAGATACTAGGAAATAGTGGAGAAAATTAGACCAGGATTCTGCCATCTACCCTGTTCAAAAATAAACAGCATGAGATAGAATGTTTACCAATATGGAATTTTTAATCAGAAGCATTTATACAATGTGTGAATCTGAAAAACCTGATTTCTCTATTAAGTTCAGAGTGTTCCTACCATTCTAAGAATGTAACCTACAAGGAATTTGCATGATTAAATAATAATTTAGCTTTCCACTTTACTAAGATGATATAGGTGATATTGCTTAGAAATGCATGAGGCCCAGAGTGACATGAGACTTCTTTTATTCCCAGTGTCATTTACTTTCCTGAGGTGATTTTAGGAATCAGCACATGTCTGCTAGGTGAAACATTTTTTTAAAAAATATCAATGTAAATATGTATATATATATATATATATAGTTTTTTATTATATACCACATTTTCCTTATATGCATGCTACTAAGATAAGAAAAACTTATTATAAATCTCATTTATTTTGTGTAGAACCAGTTTTTCATAAGCTGCGCTGATGACAAAGTTGTGTTCAACAAGGTTGGCGATGCCATTGCTCAGAGGATACTGAAAGCTCACAGGTAAAGTTTTTGGCATTTTGGTAGGAGTTGTTACTGCAGATGTTCTTGCATTTACTGCTAAAATGACTTTTTTTTGAAAGACCATTTTTAAAATACTATCTTTTTCTAACGGGCATGACTTTAGTTCAACTACTAGTAGGTTATTGATTCCTTAAATCTGAGTCAGTTGCTGAAAATTTTTAAGTCCATTTTTGAGGGGCTCTGAATGCTCCCAGAGCATAGTCATTTTTTCCTGGCCAGTCTCTTTCCCACGCATTAGATTTGTGATTTGATTTATTTAAAGGCAGACAGTGAGCTGTGTTCACTTAAAATCAAAGCAAAATAGTCATAACGTTTTTCCATGGGTTATATTTAAATTCTTGTTACCCTCTGTCATATTTTTTCAGCTCATGGGATTATTTTCTTTAATAACACTTTTATTAAGATATAATTCACATACCATACAATCCACCCAAAGTGGACAATTTAGTCATTTGTAGTATATTCACAGAGTTGTGTGCAACCATCGCTGAATCAATTTTAGAACGTTTTCATCACCCCAGAAAGGAACCGCATACTTATTAGCAGTCACTACCCATTCCCCCTTTTCTTAGCCCCTGGCAACCACTAATCTACTTTCTTTCTCTGTAGATTTGCCTGATCTGGTTGTTTCATATAAATGAAATCATACAATATGTGATCTTTTGTGACTTGCTTCTTTCACTTAGCTTAATGTTATAGAATGTACCAGTATTTCATTTATTTTTATTGTCAGGTAATATTTCATTATCTGGATATACTTCATATAAATGAATTTATCCATTCATCAGTTGGTATATATTTGGGTTGTTTCTACTTTTTGGCTATTATGCATAAAGATGCTATAAACATTCTGTACTAGTTTTTATGTGAGACATGTTTTCATTACTCTAGGGGTAGAATTACTGGATCATATTGTGACTCTGTGTTTAACATTTTGAGAAACTGTCAGAATGTTTTCAAAAGCGGCAACACCATTTTACATTCCCATAGTGTATGAGGTTTCCAATTTCTCTGTATCATCACTAATACTTATTATTATCTCTCTTTTTTATTATAGCGATCCTAGTAGGTGTGAAATGGTATCTCATGTGGTTTTGATTTGAATTTCCCTAATGACTAATAATGTTGAGTATTTTTTTGTTTATTGGCCATTCATGTATTATCATTATCCATTGTTTAATTAGGTTGTCTTTTTATTACTGAGTTGTAAGAGTTCTGGATACAAGTCTTATATCAGATTTATAATTTGCAAATATTTGCTCCCATTCAGTCTGTTTTCTTTTTTACTTTCTTGGTAGTGTCCTTTGAAACACAGAAGTTTTAAATTCTGATAAAATTCCATTTATCTTTTTTTTTCCCTTTATTGCTGTGCTTTGGTTTCATAGCTGAGAAACCACTGCCTAATCCAAAATCATGAAGATTTATGCCTGTTCTCTTCTAAGAATGTTATAGTTTTAGCTCTTACATTTAGGTCTTGATTCATTTTGAGTTACTTTTTGTATATGATGTGAGGTAGAGGACCAACTTCATTCTTTTGCGTGTGGATATGCAGTTGTTCCAGCACCATTTGTTGAAAAGTCTATTCTTTCCCTACTGAATTTTCTTGACACCTGGGACTATTTCTTTTTATGGCTGATTTTAGCTCTGTGTAAAAACAGCAAAATAAACAAACAAACAAAATCATTACATTTTATTATCTTAATTCATTGAACATATGCAGTGGAGAATGTTAAGTACATATGCATTTGGGGCTTAAAACATTTTTTGACTTCCAGTGTCCTGTGGTACTTTAATATCTTTTTTTCACAAAATATGTGGGGATTTTTAGACTAAGAACATTTTATAACAACAACTACCAGCATTTTATATGATTCACAGTTTATATCTACAGACTCTTACTGAATTTTCACAACTACTCTTGAAAGTAGATCATATAGTTTTGTTGTTATTATTATTGTTGTTGCTGTACATTTTTTTTTTTCTGCTTAATTCCTTTATTAGCATTTAAGCTAGATACCTCTGCATTTTTTAGTGGTTGGTCTGGGGATTACAATATGCATCTTTTTTTTTTTTTTGTCCCCATTTTTAAAGTTAAACTGAGATGAAAGAGTTGGTGTGACTTGTCTGGGCCACTAACAGCAAAAGGCAAAAACAGCTTTGAAGCCAAGTCTTTGGACTTCAGACCCAATGCCTCCCACACCATGTAACTCCAATGCATTGACAGTTAGGATTAGAGACCACTTTGGGGTTGCCCCAAATTGAAGCAAGTAGGTTGGGCCTTTATAATCTCCTCCTCCCATTGACTGGTCTTTGAATGTAGGCTGTCTTCAGGAAATGGGCATGGCCTTGGGTGAGACAGGCACCTTTGGCCTCTGGAGGGCAGTTCCTGGAGAAAGGCTTCACTGTGAGTGAGTAGCCAGCGGCCAGCTCTCTCAGCAGCTGGGGGAATGGCTGTCTTGATCCCACAGTGAGGGCCTTTGGGCAGCAAGGCACAATACTCACCCATTCTGTGGGGCATACAGTGCTTCTCACCCCTTCCCATGCATCAAAATCACCACTTTACAAAAACACAGAGGGCTGGACTCAACTCCAGGCTTGCTGGATCAGAATTTTCTGGAGGAGGGCCCAAGTACCTGTGTTTTATAATATTCCACAGGCACAGCCAGGATTATATAGTACTCATCTAGAACAGTGTATATGGCCATAAATATGAATGATGGGCTGTGTTTTTACAAGTGACCTTTATTCTTTGCCTTCTCATATGCTTTTATTAAGAAAGTCACCAAGGACTGTTTCTGAGATGACTTAAAAACAGTCTTGTTTTCAGTTAAACACATATGTACACACAGATTCCTTGCATCCTTGCCAGTCTCCAGTCTCCCAATTTTCTGGGTCAATTTATGTCTCATTTACAAAATTGCATTATATTTCTGACAACTCTTCCATTTTATTGATGCAGGAGTGTCCCCTTTATAAAGCACATTTGACAAAAAAGAAAAATAATTTTTTCATGAAATTGAAATGTCACAAAAATACATTAAATTGACCAATGAGCTCATTGGGCTGAGCAGTGAATCATGAATTTTGGAACTTTGACAGCTAATTAGGAGAGTAGGATGAATCTTAACTTCACTCATCCCAGTTATTCACTTATTAGTACATGGTTTAATAAGTATCTGTGAGATATGTTTTTAAGCGTTCAGGAGCCTGAAAGAATATTTTTCTTTAACATATTAATTTGTCTTTTAATATCTAGACTTCTAAAATCATAGCACTTTAAGGCTGGAAGGAATGTTAAGATATTTTCTGATTGAACATTTCCCAGTGACCCTGGGATCCACAGTAAGAGAGCATGGTAAGGTAGCATCTGTTGCAGATTTTATCTCATGCTTAGAAGTTCACAGAGCACCTTAAAGGGTGGCAATTTCAAGCTCACTTTGTAGAAACTGGGAAATGAGTTCGTCAAATTTCAAATTAACTGTGTGTCATTTAGCTCTGATCTCTCAATAATCTCACTTGCTTTGACAGTCACATTTTAAAGCGGTATGTATATCACACCTTCAAACTTAGTGGATACACACACATATCCTGGAAACCTATTTTACATTTTCCCCCTTCTCTGTATGTCCACATTATCGTTTATCTCCTGTGTTAATTCCAAACTGTAAAATATATTTTCATTGAATAATTTCAAATCTGTGAGCTTGTATTCTTAGGAAAAAAGATAAAGGTAGAATTAGAAAGCTGCCTACAGTGGCTCCCCTTCTTCTCACTGAGGGCCGTCGTGTGCCATCCTCAAGCTTACCCCTCTCTCTTCCTTTCACTCTTCTGCTCTCTACTCTTCTGAAACTCAGAACTTCACGTGCCTAGCAACAAGTATAACTTTGGTTGTTGGAAAAAGAATAGAATAGAGCACAAAGCAGATGGAGGGAAATGACAGTCAGCATTCGGCCAACCTGACCAAGGAACACAGACTCTCTTCCAGGACCCTCCCACCCTAGAGAGATTGGCGTCTTTAAATTGCCAACTTCTCTCAACTGGGCTGAGCCTTTACTTTTCTGCCAGTGCTGGAATCTGGTCCCACACCAGTTCCCTAAAGTGAGTTCTCTGCTTCCCTCACTTTCTCCTCATTCTTTCTCAGCAGCTGTAATTTTTTTAAATTAATTTTTATTGGAGTATAATTGATTTACAATGTTGTGTTAGTTCCTGCTGTACAGCAAAGTAAGTCAGTTATACATATACATATATCCACTCTTTTTTAGATTCTGTTCCCATATAGCTCATTACAGAGTACTGAGTAGAGTTCCCTGTGCTATACAGTAGGTACTTATTAGTTATCTATTTTGTATACAGTAGTGTGTATATGTCAATCCCAGTTTCCCACTTTATCTTTCCCCCACTTTGCCCCTTGGTAATCATAAATTTGTTTCCTGCATCTGTGACTCTATTTCTATTTTGTAAATAGGTTCTTTTGTACCATTTTTTCAGATTCCACATATAAGCGATATCATAAGATATCGTCTTTGACTTACTTTACTCAGTATGACAATCTCTAGGTCCATCCATGTCGCTGCAAATGGCATTATTTCATTCTTTTTTATGGCTGAGTAATATTCCATTGTATATATGTACCACATCTTCTTTATCCATTCTTCCATCAATGGACATTTAGGTTGCTTCCTGGCTATTGTAAATAGTGCTGCAGTGAACATTGGGGTACATGTATCTTTTTGAATTATGGTTTTCTCAGGGTATATGCCCAGGAGTGGGATTGCTGGGTCATATGGTAGTTCTATTTTTACTTTTTTTTTTTTTTTTTTTTTTTTTTTTGCGGTACATGGGCCTCTCACTGTTGTGGCCTCTCCCATTGCGGAGTACAGGCTCCGGATGCGCAGGCTCAGTGGCCATGGCTCACGGGCCCAGCCTCTCCGCGGCATGTGGGACCTTCCCGGACCGGGGCACGAACCCGAGTCCCCTGCATCGGCAGGCAGATTCTCAACCACTGCGCCACCAGGGAAGCCCCTATTTTTAGTTTTTTAAGGAACCTCCATACTGTTCTCCATAGTGGCTGCACCAATTTACATTCTCACCAGCAGTGTAGGAGACTTCCCTTTTCTCCACACCCTCTCCAGCATCCATAATTCTTTACAGAAACAGGCCAAGCCTCCATGATCTGATTCATGACCTAGAGCCTCAGAATACTGTTCACCCCAAGCTGAACTAAAAATAACTGTGGGAATCTCTGCAGAAAACAAAAGGTCTGCTCTAAAAAAGTAAAACTGTCTTCGAGTTGAGACCAGCTCCCAACCCACTGGAAGCCTGTCTTTGACAACTCAAATAGAACTAGAGATCAGGGAGAAGAAATCATAATCCACAGTCTAGAATTGACTGGCTTATACCATGTTTGAATAAGCAAAAACGTAGAGTGTAACCAGATGGTCCAAGTAGAAAAGATTTTAAAACACTGTGTGCCATGAATGTATGGTCTCTGAGGATGAAACCATTTTTGCTTATGGAAACTTGACATGCATAATTTTACTGCCCTGCTAAAAAGTTTGGAGGGAGAGAGTGCATTTTGCACTGTTATCACCACAAGTTTGACACATGCAATGAAATTAGGCAGTTGATTTAATGCTTCTGTATTTTAATATTAAACTGCACTGGAAAATACACAAACTGCCTTGGAAAATACACAATTTTGAAAATCACTCAAGCTCTTCATGCTCCCTATAACTGTAGAACAGTGCCAGATAGTGCTTGCAGTTTGCGCATGAGTGATGGTATGAGGGACCTCCTCTGGGGAATCTGAAATTAACTGGGAACCAGATGTCTGGAGATCTGAGTTCTTCCCAACTCTGTGTCTACAGGTATGTGACCTTTTGAATCTATCATTTTTGCCTTTCTGGCACTCTGTTTTTTCACCAACAAAAAGAATAATAATATCTGCCCTACCTATCTCATATGAATAGATGTGAAAGCAATTTGAAACCTGTAAAGCACCAGTTCATGTAAGAAATTATGTTATTTCCAGGAAATTCATCATCTGGAAATATGCTAGCTCATGGTAAATTCTAGCAGGGACAAAGAACCACAATATCAAATCAACTATTTAGAAATTAATATTTATGTTAGAAACAAATGTTTTAATTAAAGAGGTGTTTAATGTGCCTCATTTTAAATTATTAGGTGACTATTGCTGGATAAGGACAATTTGCTTTGGTTCCCTGTCACTGGCACTTCTTCATCCTGTGAAAAGTAGAGGCACATGGTTAAAACACTGTCTAGAGATGTCCTGCCAGAAAGCTATAGCTGACTCCTCATGGGAATCAATTTTTGGATTCCCCATTATTATTATTTTTTTTTTTTTTTTCTTTTTGCGGTATGCGGGCCTCTCACTGTTGTGGCCTCTCCCGTTGCGGAGCACAGGCTCCGGATGCGCAGGCCCAGCAGCCATGGCTCACGGGCCCAGCCGCTCCGCGGCATATGGGATCCTCCCAGACCGGGACACGAACCCGTATCCCCTGCATCGGCAGGCGAACTCTTAACCACTGCGCCACCAGGGAGGCCCTGGATTCCCCATTATTGATTGGATTACACCTTCCCCCAAAATATAAAATAAAATGTATTCTGAAACATAATGTGTGTTCAGTTTTGCTTAGCTTTGTTTTAATTTTAGGCACTGTTGATGATTCTTTGAAGCTTTCCAATTGAAATCACTGGTTGTTAATTGATTAATAATGTTATCAAATCGTTTTTTAGTCATTCCACATCCAAGGTGCTTTTTATGCATTCCTTCATTTAATTCTCACATCAGCCTTATGAAGTGGATGCACAATGATTTCCATTCTACAGATGAGGCAGCTGAGGCCAAGTGCGATTATGGTAACTTGCCCACATCATGCAGCTATTGATGAGTGGAACTGGGACTCAGACCACATCTTTAGAACTTAAACTTGTGCTCTTTACCTTGTGCTACCTTTGTAGCTCAGCTACAAAGCTTCCCTCATTTCAAGGGAAGTAGAAATGTTCTAATGTTAAGCCTGCAAGAAATCTAGAAGAGGTACTTTATTTAAAAATTTTTAAAAATCAGATGAACATTTTCTTTTTTTAAAGTAATTGCTTGATAGATAAAAATTTCTTAGGTTTAAAGAAAAATCTACCTCCTATAATTACCACATCCTATGCTTTGTGTACTAAGTTGAAAGGACATGTTGGGTATATTTCAGAATCACTGTCTTAACGAAATTTAAGCTGCAGTTATAATAGAAGAAGAAAAATAAGAAAATTAAGTATGCCAATGGCTGGTTTCACATTTTTTATCTTGTGGGATAATCTCCAAGCTCTATGAAATTCATGGAGAAGAGGTTACATTAGGGCAGAGATGACAGATCATGGCAGGAGAACTTTTGATTTAGATCATTTAATTGCTTTTATTTGATTCCAAAAATTACTTAAATGATAATCTCAGCAGATAGAGAGAGTAAAGATTAGTACTGGTTGGAGGCCAGAAATCATTTTGAGTCTGAGCATGTGCCCTGGCAGAGAGATGAAGGAAGGGAGAGACTCTTTTTTAAAAATGAGAATGAAAACAGCTGGGCCATTGTGGGAACAGTTTTATACGAGGTTTTGTAGAATCTTATTTAAGGGACACTGAGGGACATGCCTGCCAGAGGTTATCAAGTACAGAGTGAAGTCTAAGTCACACATGCTGGGCTAACCCTGAACATTCTTACATTTAAAAGCTTGCCGTTTTCAAAAGATAACCAACGAAAAAAATTATGTGTGTGTGTTTTTGTGTGCACACAAAATATGTAATGTCATAATCTATAAAAATCTCACATATGATATGCAAAGTCAGTGCTAAATAGAACCAGCATTTCTAGTGGACTAACAATGATTTTCACCAACTCCTTCATTTACAGATGAGAAAACTGAAGCCCAGAAAGGTTTACTGCATTTAAAAAGATTTGCCAAACACAAAATAAAATGGGCTATGTCCCAAACCACTGAGAAGCTACAGATCCACTTCTCCCATAACTGATACCACTATAGAATAAAATTATCTCCACAAAAAACAAACAAACAAACCAACCACTAATCCCCAACCACAATTCTTCTTACTTCTGGCAGCATTCACTGCTGCAAAATCTACAACGAGAAGATTTATACCAGCTCCTGAAGTTTATGGCAATGAAACATGATCTATAAATCTCAAATTCTCAAAATATAAAGCATCTTGTCACTGGAGAAATACAATGAGCTCCTTTGGGGCCTTATTATAGATCCTGAGACCCCACTCTGAGCAGAAGACCCCTGACTACCCACCATGCTGGGGAAGGAGGAGGTGAAGGAGGAGGGGTTCTTCTGGAGAGAACAAGGTGGGAAGCTAGAGGAAAACCAGTGCTAAGACCCATTTACGTTGGTGAACTAGGACTTGTTTTTTTTTTTTTTTTTAACATCTTTATTGGAGTATAATTGCTTTACAATGGTGTTAGTTTCTGCTTTATAACAAAGTGAAAGAGTTATACATATGTTCCCATACCTCTTCCCTCTTGCGTCTCCCTCCCTCCCACCCTCCCTATCCCACCCCTCTAGGTGGTCACAAAACACCGCGCTGCTCTCCCTGTGCTATGCCGCTGCTTCCCACTAGCTATCTATTTTACGTTTGGTAGTGTATATGTGTCCATACCACTCTCTCACTTTGTCACAGCTTACCCTTCCCCCTCCCCAAGGACTTGTTTTTTTTTGTTTTTTTGTTTTGGTTTTTTTTTTTGCGGTACGCGGGCCTCTCACTGCTGTGGCCTCTCCCGTTGCGGAGCACAGGCTCCGGACACGCAGGCTCAGTGGCCATGGCTCACGGGCCCAGCCGCTCCACGGCATGTGGGATCTTCCCGGACCGGGGCACGAACCCGCGTCCCCTGCATCGGCAGGCGGACTCTCAACCACTGCGCCACCAGAGAAGCCCCTAGGACTTGTTTTTAAAGGGACAAGCAGCATTTCAGCAAATCACAAAAATTGAAAATACCAAAGATCCCACATTCTCATCACCTAAACAATTTACTTTTTGTTTTCCTATTTTCTTTTTGGTCCATATTAATATACAGACATATTTTCTGAGTTGTAATTTATTTCCTTTTCCTGTAACTCACTTGGATTTCTGTCTCAAGTCCCTTTTCCACACAATAGAAGGAAATTTAGTTTAGTCACTTCCTGGTAAATGTGGCCAAATTCAGTGGTTTCTCATTTCTGCTCCATATTCAGTCCGTCAGGGTGCTCCCTGGTCTTTCCTCCCCTCCCCCATCCTTGGTATAGACGCTTAGGGGCCCTGGATCTTTGGGAAGGGGCTTCTTGCACTCAGTATCGATCTGTCAAGCCTGTTCTGGCATCTGCTTACTGTAACCTGGGGTCCTCAGCCTTCTCCTTTAAAACCTGCCTTTCTGTCCCTTCTCCTCTACTGCTGCCAGTAGAGGGTCCCTGCACTGAGTCTGACTCTTTATTTCTTCTTCTTCTTCTTTTGTTTTAATTTATTTTTGGGGGCACACTGCACAGCCTGTGGGATCTTAGTTCCCTGACCAGGGATCGAACCCGCGCCCCCTGTAGTGGAAGCGCGGATTCTTAACCACCGGACCACCAGGGAAGTTCCTCTTATTTCTTTATACTCCCATCTCAGCTCAAAGGATCTCTCCCCAGTTCCCCAAATCTAAGAAGCTGACATCTTTGTGCCCTGGTGCCTCGGTGAGAGCGCCATCCTAGGAGCAATGCCTGCTTCATATCTCCAGTCACAGAGAGGGGGAAGTTAACACATTTAAGGGGAAAAATTATTTAATATTTCATAGTATCAGCCTGCCACATCTATAATTGCCTTGTAATTGTAACTTTGCATTAGGGCCACTTTAACACACTACCAGAAGTACTTTGCTAGTAAGTCATCATAGTGGTCATTTTAGTGGCTGTGAGAAGTTACATCCATTGAGTGACTATAATGTAATTTAGTTAATCATCCCCCATTATTGGACATTTCCAATTTTTATCTATTATACATAACACTGCTGTAAGAGTTAGCGGGTTTTGAAAGAAAAACTTATTTTAACAAAAAGCCTGAGCATGCAATTTTATAAAATTGTTCTGAACTAAAGTGGATGGAGCAGTTGCCTGCATGATGGCCTGGTGCCCACTAGCTCTTCTCTTGCTTTTAAGATCATAAATAATTCTGCACATTAGGGGCTCAGGTTCTTGCCCTATGCTGATTGCTATCATTTGCACCACCCCAGCATTGTGAGGATGCAGTGTTTCGGAAGAGGTTAGAATCCTCGGTGGCCAAGAACTGTTATTTTCTGGGGACCGGATCAAGGAAGGAGACTGGACAGGTTAGCACATAGAATTTTCTCTTCATTGGTTTACACTTAGCTACAACTTTATGGTTTGAAATTCCAGAGCCCTTTTTTTTCTATAGCAGTGAAAATCTAAGTCATTTATGCTAATTTGCTGAACACAGTTTAAAAATTTCATCATTTAGGAAATTCAAGAACTGCATTGTGTTAAAAAAAAAATAAAAACAGGGCTTCCCTGGTGGCGCAGTGGTTGGGAGACCGCCTGCCGATGCAGGGGACACGGGTTCGTGCCCCGGTCCGGGAAGATCCCACAAGCCGCGGAGCGGCTAGGCCCGTGAGCCATGGCCACTGAGCCTGTGCGCCTGGAGCCTGTGCTCCACAACGGGAGAGGCCACAACAGTGAGAGGCCCGCGTACCACAAAAAATAAAAAAATTAAACATTTAAAATAAATA
Source organism: Mesoplodon densirostris (assembly GCF_025265405.1). Classification (NCBI taxonomy): domain Eukaryota; kingdom Metazoa; phylum Chordata; class Mammalia; order Artiodactyla; family Ziphiidae; genus Mesoplodon; species Mesoplodon densirostris. Next base: position 94,596,401 of record NC_082665.1, on the reverse strand, counting down.
AATAAATAAGCAAGGATTTTGATATAGAGCTAACCAAGAACAAGAAAATGTGAATATTCTGATTTCTACAAACTAAATTTGCAAATATGCTTTATCTAAAGATACAAGATTTTTATAGAACATTTCCCAGTGTCTACATTTTGAAGTCATTTTTGCTTTTATAAAACACATGGGCAAAAGGAAACCATCTTTTCCAAACAGAATTACAAACACTTGGTGTTCAAGACCAGCAATACTGCTTCTAATAAATGTGAGAGATGACTTATGTGGGTTGGCACACATAGCAAAATAGGCATTTTGGGGTAGCAAAAAATTAGAAACAGTTGAATGCCCAGCAATAGAGAACTGGTTAAAATATTATGGCATGGATTTGGAATACTGTCACTGTTAATTAAAAAATGGGCATCTCTCTAAGTACAGTTATTAAAGAATTTCCAGGATACACTGATAAATTACAAACAAACAAACAAAAATAACGTTCAGAAAAGTGTTTACAGTATTCTAACATTTGTATAGAAGGAGAGAATACATATATATGCTTATAAATTCATAGACTATTTCTGAAAGAACATGAAAGGTAATAGAAATTGCCCTTAGGGAGGGGAAACAAAGGCTGGGGACAAAGGAGTGAAAAGGAAGTTTTTTCATCATATAATCTTCCACCTCTGAAGGTTTGCACTGAGAACATATATTATCCATTCGAAAATGTAATTTTTTTTGGTGATTCCTCAAAAAGCTAAACATAGAATAACTGTATGACCCAGCAACACCATTCCTGGGTATATACCCAAAATAACTGAAAACAGGGACTCAGATACTATATGCCTGTGCCCACTGCAGCATTATTCACAATAGCTAAAAGTGGAAACATTGCAAGTCTCCACCAACAGATGACTGGATAAACCAAATGTGGTCTATATATATAACAGAATATTATTCAGCCATAAGAAGGAAGGAAATTCTGACCCATCCTACACCATGGATGAATCTTAAGGATATTATGTTAAGTGAAATAAGTCAGCCACAAAAGGACAAATATTGTTTGATTCCACTTAGCTGAAATATCTAGACCAGGCAAATTCCTAGAGACAGAAAGTAGAATAGAGGTTACCAGAGGTTGCAGGGAGGGGAAATGGGGAGTTACTCCTTAATTATCACAGTCTCTGTTTGGGCTCATGAAAAAGTTTTGGAAATAGAGATCATGATGGTTTACAACTTGTGAAGGTAATTGTTAACACTGAACAGTACACTTAAAATGGTGAAAATGGTAAATTTTATGTTTCATATATTTTACCACAATAAAAAAAAATTCAAATAAGATGTCATCTAATTTAAAGAAAAACATCCTGTTTAACCTCTTGTCTATACCAGAGGCTTCCCAGAAACAAACATTCTTCCAACCTGACCCCATCCTCCCAAAGCAAATAGTACCAAGTGCATACTGAGTGCAGAGGTCCTCTGTTGGGCACTGCCCAAAACAGAAAGATATGTGGACACACGTCCTGTGTTTCAAAAGGGCTTATCACATAGCCTAGCCTAGCAGAGGTACCTGTCACTGTTGCGTAAAGCAAAAAAGATGCTGAGTAGGCATCCCAACCATGTGTAGCTGGAGTGCGGAGGCAGGAGCAAACCAATTTTCATTGGCACATCCGGGATGGCTTGATGGAAGGAGCCGGTTATCAGCTCCTCTCTGCGAGGCAGGGAAGGGCCTCCAGGCTCAGGGGGCAGATGAGTTAGGTTGACTAACCTGCCTTACCAGGGGTGCACCTCTGAGCGCAGGGCAGTGGTGTCCAGTCACTGGAGTGTGGGCCTGGGAGGACCAGACCGAAGGTGATTCTGTAAAGGCAGTTGAAGCCAGATGGTGTCAATTTTCAACTGTAAAATTCGTTTGGACTTTTAAATACCGGCTGTGAGGAAATAACTTAGGTATTCTTTCTGTTCTTCCCACTATCCTGTTTACTATCTAGGAATGTGAGCTTCGTACCCTTATTTGCCAGAGAACTTTAACCGTTTATATATATTTTTTAAATGGGTTTTTTCCAACTCAAACTGTGTTTGCCATCTAGCGATTAATCCATGCCATTACAACACCCTGGTTCAGATTCCTCATTTCTCAGCACTGCGGTTAAAGCTCATAGGCCTCCAGACTCCGTTCTGTTGGCCGTGGCTTCTGTCTCAAACTGCACTTTCCCTGTGCCCTGATATGTACAGTATGTTGGCATCAGAGACCTCAGTAATGAAATGTGACCCCTCTGAGAGTAGTACTAATATTCACCTGAAAGAAAAATGTAGCTGTTTAGAAGACAATGCACCTTAGAAATTATTATGAAAAGTTTAACTAGGTTCCGATTTGAAAATTAACCTGTAGCAGCATCTTCTTGTGAATGCAGACTTCTCACATAAACTGGCCAGATTCTGACCATAAGGGATACCACAGTCATCTCCAGACTTTCTCTTCTTCCTGTGTGTTTTCTAGAGATAAGGATATTAACAGTCTAGCCTCCAAAGAGGCGATACCTATTTGAACATAATTCTCCAAATTTCTGACTTTCTGAATGCAGATCAAAGTTAGGAGCCACACTTTCTGCTTCTGTTTCTTTTCTTTCAAAAGCTGTTGTTAATCAGTTGGGACAGCAGACCAAGAAATACTGTGTTATGTCTACAGGAGATTTAAAACTCAACATCAGTCATTCAAAATTCTTGACAGGCCCAGCTTAACATTTTGCATCTGAAGCAGAGTTTTCAGAGATGAATCAGAGTTTCTAAACAATGCTGATTTCTGCATTGGAAAATATACTGGGTCCCATATCTTTTTTTGCCCCTGAGGTTTAGGCTGTGGAGCTCATTTACTCAGTAATTACTAACTGAATGCCTACTATTTGCTGGCTCTGAGCTCGGTACTGTGGCTATAACTTGTTATACATGAAACGGTTAGGATAACGTCTTTTTCAAAACTTTATTATAACCCCTCCACCTCCCATGGGATCCAAGCAAGGCTTTTTTTTTTTTTTTTTTTTTACAAATTTAATCAGTTATACATATACATATGTTCCCATATCCCCTCCCTTTTGCGTCTCCCTCCCACCCTCCCTACACACCCCTCTAGGTGGTCACAAAGCACCGAGCTGATCTCCCTGCAAGCAAGGCTTTTTTACAGTGAATTTTGTCCTAGGAAGGATTGTGCTATAGAGAGATAGTGGGTACAATTCCCACGTTACTGCCAAGTTCAGCTTATTTTTCAGGTTGTTATGAATGGTTAGCCGGGATAAGTTTCTGGCCTTAATCCAACAGCATCCCCTTCCCTGCCAAAGCCTGGAACGTGATAGAATGTATTGTAGGAAGCCATTCACTCAATCTCCAAAACCATATGAACTGCTTGACTGTCATTTTTAACTGTTACTGTGTCTTTTTCTGTGTGTGTGCACAACTCTTTCCCTCTGACTTTTGCAGGGAAAGCCAGAGATTCCGGGTTTATGTTGTGATACCACTTCTGCCAGGTTTTGAAGGAGACATTTCAACCGGTGGAGGAAATGCTCTACAGGCAATAATGCACTTCAACTACAGGTACCAAAGTTCTAAAATCCTCTGTTTACAGCTTTCAATCAGTATGCATGTAAGCTGGCGAAAGCAATGGAAATGTTTCTCCACATCTATTCAGTGGAGCATTGAACAGATGGACACTTCGCTTTATTTTACTTTTGAATCTTGGCCTGTTTACTAGTTGATAAAATTCAAATAGAGCCTAAAATCATAAATGGTAGGCCTAGGACACATGGCACGTATAAAAGAACTAAAATATTAGTGTCTCTTTTATACTCATTGCCTATCACATATATAGAGTGCATGTCTCCATTTATGAGGTGTATATATGAATATAAAAAAGACTAATATTTTTGTTCTTTAATATATATTAATATATTACAAATGGAGATAAGGACTTTATATAGATACAGATATGAAGTCCTTTATACATAATTAGTTTTTAAAGATAATTTTTAAATTATCTTTAAGCCACCAAATAGTTACTGAGCTTTCCATATTCTTTGCAGTAAGTAGATGAAAGAAAAAAATTAAATACTTAAAATGGTATGATTTGCACATATTGGTTTATGATTTTTCTAGGCAGCAATCCTTCAACAAGGTTGGTAATAATAGTCTCTGCCAGTAAGTGAAGCGTGAAAGTTCTTTCCTGTCTCCTGGAATTTTAATTGTTTTTCCCTACCATCACTTTGTTAAAATTTTAGGGAACGTGGTAAGTCCTGTTCTCAATATTCTAAAAAGCAGAGTTTCCATATTCACTCAAAAAGGCACATGAGACTTCAGACTTGGCCAGTGGAAGATTATGAGGGGGGTTGAGAGGTACTAGCTGGTGGGCGGGTGTAGAGAGGTGCTGTAGAAAGTGATGGAAAGGCCCCCTGATGTTCTTTTTGGGTCGCTTAGCTGAGAAGAGGTAAATGGACAGGCCTGGCATGAATCCAGCTCCCAATTATAAGCTCTGTGACCTGAAGCACAAAAGAGCCCTACTCAGGATCACACTTAATAAGTCAAAGCAAGGACTAGCGCCTGGATATTTTCTTTTAATATCCCCTGTTCTTCAGGACCACCTGTAGTTTCCCACCTTTCTAATCAAATTCCTTTGTGGGGGAGGGACAAATGAAGTCTTGGCCCAAACCCCCAGTGTGTAAAGCAGATAAGGGTTCAGGGTCTTGGTCAAATTGGGGCTGGGGGCTTAGATGCCCTCTTACTTGAGTCCCCCTCCCGAGAGGCACCTCCTCAAGATCTAAGGTCCTCCAGGCACAGTTTGAGTGCACCACTGTGGTGGAAATCTTTTTTTTTTTTTAATCCTCTTGCTTCTTTCTGACTTTTTAAGCTTGTATCTTTCTGTCTGCCAGGGTTTCAAGTAAGGCATTTTGTTTCATCTGGGGTAATTTTGCCTCATTACAGTATGAGAAAACTTTAACTGTGCTTTGGTCTATACATTTGGATTGAAGATTTGCCCATTTCTAATATTATCTGATTTATAACATGGCAAACAAAGCTTTTCAAATATTTAAGGCACTGACATAATGTTTAATTGGATTTTATCCACTTCATTTGCCATGCTAACATTATTTTTGGAATATTGTCGATTGTAATTATTTTCTGTAAGTATTTTCTTGGGTTTGAACCAACTGAATGAAATATCATGCTTCGCTTTTGTTCAGCAACCAAAACTATAACCTTTTATTATGCAAAAGCATCTCTACTTTCTGGCATCATCTTTAATAATATCAGCATTTCCCAGGCATAACTGTACTTTTAATTACTTTCACAGAGCAAGCAGATGGAACATAGAATTTTTTGTCTTGTCGGTCTTTATAATTCATCGACTATTATCAGAGTGTTGAGAAGCAAAATCATTAGTAGAGGCAGCTATTTGAGACTATATTTTTCACTTTTAAGGGGTTTTCTGACTTTACAGAGACAGCTCAGGTATAATAGTTTCCTTAATTTCAGAATTACTCTGCTAGGTTTGCCCTTTTCACCTCTGAAAGTAATATGATTCTGTAAGTATTCTTATCTATTGTGGCATTCTAAGTTTACCTTTGCAGTCGCCACATTTTCTAAGTGGGAAGCTCATTCATAACCCGTCTTTTAAAATAGCATCTCTTTCTGAAATCTAAGATCAATTTTATAACTTTTCCATTTACGCACTTCAAAATAACTTGTCCCATCAATAACATTACAGAAGTGACATTCATATGTTTTTTTTGGCTTTTAAAAAATCTATGTAGCATCTTCTCATAAAAGCACTTGCTCTATTTTTACTTGGATTAGGACTCTACCCCACAGATATTGCAATTGAAACCTTTGAAACCTCTATAATTATTTCTTTCCTTTACATATGTTCAGAACCATGTGCAGAGGAGAAAATTCCATCCTTGGACAATTAAAAGCAGAGAGTAAGTAACTGCTTTTCTTTTCCTCCATGGTTGTTTTTGGTGACATATCAGTGATTATTAATGTTTTCACAGTGTGGTTATAGGACTCTTCACAAAAGGTAGCCCACAAAATGCTTAACAGAAATAAATTACTTATTCTCATTAAATTGTCCAAACAGATGTTCAAATGAAGACATCACAGCATGAGCTGCATAGGTGATAAAAATGGGAGTATGTTTACAATTTTTTATAATTTATTTTTATTTATTTATAATAATTGTTTTGATAAGAAGTGGGATTTGTAAGGCACTTCAAAATGACCCCACGTGTATCTTCTCCTGTGATCCTTCACCACAGTCCTGGGAAGTAAGCAGGAAGGTGTCATCCCTGCTTTAAAGATGAGGACACAGTCAGCATGTATATATGTGGCCTCCTACAGATGCAGAAGTCCCAGGGTTCTCACACACTGTCATATTTAGGGAGGAAAACTAATTATATAACCATTTTAACACCATACCACTTGACTAAATCTTCGAGGGTATTATACTGGAGGTAAGTAAATAAGAAAAAAAACCACAGTAATACCTGTTACTCCTGAAATTCTGCACATTTTCAAAGGCACTTTCTCAGATATCTTAATTGATCCTTCCACATAGTTCTTAGCTACAGTACATTGTAATTGTGGGTTTACTTACCTATATGTCTGTGAACTGACTCTAAGTTTAGCACATAGTAGGTACTCAGTCATCTTTTATACCCTGAACAGTAGGTACAGAAAATTCCACAAGAACTAAGCTGAAGAAAGAACCCGGGCTTCCCTGGTGGCGCAGTGGTTGAGAATCTGCCTGCTAATGCAGGGGACATGGGTTCGAGCCCTGGTCTGGGAAGATCCCACATGCCGCAGAGCAACTAGGCCCGTGAGCTACAACCACTGAGCTTGTGCGTCTGGAGCCTGTGCTGCACAACAAGAGAGGCCGTGATAGTGAGAGGCCCGCGCACCGCGATGAAGAGTGGCCCCCGCTCGCCACAACTAGAGAAAGCCCTCGCACAGAAACGAAGACCCAACACAGCCAAAAGTAAATAAATAATTAAAAAAAAAAAAAAAGAGAAAGAACCCAATTTGTCTGACCTCCAGTTCATATTGGGTTAAGATTGTGAAAATTTGTAGGTCACATTAAAAAGACTAGATTTTTATCTAGAAAAAGACAAGGTATGGTGTTGGTTGCCTCTGATCACTGATTGAACTCATCAAAGTGGTGTTTATATCAAAGCTCACTGACTGCTGGCAGGCGAGAGAAAATGGTGCCTTGGGAATGGATAGAAAGGTTATGTATGGATAAAACTGTGAAGGAGCATTTGAGGGGATGTGGGAGCAGAAGAGTAAGGGAAGGGTCAGATAATCCTAAGAGTTTCAACCCAACTCATCAGAAGGATGGAGCTGCCACAGGAAGGTCTGAAAAGTCAGGAGGAGCCACCTCAATCATATGATGCCATGTGGTGTGGCGTTCACATATGCTATACACCTCAATTGAGGTTTTTGAAATTTTTATTTTACACTGGGAGCCTCCTAAACGTGGTGCACTGGGTGATATATCAGAATGTGGAGAGAAAAAATGAGGCCTTCGATGTATGTATATTTTTCCTTAAAAATAAAGAATTAGGACATTAGCAGGAATGGTATAGTAAGGATCCCCCCAAATCCATTCCTACATAAAAGCAATAAAAACACTAGCAAAAATTGTCAAAAATCAACTTTTTTAGCACTCTGGAAATTAACCAAGGGCAGGTAACAATCTGTTTATTCAAGAAAGACAGCAGAGTCTTGGTAAAAACAGCAAGCTTTTTAATTTGCCATATGCCCATCCCCTTCTCCTCATTCCACAGTGGCCTTGAAAACCAACTCCCCATCACTGTGAAAGAAAACCAACAGCCTAGCAGCCACTGGAAGAAGCCAAATGGGTTTGAAGCTCCCATCCCCCAACAATTCTCAGAGAATTGTCCTAATTTCACCTGACAGTTTAAAAGACTTTAAAATGGCTAGTTTAACTATGTTCAAAAAACTAAAGGCAACAAATCTAAAGACTAAGGAGAAGTCTAAAAACAATCTCTCCCCAAATAGAGAGTATAAAAAAATAGAATTTTTTAATTTAAAAATTTTATTAATTTTTTTACATAAAAAGAACCAAATAGGGCTTCCCTGGTGGCGCAGTGGTTGGGAGTCCGCCTGCCGATGCAGGGGACGCGGGTTCATGCCCCGGTCCGGGAGGATCCCACATGCCGCAGAGCGGCTGGGCCCGTGGGCCACGGCCGCTGAGCCTGCGCATCTGGAGCCTGTGCTCCGCAATGGGAGAGGCCACAGCAGTGAGATGCCCGTGTACCACAGGAAAAAAAAAAAAAAAAAAAAAGAACCAAATACAAATTCTGGAGTTGAAAAGTATAATAATTGAAATGAAATGTACATTGGAAGACTCAGTAGCAGATTGGAGTAGGCAGATGAATCAACAAACTTGAAGACAGGTCAATTGAGATTATCCAATCAGAGGACCAGAAAGAAAAAAGAATGCAGAAAAATGAATAGGGCATTTAGAACAGCCAAAACAATCTTGAAAAAGAACAAATTAGAGAACTCATGCTCCCAATTTCAGAACTTACTATAAACCTACAGGAATAAAACCAGTGTGGTGCTGATGTAAGGATAGACATATAGATCACAGGAATAGAACCGAGAATCCAGAAATAAACTCTTATGATTATGGTCACTTGAATTTCAACAAGGGTTCCAGGACAATTCAATGGAGAAAGAATAATCTTTTCAGCAAATGGTGATGGAACAACTGTATATTCACATGCAAAACAATGAAGATGGACCTCTACCTCACACCACATACAAAAAATAAGTCAAAATGGATCAAGACCTAAAGTGTAAAAACTGACACTATAAAACTCTTAGAAGAAAACATGGGCAAAAAACATTATGACCTTGGATTAAGCACACGTTTCTTGGGTTTATAACAAAAATATAAAAATGGATAAATTGGATTTCATCAAACATAAAAGCTTTTGTGCTCCAATGGACACTATCAAGGAACTAGAAAAAAATGACAGAATGGGAGAAAATGTTTGCAAATCATATCTCTGATAAGGGATTCATATCCTGAATATACAAAAGAACATTTACAAGTCAACAATAAAAAAATAATCCAATTTAAAAATGGGCCAAGGATCTAAATAGACATTTCTCCAAAGAAGATACACAAATGGCCAATAAGCATATAAAAAGATGCTCAACATAATTAATCATAAGGGAAATTCAAATAAAAGTCACAAGATACAACTTCGTGTCCACTAAGATGGCTATAATTTAAAACATAAAAAAGATAATGATGAGAATATGAAGATATTGGAACCCTCATATGTTGCTGCTGGTCATTCAAAATCATGTGGGCTCTTTGGAAAGCAGTTTGGTAATTCCCTAAAAGTTAAACATAGAGTTACCATATGACTCAGCAATTCTCCATAGAATATACCCAAGAGAACTGAAAACATGTTCACACAAAAACTTGCACATGAATATTTCTAGCAGCATTATTCACTATAGCCAAAAGGTGTAAACAACTCAAGTATCCATTAATGGGTGAATGAAGAAACAAAATGTATATATCCATACAGTGGAATATTATTTAAATCTAAAAAGGAATGTACTGATCCATGTTACAACATGGATGAACCTTGAAAATATTATGCTATGTGAAAAGAAGCAAGACACAAAAGGCCACATATTGTATAATTCCATTTTTATTCAATGTTTTTAATAGGCAAATCCCTGGAGGCAGGACAGTAGATTAGTCATTGCCAGGGTTTGGGGAGAGAGTGGAATGGGGAGTGACTTCTAATGGGTATGACATTTCTTTTCGGAGTAATTAAAATGTCTTAAAATTGGATAGTGGTGATGATTGTACAGCTTTGTGAATATACTTTAAAAAAACTGAATTGAATACTTTAAAGAGGTGAATTTTATGGCATATGGATTTTTAAATGACTTGGAAGTTTAAAAATAATTAAGCTTTTAGGACTACCTAATTTTAAATTTATCTATTGGTGTGTGGTATTCAATAATTTTTCACTAATGGTCTCCTCAATCTAAAAAATCTTAGAAAGAACTTTGGACATACAACATGTACATCACCAATAATAAATAATTTCAGGGACTTACCTTGTGGTCCAGTGGTAAAGAATCCACCTTCCAATGCAGGGGACACTGGTTCGATCCCTAGTCTGGGAACTAAGATCTCACATGCTGCAGGGCAACTAAGCCTGCACGCCACAACTATTGAGCTCACGCGCCTCAAAGAGAGAACCCGCGTGCCACAAACTACAGAGCCCAACGCCTTCTGGAACTCGCGCACCACAACGAGAGAGAGAAAACCCACACGCCTCAACTAGAGAGAAGCCCAAGCGCTGCAACGAAGAGACCGCGCCTTAACGAAAAGATCCTGCATGCCTCAACGAAGATTCCATGCGCCTCAACTAAGAGCCAACGCAGCCAAAAAATTAAGGAAAAGAAATAAATTAAAAAAATAAATAAATAGGGCTTCCCTGGTGGCGCAGTGGTTGAGAGTCCGCCTGCCGATGCAGGGGACGTAGGTTCGTGCCCCGGTCCGGGAAGATCCCACATGCCGTGGAGCGGCTGGGCCCGTGAGTCATGGCCACTGAGCCTGCGCGTCCAGAGCCTGTGCTCCGCAACGGGAGAGGCCACAACAGTGAGAGGCCCGCGTACCGCAAAAAATAAATAAATAAATAAATAAATAAATAAATAAATACTTTCAAAAGGTGTATCTAATTTTATCCAGGACATAGATTTACCAGAGTATTACCCTATCTCTATTTTCTAACAGTTGAAAATTAAACTGATAGTGAATGAGTAAGGTTCTAAAAGATATGTTGATTAAAAACAAAATCAGGAAAGCCATTCGGTAATAACAGTGGCTAGTAAAAATGCAAAGGTGAGGTTATAGGAGAATAAAAAGTCAGAACAAGCCTATTATTTAGTTTCTCAACCATAAAAGTGTCCTGAACTTAGTATAAAGCATTTTCTTTGGCTCTGGACCCTTTTCCTGCCTCTGCCTATTCTGGGGAAAAATTGGATTTTAACATAAGAAGTAATTTCATTGTTAAGCGCTCTTATGAAAAGAGTTCCAAGTACCCTGGGAACAAGTCAAAATCACGCATCTCAGTGGGGAAAATGTTCACTGAACATGGAAGAACAGATTAATTACATAATGCCCCTTTTTGAGGTGCAATGTTGTATTGTTGGTTTTGTTTTTGTAAATGTATAGTGGGTTTTAAATACATGAACTAACTAATCTCTAATTGGATAGAGAGCTGTAGTTTTCAGAAATAACAAAACTGCTGCTACGAATATGTTAAAATTCCTGAAAAGAAAACCAGCTGCGATTAGTGTATGATTTTCTGATACACTAATCTTCAGGGATTTAGTGTTTAATTTAAAGCAATTCTTTATTATTTTTATAATTGTTGTGAATTATGGCATTTTAGCAGCCAATTTCGTTTAATTTAACACAAGGCCTAGAGGTATTCAATCAGGATTAGAAACGTACATATAGGAAGTGCTTGTTTAAGCAGCAAAAGCCTGTAACAACTCTTCAAGTCCTTTCACAAAGTATCCTTATAAACATAGAGTCTGTTGTATCAAACTTCTCATCTTTTGAGCTATCGATATATATGCACCAACGTTCACAACAGATATGTCTTAGGGGCCTATATAAATCTCCAGATTCCCACATACCTCCATAACATGTAAGTTGGAACCCCTCATGATTCTTTTCTATCTATTGCTTCTTATTAATACCTGTCATGCTCCTGGCTTTCTTATATTTTCTTCAGAAGGCACTGTTTCAGTATATCCTCACACCACAAGTTAACATCACCAACTTTGTACCTGTTACTCGTTGAGCCAGTTTCCTTCACAGAATAAAGTACAGTCAGACCTCTGTATCTGCAGTTCCCCATCCACACATTCAACCAACTGCAGATCGAAAATATTTGAAAAGGAAAAAAAAAAAAACCCAGAAAGTTCCAAAAGGCAAAACTTGAATTTGCCACGTGCAGGCAACTATTTGCATAGCATTTACATGGTATTAGGTATTACAAGTAATCGAGAGATGATTTAAAGTGTACGGGAGGATGTGTGTAGATCATACACAAATGCTATACCATTTTATATAAGGGACTTGAGTAGGGCAGATTTTGTTATCCTTGGGGGTCCTGGAACCAGTACCCTGCGGGTACTGAGGGACGACTGTACTGGCCAAAGTAATTTCTCAATTTGATTTGTCTTCTTCTTACTAGAGTGTGTGCTGGATCCATTCACCTCATTTGACAGGCCACACTTTAATTCATCAAAATGTCTGCTTTCTGGCTTGGAAACTTTGTTTTTCTTCTGGTCCCTGTGACTGGCACTCACCCTTAGCTTTCTTCTTAAAGGCATTTTTCATAAAGAAATAAAGATTTTTTACTTCACAAGAGCTATTTTGGGGACTTCCCTGGTGGTGCAGTGGACAGAAATCCGCCTGCCAATGCAGGGGATGCGGGTTTGATCCCTGGTCCGGGAAGATCCCACATGCTGCGGAGCAACTAAACCCGTGTGCCACAACTACTGAGCCTGAGCTCTAGAGCCCACAAGCCACAACTACTGAGCCTGGGTGCCACAACTGCTGACGCCCACATACCTAGATCCCGTGCTCCACAACAAGAGAAGTCGCCCCAATGAGACGCCCACGCACCGCAATGAAGACCCAATGCAGTCAAAAATAAATAAAATTAAATCTAAAACAAAACAAAACAAAAAATCCTTAAAAAAAAAAGTTACTTTGTAGCAAGGATGAAGGAGTAGGTATGGACTGTGGGCTGTGAGGCTCGCCCACTAGTTGGAGTGTTGCTGAGACTCTCCAGACCTGCTGTGGAATGGCACAAATCTGTGCCTTAGGAAATTACAAGTTATAATGTCTTAAGCTTTTCAGGCTGCTAACAGCCAGTCAGTATTGTTAATCTTTAAAAAATATTTTTAAATAATTTCAAACTTACGGAAGAATTTCCAGAACTGCCATATACCCTTCATCCTGATTTCACAACTGTTAAAAATTTGCCTTCTTTGCTTTATCATTCTCTCCAGATAGATAGACAGACAGACAGATGGATGGGTTTTTTCCCTCTGAACCATTTGACAATAAGTTGCAGCCATTATGCTCATTTACTCCTAAATATATGTGTGTTTCTGAAAAAGCAGGACATTTTTAAAGCAGCTATAGTTCAATATAGAAATTAATGAAATTAACATTGATATAATACTATTATCTTGTTTGCAGACCTTATTAAAATTTTGCCAATTGTCTTACTAATTAAGGTTCTTTATAGCAAAAGGGGGGGAAATGGTTTTTTTGTGTGTGTGGCCCAGGCTTCAATCAACAACATGTGTTGTATTTATCTTTATTTTCCTTTAATCTGAAATAATCCCTCAATCTTTTTTTTTTTTTGGAGGATGGGAGGACTTTCATGATCTTGGTATGTTTGAAGAGTACAGTTATATTTTGTAGAATAGCCCTCAGTTTTGGTATATCCATTGTTTCCTTGTGATTAGATTCAGGTTATGCGTTTTCAGCAGGAATGTCACAGAAGTAATGTGCCCTTCATATACCATGTCAGGAGTAACATGGTGTTGATTTGCCCCATTACTGGTTATATTAACTTTGATCACTTAGGGAAGGTGGGATCTGCCAGGTTTCTCCACTATAAAATTACCATTTTTCCCTTTGTAATTAAATATTTCATGGGAAAACACTTTTGAGTCTAATAGTAAATATTCTGCTTCTTATCAAACATTCACCCACTGGTTTTAGCATATATTAATGATTCTTCCTGGATCAATTATTACACTATGATTCAGTTATTATTACTATATTTCTAAATGTTGATTTTTTAGTTCCATTGCTTCTATATTTATTACTTTCTTCTAAATTTCTTAGTTGCAATTCTACAAGGAAGTTTTCCCTTCTTCCCCACTAATGCATTTATTCACGTGTGGATCTATGGATTCTTATGTTATTCAGTGGGTAATAATTTTGATGATCAGCTTGCACAGATTTGGCCAGTGAGGGCCTTTTTAAGCTTGCTCCTATGTGCTTTGGACATGTTCCCATCAGCCTTTTTTTCTTACTGGCACGAGAGTTCCAGACCCATCTTGTATATTCCCAGAACTAGCCCTGCAATCAACCATTTCTCCAAGAAACCTAGGTTATTTTAGTGGAAATTGGCATTTAGAAACCAAATTCTGGGTGCTAGATATGATCATTACTACTGGGATATTACTGCTTTAGACCTTTTGTATACACATTATCTATTATCTATCTATCTATCTATTTATCTATCTATCTACCTATCCATCTATCTACCTATCTATTATCTATCTCCATACTGATACTTTTTTTTTTTTTTTTTTTTTTTTGCTGTACGCGGGCCTCTCACCGCTGTGGCCTCTCCCGTTGCGGAGCACAGGCTCCGGACACACAGGCTCCGCGGCCACGGCTCGCGGGCCCAGCCGCTCCACGGCACGCGGGATCCTCCGGGATCGGGGCACGAACCCGCGTCCCCTGCATCGGCAGGCGGACTCTCAACCACTGCGCCACCAGGGAGGCCCCATACTGATACTTATAATTCCAGTCCCATGCCACAGGATTCCTTCTATTATCTCTAATATATATACTTCCTCAATCTTAGAATACACGAAAATCTGTAGCCCATACTACTATGAAAAATAAATCTCACTAGAATTCAATATTTGTTTACAGTTCTTTTTGTCTTTAGCTTAAGAGTATATGCTCAAAAACCAGTGTTGAAAATTTACTTGGATTATGTTATTAATTTGAAATACAGTTAGGTTCATTGCTTTAGTTTGTATTTCATTTTAAGCTTTTCTTTTTTTCTCTTTCTTGATTAAGTGTGTGTAACAGACTTCCAATAGTCAGAACTATATAAAAGTCATGCTTAGACAAGTGCCACTCCGCTATAGTTCCTTTCAGTTTCTTCCCCACCCATCTTTTCCACCCTATTCTACTCATTCCCTATCGGTAACCAATTTTGTCAGTTTCTAAGTTATTCTTGCTGTGTTTCTTTTCGTACAAATGAGCAGACACGTGTATATTTTCTTATTTCTCCCAATCTCTTTCATAAGAATAGCATACCACATATATTCTTGTGCATTTGTTTTTTCATTTAACACTACATCCTG
The DNA here is from genome assembly GCF_025265405.1 of Mesoplodon densirostris. Lineage (NCBI taxonomy): Eukaryota > Metazoa > Chordata > Mammalia > Artiodactyla > Ziphiidae > Mesoplodon > Mesoplodon densirostris. Next base: position 94,581,176 of record NC_082665.1, on the reverse strand, counting down.
GAAATCACTCTGTATCAGTTCATAGAGATTTTCATTCCTTTTTAGCTCTGCATAGTCTCCCATGTATAGATTTGCCATAGTTGATTCAGTCATTCTCTGTATGAACATTTAGGTTGTTTTCAATATTTTTCAATTACAATTATGCAATTGATAACTTTGTGCATATATGTTCTTATTTGTTGGAAGTGTATATTTAGGATAAGTTTCTAGTGTGGGAATGCTAGGTCAGTAGGTAAACACATAGGTGGTTTTGTTAGATATTGCCAAATTCCCCTCCAAGTTTGTACCGATTTGCATTCTCACCACCAATGTAAGAGAGAGCTTGCTTCAACCCAGTCTCACCAATAGAATGTGTTATCTTACTTTTTTTTTTTTGCCCAATCTCATAGGTTAAAAAATGGTTTCTCACTGTGGTTTTAATTTGCATTTCTGTTATTATGAGTGAGAATGTATGTCTTTTCAAATGTATCTTTTCGTGTGTGTGAATTGTCTGTTCATGTCTTTTGCCTATTTTTCTGTCAAGACTTTGATCTTTTTCTCCCTTCAGTTATTGAGTTCTTTATATGTTCAGACTCAGTTCTTTGTCTGTAATGTATACTGCAAATATGTTCTTCCTCTTTGTCATTTGTCTTTTGTTTTTGCTTATTGTGTTTTGTGTCATGCAAATATGTTTTTTAAATTTAGCCAACATTATTGATCTTTTCTTTTATTGGCTCTAGATACTTACAAGCCTTCCCTGCACTCAGGTTACCAGGAATTCACCCTGTTTTCTTCTAACACTTGTATGGTTTCATATGCTTACATTTTCATGTCTGATTTATTTGGATTTCTTATGATTGCTGGGAGAAATGTATATAATTTTTATCTTTTTCAAATAGCTATGCAATTGTACTAGCACCTTTCATTTAAAAATTCTAGTCCTTTATGTAAAAAACCCTTTTCCTAGAGATGCAGCCTTTATCATATGCAAAATTTCCATACCTACTTGGGTCTGTTTCTGGACTTCCTATTCCATTCAGTGGTTTGGCTGTCTATTTATGTACCAGTTCTACACTGTTTTAATTATACAGACTTTATAGAATGTGTTAATATAAAATATGGGAAGGTTGGGCTTCCCTGGTGGCACAGTGGATGAGAGTCCGCCCGCTGATGCAGGGGACACGGGTTCGTGCCCCAGTCCGGGAAGATCCCATATGCCGTGGAGTGGCTGGGCCCTTGAGCCACGGCCGCTGAGCCTGTGCGTCCGGAGCCTGTGCTCCGCAACGGGAGAGGCCACAGCAGTGAGAGGCCCGCGTACCACACACACAAAATATATATATATATATATATATATGGAAAGGTTTATTTGTAAATGGAGGAACCTCTGTATATTACCTATGAACAAACTTCTTTCCAGTATACCTAAATTTAATAGATACACTAACATCAGCAATAAAATAGAAAACATCATTAATACATGGAAACTTCAGTAAATGAAACATGAACTACCATTGGTTCTATTAGTATGCTTCAGATTCTTTTAAAAATTTATGTTCTCTTTCTATAAGAATCTAAGATGGTTTGGTTCCACTCCATTTATTCTTAGTATCAGACTTTGCTTATCCAGGGCAATTGCTATGTAGGAGAGGGACCATAAAATCTCATGACTAACACTCATGCCAGGGTAATGAATATGGGTTGGTTTGATACGGAATGCATTTCTTCTTATCACATAAATGACCCTCACATGATGAGAGGACAACATTTTAAAGTACAAACCTAGTACTGCTTGCTCTGAAGAAAATTCTCCGAAGTTAAATGTACTTAGGATTCTTTCCTAATTTTAGTGATTTAGAAGGAGGAGTGTTATTTAATTGCCAACACTCTTACTTACCCAAAGTCTGCAAAATTTATATGCTGCTTTGCGCTGGATATGCTGCAAAGTATGTGTATATCAGGTAGTTTGGGCTTACATCTTGCATCTGATTTAAACAGCGGCAGGTGTCAACCAAGACAGATGCAAATGTCACACTGAAATCTTGGGTTATCTACTACTGCAGCTATACTTTATCACTCTTCAGTAGTTGCTCACCAAATCATTAAAATAAAATGTTCATATTTGAATTTATCTTTGGATTACCTCGGCATAAGGAATTCTTATAAATCAGTTCAGTATAATATTTTAAAATTGTATCTCCATTCATATTAACAATATAAAACTCTTCAGGGCTTCCCTGGTGGCGCAGTGGTTGAGAGTCCGCCTGCCGATGCAGGGGATACGGGTTCGTGCCCCGGTCTGGGAAGATCCCACATGCCGCGGAGCGGCTGGGCCCGTGAGCCATGGCCGCTGAGCCTGCGCGTCCGGAGCCTGTGCTCTGCAACGGGAGAGGCCACAACAGTGAGAGGCCCACATACCGCAAAAAAAACAAAAAAAAACAAAAAAACTCTTCAGAAAGCAAAAATAGATCCTAGGTGTATTCTGAAATTATACACACACACATACACACACACACACACAAATACACACATATATTTTACAATCTATTCTTAACCTGTTTATGTGGTATATTTGTTTTGAAAGACAGTAAAATTTAAGGTGCCATTATTGAGCTTGGTCATATTAATTTTAGTGATTTCTTATTTAATTTACAGTCGGCAATCAGTGGATAAATTACATATCCTTCTGTGGTCTTAGAACACACGCAGAGCTTGAAGGAAACCTAGTCACTGAGCTTGTCTATGTCCACAGCAAGTTGCTAATTGCTGATGACGACACTGTTATTATTGGTAAGTACTTGATCTCTAATTGTATTCCTTGTTAGTGGACTTAACCTCATGCAACAATCTTTCTTTTTATTCCTCTAAAGCTTCCTTTGCAGTTGAAAGGGACAGTCACACAGTTATCTAAAATATTTCCGAAGCAATCTTTTTTGCTTATGCCCTGTCTAATCCCTGCTTTTATCTATGAAGTAACAGAGGCACAGAACAATCAAATGGCCAGCGTGTAAATTACAGTGTCCAGAGACAGCAGTTTGACCCAGCAGCGCCATAATCAGCCTGCTCTCATTAATACTTTATTAGTCCCTTATTTTTATTTTGAATCCAAGTACCTAGATTTCTGGGCTTGGAAAGAGGAGATGTGGGGAGGGAAATGTGTCACAAATGAGTACCTAGTGGTAATTTATACGTGCGCGCATCACACCCACCTAAGCATTACCACAGATCTGAAGTTTTGCAAGAGTTAGGATCGGAAGGATATTAAAATATTGCTGCCTCTGTGCTTACTATTTTTTCCCCGGAGTCAATGTTTTGGATGTTATTAATCAGAGTGCAGAGCAGACCAGCTTTGTTGGGGGCGGGAGTGAGGTGGAAATTGTGTAGCAATGATATGATGTAGTCCTAGACTAAGGTCTGCAGTCTGTTCCTGCAGTCCTCACCCCACTGTCAGATTCAGGAAAGTTACTGGTTGTACATTCTACCCAGATTAGATCTTGAACCAGAGGGGTGGGTTTGCAGCTTCATTCTTGTATACACCTGAAAAGCTTCATTTTCCCATCATTGAATTGGTTTGCCTTCTAATATCATGTTACACAAACACTGAAAGGCCAGGAGGAGAAATAGAGTATTAATAATCAGCCAGATAAATGAATTGACGAGGGTGGGGGGATGTTACTTAGAGATATGTTGCATCCCACTATTGGGAATTCCACTCACCCATTTTAAATAAAATGTAGTTTCTCAGCTATAATAAGATACTTAACTATTCTTTAAGAAATTAAGTGTCATGGGGTGTTTTGAAAAATTTTGGCAGTAAATATGCCTTTTCCATGTCTATCCTCCACTGAGAAAAGAAAAAAAAATCTCATACCTAGGAGTAATGAGACTGTCTTGTCTGGAAGATGATTTGAAAAGAAAAAGTAGTTCAGAAGCCAGAAAATGTATAGACCACAGTGTGGTGATACATATATATAAATGTGTACACACACACACACACACATTCTTTTAATACTTATTGGGCATTTAAGAAAAATACCTTGTGTCTTCAAGTTCTTGCTCAATAGGGATCAAAGCTCTTTAAGGATTTATTTCCTCCCTTACTTCCCCCAATATACAAGTTTTCTCTTATTTCCCGCAAGCTATTCTGGTCTTGCTCTTCAGAAGCCAATCTCAGAATATTTTTATATTAAATTTGGCAATGACAGTAAGGAAAGGAAAAATATTGATTTTGCTGAAACGAAAAAACAAACAAAGCCAGATAAAATTCAGTTGATCTCTTCAGCAAGATTTCAGAACTCCTGAAGTAAAAATTGACAGATGTAAATATTTTCCTTTTAAAGGTCATTTTGACCTTCAGCCTGATTTACTTTACATCAAGTATAAATGCAAAGTAGTTTTCAGTATCTGAGCTAACAGTGAAACAGATTTGTAGAGTTTTTTAGTTGACTTATTTTCTTGAAAGGTCTCTGACCCCTCAAAGGCTGCAGTTTATTTAGACTAGCAATAACTGATCCATTCTGCACGTCGTTCTTACCGACTTTCTTGAAACTGAAGATGTAGCCTTGGGAGTATGACGAGGTCTCACTTGCTCGTCTTTAGAGGCTGCACTTCTTTTTCTCCTTCCCCAAGGGCAGAACACATTTCCCCCGTGGAAAATCCACAGGTACTTTTGTTCTTTTTATCTCAGTGGAAACTCTAGGAGAAGCAGGCTTGTTATTGCTGCTCTCAGATATCTGGCCTGTTTTCATAACACAGACAGAGAACAATGTTTAAAATTCTCAAAGAGGAACTTGAGAAGTTAGGTTGACAATATTTTACAGGTGTTAATAAGCAAGTAGTTGAGAGCTTAAAAGGAATTAAAGTAACTTGTGATTAAATTTTCTAACATGGCAGACTTATGCCAGAATTAATGAATAATTGACGTAAGAAAAATGACTAATGGTTTATCTTCATTTTTTTTCCTCACAAGGAAATACTTGGTTTCTCACATTGAGATCTCTTTTGTGTGTACCTTTAATTATCTTTTACCCCCGGTGGCTCTGTTGGTCCCGAAATCTGTGACCAAGTCCAGTTTTCTAATTCATCTTACTGGCACTTAACAGAACTAACATTTACTTGCTTTCCTAAACAAAACAAGGCTATCCTTAAATAGAATTTAAGTCTATCCTGTTGACTAAGTGAAACGATTTTTTTTAGTATTCACTAATCCATTGCACAACACAATAGGGAGATACAAAACATGATCACACAGTGCCACTGCCCTACACAGCTCATGGGCTACAGGGGAGGCAGGTATTCTTTCCACTAAACACCAGAAACATCGGGATGGATATTGATGAACTGGCGCGAGAAGGTCCAGAGACCGTCAGCGAAGGTGGGTATGTGGGAAACTATGGAGAGAGAATGGATATCAGTGCTTAAGGGGCAGGCTCGAGAGCAGCTGTTGAGAGTCTGTAGTTGAAAGGCCACCCCAGTAAAGAGCGAGTCCCGTGGGTCTCAACCCTGGCTGCCTTAGGTTTGCCTGGTGGCTTTTTTTTTGGCGGACTATCCTTTTTTAATTAAGCTATTATATATAGTAAATTGCACAGACCTTAAGTGTACAGCTTAATGAATATTCACATATGTTTACATTCATGTAACCACCACCCAGAACAAGATACAGAATATTTCCATCACTCTGACAGGTGTCTTTCTGTCTCCACTCAGTCAGTCAGCCCCTAAAATGTTTTCACTGTCACCACAGAACAATTTTGAACACAGATGAGTTTCAGTTCAGAGAAATGAAACTATCATTTAGGGGGAAGATTATTCATGTCTGCAATTTACTTTCAAATAGATTCCCCGCCCCCGAAGATGGATTAATTGATAGATAAAGGGATGGAGTGGTATTAGGGGAAAATATTAATGCCTGGTTCCTACTTCCAGAAATTCTGACTCATTGGTCTGGTTTGAGACCCAGGCATCAAGGTTTTTTTGCTTTTTGTTTTTGTTTTGGCACCAATGTCTTTTGAAAGCTTCCTGGGTGATGCTGCTGTGTAGTCAAGCTGAGAACTCCCAAACTGGAGGCACAGGGAACACAAGTGGGTAGAAGGTACTGAGTAGCCCACTGACACTCAATTGAAGAATCAGTTTTCCTTTAAAACAAATAAACTAAAACAGGGTAGAGTTTGTGTGTTAGTTGTCTATTACTGCTGTAACAAATGACCACAAACTTACTGGCTTAAATCAGCACAAATTTATTATCTAACAATTCTATAGGTTAGAAGTTCAACATGGGTCTCACTGGGCTAAAATCAAGGTATCAGCAGGGCTGTGTTCCCTTCTGGAGGCTCTAAAGATGAATCCATTTCCTTGCCGTTTCCAGCTTCTCAAGGCTGCCCACATTCCTTGGTTCATGGCTCCCTTCTTCCATCTTTGAAGGCAGCAATGTTAGATCTCTCTGAAAGTTCTCAAAGTGTCAACCCATTCTTCTGTAACCACATCTCTCTCTGAATCCCCTTTACTTTTAAAGACTCTTGTGATTATACTGGGCCCACCTGAATAATCCAGGATAATCTCCTTATTTTTAAGGTCAGCTGATTAGCACCCTTAATTCCACCTCCACCTGCAGCCTTAATTCCCCTTTGCCATGTGATATAACATATTCACAGGCTTTGGGAATTAGGACATAGTCATCTTTGGGAGCCATTATTCTTCCTACCACAGAAGAATTCACAATTTCTGAAACAGGACATTTAAAAAAAACAAAACCACAAAGGAAATGACAGATAAATCCAACTGCATTAAAATTCAGAACTTTATTCATTAAAAAATGCTACAAATAGAATAAAAAGATAAATGAACAAACTGAAAAAAGGTATTTGCGACACAGTTAATATTCAAAACATATAAAGAACTCCTTAAGTCAATAAGGAAAGACAGTATCCGAAGAAAGATGGGCAAAGGAATTGTATAGGAACATCCCCAAAGAGGACATACCTGAGGCCCGTAAGTATATGAAACATGTTCATCCTCATTAATATAATAATGAGACAAAGAACAGGTTTTCAAAATACCACTTGGCAAAAATTAAAAATTGGACAATCCATGAGCTTCCCTGGTGGCGCAGTGGTTGAGAGTCCACCTGCTGATGCAGGGGATGCGGGTTCGTGCCCTGGTCCGGGAAGATCCCACATGCCGCGGAGCGGCTGGGCCCGTGAGCCATGGCCACTGAGCCTGCGCGTCCAGAGCCTGTGCTCCGCAACGGGAGAGGCCACAGCAGTGAGAGGCCCGCGTACCACAAAAAAAAAAAAAAATTGGACAATCCAAGTATTGACAACACTGAGGAACACCAGGGACTCCACTCTTGCATACAGAGCCCAGGTAAACTCCCACATGTGTACACCAGGAAACATACACAACTATGCAGAACATAATTGTGTATTATAGCAAAACTCTGGAAACGACCCAAACATCCATCAACAGTAGAATTAAAAAATAAGTTTGGGGGTGCTCATTCAAGGAAAATAATGCATTACGATTATGCACAGATAAATCCCAAAGACATGATTTTGAATGAAAGAAGCAAATCTCTAAAGATTATCTTATATATGATTCCACTTATACAAATTAAAAATAAGCCAAAAGTAAACTTTTTTTGTTTAGGAAAACATCATCAGAGCATGATGAAACCAAAATTCTATACAAATTCTCTCTTAGGAAGGGAAGGTCTTTCATGGGAAGACAGCTGAGGGCTTCTGGGATGTGGTAATGTTCTGTTTTTCAGCTTGGGTGATAAATTCAGTGATTTTCTAAAATTATTACCTAAGTCGGACTTATAAGTTTTCATATACTGTTTTCTATTTTGCTATATTACATACTGTTTAAAAAGTTCCTAAGAGCAAACTTAGAAAAGGTCATTTTCCAAAAATTATCAAGGCAATGTACTAATAAACCAAGGGATTGCAGTTGCCATAAAAAGTAGTACATGAAAACAGAACATATTTCTTGTAAACAATTAAAACTCTAAGGACTCATAGAGAGTAAAAGGTCAAAATTCCCCTTGTTGTCTCCCTCTCTTTGCCAGAAGGTACTCACCACTCTTACCCTTCAGTGTGCATCTTTCTAGAGGTCACTTGCCCTCTCTTCTTCCTAGTATGTTCTATAGAAACGGGTTAATACTATACCTGCTGTTCTGAATTTGATTTTCAGAATATAGGAATGTTTAACAACAAGAAGGGAGGTTAACACTTACATCCATCAATATCTCATTTTTGATATCTCATTTATTAAATTCACCTGAAATTTTCTCTTCCCTTTCTTCACATTCCTACTAAGTAGTAGCCAACTCACTTATCCAGTGTGGTTGAGAGTCAGTGCTCTGGGAAACTCCAGATGGGCCCTGGAAGTACAAGAACCACACCCTCTAAGAATTCCAGCTCAGAATGCCAGGAATGCATTCCTCCCCTGGCGATGGGAGGGAGTCTGAGAGGACTGGTGTGAAAGTGTGTGTGTGTGTGTATGTGTGGCTTTCCAGGGGGCTCACATCCCCAGTCTCCCTGACAGTGAAGAGCAGCTATGTCCTCCCAATTTGGCAGCCCCGGCCCTAGAGTGGCCTCTGCTGGGGCCCTGTGGTAGTGATGTCCCAAAGCAGCACTGTGGAGTCCTTATTCCTTGCCCCTGACAGTTGATTCACCCAGAGAGGAGGCTTCTTTGATACAAACGCTACATGCCAGCAAGTCTTCCCTTTCTATGGCAATGTTCTCTAGTGCAGATATTCTCGAGGTAACAAGTATCTGATAATAATGCCAGTAATAATTAGCATTTGTGGGGCAGTTTATAGATCAGTAAGTGCTTTCACATGGTCTTACTTAATTTTTACAACAACCCTACAAGGTCTGTATTATGATCTCGATTTATGAGATCAAATTAAAGCTGAGAAAGATTAAATGACTTTGCCCAAATTAATGCTTTGCCCCATGTTAAGCCCAAAGACATGGCTACAAATTTTATAGTGTAATTAAAATGTAAGTGTATGTATAAAGGTTGATTTGTTGCTAACAAAACAAAGTGTTTCAAAGGTGGGGCCCACCTTACAGCGCTCTAATAGTGCTCCCAACTTTCTGTGAGGTGCTGCATCCTTTCTGTCATCCAGAGTCCCTATGGGACACTGTTCCCATCCACAGTTATCGTAGAGTTGTGTATTAACTATGTGACCATATTGTAGCAAATAGCAGTAAAGACTCTTCAGGAAGAGCCAGCTTCCTCTCATGTCCAACATCCCACCGTCTGGGCTCTGGGTAGGGCTGCTAACACCTTACACTCTGATGGTCCCCATCACAGACGGTAGCCCGAGCTTGTGTTCAACCTAACTCTTCTGCCCCCTGTCTGCAGAAGCAGTGGAGTGTGGGACTAGGGCAAGAGGAGCAAGAAGAAAAAAGAGTCAGGCCCCTTTTGTAGTTTGTAGGACACCTGAAGGATTCAAAAGTGTGGATCCACGATAATTAATGCAGAAAATGTAGCAAGGTTTTTGAATACACAGCAGAGGAGCACAGGAAGTGCTTCAAATACTTGCCCTTCACATGTGAAAGTCAGCATTCTCAGTTCATTTGGATTTAAAAATAGAATGGAGGGAAGTTGATACAGAAGCTGTTGGCATGCCACACAAGTGAGGCAAGAGAATGAAAACCCAAAGCCACTAATGATAATCTGTATTTGGGAGTGGACTATATTGCTTGTGAAGGTCCTCTTGTGTTTTGACCTTTATAATTATGTGACCATGAGTTAAAGTCTACAGAGTTTGATGCTTAAGTATGAAACCTTACTGCACTGAGCTGGTAAGGGTTGTCTCTTTGTGTGCTTAATGACTATATCATTTAGAATCCTTTGAGCCACAAGATAGAAAATTCAGCTAGAAGTATGTGAAACAATAAGGGAAATGTATTACTTCAGATAACAGAAAATAAGAAGGTTCTAGGGTTGGCTAGCTCAGTGACTTAAAGACCCAGAGTCTTTCTTCTTTCTGCTCTGCCATGTTCAACTTTTCTGTTTGTCCCTTGGTTACAAAGTGGCTGCAGCAGCTCCCACAATCATGTCCTCATGCAACCCTTCAAGCCAGAGTATCCAAAGACTGGAAGTGACACCATCTTGTTCTTCTGTCTATTTATAAGAAAGAGAAAAACTTTCTCAGAAGCCCCTGGCAGATTTGCCTTATGTTGCATTGACTAGAATCATGACAAGTGCTCATTTCTAAGCCAATCACTGGCAAAAACAATGAAATGACCATGACTGGCCTTAGACTGATCAAGATTTACCCCTGGGTTAGGGAGTGCTCTGCCTTCCTAGAGCACAGCATCTCTTGATACGTGAACAAAATTAGGGGTTTTTTAGCAAGGAAGAATTGAGTCTGGAGGGCAAATGAGTGTCTTCCAGGACAAGAAGATTGTTCAGTTTCACTGTTTCTCCTTATAGGCTCTGCCAACATAAACGACCGAAGCATGCTGGGAAAACGGGACAGTGAAATGGCTGTCATTGTGCAGGACACGGAGACGGTCCCTTCAGTAATGGATGGAAAAGAGTACCAAGCTGGCCACTTCGCCCTAGGACTTCGGCTGCAGTGCTTTCGGTGGGTCTCGGAACCTGGGTCTCCCTCACGTAATCCTGCTGTAGTAGGCAATGGAACCCAGCCCAGCCTCTGGCCCTTAGCACACATGCCATCTCCGGGTTCTTCTTTGTCCAAAACAGCGTGAACCACACTAGTCGTATACAAAATGGCTCTGTGTGGGGCATAAAAATTTCCTGTTTGAACAGCTTTTATTATTTTTATGTGTAATGGAGAAAACTAGCATTTTAAATCTATTAATTGATTTAGGACCAGGTCAAACCATCTAGTGTCTATTTAAGTTTTTTATAATGAGTCCAGTTTTAGAAATTGAAATAGTTCCAGCGATACAAGGATATGATAAAAAAAATTACTAAAGGGGAAGGCTAGCGACTACTGGTGTTAAATTAAGTGTGGAAACTTCATTTCTCAGATTTAAGATGACTCCAGACATGGAAGATTCCTGATCTTCTGCAAGAAGATGTGAATTTTAAACAAACCTGTGGTCCAACAGAGAGAACACTGTGCTAAGTAGCAGGGATTGTGTATCCCTAAATAAGTCCTTCATTCAGTTAAGTGTTACTGAGAACTTCCTGGGCAGAGCTCTAACTGGCCCCATCCCAGCCCCTGTAGTCCAGTCTCAGTAGTCAGAGTGATCCTTCGAGAACCTAACTCAGGTCCTATCACTCCTCTGTTCAACCAATCCTCAATGCCTTCTTATCTCTTTTTTTTTTTTTCAAATGGCTTCTTATTATCTATCTCCTGTCCCTCTCCCCCAGCCCACTGAAGACACACTGAGCTCCCCACTGTCTGTGGAACACACCCTGACCACTCTCCCACCTGTAGGCTTTTGCAGGAAGTCCACAATTATAAGATTCTAGAACTATATTGGCCAGGATGGGATTTCAGTGTGGCCGCTATGGTGAGATAGAGCCAAGTGTCACCGATTAAGGGTGGTATTTTAAGCTATTTGATGAAAGGCACTGCACAGATACTGTTGTGGTGCTGTTGTTTTAACCCTTCCAGTGTTAATGGCCACTTCTGAAAACTGGCTCACTTGCAAATGGGCACAAAACCAGCACTTCCCTCCTGCAAATGCTGGCGGCCCTACCTCCTACCTCACTCCAGACTCTGGCTTTTTTTTTTTTTTTGGCTATGTTTGTGGTACATATATACAATGGAATATTACTCAGCCATAAAAAGAAATGAAATTGAGCTATTTGTAATGAGGTGGATGGACCTAGAGTCTGTCACACAGACTCTGGCTTTTGAGGACCAAGCTTCAGTTCTGGAGACGTTCTTTCTGCTCCCTCTGCCCCAGGAGCTCAGCAAATCCATCCCTCAAAATTTGACTGTCAGACCTTCTCACAGTTTTTATTGCTGTATTTATCGCCTTTGTTACTAATTGTTTTGTCAGTAAGGTTTTGTTTTTTGTTTTTTTTTTTAGACCATTGAGATTTTAATTGGCTTCTAATGTTAATTTGTTTTGTTTAGCAGGGGAGAGTTTAAGATTAGCAACCCACTGTTAATCAACCCATTGATTGCCTACTGCAGCTCATATAAGGAAACAAATATTTCCTCCTGTAAGCTAGAAATAAATGTCACACCTTTTCAGTTCCATGAGAACTTAAGTATTCTCTTTAAAGGCGTAGCCTCCTTTATAACTTTCCAAATGTATAATAATTATAGAGGGAGAGGGTTCTGATTACAACATATTTTTCATTGTAGAAAATTTGGCAAACAGAAAAGCAATAAGGAAATTAAATTTATCTGTAATCCCACCACCCAGTGCTAACAATTTTAACATTTGATGTATATCATTCCACTCTTTTTCTATATATAAATATCCACTACTGTATTTCTTTTTTTAAACATAATTAGGATCTTGCAGTTCTACAAAGTCCTTTATTATTTAAATAATGTTACACACACTTTTCCATGTCATTGCGTTCTTCTATAACATTTAATGGCTGCATTGTATTACATTGTTTGAGCCTGCCATAATTCCTTTAACCAAAACCTCATTGATGGGCAGATTTTTCGCTGATATAAAAAAGTGGGTATGGTTGTAGATAGTATCTTGCTTACCTTCTTAGTTGTTTCCTTAACTAAATCCTAACTATAGGATTTCTAGCCAAAAGAAGTGTGGAATTTCCTTTGCCCTCTGAGTTCTGTTATTATCTTTGCCGATTTGTTGGGTTTCAAATGGAATTTCATTATTTTAGTTTGCAATTTGAGGGTTTAAAAATGTATCCATTAGCCATTTGTAATTGTTCTTTTGCAAATTGTCTAGACTATTCATGTCCTTTGCCCATTTTGTTGGAATGTTTCACTTTCTTTTAATGATTTATCAGTCATTTAAGTACATAAGAGCCTAATTTCTTTCTCCCATTTGTTGCAAAGCTGATTTGCCAATTGCCTTTTAATCATATTTAGAGTATTTGGGGGAACCATCAATTCTTATTAATCAAATCTATCAGTTTTTTTCTTTTCCCCCCTTTTAAAAAATATGCTTAGAATAGCTTCCCCAAGATAAAATATTTACTTATATTTTCTTCTAGTGCTCACTTGATATTACTTTTACATTTTAACATCTGAAATTTATTTTTTTTAATTTTTAAGTAAATTTATCTATCTATTTATTTATTTATTTAGGCTGTGCTGGGTCTTCGTTGCTGTGTGCAAGCGGGGCCACTCTTCGTTGCAGTGCATGGGCTTCTCATTGCAGTGGCTTCCCTTGTTGCAGAGCACGGGCTCTAGGCACGTGGGCTTCAGTAGTTGTGGCATGTGGGCTTCAGTAGTTGTGGCTCGCGGGCTCTAGAGCACAGGCTCAGTAGTTGTGGCGCACAGGCTCCACGGTATGTGGGGTCTTCTCAGACCAGGGCTCAAACCCATGTGCCCTGCATTGGCAGGCTGATTCTTAATCACTGCGCCACCAGGGAAGCCAACATCTGCAACTTACTTTAATGTAAGAAATGAGGTAGGGACTCTAACTCTTTTTCCCAGGCAAACCAAGTGATCCAGAACTGCATGACTGCAGTACTTGTTGCCTCTCTAACCTGCAGTGCCTCTTTATGGTGCACCGAATTGCCACACATCCTGACCTATCTGTACTCTCTGCTACTTCCTATTGAAAGTCTGTTGACTTGCATGCCATTATGATACCAGTTTACTTATCGTAGCTGTGCACTTTAACACTACTTCCTACCATACCACTTCCCCAAATTAGTATTCTTTTCCAGAATAATCTTGGCTACTCTTATTCATTCTTCCACACGAACTTTAAAATTGTTTATTCAAGTTCTCTCACTAGTTTTTTGATCAGGACTACAGTATATTTATAGATTAATATAAAAAAGAGTTGATGTCTTTATAATATTGAGCCATCCTATTGAAGAGCAAGGTATGGACTTCAATTTATTCACATTTTTTTTTCTTCAATAAAGCTCTAGGGTTTTCATTATTGGAAGCAGAAGTTGTTCTTCAGTGATCATTGAAGTTTTTTATTGCTGTTCTTTTGGTTTTATGCTGATCCTATGCATTTCAAGCTAAGTTTATTCCTAGATGCTTTATTTTTCCTGGCAACTTTCAAACTGTCTTGAAGAGGCAGTTGTTCTTGAACAAGCATTTTCACTTTGCCACAATGGCAGACACAAATAATACATTAAAAAGCACCATGAAAACCTTGTGTTGATTTTAGCTCTTTTTATTAGGAAATATTCTCAAAGATAAATGTGACCTAGAGCAGAGCCATTTTCTCCCTTAAAAAAAAGGCAACTTCAATCCATTTTCCATCTGGGCTATTTTTGAATAGAAATAGAGAGGCACATTTCGATGTGAAATCAATTCTAAATAGAATCAACCATCAGGGTACTGCACTAAATGTCACAACTGCGTGCCAAACAGTTCATTAAGTCTTAGAAAATTATCCAAACTTTACAGATGTAACCATCACTCAACAGAAATCATTATCCACACAAGTGGAGCTCAGAAGCATTTACAGTGATAGACATGAGGAATGGAAAGAACAGAAACAATTTTCTGCAGTTTTCCTACTGTCCCACTGATGCATAAACAATTAAACATTAAATAATTGACATTGTTCACATCAACATAAAATCAAATTTGTTTTCTCTGAAACCTTACTCCTCTAAAGAACATCCAGAGTACTTCATATTATTTTTACTATATAAATTATTATAATTAAAAAACTGACAGGGAAAATAATTTATTACTGAACATTGTCTGTTATAGACTTACTTAAATACCTTTTCTATACACAACTCTTTTTTTTTTTTTTTTTTTTTCTTTTTGTGGTATGCGGGCCTCTCACTGCTGTGGCCTCCCCCGTTGCGGAGCACAGGCTCCGGATGCGCAGGCTCCGGATGCGCAGGCCCAGCGGCCACGGCTCACGGGCCCAGCCGCTCCGCGGCATATGGGATCCTCCCAGACCGGGGCACGAACCCGTATCCCCTGCATCGGCAGGCGGACTCTCAACCACTGCGCCACCAGGGAGGCCCTATACACAACTCTTAACTGATAACTTGATAGACACATTACCTCACCTCCTGTTCTCATTTAAAAGCAAAGTCATAGAAATATTCTTTCAGCTCTGTTTTCAGTTGGTTAGATGCCACCCAAATCAAAGGCATTACTATAATTGACTTATTGTTATAACTTGCACTGTCCTTCAAATTTGGCATGGTTAAATTTTGCTTTGGTTCTTAAGGAGCGGCAGCATCTAGGTGCAAACATCATCCTTTAGAACCTTTTTGAAAGTTATTCCTATATAGTCTGAGGGAGACATTATTTGAAGTGGAAATAGAATTTTGAGGTTATAAAACTCTAGGAATCCTAGTGAGCCCAGGTGCCAGATCCATTTATTTTAGAAAATTTTTATATAGTAGAAAAAGTGAAGACTAAAACTAAAATGTGATGCCATTTTACCCCTATAAGCTGGCTGAGCCTTTTCAGGAGTTGATAATATTGGAGTTGACTGGGGAGAACACACATGGTTAATAGCATGTGTGTTAGAACAGCCTTTCTTGAAGCACATTTTGCAAATTGTTTGACCCAGGATTTTAATTCTTAAATTTCTCCTAGTGAAATAATCATAGAAATTCACAATGTATTATATATGATGAATAAATTTTGTTCATTATAGCATTGTTTATAATAATGGAAAACTGGAAACAACCCAAAAGGTCATAATAAAGTAGCTGGTTAAATAAAATTTCACATAATGGGAAATTCTGCAGCCATTAACAATGATGATGTAAATCTAAACATTTAAATACAAAGAGGGTAACAATATTATGACCTCCACCCTGTTAAATCCAATGGTCAATTCTCATCTGAATTTGACTCCGTGTGGTTCCAGGATACCCATCCTCTGGCTTCTCTGCAGCCTCACTGGCTGCTTCTTCTCTCCCCTACTGTTGAGGTGCACCAGTCTTCTTCTCTCTATATACTCACTACTTTGGTAAAGTCAGTTAAAGTCACATGGCTTTATGAGTATACATATGTGGACAATTCTCAAGTGTGTATCTCCAGCCAAACCTTCTCTCCCAAACTCCAGATTCTTTTATCCAGCTGCCTACTTAGCATCACCACTTGTATATTTCATAGATGTCCCAACAGGTTCAAAACTGAATTCCTGGTCTTCTCCCACTAACTGGCTCTACCCACGGAATTCCCCATCTCAGCTAATGGCAACTACAGTCTTCTGTTTGCTCAAGGCAAAGCCCTTTTAGACATCCTGATGCCTCACTTTTTCTCACACCCTGTGTCCACTGGATCAGTGAAATCTGATCTCTCCACCTTCCTCTCCACCACCCAAGCCACCATCATCTCCCACCGAGATCACTGCAGTGACTCCTAAGTGACCTCCCTGTTTCAATCCTTGCTCTGCACAGTCTATTCTCAATCCAGCAGCCGTTTGTTAGTATTTAAGTCACATCCTGTCACTCCTTGCTCCAGTGTCAGCAGTATGTCCCAATTTCATGCAATGTAAAAGCCAAAGTCCTTCTGAGACCCATTTCCCACTTTTCTTTCTTTCTTTCTTTAAATAAATTTAGTTATTTAGTTATTTTTGGCTGCGTTGGGTCTTGGCTGCTGCGCACGGGCTTTCTCTAGTTGCAACGAGCGGGGGCTACTCTCTGTTGCAGTGCACAGGCTTCTCATTGCAGTGGCTTCTCTTGTTGTGGAGCGCAGGCTCTAGGCGTGCGGGCTTCGGTAGTTGCAGCACGCGGGCTCAGTAGTTGTGGCTCACGGGCTGTAGCGTGCAGGCTCAGTATTTGTGGCGCAAGGGCTTAGTTGTTCCACGGCATGTAGGATCTTTCCAGACCTGGGATCAAACCCGTGTCCCCTGCATTGGCAGGCAGATTCTTAACCACTGCGCCACCAGGGAAGTCTCCCCACTTTTATTTCCAATGTAGCACAAGCCTTTTTGGTATTCCTTGAACCTACCAGGCATGTGAGAAAAGAGCTTTGGACTCAGTTTCAATTGTAGCTCTATTAATAGAATGCCTCCAACCTTTTGTTTCCCATTTGCAAAATGGGAATCCTGTACCATCTACCTCCCAGGATTAAGATGGAAGTTCTTTTTAACACTCAGGCTTTATGTAAGTACCAGCGCTTTTATAATTTTCACATATGACCTCTAAAACTTGTCTTGCTCTGCTTGAGAATTTCTTATTATTTCTAGTCCTCTGTTTATATTTGATCAATTCAAACAATCTACTGTATGGCTTCTTTTATGCCAGGTACTCTGGGGATATGAGAATAGCCAGGTCATGTTCTCTTAAAGAATTTACATGCTAGAAGTGGGAGATGGGCCTATTAAAAGCAAAAAGGGCATGAAGTATTGCAGGTGCTCTGATAAAAACAAAGCACAGATGAAGCACAGTGAGGGCGACAAAGGAAGAAAGTTCAAATCTCTCAGGATTGACGGGGAGAAATGGGAGAAAAGAGAAAGGGAGACATAAAAACTTTTATAGAGGTGACCTTGTACTGAATCCTGAAAGATGGTGGGTAAGGTTAGGCAAACAGGTAGGGGAAGGAAAAGCCTCCCCGACTACTCCCATCTCACACTCTTAAAGCACACCTGGTATTTAGCACATTTTAATTAATTCCTATTGAGGGTGATTCTTTATTCATTGTTGATCTCACCCACCAAGTATAACTGCACCCAGAGAGGCTCTGTGTCTTTCATATTCATTTCTGTACCCTAGAGTTCAGCATAGTTCTTGGCCCAAGGGAGGGGAGAAGGAAGGAAGGAAGGAAGGAAGGAAGGGAGGAAGGGGTGGGGAGGGAGGAAGAAAAGTCAAGTCTTCATTAAGAGGACAGCTTTGGGAGTCAGGTGGTCCTGGTTGGAGTCCCAGATATACAATTTGCTAGCTGTGTGACCTTGAAAGAGTTACTTGACCTCTCTGTGCCTTAGTTCCCTTTTCTTTTTTTTTAAACCTGTTGATCTATTTATTTATTTATTTATTTGGTTGCACTGGGTCTTGTTGCAGCAGGTGGGCTCCTTAGTTGCGGCTCGTGGGCTCCTTAGTTGTGGCATGTGGACTCTTAGTTGCAGCATGCATATGGGATCTAGTTCCCGGACCAGGGATCGAACCTAGGCCCCCTGCATTGGAAGCTCAGAATCTTAACCACTGTGCCACCAGGGAAGTCCCCTTAGTTCCCTTTTCAGTAAAAGGAAAATAATAATACTTGCTTCTTTTGTTTTTACTATTTTTTTACTTTCTTCTTTTTTTTTTTAAATAGCTGCTTCTTCATAAGGCTGTTGAGGATTTACTGAGATCATTTTTGGAAAGGCTCAGCATGTTGAAAGGCACATGCTTTGAATACTAATCCTATCTTCCAAGGTTCTCACCCTCTTAGGCCAAATTACAAGAACTCTCTTAGAGCAAAATGAAGGTGTTTCTCTGTCCAACAGTTAAAACTTTCAAACATCATAACAACTTAGATTTTTCTGTTTTGTTTTGTTTTGTTTTGCAACTTGCCTTTTTAATATATAGACACACAGACACACACTTAGTCTTAATGGCTTCCTTTGACTTCCTTAAAAAACGAGTACTTCTGTGGTTGAGTGTCTGAATTGCTGTACCATTAGAAACAGTGCCTGCAGCAAACTGCTTTGTCTCAGTTACTCATTTTGGAGGACACTTGTATTTCAGGGTCGTCCTCGGCTATCTTTCTGGCCCTAGTGAAGACATTCAGGATCCAGTGAGTGACAAATTCTTCAAGGAGGTGTGGGTTTCAACGGCAGCTCGAAATGCTACAATTTATGATAAGGTGAGGTTCACATATCCTGCTCCTTTTTTAATTGAATCATGACACAAAAGCACATAATTATTTCTGCATATTATTGTACAGAGTATTCTTAATGAGTGTAAAAAACCAATACACCTCCAAGTTGTAATAAAATAATTCTTGGTAGACATTAAAAAAACAGAGTCAAAAAGAGCCATAGATTATTGTTTAGAAGAGACTTTAGTGGCATTCTGGTCTCAGATTCCAGAATCCCATCATAAGCATCCTTAGCAGGTGGTTACCCAGCCTTTATACATGTCTAGTGACAAAGAGAAAAGAGGCAGATGGGATCAAAAAATGAGTCAGACTTGGGTTCAGCCCAGCTCACACAGTTGCTGGTGATAGAACTATGTGTGTAGTAATTTGATGTTCTGAGCCTTCCTTTCTTTCCTCTCCTATAAATTGGGAGGAACATTCACTAGGTGGTTGTGAGGATAAAGAACAGTCTATTAAATGTATTTAGCACATAGTACATGTAGTAAATGGTGTCCATCCTAATGATGAAGCTTATTAATAATGAGAAACTTCCTCATTTGGACAGCTCTAATTTTGGAAAGGTGTTTTAAAACCAACTTCCTTTGTTAGGGAGGCTAAATGCATCTTCTGGTAAGTTCCGTCCATTGATGATGATAAAGAGTGTACAAGAGTTGAGTCACCCGACACTGAAACAGGTTACATCATGAAGTAGCCAGCATTCCATCATAGAAAATATTCAAGCCGAGTTCCACTGACCATCTATTACAAACTGGGTGAGAGTGCATTCTTCTTCTGACTTCCAGAGTCCCCTCAGCACAGAAAATTCATCATTTCTAATGAAACATGACAACTATCTACATAGCCTTATTTCATACTGAGGCCTCAAGACCATGATCAAATAGCTTGTGTGCATGGAGCCTTTTCAAATGTAATTTTTAAAATGCAGGGCACAGCCTAGTTTGGATCCTGGATTGGGAGGAATAACAGCTATAGAAGACATTTTGGGAATAATCAGATAAATCTGAATATGGACCATATCTTAAATAACATAGAATTGATTTTCTGAGGTGTGAGAATTATATTGTGGTTATATAGGCACATGTCCTTATTCTTAAGAAATACATGCTGAAATATTGACATGTGAAGTGTTATGTTGTGTGAAACTTATTTTCAGTTAGCAAAATACATGCACAATTGATAACTTTAAGTACAGGTACAGATATAAACATTTTTCAAAATTAAAAAGTTAGAGAAAATATAATCACAATTTTCCTTTTAGACCAGAGCCTCCAGTGAAATTCAAGGGTGATTATTATCCAGAAAGTAAGGTATCACCCATGAAACTCCTTACCACTAGCTTGACTTTATCCTGAGGTCAATCACTTATGTAGATCAGATATAGGATCTGTGTTGTTGTTGTTGTTTTTTTTTGATGGAAGCAAATCTAGCACTCTCTTTGTAGCAAATAAAAGAAGCAACCCTTCAATCAGGTCTGTGCTGTAACATAAAACCAATTAATATGTGTTTCATAAAACAAAGGTTTTGTCCGTTGGAATGAGTATTTTCAGTAAAGGGGATATGCTTGCTTTTAAACCTATCACTCAGTTTCCTATTTAATCAGGTGTTCCGGTGCCTTCCCAATGATGAAGTACACAATTTAATTCAGCTGAGAGACTTTATAAGCAAGCCCATCTTAGCAAAGGAAGATCCCATTAGAGCTGAGGAAGAACTGAAAAAGATCCGTGGGTTCTTGGTACAATTCCCCTTTTATTTCCTGTCTGAAGAAAACCTACTGCCTTCTGTTGGAACCAAAGAAGCCATGGTGCCCACCGAGGTTTGGACTTAAGAGTCATCCTTGTTTACAACTCAGACTTCCACCCTGAAGAGTACATGTCACACAGCGACTTTCTGGAGACCTAACAGCCATAGCCGGACCCAGTGCACTCTTGTGTCCAACTCTTGGACCCTTTGGGTTGGTTGGGAAGGGCTGTAGTCATACGGATATAAGGACAGTGAAAATCAGCAGGGCTTTATAATTCCTCCTGCCTATCCCTGTGAAAAAAGGACTGTATTCTTAGGTAGCATATACCCAACAGCTTAAACACATACTAAAATTCCATGATGGATACCAAACTGCATTTTCTTTGCTATCAAGAATTTACCTGTCACTGTGATCTACTTTGCCAAAAGTTGTCTGAACCTCCTTATTTTTCTCTGACCCTCACTTATGCAACTGATGTCTGCTGAACCTGCCTTCATCTCATAGTCCATACAGGCTCTGTTTGAGGTATTGTCTATTGCTAGAAGATGTTGTGATGCTGCTTCAAGGTTATTTAAGGTTACCTGGGTTGCTCCTGCCCCTGCCCTTCTGGCCCCGGAGTAGTTGTGTGCACCCAACCAAGGATGTGGTCCTTATTCCTTTCCAGTGACTGAAAGGACAGGACAGACCTTAGTCTACACCGCAGCCCACGTTAGGCACTTCTGACAACATTGACAGCATGTATGTTGACACCACAGATCAACAGAAAGGAATTAAATTCGGTTATTAAGGCAGAGATTTCACTTGGCCTCCAAAGGCATTGACAAGATGTGTCCTTTTGATAGGGCCCACCCTATCAGATTTGAAAACGTGTAGGATATTTGATTACACAGCAACCGATAAAACTCAAAGACACAGGGCCTCCCTGGTGGCGCAGTGGTTAAGAGTCCGCCTGCCGATGCAGGGGATACGGGTTCGTGCCCCGGTCTGGGAGGATCCCATATGCCGCGGAGCGGCTGGGCCCGTGAGCCATGGCCGCTGGGCCTGCGCATCCGGAGCCTGTGCTCCGCAACGGGAGAGGCCACAACAGTGAGAGGCCCGCGTACCGCAAAAAGAAAAAAGAAAAAAAAAAAAAAAAAACTCAAAGACACAGCATGCAGCCTTCAGCAATCTTCAACCTTTTGGTGGGAATCTGATCCAGATAAGAAAAGAAGATTTCTTATAGTCCTGTAAAATTTCCTGTCATCCTTAGCTGCTGGATTGATTGAAATTTGAGTTTCTACATGTCAAAGTCAAACCAGTGAATACAACTTGTCTTTCAAGAGACTCAGGGGCTTCATAACTCATGCCAAGTTAATGTGTATGAGCCTAACCTTATTTGACTTTCAGCCCGCCAGCTATGTTACCTTCTTTAAGAAAAATTGTTTGCAAGATGCATACAACTTCACTTGTGTTATTAAATATACATTAACATTCCACCAGGGTTCCAAAGAGGTTAGGATTATTTTTTAATTCACATTATCCTACTCTGTGAATTGTTCTGGAAACCCATTTCTCCTTTTTGGATGTTAGTGTACATACCCTTTGGTACCCCATAGCTCCAATTTTTGTTTTTTTGTTTTTTTGTGGTACGTGGGCCTCTCACTGTTGTGGCCTCTCCTGTTGCGGAGCACAGGCTCCGGACGCACAGGCCCAGCGGCCATGGCTCACGGGCCCAGCCGCTCCGCGGCATGTGGGATCTTCCCGGACTGGGGCACGAACCCGTGTCCCCTGCATGGGCAGGCGGACTCTCAACCACTGCGCCACCAGGGGAGCCCCCCCATAGCTCTAATTTTATTAAGCAGAACTGTTCTTACAACCTAAAGAACTAATGTGGGTTCCCAACGGGCCTGAGGCCATAAAACATGGTGTAGGTGCAATGATTACACCTCTATGGATTACCTGGACAGAATCTCATCCAAAAGAGTAAGGACCCAATCCCTATTTTCCTAGAACTGATAGTCCAGTGGAAAAGATTAAACAGGAGCACAAAGTCTGTGAACTAGGTTAGTAGGAGAGAGACAGTGTCACACCCAGGAGGGTTTTACAAATGAGGTGGGACTATGTAACCAACAATGGGAATGAACATGCTTTTATGGTGGCTGAAGATAGTAAAATGACTTCATTCTATAGCAGTTGTAAATAAGACATTTGCTATTTATGAAGTTTAGATTGGCATTTAAAGTGTTGAGTGTATGTGGAATACCTAAGGATTTTTCATGTTTTCTTTTTAAATTTTAAAAAAATATAGAACAGTCAACAAACTGGCTCTTGAAAGGGCCCTTTCTCAAAAAAAACGTCACTTAATCCAACCTCTGCTCATTTTATAGCTGAGGAAACTGAGAACCAGGTTAGTTGAAGGACTCACTGAAGTTTACCCATTAGGACCAGTGACATTGTTGGTCCATTACTGGCCTCTCCTTTCACTCATCACAGCCCCAAAAAGAGGAGATGCAGTAAATAGATTTCAGACAGGATGTCTCTAAGCTATTTTGAACCCCGTGTTATTATGTATTTATGTGCTTGTCTGTCTCCCCCTACTAGAATGTAAGCTCCATGGGGCAGGAACTTTCCTGTGTTTTGTTCATAGTGTATCCCCTAAGCCTGAAACAGTGCCTGGCTCATAGGAGGTGCTCAGTATCTGTTGGATAAATAAAGGAGGTGGAGGAGAGAGCTAATGAAATGAAAAACTTATGGACTCTCAGACAAGAAATCTTCCTGCTGTTGCTAAAGAAACTGTTAGCAAGTTTCTTTTCTACTGCATCCTCTTAAAGGCAAGATGCTCATCTGCAAAGAGAGGGACTGCGAGATTTATTTGGGTGGATTTTATGGAAAATTCAGTGCCATAATTGCCTGCTTTGCAGTAGCAGTTTACGTAATGCAGCATTCTGCAAAAATTGCATGGGCCGTGGACACAGGATATACCATATGGCCTAATTACCCATCATGCTCTGACACCATTACTACCTAATAGAAGTTCAGATAATTTATCTTTAGCATCACAATGTCTGATATAAACATTAAAATGCAAGTGATTCAGTCTTGAAAAGCTATTACGAATCTGTTCAACATTTTTAATTGACTATAATCTTTTGAAATGCCTATAAGTGCTGTACCTGACACTCTGATAATCTCTGTAATAATTTTTTGCTTTCTAGAAGGAAAAATTCTATGATTATAAGAAGTGAAGGGTAGAAAGTGGTCATGACCTATTAAAGCTATTCAGATTGACCAAGCTTAGTGGTTGGAGGCTACTAAACACAGCAGGTTGGGTTCAGGCATTTGCTTTGGAGCACGTGTCCACTCAGGGACTCACCCTCCAGTGGGATGGGCTTCATTCTCAGCTGTAATGCATCACAGAGAGCTGGTCATTAGATAATTGAGTGACATATTGTAAAGCAAAACATTGGTTTTATTTTAATAGCATGTTTGGAAGAAAGTTTTGTCTCTAGGTAGTCAAAACCAGAAGCAGTTAATCTCTTATGTAATAACTTGGGAAATTGTAACATGTCGTGAATTAACAGTCTTCCAGACGAAGGCAGTAAGCCAGGAAGTCTTTTTGCAGATACAAGACGACGGGCAGAACAGATTTTATATACATCGTGTAGATCCTGCACGTCTTTCTGCCCCTCCTCATTCCTTATTCCTTCAACCTCTTTCCCCAACCAGAGCCCTTCCGTATTATGGAAACCATTTTAGAGGACAAGAAAAAGCTTTCTGGGAAAAAACAACATTAGGCATCTAAAATAAATCTTCAGTTTAACTCACACTTTTAAGTGATTGACAAAATATTATCACTTTTTAACAGAGGTAATGGTTCTTTTTAACATCTCTGATCTGATGTGGCACTTGAGCATTTTCAGATGCCTTTCACCCTCTGGAGAGGGGCTAAAGAGGGCCCTTCATGTCTTCTCATCCCTCTCAATTCTCCCATGTATGAAAAGTGAGCAAACACTAAAGGATTTTCAGTGTGCTTAGGAATACAATTTTATTTCCTTGGAAGATCCTCTGAAGTCAATCACTACTGGCAACTTGGAGGTTTAAAATGGGTTTTACCAGGCCTAGGCCTTGAGAAATTCTTGAATCTAGAAATTCACTGGAAAAGGAATTCATCGCCATCTATCAAAAAGTTGCAGGTGAGGAATCAATGGATTCGCATTATGT
Source organism: Mesoplodon densirostris (assembly GCF_025265405.1). Lineage (NCBI taxonomy): Eukaryota > Metazoa > Chordata > Mammalia > Artiodactyla > Ziphiidae > Mesoplodon > Mesoplodon densirostris. Next base: position 94,556,364 of record NC_082665.1, on the reverse strand, counting down.
TTAGGGGGAGGCAGATGCCATAATATGATTCCTAGTGGCATTTAATTCACATGTGATATATTATTGGCTTTCACTGCAGATTGGAAGGATTCGTTAAAGGAAACAAAAATTCTTTGGCTTAATTTATTATAGGTTATTTTCTTTTTTCCTTTATACCAGTATTAAATTTTAACTTAAAAACAAAAAGTAATCAAAGTAAGATAAATGGAAATTTATCACACTAATCATTTTAAACTTTTAAGTTTTAAAATCAGAGACTGGGATTTCAATCCAACCAAACTACAGACTTAATTACTCTTTCCTATTCTCTAGCAGCTATGATTGTTTGCTTTATTCTAGATAAATGCACTTAAGTGAATGTTGTCCTAGTTCTGCTCAGCACTAGGAAATGCAACATCATGCTCTCCTAATGTATATTCCACTTGGATTCTTCACATAAAATTGTCTGAGTCAAAGGTACTGATATTCTCCTCAACCATTCTAAAAATTCGTATCACAGTATTGCAGTTGGAGCACGTGTCTCTGATGCAAAAACCAGATACTTGCTGGTGAACATCCATCCATTCAGAATATTCAGATATTCTGGACAGAGCTCAGGCCCTAGCCTCACCCTTATGGCAGGCTTTGGCAAACTAAGGCTGGGCCTCCTGTTTTTGTAAATAAAGTTTTATTTGAATGTAGCCATGTCCATTTGTTTACATGCCTCATGACCAAATGAGCTGCACATCTGAGAATACTTGCCGTCCTTAAGAAACGTTTACTGATCCTTCCTCTAGAGAGAGCAAAGAATGTCCAATTAGGGTACCTCAACCAAACAGATTTGGGTGAGTTCTCATCTCTTCCATAAGCAAGGTTTTCAACTCTCCATATCCCAGAGCCCAGCATTCTACAATAGATTTATTCTAACAAGGTCAAGTCCTTTCAAGAATGAAAAATCACATGTGTTTTTGTTCTGAAAGAGTTTTTGTCAACTAAAGCAATCTTCTCCCAGCTGAGCACTCATATGGAAGCGTGGTTGATAATGTTTGTAACTAAAGTGTTAAATTAGGACAGATAGGCCTAACGATTTGTATTCAGAATGACAATTGTGAACTCAAGAAACAGTCTCCCTGGATTTTCCTTCTGTGAAGCCTTGGAAATGATACGTGTATCCATTCTCTGCCTCACAGTCAATGCTTTTGATGCCAAGTCCCTTAACTGCTTTTTTTAATGTAAATATTCATTAATTAAACAATTATAAGTGTGCAATTGGCCGTGTCCCTCTACTTGAAAAGATTCCTCGTTCTGCGCATGGGGTTTTTACAGCCAGCGCACTGTAGGTTTGAGCTCGAGACAGTAACCTGTGCCTTTGGAGCAGATGTCAGAGCCCCAGCGTCCCCTGCTGCCCCCAGTCTTCTCACAAACTTCATGCACGCATCTCAGCAGCACCCAGAAAGAGAAGGAGACAGAAGTCCCCTTTTGCCCCCTCCTCCACCAGTCACTACCTATTCCCTGAAAGGCAATCACTTTCCCCAGTTCTTGAAACAGAGATTAGTTTTGCCTATTTTTGTACCCCACTGGCTTTTTTTTTTTTTTTTTTTGTGGTACACGGGCCTCTCACTGTTGTGGCCTCTCCCGTTGCAGAGCACAGGCTCCGGACGCGCAGGCTCAGCGGCCATGGCTCACGGGCCTAGCCGCTCCGCGTCATGTGGGATCTTCCCGGACTGGGGCACGAACCCGGGTCCCCTGCATTGGCAGGCGGACTCTCAACCACTGCGCCACAAGGGAAGCCCCCCACTGGCTTTTTTAACAAGGACATCCTCAGCCTTTATCTCAACTAGGCATCTCTAAAGCTTTCTTTGTCTTCCAGGTGGCTGCTTACGTTTATAGAATCGTTGGTGGGCTCTCCATTTCACTTCTTCAAGATCTGACTTGTTCTTCTCATTCTACTCAATGCTCAGGTGATCCCATCGACTCCCATGGCTTCACTGCCATCTGTGTGCTCACCTGCAGCCCAGGTCTCTCTCCTAAGCTCCAGACACATTAGATGTCTGAGCAATAGATATCTCTACTTGCTTTTCCCACATGCACCTCAAAGTCAACAATACATCCTGTCCAAAATGGCAGCCATCACCAGCACTCTCAAATGCTCCCCCAATGCTCCTTCTGTTGTTCCTCATATTAGAGAACAGCCCCACTATCCACCAAATATTATCCAAATTGGAGAAATAATCATCATCCTCGATTCCTCCCTTTCTCTCACCTCCCCCACTTCCAATCAGCCACCAAGTCTGCTAGTTCCACAACTAAACATCTCCCAGGTCCTGTCACTTATTTCTCCTCCTAATGCTACTTCCTACTTGACCTTGTTCACCATCACCTCATGTGGATTAACTAGTCTCACAGTCAGGTCTGGTCCCTCCCAAATCCATTCACTACAATTAGAGATAATTTTAAACTGCAGATCTGATCATGTCTCTTCTAGCTTAAATCCCTTTAAGAGCTTTTGTTTTCAGGGTGAAGTCCTCATAAGGTTTTATAAGGCTCTTTATGGACCCACCCCTCCTTAACTATCCAGCTGAATCACTCCCAATTTGCCACTCTTCTTTTCAGCAATAAGATCTTTATCCACAAATTTCCATTTCTCGTTGGTTAAATATTGGCCCTGGGGGAGTCAATTCCCCGGCACTTCTGGAACTTCCTTACCCAAGGACTCAGCAAGCTGCTGTGGGTCCAAGAGAGCCGGTGGAGAGACAGAAGCCCATCAGGGGCAAAGCTGCAGCTTGGGGAACTGCCCTCTGCATCTACAGTTGAGCTCAGAGGTGGGTGGACAGCCTGTGTAATGGGGCATCAACAACACCCCCTAGAATGGGCCTGTGATTTTTCTTTTTCACGATGTAGTAATTCTTATTCTAGAAGCATATAATTTGCTTTTTCTTTTTTTTTTTTTTACATTTTTATTGGAGTATAAATGCTTTACAATGTTGTGTTAGTTTCTGCTGTACAACAAAGTGAATCAGCTCTACATACACATATATCCCCATATCCCCACCCTCCTGCGTCTCCCTCCCACCCTCCCTTTCCCACCCCTCTAGGTGGTCACAAAGCTCTGAGCTGATCTCCCTGTGCTATGCAGCTGCTTCCCACTAGCTATCTATTTTACATTTGCTGGTTTATATATGTCCATGCCACTCTCTCACTTCATCCCAGCTTCCCCTTCCCCCTATGCCCTCAAGTCTGTTCTCTACGTCTGTATCTTTATTCCTGTCCTGCCACTAGGTTCATCAGTACCGCTTTTTAAAATTCCATATATATGCATTAGCATATGGTATTTGTTTTTCTCTTTTTGACTTACTTCACCCTGTATGACAGATTCTAGGTCCATCCACCTCACTACAAATAACTCAGTTTCGTTCCTTTTTATGACTGAGTAATATTCCACTGTACATATGTGCCACATCTTCTTTATCCATTCATCTGTCAATGGACACTTAGGTTGCTTCCATCTCCTGGCTATTGTAAATAGTGCTGCAGTGAACATTGTGGTACATGTATCTTTTTTTTTTTTACAACTTTATTGGAGTATAATTGCTTCACAATGGTGTATTAGTTTCTGTTTTATAACAAAGTGAATCAGTTATACATATACATCTGTTCCCATATCCCTTCCCTCCTGAGTCTCCCTCCCACCCTCCCTATCCCACCCCTCCAGGCAGTCACAAAGCACCAATCTGATCTCCCTGTGCTATGTGGCTGCTTCCAACTAGCTATCTACCTTACTTTTAGTAGTGCATATAAGTCCATGCCTCTCTCTCGCTTTGTCACAGCTTACCCTTCCCCCTCCCCATATCCTCAAGTCCATTCTCAAGTAGGTCTGTGTCTTTATTCCTGTTTTACCCCTAGGTTCTTCATGACATTTTTTCCCCCTTAAATTCCATATATATGTATTAGCATACGGTATTTGTCTTTCTCTTTCAGACTTACTTCACTCTGTATGACAAACTCTAGGTCTGTCCACCTCATTACAAATAGCTCAATTTCGTTTCTTTTTATGGCTGAGAAATATTCCATTGTATATATGTGCCACGTCTTCTTTATCCATTCATCTGTCGATGGACACTTAGGTTGTTTCCATCTCTGGGCGATTGTAAATAAAGCTGCAATTAACATTTTGGTACATGACTCTTTTTGAATTATGGTTTTCTCAGGGTATATGCTCAGTAGAGGGATTGCATGGTGATATGGTAGTTCTATTTGTAGTTTTTTAAGGAACCTCCATACTGTTCTCCATAGTGGCTGTACCCATTCACATTCCCACCAACAGTGCAAGAGAGTTCCCTTTCCTCCACACCCTCTCCAGCATTTATTGTTTCTAGATTTTTGATGATGGCCATTCTGACTGGTGTGAGATGATATCTCATTGTAGTTTCGATTTGCATTTCTCTAATGATTAATGATGTTGAGCATTCTTTCATGTGTTTGTTGGCAGTCTGTACATCTTCTTTGGAAAAACGTCTATTTAGATCTTCTGCCCATTTTGGGATTGGGTTGTTTGTTTTTTTGTTATAGAGCTGCTTATAAATTTTGGAGGTTAATCCTTTGTCAGTTGCTTCATTTGCAAATATTTTCTCCCATTCTGAGGGTTGTCTTTTGGTCTTGTTTATGGTTTCCTTTGCTGTGAAAAAGCTTTTAAGTTTCATTAGGTCCCATGTGTTTATTTTTGTCTTTATTTCCATTTCTCTAGGAGGTGGGTCAAAAAGGATCTTGCTGTGATTTATGTCATAGAGTGTTCTGCCTATGTTTTCCTCTAAGACTTTTATAGTGTCTGGCCTTATATTTAGGTCTTTAATCCATTTTGAGCTTATTTTTGTGTGTGGTGTTAGGGAGTGATCTAATCTCATACTTTTACATGTCCCTGTCCAGTTTTCCCAGCACCACTTATTGAAGAGGCTGTCCTTTCTCCACTGTACATTCTCGCCTCCTTTATCAAAGATAAGGTGACCATATGTGAGTGGGTTTATCTCTGGGCTTTCTATCCTGTTTCATTCATCTATCTTCCTGTTTCTATGCCAGTACCATACTGTCTTGATTAATGTAGCTTTGTAGTATAGTCTGAAGTCAGGGAGCCTGATTCCTCCAGCTCCGTTTTTCGTTCTCAAGATTGCTTTGGCTATTCGGGGTCTTTTGTGTTTCCATACAAATTGTGAAAGTTTTTGTTCTAGTTCTGTGAAAAATGCCAGTGGTAGTTTGATAGGGATTGCATTGAATCTGTAGATTGCTTTGGGTAGTAGAGTCATTTTCACAATGTTGATTCTTCCAATCCAGGAACATGGTATATCTCTCCATCTATTTGTATCATCTTTAATTTCTTTCGTCAGTGTCTTATAATTTTCTGGATACAGGTCTTTTGTCTCTTTAGGTAGGTTTATTCCTAGATATTTTCTTCTCTTTGTTGCAATGGTAAATGGGAGTGTTTTCTTGATTTCACTTTCAGATTATTCATCATTAGTGTATAGGAATGCCAGAGATTTCTGTGCATTAATTTTGTATCCTGCTACTTTACCAAATTCATTGATTAGCTCTAGTAGTTTTCTGGTAGCATCTTTAGGATTCTCTATGTATAGTATCATGTCATCTGCGAACAGTGACAGCTTTACTTCTTTTCCAATTTGGATTCCTTTTATTTCCTTTTCTTCTCTGATTGCTGTGGCTAAAACTTCCAAAACTATGTGGAATAAGAGTGGTGAGAGTGGGCAACTTTGTCCTGTTCCTGATCTTAGTGGAAATGCTTTCAGTTTTTCACCATTGAGGATGATGTTGGCTGTGGGTTTGTCATATATGGCCTTTATTATGTTGAGGAAAGTTCCCTCTATGCCTACTTTCTGCAGGGTTTTTATCATAAATGGGTGTTGAATTTTGTCGAAAGCTTTCTCTGCATCTATTGAGATGATCATATGGTTTTTCTCCTTCAATTTGTTAATATGGTGTATCACGTTGATAGATTTGCGTATATTGAAGAATCCTTGCATTCCTGGAATAAACCCCACTTGATCATGGTGTATGATCCTTTTCATGTGCTGTTGGATTCTGTTTGCTAGTATTTTGTTGAGGATTTTTGCATCTAGGTTCATCAGTGATATTGGCCTGTAGTTTTCTTTCTTTATGACATCCTTGTCTTGCTTTGGTATCAAGGTGATGGTGGCCTTGTAGAATGAGTTTGGGAGTGTTCCTCCCTCTGCTATATTTTAGAAGAGTTTGAGAAGGATAGGTGTTAGCTCTTCTCTAAATGTTTGATAGAATTCTCCTGTGAAGCCATCTGGTCCTGGGCTTTTGTTTGTGGAAGATTTTTAATCACAGTTTCAATTTCAGTGCTTGTGATTGGTCTGTTCATATTTTCTATTTCTTCCTGATTCAGATTTGGCAGGTTGTGCATTTCTAAGAATTTGTCCATTTCTTCCAGGTTGTGCATTTTATTGGCATAGAGTTGCTTGTAGTAATCTCTCATGATCTTTTGTATTTCTGCAGTGTCCGTTGTTACTTCTCCTTTTTCATTTCTAATTCTATTGATTTGAGTCTTCTCCCTTTTTTTCTTGATGAGTCTGGCTAATGGTTTATCAATTTTGTTTATCTTCTCAAAGAACCAGCTTTTAGTTTTATTGATCTTTGCTATCGTTTCCTTCATTTCTTTTTCATTTATTTCTGATCTGATTTTTATGATTTCTTTCCTTCTGCTAACTTTTGTGTTTTTTTGTTCTTCTTTCTCTAATTGCTTTAGGTGCAAGGTCAGGTTGTTTATTTGAGATGTTTCCTGTTTCTTAAGGTGGGATTGTATTGCTATAAACTTCCCTCTTAGAAGTGCTTTTGCTGAATCCCCTAGGTTTTGGGTCATCATGTCTCCATTGTCATTTGTTTCTAGGTATTTTTTGATTTCCTCTTTGATTTCTTCAGTGATCACTTCGTTATTAAGTAGTGTATTGTTTAGCCTCCATGTGTTTTTATTTTTTACAGATCTTTTCCTGTAATTGATATCTAGTCTCATAGCGTTGTGGTTGGAAAAGATACTTGATACAATTTCAATTTTCTTAAATTTACCAAGGCTTGATTTGTGACCCAAGATATGATCTCTCCTGGAGAATGTTCCATGAGCACTTGAGAAGAATGTGTGTTCTGTTGTTTCTGGATGGAATGTCCTATAAATATCAATTAAGTCCATCTTATTTAATGTATCATTTAAAGCTTGTGTTTCCTTATTTATTTTCATTTTGGACGATCTGTCCATTGGTGAAAGTGGGGTGTTAAGGTCCTCTACTATGAATGTGTTACTGTCGATTTCCCCTTTTATGGCTGTTAGTATTTGTCTTATGTATTGAGGTGCTCCTATGTTGGGTGCATAAATATTTACAATTTTTATATCTTCTTCTTGGATCGATCCCTTGATCATTATGTAGTGTCCTTCTTTGTCTCTTCTAGTAGTCTTTATTTTAAAGTCTATTTTGTCTGATATGAGAATTGCTATTCCAGCTTTCTTTTGGTTTCCATTTGCATGGAATATCTTTTTCCATCCCCTTACTTTCAGTCTGTATGTGTCTCTAGGTTTGAAGTGGGTCTCTTGTAGACAGCATATATATGGGTCTTGTTTTTGTATCCATTCAGCCAATCTGTGTCTTTTGGTGGGAGCATTTAGTCCATTTACATTTAAGGTAATTATCGATATGTATGTTCCTATTCCCATTTTCTTAATTGTTTTGGGTTCGTTATTGTAGGTCTTTTCCTTCTCTTGTGTTTCTTGCCTAGAAAAGTTCCTTTAGCATTTGTTGTAAAGCTGGTTTAGTGGTGCTGAACTCTCTCAGCTTTTGCTTGTCTGTAAAGGTTTTAATTTCTCCATCAAATATGAATGAGACCCTTGCTGGGTAGAGTAATCTTGGTTGCAGGTTTTTCTCCTTCATCACTTTAAATATGTCCTGCCAGTCCCTTCTGGCTTGCAGAGTTTCTGCTGAAAGATCAGCTGTTATCCTGATGGGGATTCCCTTGTGTGTTATTTGTTGTTTTTGCCTTGCTGCTTTTTTTTTTTTTTTTTTTTTTTTTTTTTGCGGTATGCGGGCCTCTCACTGTTGTGGCCCCCCCCGTTGCGGAGCACAGGCTCCGGACGCGCAGGCTCCGGACGCGCAGGCTCAGTGGCCATGGCTCACGGGCCCAGCCGCTCCGCGGCATATGGGATCCTCCCAGACCGGGGCACGAACCCGTATCCCCTGCATCGGCAGGCGGACTCTCAACCACTTGCGCCACCAGGGAGGCCCTGCCTTGCTGCTTTTAATATGTTTTCTTTGTATTTAGTTTTTGACAGTTTGATTAACATGTGTCTTGGCGTATTTCTCCTTGGATTTATTCTGTATGGGACTCTCTGTGATTCCTGGACTTGATTAACTATTTCCTTTCCCATATTAGGGAAGTTTTCAACTATAATCTCTTCAAATATTTTCTCAGTCCCTTTCTTTTTCTTTTCTTCTTCTGGGACCCCTATAATTCGAATGTTGGTGCATTTAATGTTGTCCCAGAGGTCTCTGAGACTGTCCTCTGTTCTTTTCATTCTTTTTTCTTTATTCTGCTCTGCAGTAGTTATTTCCACTATTTTATCTTCCAGGTCACTTATCTGTTCTTCTGCCTCAGTTATTCTGCTATTGATCCCATCTAGAGTATTTTTAATTTCATTTATTGTGTTGTTCATCATTGCTTGTTTCCTCTTTAGTTCTTCTAGGTCCTTGTTAAATGTTTCTTGCATTTTCTCTATTCTATTTCCAAGATTTTGGATATCTTTACTATCATTATTCTGAATTCTTTTTCAGGTAGACTGCCTATTTCCTCTTCATTTGTTAGGTCTGGTGGGTTTTTATCTTGCTCCTTCACCTGCTGTGTGTTTTTCTGTCTTCTCACTTTGCTTATCTTACTGTGTTTGGGGTCTCCTTTTTGCAGGCTGCAGGTTCGTAGTTCCCATTGTTTTTAGTGTCTGTCCCCAGTGGCTAAGTTTGGTTCAGTGGGTTGTGTAGGCTTCCTGGTGGAGGGGACTAGTGCCTGTGTTCTGGTGGATGAGGCTGGATCTTGTCTTTCTGGTGGGCTGGTCCACGTCTGGTGGTGGGTTTTGGGGTGTCTGTGGACTTATTATGATTTTAGGCAGCCTCTCTGCTAATGGGTGGGGTTGTGTTCCTGTCTTGCTAGTTGTTTGGCATAGGGTGTCCAACACTGTAGCTTACTGGTTGTTGAGTGAAGCTGGGTGCTGGTGTTGAGATGGAGATCTCTGGGAGATTTTTGCCGTTTGATATTATGTGGAGCTGGGAGATCTCTTGTGGACCAGTGTCCTGAAGTTGGCTCTCCCACCTCAGAGGCACAGCACTGACTCCTGGGTGCAGCATCAAGAGCCTTTCATCCACACGGCTCAGAATAAAAGGGAGAAAAAGTAGAAAGAAAGAATTAGTAGAAGTAGAGAGAAAGAAAGAAAGAAAAGAGGGATGGAGGGAGGAAGGAGGGAAGGAAAGAGGGAAGGAAGGACAAAAAGAAAGAAAGAAGATAAAATAAACTAAAGTATGATAAAATATAATAAAGTTATTAAAATAAAAAATAATTATTAAGAAAAAACAAACAAAAAACAGACGGATAGAACCCTGGGACAAATGGTGGAAGCAAAGCTATACAGACAAAATCTCACACAGAACCATACACATACACACTCACAAAGAGAGGAAAAGGGGGGCCTCCCTGGTGGCGCAGTGGTTAAGAGTCCGCCTGCCGATGCAGGGGATGCGGGTTCGTGCCCCGGTCTGGGAGGATCCCACATGCCGCGGAGCGGCTGGGCCCGTGAGCCATGGCCGCTGGGCCTGCGCGTCCGGAGCCTGTGCTCCGCAATGGGAGAGGCCACAACAGTGAGAGGCCCGCATACCGCAAAAAGGAAAAAAAAAAAAAAAAAAAAAAAAAAAAGAGAGGAAAAGGGGAAAAAATCATAAATCTTGCTCTCAAAGTCCACCTCCTCAATTTGGGATGATTCGTTGTCTATTCATGTATTCCACAGATGCAGGGTACATCAAGTTGATTGTGGAGCTTTAATCCGCTGCTTCTGAGGCTGCTGGGAGAGATTTCCCTTTCTCTTCTTTGTTTTCACAGTTCCCGGGTCTCAGCTTTGAATTTGGCCCCACCTCTGCGTGTAGGTTGCCGGAGGGCGTCTGTTCTTCGCTCAGACAGGACGGCGTTAAAGGAGCAGCCGCTTAAGGGACTCCGGCTCACTCAGGCGTGGGGGAGGGAGGGGTACGGAGGCGGGGCGAGCCTGCGGCGGCAGAGGCCAGCCTGACGTTGCACCAGCCTGAGGCGCGCCGTGCGTTCTCCCGGGGACGCCGTCCCTGGATTCCCGGACCCCGGCAGTGGCGGGCTGCACAGGCTCCCCGGAAGGGGGGCGTGGACAGTGACCTGCGCTCGCACACTGGCCTCTTGGTGGCGGCAGCAGCAGCCCCAGCGTCCCACGCCCATCTCTGGGGTCCGCGCTTTTAGCCGTGCGTCGCGCCCGTCTCTGGAGCTCCTTTAAGCAGCGCTCTTAATCCCCTCTCCTCGCGCACCAGGAAACAAAGAGGGAAGAAAAAGTCTCTTGCCTCTTCGGCAGCTCCAGACATTTCTCCGGACTCCCTCCTGGCTAGCTGTGGTGCACTAACCCCCTTCAGGCTGTGTTCACGTCGCCAACCCCAGTCCTCACCCTGCGTTCCGACCGAAGCCCGAGCCTCAGCTCCCAGCCCCCGCCCGTCCCGGCGTTTGAGCAGACAAGCCTCTCGGGCTGGTGAGTGCTGGTCGGCACCGATCCTCTGTGCGGGAATCTCTCCGCTTTGCCCTACCCAGGTACGTGGGGAGTTTCTTGCCTTTTGGGAGGTCTGAGGTCTTCTGCCGGCGTTCAGCAGGTGTTCTGTAGGAGTTGTTCCACGTGTAGATGTATTTCTGGTGTATCTGTGGGGAGGAAGGTGATCTCCGCGTCTTACTCTTCCGCCATTTTCCCTGAAAGTCCTCCATATATCTTTTTGAATTATGGTTTTCTCACGGTATATGCCCAGTAGTGGGATTGCTGGGTCATATGGTAGTTCTATTTTTAGTTTTTTAAGGAACCTCCATACAGTTCTCCGCAGTGGCTGTATCAATTTACATTCCCACCAACAGTGCAGGTGGGTTCCCTTTAGAAGCATATAATTTAAAGACGGGGACCTTCTTTCTTCATACTTCATATTGGGCTTGTCACAGTGCATAGCGTATTGTTCAGGTTATGTGAAAAGTGACTTGAAAATCTTCCTTTGCTCATGACATGTGAGATTCATTAGGCCAATCTATAAAGCATGGATGAGAACCCAAAGAATTAAGAGCTGTTTTTATGTTAGAGTGGTGGGGTAAGAAGTGGATTTTTAAATTTTTCTTTAGTATTAATAAAGTCTCAACCACTTTTTTAAAATATAAAATACAGTTCAAGCTGTGATAATGGAACCTTTAAACATCGGGTCAAAATCTCATTTAAAGGTTAATACAAAATTAAATAGCTTTTCTCATGATATTTGGCTATTCACTTTCTAGACAGTAGGTCAACAGGTAGGTTTAGAATTGCACCAGATAACTCAGTACACAAACACTTGGTGATTTATGAGAAACAACAAAAACAGGAGCAGTATTTTTTTAAAGTCTTTTAAAATAAAGGCATTATTTTCTGAGGCTCTTTTTCATAACCGTTCTTCATTCATAAGAAACTTTACTTTACAGTCCATTCCCTGGATAAAGACACAAGGACCCTAAGGTAGAAGGCAAAACTGGCCTTGATTGGCAGCTTAAATCATCCTCCCCTCACCCTGTTAATTACCTGCTTTTATGCCCAGAACAACCCAGCCCTGGAGCACAGATGTCTTTTTGTTTTGAAACCGGTCTGAGGTGTCACTGGATGCTACTCCTCTTTTTCACATGCCCTTCCTTTTGAAAGTCTGAATTTTTTTCCAGTAGTTTTTTTTCTTTAATTCTAGTTCTCAACTTCTAGTACAGAAGATTGAGTAAATCACATTCCTCAGCCCAAGGCCCATTAAGACTCCCTCTCTTGTTTAATTCATTTGTTATTTATTTTTATCTACACATTCCATTCATTTTCTCCTCCTTGCCATGATCTGCATTTTAATGTATTTTTGTATATCTTTTTACTTGAATGTGTTCTTGCAAAATGTGTATTGTTGTTTGAGGGATTTTTATTTGCATAAATAATATTATTTCTGGGGAAGCAGTATTTTTAATACCTACATACGTTGATGTATGCAGGTCCAACCTCTTGCATTTAATCATGGAGCTTACTGTTATGCAATCATCACATTTCACCCATTACTTTCCCACAAACTGACACCCAGGCTACCTCCAGCTACCCACTACCAGAAACATGCTGTGGTGAAAATTCTCATAACATAGGGCTGCTTGAGTGGTCTCACAATATGGCAGCTGGCTTCTCCCAGAGTGAGTGATCCAAGAGAAAGCAAAGCAGAAAACATATGTCCTTTTTTATATATATATAAATTTACTGATTTATTTTTGGCTGCGTTGTGTCTTCGTTGCTGTGCGTGGGCTTTCTCTAGTTGCAGTGAGTGGGGGCCACTCTTTGTTGTGGTACGTGGGCTTCTTATTGTGGTGGCTTCTCTTGTTATGGAGCACGGGCTCTAGGTGTGTGAGCTTCAGTAGTTGTGGCACACGGGCTTCAGTAGTTGTGGCTCCCGGGCTCTAGAGCACAGGCTCAGTAGTTGTGGTGTATGGGCTTAGTAGCTCTGTGGCAAGTGGGATCTTCCTGGACCAGGGCTCGAACCCATGTGCCCTGCATTGGCAGGCGGACTCTTAACCATTGCGCCACCAGGGAAGTCCCGAAAACGTCTTTTATGACCTCGCCTTGGAAGTCACAAACTATCATTACACCACTATCCTATTGATTACACCAGTCAGCCCTATTCCGTGTGGATGAAGACTACAGATCTTTTCGACTTACAATGGGGTTATGCCCCAATAAACCCATTGTAAGATGAAAATATTGTTAAATTAAAAATGTATTTAATACATCTAACCTACCAAACATCATAGCTTAGCCTAGCTTTCCTTAAATGTGCTCAGAACACTTACATTAGCCTGTAGTTGGGCAAAATCAACTAACACAGAGCATTTTATAATAAAGTGTTGAATATCTCATGTAATTTATTGAATACTGTACCAAAAGTGAAAAACTTTTGTATGGTTGTATGGGTACACAATGGTTATAATTGTACCAGTTGTTTACCCTCGTGCTCACAGGGCGGACTGGGAACTATGGGCATGCCACCACTACCCAGCATCACCAGAGAGTATCATACTGCATATTCCTAGCCTGGGAAAAGATCAGAATTTGAAATTCGAAGTACGGTTTCTACAGAATGCTTATCCCTTCACACCATCGTAAAGTCAAAATATTTCAAGTCAAACCATCATAAATACGTCAGGGACCATCTATATACACAGCACAAATACCGGGAGGCAGGATCATTGGGGTCATCATGGAAGCTCCCTACCACAGACATTGGCCGTTATACTTTTTTTTCAGACTTCTTGTTCTCCCAGGTAGATATTTGGTTTTGCTCTGGTCTTTTTCATGAGTTGATTATTTGTGTGATAACTCTGCTACCTAGAAGATGTACATTACTTTCCTGCACTTGCAAGAATCCCAAAGACTTTTGTCATATTCACACTGGGTTCTATTATAAGAATTGTCAAATGGTTGTCAAATGCCATTCATAAAAAGGAAAATCATAGGGGGCTTCCCTGGTGGCGCAGTGGTTGAGAATCTGCCTGCCAATGCAGGAGACACGGGTTCGAGCCCTGGTCTGGGAAGGTCCCACATGCCGCAGAGCAACTAGGCCCGTGAGCCACAATTACTGAGCCTGCACATCTGGAGCCTGTGCTCCGCAACAAGAGAGGCAGTGATAGTGAGAGGCCCGCGCACCGCGATGAAGAGTGGCCCCCACTTGCCGCAACTAGAGAAAGCCCTTGCACAGAAACGAAGACCCAATACAGCCACAAATAATTAAATAATTTTTTTTAAAAAAGGAAAATCATAATAGACTTACAACACCCGAAAAAGAAGCCCATCATATTCAGGATCCTGAATCTCAAATAAGCCATGGTTTTGTTTTGTTCACTTAAGCCAACCTCAACTCTTCTTTCTATTGCTGTAAGTAGTAGAATCTGTTTCACCTGATATAATTTTTTTAATGTATTTGCAAATAACATGTATATTAGGAACATATCTAACCCTTTTTAGAAGTCAAAAGAGGTATAGGAGGGAGAAGCATCCTCTCTGATGCTTTTATAGGTCAGAGAAAGCTACAACAAATGCAATGTTTGTTGAAAACAGAAAATGGCCATTATAACAACTCTGACATTATACTGCATGAAATGTTTAAATGTTAAATATTCTTTCTGTTTCTGCTAGTCTGTGAACCTCGAGTTTTTCACACATGAAGACATGGATACACATGAAATAAAAGATTATGGATCATGGATAATAGCAATACAACAGGGAACCAAATGTTCATGTTTCATTAGCAAAAATAGAAAGAAAGAGAGAAATTTATCCCACCATATTTTATTTATTGAAGAAAAAATACTGTTCAGCACAAATGCAACTATTACCATCCAAAGTGCAATACAGATGAGCATTGAGAGTCTGAGGGGAAAACAAAGTCCCTCAGCCTTGAGAGTTTTCCCACCACATAGACCAGAGAAATAAATTATTGAACTGTATCTGAGTTTATATGGTTACCATGATTGAGAGCCTCAGCACAGAAGCAAACTACTTCAATTTATTGTAATTTTTGGCCCTTCATTTCTATGCTATGATAAGCATGTTATGGACCATTAACAGCCTCCTATGGGACACCTGTCTCTGGTGGAGATTATTTGTGTGATAACTCTGCTACTTAGAAGATGTACATTAGCTTCCTGTGCTTGCAAAAATCCCAGGTGGGTGCTCAACCTGTGTCTAACCTGAGACAGACACAAGCCAAGGGACCACCAATTTATCCCCTTCCCCAGTGGCACCCAAACCAGTAAACATCAAGCAAGACCAGTCAATATTTTTTTGCCTTGCTTCATCTCTCTGGAGATTTGTACAGTTAGGGATAGAAATTTAGAGGAATAAAAGACAGATAATAACAATTGAACATCCATCATAGGCCAAGCTTCCAATTTTACTGTTGAAGGTAGGACTTGTAGTAAAGAATACATAAGTCAATCAGTGAAAGTGCCCTGAAAATTGTAAAGGGCTGTATAAATATAAAACATGTACTTAGGACCAGAAATAGATTCAGGATTACTTCAGGATGAGTGCTTTGGGCTTGGAAATTCCAGAGAGCATGCACCAGACTCAAGTAACCTAAATTTTTTCCAATAAATGTATCTCTTGTACTTGATAGCAAGGAGTCAGGGCCAGGAAAAAATTTGACCCTCAGATGATATGGGGTGTATTGTCTCCATTGACTATGTTGCTGTTTCATTCACCACTTCAGGGCCTTTTTTCATCAGAGCATGCCAGTTACTGACCAGGTAAGCCTTCAAGAGGGCCATATAAGACCACTAAAAGGTCCACCCTTCTCCAAAGAGCTTCAAACATTTCAAAGTAGGATCTTAGAATAGTTGCTCATGGCAGATCAGAGTAGCTGTTATTTGTTCACATTTTATGGAGCAGAGAACTGAGAGATTAAGTGACCTGGATAAGGTCTAAATAATGGGTAGAGAGAAAGGAACAGACTCTCTCCCCCACCCAAGGTGTTTAGAGCTGACTGAGTTAAGCCCCACATCCCCACAAGTTTCAGGGAATGAGCCAGCTGAAGCAGCCCATACCTGTTCTGTGCTTCCTCTCACCCTCCCACGCTATCAGGCTACTAATAACATTAACTACAGCCCAGGGTAAAATGCTTCATTGACCTTCCTGACCTTCTCCATTCCATTTCCAAAAATCTTAATGATCGGTTTGATTCTTGACCCTTTTTTTTTTCTTTTTAGTTTAAAAAACTGAAAATCACTCATACCATATCTATGAGTCATAGTAGGGGTGACTAAGGTGGAGTGAACATGAATTTCACAAGCATTGGAATAGAGGTCAAGATACTGAGAGGTCAGGGTGTTAGAAGAGCTACCCAGCTGGACAATGAGATCACCTTAGTTAACAGTAAAAAAACACATGAAAAATCTCATCTAGGTTGTTTGAGTGGGAATGACTAAAGGATTGATTGATGACAGGTAGAGACTGATGAAATATAGCTAGTGGGAAGCAGCCGCATAGCACAGGGAGATCAGCTCGGTGCTTTGTGACCACCTAGAAAGATGGGATAGGGAGGGTGGGAGGGAGACACAAGAAGGAGGAGATATGGGGATATATGTATATGTACAGCTGATTCACTTTGTTATAAAGCAGAAACTAACACACCGTTGTAAAGCAATTATACTCCAATAAAGATGTTAAAAAATAAATTAGGGCATATCACCGTGGTCAGTTTTAGAATACATCCATCACCTCAAACAAAAACCTGTATCTTTCAGCTATCACCTCTCAAACATGCCCCCCCCCACCTCACTCATAGGCACCACTAGTCTATTTTCTATATCGATAGATGTGCCTTTTCTGGATATTTCATATAAAGGGAATCATATAATATGCAATTTTTATAACTGACTCTTTTTAGCATAGTGTTTTCAAGGTTCATTATGTTGTAGCATGTATCAGAACTTAATTCATTTTTATGGCTGAATAATATTCCGTTGGATAGAAATACCAAATTTTGTTCATCCATTCATCAGTTGATGGACATTTGGGTTGTTTACATCTTTTTTTTTTCAAATTTATTTTTTATTGAAGTATACTTGATTAACAAGTTGTGTATATATATATATATATATTTCTGCTTTATAACAAATTTAATCAGTTATACATATACATATGTTCCCATATCCCCTCTCTTTTGCGTCTCCCTCCCACCCTCCCTTTCCCACCCCTCCAGGCGGTCACAAAGCACCGAGCTGATCTCCCTGTGCTATACGGCTGCTTCCCACTATCTATCTACCTTACGTTTGGTAGTGTATATATGTCCATGCCGCTCTTTTGCTTTGTCACAGCTTATCCTTCCCCCTCCCCATATCCTCAAGTCCATTCTCTAGTAGGTCTGTGTCTTTATTCCTGTCTTACCCCTATGTTCTTCATGACATTTTTTTTTCTTAAATTGCATATATATGTGTCAGCATACAGTATTTGTCTTTCTCTTTCTGACTTACTTCACTCTGTATGACAGACTCAGGGTCCAACCACCTCATTACAAATAGCTCAATTTCATTTCTTTTTATGGCTGAGTAATATTCCATTGTATATATGTGCCACATCTTCTTTAACCATTCATCTGATGATGGACACTTAGGTTGTTTCCATCTCTGGGCTATTGTAAATAGGGCTGCTATGAACATTTTGGTACATGTCTCTTTTTGAATTATGGTTTTCTCAGGGTATATGCCCAGTAGTGGGATTGCTGGGTCATATGGTAGTTCTATTTGTAGTTTTTTAAGGAACCTCCATACCGTTCTCCATAGTGGCTGTACCAATTCACATTCCCACCAGCAGTGCAAGAGTGTTCCCTTTTTTCCACACCCTCTCCAGCATTTATTGTTTCTAGATTTTTTGATGATGGCCATTCTGACTGGTGTGAGATGATATCTCATTGTAGTTTTGATTTGCATTTCTCTAATGAGTAAAGATGTTGAGCATCCATTCATGTGTTTGTTGGCAGTCTGTATATCTTCTGTGGAGAAATGTCTATTTAGGTCTTCTGCCCATTTTTGGATTAGGTTGTTTGTTTTTTTGTTATTGAGCTGCATGAGCTGCTTATAAATTTTGGAGATTAATCCTTTGTCAGTTGCTTCATTTGAAAATATTTTCTCCCATTCTGAGGGTTGTCTTTTGGTCTTGTTTATGGTTTCCTTTGCTGTGAAAAAGCTTTTAAGTTTCATTAGGTCCCATGTGTTTATTTTTGTCTTTATTTCCATTTCTCTAGGAGGTGGGTCAAAAAGGATCTTGCTGTGATTTATGTCATAGAGTGTTCTGCCTATGTTTTCCTCTAAGACTTTTATAGTGTCTGGCCTTACATTTAGGTCTTTAATCCATTTTGAGTTTATTTTTGTGTATGGTGTTAGGGAGTGATCTAATCTCATACTTTTACATGTCCCTGTCCAGTTTTCCCAGCACCACTTATTGAAGAGACTGTCCTTTCTCCACTGTACATTCCTGCCTCCTTTATCAAAGATAAGGTGACCATATGTCCGTGGGTTTATCTCTGGGCTTTCTATCCTGTTCCATTGATCTATCTTTCTGTTTTTGTGCCAGTACCATACTTTCTTGATTACTGTAGCTTTGTAGTATAGTCTGAAGTCATGGAGCCTGATTCCTCCAGCTCCGTTTTTCTTTCTCAAGATTGCTTTGGCTATTCGGGGTCTTTTGTGTTTCCATACAAATTGTGAAAGTTTTTGTTCTAGTTATGTGAAAAATGCCAGTGGTGGTTTGATAGGGATTGCATTGAATCTGTATACATCTTTTAGTTATTATTAATAAGGCTGCTATAAACATTTGTCTAGCAGTTTTGATGTGGACATGTTTTCATTTCTCTTAGGTTCATACCTAGAAGTGAAATTGCTGGGTCATATGGTAACTCATTCACTTTTGGGGGAACTGCCAGACTGTTTTTCAAAGCGGCTGCACCATTTTACATTCCCATCACTATGTATGAGGGTTCAATATCCTCACCAACATTTGTTATTATCTGATATTTTTATTATAGTCATACTAGTTAGTATGAAGTAGCATCTCATTGGAGTTTTCATTTACATTGTCCTGATGGCTAATGATGTAAAGAATATTTTCACATGCTCTTTGGCCATTTGCATTACTTTGGAGAAATGTCTACTCAGATCCTGTGCCCATTTTTTTATTGGTTTGTCATTTTGTTACTAAGTTATAAGAACTCTTTACATATTCTATATAGAAGTTCCTTGTCAGATATATCATTTGCAAGTATTTTCTCTTATTCTGTGGTTTGTCTTTTCATTTTCTTCATAGTGTCTTTGTAGTATAGAACTTTCTTTTTTTTAACATCTTTATTGGAGTATAATTGCTTTACAGTGTTGTGTTAGTTTCTGCTATATAACAGAGTGAATCAGCTATATGTATACGTATATCCCCATAACCCCTCCCTCTTGCATCTCCCTCCCACCCTCCTTATCCCACCTCCCTAGGTGGTCACAAAGCACCAAGTTGATCTCCCTGTGCCATGCAGCTGCTTCCCACTAGCTACCTGTTTTACATTTGGAAGTGTATGTATGTCAGTGCTACTTTCTCACTTCATCCCAGCTTACACTTCCCCTTCCCTGTGTCCTCAAGTCCATTCTCTACGTCTGTGTCTTTACTCCTGTCCTGCCCCTAGTTTCATCAGAACCATTTTTTTTTTTAGATTCCATATATATGTGTTAGCATATGGTATTTGTATTCCTTTTTCTGACTTACTTCACTGTATATGACAGTCAGTAGGTCCATCCACCTCACTACAAATAACTCAATTTCGTTTCTTTTTATGATGAGTAATATTCCATTGTATATATGTGCCACATCTTCTTTATCTATTCATCTGTTGATGGACACTTAGGTTGCTTCCATGTCCTGGCTATTGTAAATAGTGCTGCAATGAACATTGTGGTACATGACTCTTTTTGAATTATGCTTTTCTCAGGATATATGCCCAGTATTGGGATAGTTGGGTCATATGGTAGTTCTATTTTTAGTTTTTTAACGAACCTCCAAGCTGTTCTCCATAGTGGCTGTATCAATTTACATTCACACCAACAGTGCAAGAGGGTTCCCTTTTCTTCACACCCTCTCCAGCATTTATTGTTTGTAGATTTTTCGATGATGGCCATTCTGACTGATGTAAGTTGATACCTCATTGTAGTTCTGATTTGCATTTCTCTAATGATTAGTGATGTTGAGCATCTTTTCATGTGCTTGTTGGCAATCTGTATATCTTCTTTGGAGAAATGTCTATTTAGGTCTTCTAACCATTTTTGGATTGGGTTATTTGTTTTTTTGATATTGAGCTGCATGAGCTGCTTGTATATTTTGGAGATTAATCCTTTGTCACTTGCTTTGTTTGCAAATATTTTCTCCCATTCTGAGGGTTGTCTTTTCGCCTTGTTTATGGTTTCCTTTTCTGTGCAAAAGCTTTGAAGTTTCATTAGGTCCCATTTGTTTATTTTTGTTTTATTTCCATTTCTCTGGGAGGTGGGTAAAAAAAGGATCTTGCTGTGATTTATGTCATAGAGTGTTCTGCCTATGTTTTCCTCTAAGAGTTTTATAGTGTCTGGCCTTACATTTAGGTCTTTAATCCATTTTGAGTTTATTTTTGTGTATGGTGTTAGGAAGTGTTCTAATTTCATTCTTTTACATGTAGCTGTCCAGTTTTCCCAGCACCACTTATTGAAGAGGCCGTCTTTTCTCCACTGTATACGCTTGCCTCCTTTATCAAAGAAAAGGTGACCATATGTGCGTGGGTTTATCTCTGGGCTTTCTATCCTGTTCCATTGATCTATATTTCTGTTTTTGTGTCAGTACCATACTGTCTTGATTGCTGTAGCTTTGTAGTATAGTCTGAAGTCAGGGAGCCTGATTCCTCCAGCTCTGTTTTTCTTTCTCAAGATTGCTTTGGCTATTCGGGGTCTTTTGTGTTTCCATACAAATTGTGAAATTTTTTGTTCTAGTTCTGTGAAAAATGCCAGTGGCAGTTTGATAGGGATTGCACTGAATCTGTAGATTGCTTTGGGTAGTGTAGTCATTTTCACAATGTTGATTCTTCCAATCCAGGAACATAGTGTATCTTTCCATCTGTTTGTATCATCTTTAATTTCTTTCATCAGTGTCTTTTAGTTTTCTATATACAGGTCTCTTGTCTCCTTAGGTAGGTTTATTCCTAGGTTTTTTATTCTTTTTGTTGCAGTGGTAAATGGGAGTGTTTCCTTAATTTCTCTTTTAGATTTTTCATCATTAGTGTATAGGAATGCCAGAGATTTCTGTGCATTAATTTTGTATCCTGCTACTCTACCAAATTCATTGATTAGCTCTAGTAGTTTTCTGGTAGCATCTTTAGGATTCTCTATGCATAGTATCATGTCATCTGCAAACAGTGACAGTTTTACTTTTTTCCGTTTTGGATTCCTTTCATTTCTTTTTATTCTCTGATTGCTGTGGCTAAAACTTCCAAAACTATGTTGAATAATACTGGTGAGAGTGGGCAACCTTGTGTGGTTAGTGATCTTAGAGGAAATGCTTTCAGCTTTTCATCATTGAGAATGATATTGGCTGTGGGTTTGTCATATATGGCCTTTATTATGTTGAGGTAAGTTCCCTCTATGCCTACTTTCTGGAGAGTTTTTATCATACATGGGTGTTGAATTTTGTTGAAAGCTTTTTCTGCATCTATTGAGATTATCATATGGCTTTTACCCTTTAGTTTGTTAATGTTGTATATCACATTGATTGATTTGTGTATATTGAAGAGTCCTTGCATTCCTGCAATAAACACCACTTGATCATGGTGTATGATCCTATTAATGTGCTGTTGGATTCTGTTTGCTAGTATTTTGTTGAGGATTTTTACATCTATGTTCATCAGAGATATTGGCCTGTAGTTTTCTTTTTTTGTGACATCTTTGTCTGGTTTTTGTATCAGGGTGATGGTGGCCTCGTAGAATGAGTTTGGGAGTGTTCCTCCCTTTGCTACATTTTGGAAGAGTTTGAGAAGGATAGGTGTTAGCTCTTCTCTAAATGTTTGATAGAATTCTCCTGTGAAGCCTTCTGGTCCTAGTCTTTTGCTTGTTGGAAGATTTTTTAATCACAGTTTCAATTTCAGTGCTTGTGATTGGTCTGTTTATATTTTCTATTTCTTCCTGGTTCAGTCTTAGAAGGTTGTGCTTTTCTAAGAATTTGTCCATTTCTTCCAGGTTGTCCACTTTATTGGTATAGAGTTGCTTGTAGTAATCTCTCATGATCCTTTGTATTTCTGCAGTGTCAGTTTTTACTTCTCCTTTTTCATTTTTAATTCTATTGATTTGAGTCTTCTCCCTTTTTTTTCTTGATGAGTCTGGCTAATGGTTTATGAATTTTGTTTATCTTCTCAAAGAACCAGCTTTTAGTTTTATTGATCTTTGTTATTGTTTCCTTCATTTCTTTTTCATTTATTTCTGATCTGATCTTTATGATTTCTTTCCTTCTGCTAACTTTTGGGGTTTTTTGTTCTTCTTTCTCTAATTGCTTTAGGTGTAAGGTTAGGTTGTTTATTTGAAATTTTTCTTGTTTCTTGAGATAGGATTGTACTGCTATAAACTTCCCTCTTAGAACTACTTTTGCTGCATCACATAGGTTTTGGGTCAGTGTGTTTTCATTGTCATTTGTTTCTAGGTATTTTTTTATTTCCTCTTTGATTTCTACAGTGATCTTTTGGTTATTAAGTAGTGTATTGTTTAGCCTCCATGTATTTGTATTTTTTACAGACTTTTTCCTGTAATTGATATCTAGTCTCATAGCATTGTGGTCGGAAAAGATACTTGATACGATTTCAGTTTTCTTAAATTTACCAAGGCTTGATTTGTGACCCAAGGTATGATCTATCCTGGGGAATGTTCCATGAGCACTTGAGAAGAATGTGTATTCTGTTGTTTTTGGATGGAATGTCCTATAAATATCAATTGAGTCCATCTTGTTTAATGTGTTATTTAAAGCTGTGTTTCCTTATTTATTTTGATTTTGGATGATCTGTCCATTGGTGAAAGTGGGGTGTTAAAGTCCCCTACTATTATTGTGTTACTGTTGATTTCCCCTTTTATGGCTCTTAGCATTTGCCTTTTGTATTGAGGTGCTCCTATGTTGGGTGCATAAATATTTACAATTGTTATATCTTCTTCTTGGATTGATCCCTTGATCGTTATGTAGTGTCCTTCTTTGTCTCTTGTAATAGTCTTTATTTTAAAGTCTGTTTTGGGGCTTCCCTGGTGGCGCAGTGGTTGAGAGTCTGCCTTCTGATGCAGGGGACACTGGTTCGTGCCCCGGTCCAGGAGGATACCACATGCCACGGAGCGGCTGGGCCCGTGAGCCATGGCTGCTGAGCCTGCCCGTCCAGAGTCTGTGCTCTGCAACGGGAGAGGCCACAGCAGTGAGAGGCCCGTGTACCGCAAAAAAAAATAATAATAAAATAAAATAAAGTCTATTTTGTCTGATATGAGAATTACTACTCCAGCTTTCTTTTGATTTCCATGTGCATGGAATATCTTTTTCCATCCCCTCACTGTCAATCTGTATGTGTCCCTAGGTCTGAAGTGGGCCTCTTGTAGACAGCATATGTAAGGGTCTTGTTTTTGTATCCATTCAGCCAGTCTGTGTCTTTTGGTTGGAGCATTTAATACATTTACATTTAAGGTAATTATCAATATTTATGTTTCTATTACCATTTTCTTAATTGTTTTGCGTTTGTTTTTGTAGGTCTTTTCCTTCTCTTTTATTTCCTGCCTAGAGAAGTTCCTTTAGCATTTGTTGTAAAGCTGGTTTGGTGGTGCTGAACTCTCTCAGCTTTTGCTTGTCGGTAAAGGTTTTAATTTCTCTGTCATCTGAATGAGATCCTTGCTGGGTAGAGTAATCTTGTTTGTAGGTTTTTCCCTTCATCACTTTAAATATGTCCTGCCACTCCCTTCTGGCTTGCAGAGTTTATGCTGAAAGATCAGTTGTTAACCTTATGGGATTTCCCTTGTATGTTATTTGTTGCTCTTCCCTTGCTGCTTTCAATTTTTTTTCTTTGTATTTAATTTTTTTTTAAATTTTTTTTTAGCTTCATTCACTTTATTTTTCTTATACAAAACTATGTGGTGGCTACAGCTGGAGCCTGGGTCCTCTGCACGGAAACTCTGGTGTGGGTCTTTACAAGATGGTCAGTGAATTCCTGATATGGAGACTTGGTGAACACCGTCTCTTTCCAGAGATCAGGAGTGAGATAACTGTAGGTCTTGGAAATGGCATCAAAAATGGCCTTGGCGAAGTTGCCCAGCGTGGCAGTGCAGCCCCTGGCAGAGGTGTAGCAGTCGTCAATTCCAGCCATCATCAATAGCTTCTTGAGCACAGGGGCTGAGATGATGCCAGTGCCCCTGGGGGCAGGGATGAGACGCACCAGCACGGAGCCACAGCGGCCAGTCACCTTGCAAGGGACGGTATGGGGCTTGCCGATCTTGTTCCCCCAGTAGCCTCGTCGCACGGGGACAATGGAGAGCTTGGCCAGAATGATGGCCCCACGGATGGCAGTGGCTACCTCCTTAGAGCACTTCACACCCAAACCAACATGTCCGTTGTAATCCCCGATGGCAACAAACGCCTGCAAAGAGACTGACGTGGCTGGTGGTCCACTGCCCTTCATAACGTCAGTAGCCCCCCACCGCACAGGGTCTGTTGTGCCCCTCAAGGAAAGACTGGCCACCAGGAGACCTATCTGAGATCCTGAGGAGATCCTTGCTCTGTATTTAATTTTTGATAATTTGATTAGTATGTGTCTCAGCATGTTTCTCTTTGGGTTTATCCAGTATACTCTCTGTGCTTCCTGGGCTTGATTACTTCCTTTCTCATGTTATGGAAGTTTTTGACTGTAATCTCTTCAGATACTTTCTCAGATCCTTTCTTTTTCTCTTCTTCCTCTGGGACCCTTATAATTCGAATGTTGGTGCATTTAACGTTGTTCCAGAGGTCCCTGAGACTGTCTCAGTTCTTTTCATTCTTTTTTCTTTATTCTGCTCCCTGGCAGTTATTTCCACCATTTTATCTTCCAGCTCACTTATCTATTCCTCTGCCTCAGTTATTCTGTTATTGATTCCTTCTAGAGTATTTTTAATTTCAGTAATTGTGTTGTTCATCACTGTTTCTTTGCTCTTTAGTTCTTCTAGATCCTTGTTAAATATTTCCTGTATTTTCTCCTTTCTCTTTCTGAGATTTTGGATCATCTTTACTATCATTACTCTGAATTCTTTTTCAGAAAGGCTGCCTATTTCGTCTTCATTTATTTGGTCTTGTAGGTTTTTACCTTGCTCCTTCATCTGTAACATATTTTTTTGTCGTTTAATTTTTTTTGTTTTTTTTGATGGGTGGTGCTGTATTCCTGTCTTACTGGTTGTTTGGCCTGAGATGTCCAGCACTGGAGTTTGCAGGCAGGCAGAGAGAGCTGGGTCTTGGTGCTGAGATGAGGACCTCTGGGAAGCCTCACTCTGACTGATATTCCCTGGGTTCTGAGGTTCTCTGTTAGTCCAGTGGTTTGGACTTGGAGCTCCCACCCTAGTATCTTGGGCCCAACCTCTGGCCTAGGAACCAAGATCCTGCAAGCTGCATGGCATGATTAAAAAAAAAAAAAAAGGAAGAAAGAAAGAAAGAAAAAAAGAAAGGAGCAGTACAATATTAAAGGATAACAAACAAAATAAAATTTGAAGGATAAAAAATATATTAGGAAAAATAAAACTATAATTGAAAAAACTGAAACAAGGTAAAATAAAACCACAGCAGAAAAAAGAAAAAAAAAGATTTATTAGGAAAAGTAAAAATATAAAAGAATCAACAACAATGAATCAGCAAGGTAAAACAGAACCCCACCTAAAAGAGGAAAAAAGAAAAGGAAAAAAAAAAGCCTTGGCTATGGGGGTGGAGTTTAGGTGGGGGGCAGAACTTAGGCAGGGGTGGGGTTTAGGGTGAGGTGGGACCTAGGTGGGGGGAGTGGTGACGTTCAAGCATGGGGCGGGGCCTCTGCTTAGGACCTGTGTGGAAGGGAGAGGCAGCACGTGGAAAGGAGGGCCTCTGGAGTGTTTGGTTCTGGAGTTTGGAGGTAGGGCCCTGAGTGAGGGTGTGTGGGTGGGGTTTAAGCCCAGCCTGTTGGAGGGCATCTCCGAGTGTAGAGATGGGGCCCTGGGTGGGGGTGTAGGGGCAGGGCTTGGGCTCTGCGCAGCAGGAGAGAGGCTCCGAGGTCAGAGGATTAGCCCAACAGGCTCCCTGGTGCCTAAGTGGACAGGGAAGGCACTGGCCCTGTTCTCTTCCATTCCTTCATGCCCCTCCCCCACCATCTCCCCCAGGGTCTCCCCCATTGCCGCTGGACCCGTAACCCTGGGTGGGTCCCGCTGGGTGTAGGAACTCCTCCCCTCCCCCAGCCACCCCTCAGGGGTGCCGGTCCCCTAGTCCAGCCTTTACTTTTGCTCCCCCTTCCCTCCCTCCCTCCCACTCCCTCAGGACCCGCGCAGTTGGAGGCAAGCAGAGGATCAGGCCCAGCATCTCAGCAGGTTGCTGGGGGCCCAAGTGGGCCGGGGAAACCTGGCCACGCTCCCTTTTGATCCTCTGCCCTCCCAATAGTTCCCCAATTTCCCCTTTTAGGCGTGGGATCCCTTCCCCTCCCCCAGCCGCCCCTCAGGGGCACCAGTCCCATCCCGCCTCCAGTTCTCCTCCACCTTCTCTCCCCTCATGCCCCACATCCTACCTGGTCGCTGGGGGTTCCTCCCATCCCCTTAGGTGTCCGTGTTCCCCCACCAGTGCCTGGTAGGTGCCCTAGTTGTGAGGAGATGCGAATTCCACATCCTCCTAGTATGCCATCTTGACTCCACCCCTAGAACATTTAATTTTGATGAAGTCCAATTATCTTTTTGTTTTTGTTGCTTGTGTTTTGGTGACATATCTTAGAATCTATTGCTAAATCCGAGGTCACAAAGATTTACCCTGATATTTTTTCTAAGAGTTTTATGATTTTGACTTTTACATTTAGGTCTTTGATCAATTTAGAGTTCATTTTTGTATATGGTGTGAAGTAAGAGTCCAACTTCATTCTTTTGTATGTGACTATCTTGTTGTTTCAGCAGCATTTATTGAAAAGACTATTCTTTCCCCATTGAATGGTTTTCACACCCATGTTGAAAATCAGTTACCATAAATACATGTGTTTATTTATGGACTTTCAATTTTAATTTGTTAATGTATGTCTATCCTTATGCCAATACCACAGTCTTGATTACTGTTGCTTTGTAGTAAGTTTTGAAATTGCGAAGTGTGCGTCCTCCAATTTGTTCTGGTTTTCCAAGATTGTATTGGCTATTCAGGGTCCCTTATGTTTCCATGTGGATTTTAGTATCAGCTTGTCAATTTCATGCAAAGAACCAGCTGGTATTCTGATACAGATTGCACTGAATCTATAGATCAATTTGGAGGGTATTACCATCTTAACAGTATTATGTTTTCTAATCCATGGACAAGGGACTTCTAAATCTGTTTATTTAGATGATCTTTAATTTTTCAGCAGTGTTGTATAGTTTTCAGAGCTTCAGTTTTGTACTTCTTTGGTTAAATTTAACAATGAATACTTCTTTAGAATAAGTATTTCTTATGCTTATTTATTCTCAAGTATGGACACACTTACACTAAAAAATTATACCTTGTTTATATGAAATTCAAATGTAACTGATCATTCTGTATTTTATTTGGCAATCCTACCTTAAAAGTGACCAAAACATAGAGTGGAGCATATGAGCCTACAGCTGTGAAGGGCATCTGAGTATCCAGAGACTAGAAGAGAAACAAAGAGAATTAGGTCTATATAAAAGCAAATATTTAGCTCATAGGAGGTTATAACAGTTAATTAGCATAATCTATTTTGTCCCTAGAAGTTGTTCTGCTTTAAACTTTACTCTGAAATATCATGTTACTTTGAAGAAGAAAGTAAACATTTTGAAAATAAGTGCCATTAACCTGACCTTAAAAAAATATTTTAGTATCAAGCTTCAAGATAGTAAACCCTGAGCTATGTCTGTTGCTCTCAGCAAAGTCATCTCTATTCTCCCAAGAGCAGAAACTTTCAATGCCCATGAAGCCTATGTGATATGGGTGTGATGTAGTGATATAGTTACACCCTTGAGCTCTTACTGGAATTGTTTCATGTTTGAGAAATTATTTTTTCAGCCTGATACCTAATAAGGAATAACTCTTTATGTCAAAATTCTGATCTGAGCTTTACCAAAATTAGCATGACAGTGGAAGAGACAACAGCCAGCAAACATGGAATAGTGATGGTCAGAGAAAGAAAATATTCAAAGAGTACTTATAGGAGAGAGAATGCATTTTTGGAGTAACAAGTGGTTTAACAGCAGGAACTTTTACAGAGTAGATTGGAGAAAGTAAAACCACTCTAGAATCAAATGATAAAAACACTGTCTAAAGTAAACTTGAGGGACTTCCCTGGTGGCTCATTGGTCGACTCCACGCTCCCAGTGCCCGGGGCCTGGGTTTGATCCCTGGTCAGGGAACTAGATCCCACATGCCTGCCACAACTAAGAGTTTGCATGCCACAACTAAGGAGCTCATGTGCCACAACTAAGGAGCCTGCCTGCCACAACTAAGACCTGGCACAACCAAATAATAAATAAATAAATAAATAATTTTAAAATATCAAAAAAATAAAAATAAACCTGAAACATCTGGAGATACAAAGTCTATGATTAATAAGGGCCCTGATACAAAGATACAACATCCCAGGAAGATTAGCCTGGGCCAAGGATATCATGAGACTCACAGAAAGAAATCTGTATACTAGGCAATATTCTTTAACAAGGAATAAACTGGTCCCTCAACAGAGATGCTTTTCTAAGTCACATTTACTTAAGATTCTTACTAGATCTTTAGAAAAGGAACATTGCATATGGTATAAGCTCCCTATGTGTCTTATACATACTCACATATAATTGAGCCTGTGTTGACTTTACAGAGGAATTTAATTAATCATATATTTAGCTTACATGTATGAAAGGGCATGTCCAAGAACAAGAGTTGGATACCTGGTTGGGGCCACATCAGGAAACACTAGGCAGGCAGTTTCTTTTCCATGAGACTCCAGACATTTTGCAGGCTGACATCTTAGCCAGGTTAAGCCCTGTCCTGGTGTGCTTCAGGCTAAAAAGAGTAAAATCTTACTGTCAGAACATTGGAGCCATCAACCATGCAAGAGCCCCTGGTCTTTTTTCTGAGCTTAAAGAACAGGCATGACTTCTTGTGTGCCTGTTTGCTAATACATGCTTCTATGTGTGGGAGAATCCCATCTGACATTCCTTTAGCTGAAACATACTACCCAGTAGGAATGTTGTAAAGGAGACCTATAGCTCTCACAAACCTCCAATCATGGGAGGCTACCAATACCCACAACCATAGAATCTAATGTACATGAAAGGACAAATTGGCTTAAGGTAATACACGACATTGATTTTAAAAATATGTTTTCCTCTAACCTATTATTGAGGAATAGGCTAAAGTGGGCTTTTCCAGGGGTGACGATGATGCGAAGACATGAACAACAAGGTGTTAGGAATTCAGATTCTGAGATCCCAGTAAAAATACATAACTGGCATAAAGTTACTGCTCAGCCTTCTTGTGTTTTATTTTTCTAAATCAAACTAAAACCATTTCCAAATCTTGACTCGCCAATGTGCTGAGAGGTCCTATATTAGTCATTAGTAAGAAGATTCCCTCCCTCCATCTAAGGTCACTTAAGAAACTCAAGAAGCTCAGACAGTCCAGAAAACTTGGGGACAGGCCCTTAGTCTTAAGGACTCTGTAGCCACTAATGTTACGTGCATTTTACAGCCTTCCTCTTCCACTAGTGATGGGTGACTATTGGCCTTTCTTCCAAACCTGGGCAAGAGAATTTTTGATGTGTCTCCCAATGCCATGGCAGTGGATTGTTACAGTAATGACCCCTAATGAATCATATCTCCCTATATCTATGCCCTTGAGTTCCCTCCCATGTTGACTCAAGCTTTTGCCATATGACTTGCTTTGGCCATTGGAACATGATGCAAGCTTGAAGAGTGCTTGCACACTGGGGCTTATGCTGTCTTGCTACTGTGGGACCACCATGTGAAGAAGCCCAGGTCATTCTGCTGGAGGATGAGACTACCTGGAACCAAGTCAAGCTGTCCCAGCCGAG
This sequence comes from Mesoplodon densirostris, assembly GCF_025265405.1. NCBI lineage: Eukaryota > Metazoa > Chordata > Mammalia > Artiodactyla > Ziphiidae > Mesoplodon > Mesoplodon densirostris. The sequence goes on along the minus strand of NC_082665.1, from coordinate 94,526,266 downwards.
ACCTCCTAGACTCGTGTGCTCCCAGTCAACCTGCCAGTTGTCTGCAGTCACGTGAGTGACCTCAGGTGCAACCAACAAAACTGCCCGACTGAACCCAGCCCAAATTCCTGACCCTTAGATTATTCATGAGGAAACTAAATTTAAAAACTGTTTTTATTAAAGCCACTATGATTTGAGATGGTCTGTACGGCAGGTGGTTTATAGGATGGCCCTATGATTCCAATCTCCGGCGTTTATATCCTGCATAATCCCCCCACCTTGTGTGTGGAGGGGACCCTCAACTTGCTTCTAGCCAGTAGAATATGGCAAAGGGCAGGGGATTTTGCAGACGTCATTAAGGTCAGTTGATTTTGAGTTAATCAAAAGGGAGGTTATCCTGGGTGACCCTGACTTAATTAAGTGAAAGTCCTTAAGAGAGAGACTGAGTCCTCTCGAGGCCGGAGACTCTTTCTCTATTGGCTTTAAAAAAGCAAGTCATCATGAGTCCTATAGATGCAAGGCAATGAATTCTGCCACAACCTGAATGAATTTGGAAGCAGACTTTTCCCCATTCAAACCTGCATGTAAAAATACAGCCCGGCTGGGCTTCCCTGGTGGTGCAGTGGTCGAGAGTCCGTCTGCCGATGCAGGGGACACGGGTTCGTGCCCCGGTCCGGGAAGATCCCACATGCCGTGGAGCGGCTAGGCCCGTGAGCCATGGCCGCTGAGCCTGCGCATCCGGAGCCTGTGCTCCGCAGCGGGAGAGGCCACAGCAGTGAGAGGCCCGCGTACGGGGGAAAAAAAAAAAAAATACAGCCCGGCTGACACCTTGATTACAGCCTTGTACTACCATGAGCAGAGGACCAGCTAAGCCGTACCCAGACTACTGACCCAAAGAAATTGTGAGATAATAAATGTGTGTTGCTTTAAGCCGCTAAATTTGTGGTAATCTGTTACGTAGCAATAGAAAACTAATACAGCTTGTTACTCAGCAATATAGATCCTATACAGCCTCATTACCAGGTATTCAGTCCCTTTGTACCCATAGGCTGACCCTTTGAAAGTTCTGTCACCTTCTAGTGCATAAATCCAATGACTGCCCCAGTATTAGTGCTGGAAGTCCTGGGTCCCAGGAAATCCCTCAGTCCAAAGCAAACCAGGATGGTTAGACACCCTAACACATGGTAGGTCACCATCACATGTAGACCGGCCACCCACGTGTTTCCTCTCAAGGGGAGATATAGCTCTTTCTATAGGAATTGTGGCCCACCTCCTTTTTAGCTTCCATCTTCAACTCTCAGTGAGCCATGGACTTAATCCCCTTCATGGAGCCAGAAAGCTGTTATTCCCACAGAGGTGGGAAGTGGAGTAGATAGGGTTATATGTAAGGAGCTCAGGCGTTTTGAAGCACAACAATTCCTGGTTGGGAGTGGAAGAAAGAACTTTATCTAACAAGTTGAAAGCAGCTAAAAAGCTGGAACTAGGTAATTTTTTTTTCCATTTCTTTCTTCATAACTCATCTTGTTCAAACAGAATAAGAATTTGAGTAAGAAAGCCGGTGTGAACTGAGATGGGCTCTCACTGCTACTCATGATTGGCAGGCTGAGACCAGACAGCTTCTCTCTTCTGATTCTCATTGAGCCTGGCTCCAAACTAGCTTGGAGCCCTAGCTGGGCAAAGCTAGCAGAACTTACCAAAACCCCTCCAGCCTTGCAGAGGGGCCCAGAGCATCTCTTCAGGCTCTGGTCCTCCCTGCTGTCCGTTCCAGTCTTGTTCTGACTATATCGCCTCTCATTGGTTTTAGCGTCTTTCTGTCCAGTCCTTTTGCATAGGTGCTTAGGATTGGTCCTTGCTAATTCCTCTGCTGTCCACCAGCCAACCCGAACCTCATACCCAACCCCGGCTTCCAGAATGCCAGCCTGGACTCTGAGCCCTACACCCACCATTTATCCAAGATGGAGTGTTAAGATATATGGGATAGCATAATGCTGGCCTCACAAGCAATTAGGAATGTTTGAAGTTCCAACCTAGACCTGGCCCCAAGCTTTGTCTCAATTTCTGTGTCCAGTCAGCTAAATTGGGGATTTCCTGGGCTGCCCGTATGGTTCCGACACCCTCTCCCATTTCACATTAATCCAAAGGCTCTGACAGCTCTTAGGGGTACGCCAGGGTTATTCTACAAGGCTGACAAATAAGAATTCATGATGCACAAACTCCAGCTAGATTCATAAAGAGAGGACTTCAAGTGGAAAAACAGAAAACTGACAAGGGTTCTCATCCCCAGTTCTCTGGAGAGGGAGGGTGTGAAAAGATGAGAAGCTCCCTTCAGAGTGGGCTGCATGAAGTAGAATTAATTATCTAAGTAAAAATATGAGTGCACTTCTTTCCCATTCCCCATCCTATATAAATCTACACAGAAATTGTTTTGTTTGTTCTCAAATGGTCCATCAATTTTAGATATAGGACGTGCTCAGGTTTCTTAGAAAATTTAACTTTTTGTTATCCTTACAAGAGTAGCTGTGAAGATGAAGATCTGATAGTCTGTAGATGAATGTTTTCTCAGTCTCTCTTTCAAATAACCCTATAAAATAGTCACCTATATCAGTAACCTATTGTCACAATAATGCTGCTTGACAGCTTCAGAATCCAGGGGCTTTAAACAGCAGTCACTTACTCTTGTTTGCGCATCTGTGGGCTGGCTGAGGGTGGGCTGGTCTAGGTTGAGCATATATCCACATCTGCTTCATGGATCTGTCCTCCTCCTCAGACCACTGGGTTGGCCATTTTCCTCTCATGACAATGGCAGAAGCACATGACGAAAGCACAACTGAAAACACAAATGCCTACCAAGGATTAACCTGGAACTGGCACATGGTCACTTTGCCCACATTCCATTGGCCACAGCAAGCCACATGCTCAAACACAACACCCACACTTCTAGTGGGAGCAACTGTAAAGTCACAGGGCAAGGGGTGTGGCTACAAGGCTACAAAAATCAGAGCCAATAAGTCAATGTACCAGAACATCTAGCAGGACGCTGTTTCCTATCCTTACAGTATCTCTTACCAAGTCAATTCCATCTGGTTTTCCCCTAAGAATACCAATAGCACTCTGAACACACTTGAATTTCTTTCTTTGGCTGACAAAGTGCAGTCTTGCAAAGTGCAGTCTGAGGAGTCTTTTCCTCCTCAGATTCTGGCTTTCCTCAACAGTAAGATTTCTGGAACTCAGTCACTTCCAACTCTTAAATGTATCACTTGGGTGAGTATGAAGAAGACTCATCTGCCCGGCCCCAAATAAAATAAGAGCTTCCAACTTTTCTTGGGGGGAAATTTCCTGATTTAAATACTTCCGCATATGTTGTTTTGTCACTTTAAAGATTGTGGTTTTGTTGAGTTTTTGATGTATTTTCCTGCATCAGGATATGTATTTCATTCCTTTGTTTTCCCAGAGACTTAATATGGTTCTGGCCATGTTTTCCTGACTACAAATCAGGTGCACAGGCTGACAAGGAGAGGGACAACAGGAAGGACTGTTTAAAGCTAGCAGTTACTGCATTTGACATATTGCCTATTATTGATAATTTGTATTCTTCATATTTCCCCTCACAGGGTATTAAATTTTGATTAAACCCAAGGACCTCTGACTGTCTTCCATAAATAGGGAAAATTCTAGAGTCCTAGGCAACGTTTTTTTTTTTTTTTTAAATTTATTTATTTATTTATTTATTTTTGGCTGTGTTGGGTCTTCGTTTCAGCTCGAGGGCTTTCTCTAGTTGTGGCAAGCGGGGGCCACTCTTCATCGCGGTGCGCGGGCCTCTCACTATCGTGGCCTCTCTCGTTGCAGAGCACAGGCTCCAGACGTGCAGGCTCAGTAATTGTGGCTCACGGGCCCAGTTGCTCCGTGGAATGTGGGATCTTCCCAGACCAGGGCTCAAACCCGTGTCTCCTGCATTGGCAGGCAGACTCTCAACCACTGCGCCACCAGGGAAGCCCAGGCAACGTTTTTATATGCAAAATGAGTGCTAACTTATCATGCTAATTGTCCCGATGTTTATCCCCCGAAGTCCTAACTGCTCCCTTCAAATTTGCACTAAATCTTCCTACCAGCCTATGGCATGCTGGGTGATAAGCAGTATTTTTTTTTATGATGTTCCACTTCCACAAACTGTGGAAGGAAATCACCTCGGAAGGAAGTTTCTACCTCTGTCTGCCAGGATCTCGAGCCAGTAACATCCAATGAAAAAATGTAAGAGGGTCTCAGGAATCAACAGAGGTCAATGTCACTGTTTCTGGCTATCTAGGGCACGATCCAATCCTATAAGAATAAAATCAGAACTCACTGTGTGCCAGGCCCTATGCTAAGTGCTTTGCATACACCATATTAGTGAGTCCTCACTACAGCCCTGTAAGGTAGGTGCCATTGCCTCTCAGGATACTGATGAGCAAATTGACCAGCCAAGTCCTTGTATATGTTGACAGAGCCTGGATTTGGACCCAGATGCATCTGACTCTATAGCTTATCTTTAACTTTTAAAAGGGCTCCTTTGCTACTATCTTCACAATGAGGAGGGATTATAATGGGACCCATAACCTCAGATATGTTACCAAAATCTACATCTGCTACATATTGTATTGACCCAAGAAGAAGAGATTCTTTAAGAACTATATTTAATTCCTTCTAATCCGTCAAAGCAAATCTTGAATCATTTCTCCGTATTTCTTCTGTGTTTCTGCAAGAATGTTGTTCCAAGAGCCCCCTCGGTTCTTGGGTATACATATTGAACCCAGGACTCTGATGCCTTCCCTTTAGGCATCTCCAGATTGTTTATCCTAATTTTTCTCCCCAATACACAAAATGTATATAATCGTTTTTCTTCTACACATTTTATTCACTGCCCTGTTTAGTAATGAAAGTTTCTTGCTTAAAAAGATGACTTTCATGCGAATATTCATAGCAGCCTTATTCATAATAGCAAAAAATTGGAAACAACCCAAATGTCCATCAGCTGGTGAATAGACAAATAAAATATGGTCTATCAATACAATGGAACACTACTTAGCAATAAGAAGAAATGAAATACTGATAAATGCTACACGATGGGTAAACCTCAAAAACATTATACTAAGTGAAAGAAGCCAGCCACAAAAGAGCACGTGTTGTATGATTCCATTTACATGGAATGCGCAGAAAAGGGAAATCTATGGAGACAGAAAACAACTTGGTGACTGTTTGAATCTAGGGGGTGGGAAGGGGCATTAAGTGTAAAAGAGGTACAAGCGATCTTGTAGTGATAAAAATGTTCTGAAACTGCATCATGGTGATGGCTGCACAACTCAGTACATTTACTAAATATTAATGAATTGTATATTTAAAATCAGTTAGTTTTACCATATGTAAATTATACTTGAATAAAGTTGTTTAAAAAATAATCGATTCATGGAGAATATTTGCAGTTTTATGAAAAATTGGTCAAACTCTTTGCACAGTAAGCTCCTGAGAGGTGAATTTATTCATCAGTACAATTAAGATAGAAATTTCTAACTCAAAGATAATTACCTGAATATCAAATAAGATATTAAAATGAAAGCGCTTTGAAAACTGAAAAATGGTTAATAAAGATTCCTTCGACTTAGCAGTGGATGGAAATTATTTCATTCTCTCCTCTAGGTGGTGCTAGAATCTAAAAATGAGCATGCCACTGGTAAAAGCAGCTGCTTTATACAAAATTACCTTTCCCTATGAGGTTACATCCCTAAAGGGAGTTTATAGTCCAATGGTCCTTCAGTCCAGAGCCTTCTCATGAATTAATCTTAGGATAAGAGACATCCAACTTCAGTGCCAGCCTTCTAGCCTCACAAATTTTCAATTGCACATTCCATGTTGTATGGTCCCCTCTTTGTCCTGGGGAATTATCCCTCAGATTAAACCACATTCGTCTTCCATTTCTCTCCATCTTCATGGAAACTTTAGTTTCCAACATATTGATAATTATATACTTCTCTTCCTTTGCATTTTCAATGCTCTCAATTGCTTTTAATGTTTAGTTTAATTGGGAACGAGGGTCAATTCATCAAACCATTTATAAAATGTCTCAAAAATAAACCCAAGCCTAGCAAATGTGGCCACATCAATGAAGAAATGCCACAGAAGGGCCCCTTCCTGCTGGCGCCATGTGTTGGTAGAAGGAACAGCTGATGTGCTGTTACTTTGCTGTGTGCCACGTAGCTTTAGACATACAAAAATTAATGCTTCGAAAGTTGTAAGATGAGCTTCTGTCTCATGTTCAGGACTTTGATCTGAGGCCAGCCCCCTATCTCCCTTTCTCTCTTTCAGAAGAAAAAGAAGGGTTTTTAGATTATTGTTTTGCTCTTCATCTGATGGCTTCTAAAAGCATTTGGTTCAAGTAGGAGAGCCAAGAGCCCAGGGTGCAAGGCACGTGGGCCCCACTGTGCAACAAGGACACTCAGGGCCATTATCTGAGGCCCTGAGCAGGACCACTTAACTCAATTCCAAAGGGCGCCCAGGGCTGGTCTTTCAAGAGAGCATGAAAGCCAAAGCTTGTGCCCCATGATGTGTCTTGCAAAAGGAAGAATACAGAAGCAGCACGAGAACATTCGCACAGGAGTTGTGCAAGCAGACAGCTCATTATTGAGAATTCTTTGCTGGTGAAAATGCTTTCCCGCAAGGGGAAGGGTTTGAAAAAGAGCTCTTGCCTCCTGGAGCCTGCTCTTGGGTGGAAACAAACCAGCTTTGAAAACACAATACCATAAAAGCTTTAAAAATTGGTATTTAAGGAGCATGGAAATAGCCCACGAGAAATTAATGCGAAATCAATTCAGGCACACAATTTACATCTGCTGCGTTACCCAGAATGGCTCTCTTCTATAACTGGAAATCTATGGACCTAAATCTGGGATGACTGGAAGGAGTTTTATGTCTTCTGAGATGTAGCTGCACAATCTGTCACCAGGAGGGAAAATCTGTAACCCTTTAGGGCCAGCAGAAGCTGGGGCCCTATTGTTAGAAAACGCATATTTAAAATCAACACCCAACGAAGTAAGTGCTGTTCACAGGTCTAGGCCTTTAAACCTGACCCTCTGCCCAAACGGGCAGTCTTTCCACACCCAGGAGGCTTTGTCTTTCCTAAATATAGTTCCTAGCAAACAAGGAGCTGCTCGTGCTTTGAAGGTTGACAGTGACTGCCCGGAAGAGACACAGCCAAGCTCATTGCTGGGCTGGGGCTAGGAAGCCGGCTTCTCATGGGATCGGTGAGCAAACCCATGGTCTGCTGTGGACCTTCCTCGTGAAGTTTTCCCATCCCCACCCCTTGTCATGATGTTGATTTTTTAGTTCATCAAAACCACTGTGAGTTAATTATGCACAAAGCACCTTTAAATTTCCAAGTTTGGAGATTACTTATAATCAAAGAGACGGAGAGGGAACATCAGAGGAGTGGGAGGCGAACGGGAAAAGGATGGTCTTGGGAAGTCACTGGAGTTTCAAGAAAGGGGAGTTTCAAGGAAGAGAAAGTTGGTAAGAGTGTCAAATGCCACAGAGAAGATGGGCAAGATAAGGACTCTCCATGCCCATGAGGCCGGACCTTTAGGAGGGCACGGTTCACCTGGGGGAGCATTCCAAGACACGGGAGGGGAAGCCAAAGGTTGAGTGGATAAAGATGAACAGGCAATAGGTGTTGGCCCCGCAGCCTCCTCCTGTGAAGGGAAATGGGAGGAGTTTGCCGATAAATAGGAAAGAGGTGTTTTTCACATTGCAAGGACTTTTAGACATGGCATGCCTCTATCCAGTGCTGAAATCACAGCCTAGGAACTCCGATCTTGCCATCCTTCTTTGAATGGCTCATGGTAGGGTTTCAATAAATATTTGTGGAAGGAAGCAAAGCCGCACTCTCAGACCTGCCTATATGCAGGCTGTTGAAAGCAGAATTTTTAAAAAAATCATATTGAAAGATTTCCACTCCTTTGTCTTTTAAGATTTTGCCCTTCTTAATTGCGTGACCTTGGACAAGTAACTTAACTTCTCTAGCACTCAATTTCCTCACGTATAAAAGTGGAAAAGTGCATGGCTCCTGTATAAGAGTGCATGGCTCAGAGTAAGGAGATTATACTTTCTCTTTCTCATTATTATTATTATTCTCTTCATAACTGTTTGTCATCCTGGAAGCAATGAGAGGCGTGTGACATCTGTACTACGTATCCAAAGAACTCACAGAATATTTCTGCCTGAGGGGAAAGGTTTGAAAAACTGCTCTTGCCTCCTGAAGCCCTCCCTCGGTGGAAACAGAATTGCTTTTAAAATGCAATACCGTAGAAGCTCTTTTAAAAAATACTAATACAATTCCAAAAACGTTCTTAAGAAATTAAAAAAGTCAACACCAAGAATAAATCCTAATATAAACTACAGACTTTGGGTGATTATGACGTGTCCATGTAGGTTCATCAGTTATAACCAATATCCCCCTCTGGTGGGAGCATTAATAATTTGTGGGGACAGGGGGTCTCTGGAAAGTCTTTGTACCTTCTGCTCAAGTTTGCTGTGAACCTAAAACTTCTCTAAAAATATAGTCTTTTCTAAAAATTGAAGTATAGTTGATTTATAATATGTTAGTTTCAGGTATACAGCAAAGTGATTCAGTTTTATATATATTTATATATATATATATATATATTCTTTTTCAGATTCTTTTCCATCATAGGTTATTATAAGATGTTGAATAGAGTTCCCTGTGCTGTGCAGTAGGTCCTTGTTGTTTATCCACCTTATATACAGTAGTGTGTATCTGTTCACCCCAAACTCCTAATTTGGGATTAACAGATCCCTCTTTCCCTTTTGGTAACTAGAAGTTTGTTTTCTATGTCTGGGCGTCTATCTCTGTTTTGTAAATAAGTTCATTTGTATCATTTTTTTAAATTCCACATATAAGTGATATATGGTATTTGTCTTTCTCTGTCTGACTTCCTTCATTTAGTATGATAATCTGTAAGTCCATCCACGTTGCTGCAAATGACTTTATTTCATTCTTTTTTATGTCTAAAAAAATAATCTTTAAAGAAGTCTGAAGCAATTCTCTATCTAATCGTGTTTGTAAAAGAAAGGAACCACTGCATCATGCCAGGACGATGGCAGGGCAGCTGTGCCAGGGCAGCTGTGGCTCTGGGTGGTTGGGGAAGAGGAGATAGCCTCTGTGTTCTGTGAAAGGCAGCCAGAGGAAGGGAATAGGATGGGTACAAGCCCAAGACTGGACTCTGACAGCACCTCGTGAGCTAAATTCTGTAGATCTTCCTGCGTAGCTAGGGTACACGTGAACTCCTGGGGGAAGCCTCCAGGTTGGACTCAGGTTACAGGGAGTGCCCAGTGCTCTTGCCCATGACTGTAATGAGGTGAACTCTGGGGTTTTCTAGAAAACATCCTAGAGTAACAATCTTACAGAAGAATTCTGTCGATGACAGAGGCAGGGGTGCTAAGAAGTGACTGCCCTGCCTTGGTAATCAAGCAGGCCTGTTTTGAAATCTTGGCCTCATCACATGGTTGACTGACCTTAGGCAAGTTACCTAACTTCTGACCTTCAGCTCCTCATATGTCGAGTGGGGATAATAATAGGACCCGATTCAGAGGGCTGATGTCAGGCTCTGGGGAGATAGTGTGAATATAAAGCACTTTACAGTACTTAGTGAACAATGGCCAACTTTTTTTTTTTAAATCAGTGAATCTAACTCTTACCACCCTCTGCTTTTGTCCTTCATGGAAAACAAACAAACAAACACATTTCTACATGTCACTTCCAATTCCTGTGATTTCATTAGCTTTGAGGGAAGATTTCCTAATGCAGATTTCCTTCCTTGTTCCTACAAAGATCCAGGACTGAATTGGGGAGGGGTTAGTGATAAAAGTGTTTTTCTTCTTTCTAAAGGTCACAACCTAAGTTCATGTTTTCATACTGGTTTCTCTCTGACTCATCCTCGTGCCTGAAGCAAACTGTATATTTCCTGTCTCATTTTCTTTGCCAGAAAAATGGACTTTATTTAATCTTTTCTCTCCCTGCCTTTCAGTACAACCTTACCGTTTGAGGACATTCTATAAACTGCATTTGAATGTTTTGTTTCCAGTTTCCTCTTCCAGGAGATGTTTTAGATTCCTTTCCAACAGTAAGAAATGGGGGAAGTATTTCTCCAGTGGTGTCATAGAGAACAATACCAGAGAGCTGTTGTTCTCACCTTGGGGTGATTTTGCACCCAAGAGACATTTATCATTGTCAAACACATTTTTTTGGTTGTCACAACAGGGGGCCCCAGATCCTACTGGATTTCGTGGGTGGAGGCCAGGGGTGCTGCTAAATGTCCTACAATGCACAGGACAGCACCTCCACAACAAAGAATCATCTGGCCCAAATGCCAACCGTACCTTAGTTAACAAACCCTGATATAAAGAGTCTTGATATGTTAATTTTTCTCATTTACTTTTTCTTTTTACAGTTTTGTCCTTGGTCTCAGTTTTCTTTATCCCCCCCAAATCCAACTTCTTTCTCTCTCTCCTTTCTCCCTCTTACCACTAAGTCTTTTCTCATTCTCTCTTTCTATCTTCCTCCCTAACATCGTTTAGTGTTTGATGACCCTCCAAAGTTCCTAGTCCTTGAAAAATATTTATGAATTTGCTTTTCCAGCTTGGTCACTAATTCACCATGTGCCTTTGGGCCAGTCATTTCACTGGCCAGTCATTTCCCTTCTCTGGGCCTCAGCTTCCTCCGTGTACATGGACACAGGACTGAACGACCTCTAAGACTCCAATCTGTGACTGACAATTGTCATGAGAATTCAAATGCCTAGCACTCTTACAAGAAAGTCTTAGTGTGAGAGAGGGCCCCTATTAAAAAAAAAACAAACACTGAGTTTATTGGTATATAGTGAGAAAGAAAAATATGTTTATGTGGGTGTGTGAATATATGGAAATTCAATATTGTGAAGGCAATTAAGGGTAAGATAAAATTTATGGGAAAATTAAATGAGCTCAAAAGATAGATTGCAGCATTATTTGTAATAACAAAAAGTTGTCAACAATATAAATAACCAACAATTGTGGATTGAGACAAAAAAGTGTGGTATATTTATATGATGAAATACCATGCAGCTATTAATAATAATTATTAGGAAGTTTTTAACAATGTGGAAAATACTTAAATGCAGGTAACAAAATCATATATACTTTATACTCATATTTAGTGAAAGTATTTTCTAGAATGAACATTTTTTAATTAAATTATTTTGTCTCTTCCTACTTCAAAGGTAATACATGCTTATTTGTAAATAATTTTGAAAACTCAGATAAGACAAAAGGAAAAAATTATCTACAGTTTGACCACCAGAGTTAACCTCTGAGACAGCTTTCCAGTCTTTTTTTCATTCTTTTTTTTTGCGGTATGCGGGCCTCTCACTTTTGTGGCCTCTCCCGTTGTGGAGCACAGGCTCTGGACGCGCAGGCTCAGCGGCCATGGCTCATGGGCCTAGCCGCTCCGTGGCATGTGGGATCTTCCCGGACTGGGGCACGAACCTGTGTCCCCTGCATCGGCAGGTGGACTCTCAACCACTGCGCCACCAGGGAAGCCCAGGTTATACTGTCTTTATGACCTGCATTTCCTTTCCTTATCATTACATGGTCTTCTGCAAAGGCATTTATTTTAGTTGCATAGTACTCCTTTGTATCTGTACTGGATCTAGTTGAGGGAAAGTAAGTAAACTTTTAAAAAAATGAAGAGTGCCAATTCACAGCCTGGGACCTGGTGGACCTGAATGATTGATGCTTCTCTTCATGACTAAATCAAGGGAATCTCCATCAAGTGGCAGCATGAGCAATGTTGGGCTTGATAACTCCTATCACCCAATAATCAAATAGCAAGTTGGATGGGGATCATGGAAGTCATTTAGTACAACCCCTTCCCCTCCCTCTCCCCACATCCCCACTAAATGTTTGAGTAAGGTCCTAACCTTCCAACTAACCTATGACCTGGTGCACTTGGTTTGATTAGCCAGACTGGGAGAACCATCTGTGTGACCCTCTGCTCTCCTCCAGTCTCCCTCCCGGCTCCATCTCCACTTCATCTGGTTGAAATGATGGGATTGCTGTTTCCCAACCCTTTCTCCCAGGAAGGGGGTAGGGCCTCAGGGCCTTGTTTGTCATCGAGTTCTCATGACACAGGCTCAGTCTCAGACGCTCTTCCCTCTGTGATTCACTGCCAAGTCTGCATTCTGCTTGCCTGTCTGGGGATGTTATGACATCAGATTTATCTGGTTAAAGGGGGGAAAAAGTGCTTACCAGCTCATTTTTTCACCGCGGACACTCTGAAAATCTTCTAAAGTTCACACAGCCTCACCAGCAGGATCAAAGCTTCCAAAGGCCCTCAGTGACCTTGCCCTGGTCAAGGCCACCTGGCCTGATGAAATTCCAAAGAAGACAAAACTGCTTTGTTCCAGAAACTCCTCCCTTTGTGTCCATATCCCATTTCAGATCCTGTTTCCCAGTGCCTTCCCAGCAGGCAGAAAGTACCTGACAAATGAATTTTCCCATATTCTTCAGGGATTCAACACACTGGCAGTTGTGAAGAGAGCTACAGTGGGGCTTAATCCAAAGATGTGACTGGGTTACTATGGGACCTCAGGTGTCTCCGGCGGGCTGTTTGATCAAGAGGCGCTTATAAGGCTTTCACCATGGGCTGTACCCCCTTCACTCACATCTGAAGGGTTGGGGTAGGACAAACCAAAATTCAGGAAGCCCTACAGTGTGCCGGGCATGGTACCAAGTGCTTTCCATAGGTTTCCACATTTATTCCTCACAGCACTGTGCACTGCGCATTGTTAATCTAATTTTAACCTAGAAGAAGCGAGACTTCAAGAGGTGACGTCATTGGCAGAAGGGGCAGTCAGGATTTGAACTCAGGGCTGTTGATTCTAACGTTACATCATAATGTTGCCTCCCCATAAGATTAGAACCTGTATACTTTCAAAGAAAAACAGAATGCCTGAGCCCTAAATTAGTGTGCTTCTGTACTCCAACTTATAGGCTAATACAGTGTCTTTGTACACTGTAAACTTCCCTAACTGAGCCCTTTTGCTCCAGACATCAGGCACACTGTAGGTTCGAAGAACAAGAAAAGGGGCTTCCCTGGTGGTCCAGTGGTAAAGAATCCGCCTTCCAATGAAGGGGATGCAGGTTTGATCCCTGGTCAGGGAACTAAGGTCCCACGTGCCATGGGGCAACTAAGCCCGCACGCCACAACTACTGAGCTCACGTGCCTCAACTAGAGCCCGCGTGCTGCAAACTACAGAGCCCACACGCTCTGGAGCCCATGCGCTCTGGAACCCATGTGCCACAGCTAGAGAGAGAAAACCCACACGCCACTAGAGAGAAGTCCGTGCCCCGCAACGAAAGATCCTGCATGCCTCAACGAAGATCCTGTGTGCCGCAACTAAGACATGACACAGCAAAAAAAAAAAAAAAAAAAAAAAAAAAAAAAAAAAAAATTTAAAAAATTAGAAGAAATAAAATAAAACAAAGGACAAGAAAAGTCTCCTCCAATTCACTTATACTGACTCTAATTATTGCCTCTCCTGCCTCCCTTGTCCCTTTGCAATTGCTTCCCCTGAGTCACAAAAGTGAGCCACAGAGGACCTGGAGCAGTTGTTCTCAAAGTGTGGTCCTCGGACCAACAACATCAGCAATTCCTGGGAATTTGCTAGGAAGGCAGTTTCTGGCACCCCACTCCAGGTTTGAATCAGAAATTCCAAGGGTGGGGCCCACATCTGTATTTTAACAAGCCCTCCAGGTGATTCTGACGTGCTATAGCTTGAGAACCACTGACCTAGAGAATGTGATTAGCATACAGCCTTGACTGCACCCCACATCCAGTCAGCTGCTAAGCTCTGTGAATGCTGCCTCTGCCTCCTAGTTTGTCTGCTTTGTCCTAGTTCAGGCCCGGTTAACTCCTGCCTGCACCATGGCAGTGGCTCCCAGGAATCTCCCCTCTCATCCCTCACTTACTTCTAGTCCATGTCACCCTCTGATACTGCATTATCTCTCTGCTAAGAAGATGTCATGTGGCTACTGGAATAAAATCCAAATTCCTTGGCATGTGGCTACTGGAATAAAATCCAAATTCCTTAGCTTGATATTCAAGATCCTCCAAAATAGGCATCAGACTTTTCTTCTTGATCTTATTTCCTACTTGTCCTTCCCTTTATGCATCCTAAACCCAAGTTGTGCAAAACGACTCACTGTTTGCTACAGATTCATACTTCCTCCCCTCTGTGCCTTTGCTTATGTTATTCCCTGTGCCTGGAATCGCCTCCCACTCTTCCCCACATAGCTGCTAAGGGTTAGCTCAAATGTCACCTCCTCCACGAAGTCTTTCTTCATCCTTCTAACTACTTTCTATTCTTTAAAAAAAGAATAAATAAATTTGACATAATTTATTTAATTTCCTCTAGAATTAGGTTAGAATTTTGTCTTTTTGCATTTTTAAATTTTTTAAATTGAAGTATCATTGACCTACAACACTATGTTAGTTCCAGGTGCACAACATAGTGATTCGATATTTCTATACATTACAAAATCTTCCTTCCTTGTCTTGAACTCATAGAATTTATCTTTACTTCTCTTATGGTGCTGATTAAATTATAGTGTATGCCTCCTTGTGAGCATATTTTATCTCCCTCCCAGGCAGTAAGAAGAGGACAGAGTTGTGCCTTTTTTCATCTTTGCACTTCCTACAGCAACAAGCACAGTGACAGAGCTTAATACATGGTTGTTGAATGGATGAATGAGTGAATGAGTGAATGTTGGATCCACATAAATAAAACTGAAAGATTTTTCATCCTTTATTCTAAATATACCTGTCAAAATCAATGATATTATTATTGCTGTTTTCTGACAGTGTCCATTTTACCTCCTCTCAAAACTGGACCAGTTAGAAAGAATACATTATAGCACAAAGTTTTCAGGGATGACAGTGTGGGTAGAAACAGATTGTTCCCATATCTGTGGCTTGAGTAACAATATAGGAGAATGAAATGACAATTTTGTTGCTAACCTTCACCTTGAGCTGCATAA
This sequence comes from Mesoplodon densirostris, assembly GCF_025265405.1. Taxonomy (NCBI): domain Eukaryota; kingdom Metazoa; phylum Chordata; class Mammalia; order Artiodactyla; family Ziphiidae; genus Mesoplodon; species Mesoplodon densirostris. The sequence continues at coordinate 94,511,170 of NC_082665.1, read as the reverse complement.
TGGACAGCCAAGCCCCAGCAGGTTCTCCTGCTAAGCAAAGTAAGAATAAAGCAGAAATGATTCTCAAGGAAGCAATTGCTGGAACCTCGAAAGTCCCCAGCCAGAGTTGCTGGCCTGGCTTCATTCCAAAGCTGGGAAAGAGATTTTCTGCTCAGACAAAATTAGTTATGTAGGTTGTGCATACCCTGCTTCATCTTGACGACACCACTCATTGAAAACCTTCCTCTACGTGGGCTGAAAGAGGTGACCAAGGGCAACTTTTCAGGCCCTCAGCCCTGGAGCACCAGCAACAGTGTGTTAAGCACTGAACAAAACCCACAGCAGAAAACATAACTCTGGGTCCCTGGCTTTATGGTTCAGTGGGAGGGCCTGTGGCTGTGAAGAAGCAGAAGTGTCTAGTGTTCTTTAAGGACAGTCATGATTTTGATGGGTTTTAAGTTTTCCTGAAAATCCAAGCATTAGAGATGCAATCCCTCCTTTCAACAGCTCTGGGCTTCTAGTTCTGTGTGGTACTTGACTTGCATATTCTCTCTGACTCAACAGTTGTCTTTTCTTGGAAAAGACTTTGTCATCTTTCTAGCCTCACTTCAAGAAGGCAGTGGGCCCTTTCCCTCCAACCTGCGCTTGGGCAGAAAGAAGAGTTAGGAAATGACACAACATCACAGAGTTGTGCCTGGCGGTCATGACTCCACTTGAAGGCAAGTGGCCCCTTCTGCTTCCACCTCACTAAGCAGGATGGCTCCCCAGCCACGAGCAGCTCTTTTTGGCTGACGTCTCAACCCTGGGACTTTTCTATCGTGTGTGGTGACTTTGAGAGATGAGCCTCTGGGTGATCCTCCACCGTTCTTGCTTTGTCTTCTCCTGCGTGAAGATTCTTCTAAGAAGCAGGCAAACTTCCTAGGCCCTATATTCACTTTGTGTCTATTGGTGAGAGTCTATGCTGTGAATGTTTTGAGTGCCTGGACACTTGTTTTTAGCAGAATGCTCAATAGTACCCCCTGTATCTCAAGATGAATTCCTAGGTGGGCTGACTGCATTGGAGTTGGTGTCACTGTGAGGCAGTCTTCCGGCAGTGTCAAAAAGCGCTCTTGTAGAGGAATGAATGTTTAATGACATGGAAAGGCAATCACCATATGTTAAACATAAAATACAGGTTATAAAGTAGTGAACATCGTAACATGTATACTCACACACAAATATGTGTAAAAAGGACAGATATTAAGTATTAACAGTAGTTATCTCTAGTAATTGGACGGGTTTTTCTTTTTTCTTTATTTTCCTAATTTTTTACAATGAACAGATTATGTTTTGGTGATAAGAAAAGAGAAGCAAAAATATTTTCAATTTTCTGGGACTTCCCTGGTGGTCCAGTGGGTAAGACTCCATGCTCCCAATGCAGGGGACCCGAGTTTGATCCCTGGTCAGTGAACTAGGTCCCACGTGCATGCTGCAACTAAAAGTTCGCATGCCACAACTAAGAAGTCCACATGCTGCAACTAAAAATTCTACATGCTACAACTAAAAAGTCCACATGCTGCAACTAAAGCTCTTGCGTGCCACAACTAAGACCTGGTGCAGCCAAAATAAATAAATAAATAAATATTTAAAAAATCTTTCAGTTTTCTAAACAAATAAGTCCTTGGTGGAAAGAAGTTTGCAAGAGGACCTCTGGATTAGTACCTGTAGGGGTTCAGATATACAGCACAGTGCTCTGATCTTAGCAATATGGGGCAAGTGAGCAGGGGCTGCTGGGACTTTGCCAAAGCTCAACCGCTGAGGCAGGCGAGACCCTGGCTCCATCCCATTCCAGCCATGGCTAACACCAAAGGAGCCAGCCAGGCAGCAGGAAATCCTCCGGAGTCTGGCAGGTGGGCTTTCTGACTCAATCAGATTTGGCAACTGAAACCACAGGGCAGGAGCAGCAGTGGCCTCCACTCTGAGGAATGGGGGGTGCATCTGAGGAGCTGGCAAGAGTTCCCCTACTTTCTCTCAGCCCTCTCCTTATTGTGCAGAGTGAGTTCTGTACAGATTTCAGCCAAGCTCTTAAGCATTAATGCCCCCTAAGAACTATGCCCATTTAGTAAACACCCAGTTTTAGACAAATTGCTTGTTTTCCAAGGTCTGAATAGATTAAGTGCTAGAATTTTGAAAGATGCTCTTTACCTGGGCTGTTTGGGAAAGTTCACGTTAATTGTGCTCCCTGCTCCTTTCATTTCCTTTCCTGCCTCCTGTTTCCACCTTAACATGCTAAAGGGGTCGACCATGCTCATGTCTGTGTTAACTACCACATGGAAAGGCCATCATCAGCATGGCCCTGGTGAACATTTTAATCAGGGGCGAAGAGCCCTGAACACATTGCACCCTTGAGAACTGCCTTCTGTGGCAGCGTCAGGGGTCTCCCTGGCCTGAATCTGGGGCTGGCCAGGCTAGAGCAGAGCGAGACCTGTTATTCGTCGTGCTGCTGCTCCTCCACTTGTGTAATTCCTCAGCTACTCCTCATCTTGCAGTCTCTTCACTGTGCACATGGATATACCAAGGGACATGTGTTTATGGGGTACTGGTTCTCTTGCTGAAGCTCATGTTTTCTAGACTGCTACGCAATCTGTTTAAAGCTTGAGGCTGAACACATCGTCACTGAGCATAAACTTAAAAAATTTTAACACCAAAACACTTATTAGCTCCTCCTTTCCTTATGTGTACTCCGCCCAATAAAGACTACTTGTTTATAGTCCCAGGGCAAAATCCTTGGGATGTGGGGATACACTGGGACTGCTCCCAAGGCTGCTTTAAAATCTAGAGGTTCTAAGTCAAGTCTCTGAGGTTTATAAGGAAATAATAATAGGAATAAAATATAGAGTTATTTTTACAAGTATTTTTATTAATAGTGAATCTGAACAGATGGCTAGAAGTCATATCTAAGATGTATGTGGGTAAGAATTTGAGACTTTGGTTCCACAACTTAAGTCCAATAAAACTATAACCCATGGTATTTTTTAAGAAGTATTGAATCTCCTTTCCTGATGGCTAAAACTCTGTGGTCCTGGACAAATGTTCCCATCTCTCCTAAACCACTGAAAATCTTACTACAGATAATTTAAATGACATAAGCCTTCTATCCTCCCTGAGAGAGATTTCATAATAATCTGAAAGAAAAATGTGACTTTAAGAGATGAGACTACTATGATCTCAACTACTTTAAAAAAGATATTCCTAAAAGCTTCTGCACAGCAAAGGAAACCATCAACAAAATGAAATGGCAACCTAGTGAATGGGGGAAAATATTTGCAAGTCATATATCTGATAAGGGGTTAATATCCAACATATATAAAGAACTCATGAATTGCATAAAACAACCTGGTTTTAAAATGGACAGAGGATCTGAATAGATTTCTCCTAAGAAGACATACAGGTGACCAACAAGTATATAAAAAGATGCTCAACATCACTAATCATCAGGGAAATACAAATCAAAACTTCAATGAGCTATATCACCTCACACCTATCAGAATGGCTATTATCAAAAAGACAACTAATAATAAACGTTGGCAAGGATGTTAGGAAAAGGGAACCCTTGTGCATTGTTGGGAGGAAGGTAAACTGGTGCAGCCACTATGGAAAACAATGTGGAGGTTCCTCAAAAAATTAAAAAGAGAACTACCATATGACTCAGCAATTCCACTTCTGGGTATTTATCCAAAGAAAATGAAAACACTAATTTGAAAAGATATATGGGGTTTCCCTGGTGGTGCAGTGGTTGAGAATCCACCTGCCAGTGCAGCGGACATGGGTCTGAGCCCCGGTCTGGGAAGATCCCATGTGCTGTGGAGCAACTAAGCCTGTGCGTCACAACTACTGAGCCTGCGCTCTAGAGGCCTTGAGCCACAGCTATTGAAGCCCACGTGCCACAACTACTGAAGCCCACACGCCTAGAGCCCGTGCTCCTCAACAAGAGAAGCCACCGCGATGACAAGCCTGCACCACAACAAAGAGTAGCCCCAGCTCACCGCAACTAGAGAAAGCCCGTGCGCAGCAACAAAGACCCAACACAGCCAAAAATAAATAAATAAATAAATTTATAATGTGACAAATTAAATGTGACAAATACACGTAAGCATACCTAATAGCTGCAACTCGCCTTAATAAAATGGGTTTAAAAGAAAAATAAAAGAAAAGATATATGCACCCAATGTTCATTGCAGCATGTTTTCAATAGCCAAGATATGGATGCCTCTTAATGATGAATGGATAAAGAAGATGTGGTACATGTATACAAGGAATTCTATTAAGCCAAAAGAGAATGAAATCTTGCCTTTTGCAACAACATGGATGATCCTTGAAGGCATTATGCTAAGTGAAAAAGTCAGACAGAGAAAGACAAATACTATATCATCTCACTTATACTTGGAATCTAAACAAACAAACAAAACAAAACAAAAACAACCACCACCAGAAAAAAACCAAGCTCATGGATAGAGAGAACAGATTGGTGGTTGCCAGAGGTGGAGAGTGGGCAAAACGATTGAAGGGGGTCAAAAGGTACAAACTACCAGTCATAAAATAATTAAGTCATGGGGATGTAATACAGTGTGGTGACGATAGTTAACAATACTGTAGTGTGTATTTGAAAGCTGCTAAGAGAGTAGATATTGAAAGTCCTCATCACAAGAAAAAAGTTTTTGTAACTATGTATGGTGACGAATATTAACTAGACTTACTGTGGTGATCATTTCACAATACATACAAATATTGAATCATTATGTTGTATGCCTGAAACTAGTATAATGTTAAATGTCAATTATACCTCAATATAAAAAAAGATATTACAGTGCACAGTAAAAAGTCTCTAGAAAATGTGCTAAAATGAAATCTTTGGGTAGTGAAGTTAGGGGTGATTATTCACTCCCTTTGTTTTCAACAGTGAGTATGCTTGACTTTTATGATCAGGAAGAAAATTAACCATTTAAGAAAGGAAGGTTGAATGCTAAGCCACAATTATTATGTGGTTCATAGAATCAGCTTGATTTTAATCTGCAGCTGGGTCCTTTTTGACTCTTGTCTCACTTAGCTGTTTGGCCGACAGATCTTTGAGGTTACACAACTGCCTGGGTCCTGTTTAAGAGAAATATATTTTTTCAGCTACAAAAGAAAATTCCAAGTTGTCAGGGGGGCCAAGCTCATAAAAAGAAAGCTTTTGAGAAAGAAGCTGTTTTCCACCCTTCCTGCATTCCACCCCATGACCAGCACTGTGTTAATGACAGAACTCCTGTGTGCGAACCTGTGTGGGGAAGTTTCTACGATACAGGCTTGCATTGTACAGACAGCCTGTGTCCCGGAGGCTTACCGCAGCTGCGTGCCCTGGGGTCAGCATGAACAAATTCCCCGCAGAAAGGGAGCCCCCCCCGGGGAGCTCAATGAAACCTACTCAACTAGGAAAGCACGCAGTAAGAGCTAGAAGTTTGGGGATCTACAAAAGATAGTCTTAGAAATGAATAGCCTGCCTTTAAGACCCCTCTCTAACTTAAATTTTGGGGGGAAAATCCTCCCAAGGCATTTACCTTTTCTTTCCCACCTCTCTTTCCTCCATCATCGATTCAAGCCTTGCTCTTGACAAGAGCTTCTTTGCCCTGTGGGTGATATCCCCTAGCTGGCCTCTAAGAGTCAAGCAGAGGGAATTAGAAAATAAATGAGGGACCTAAGCTGTGTGCTATCACTTACTGTGTACAAGAGAGAGAAAAGGCTAATTCTGTGGCTGTCAGGGATCTATAGGAAGAGGCCTAGGAGATTATATCATCAGCTCACAGATGGAAGAGTCTTGAAAAGCACTCCAAATCTTCAGAGTTCTGTGATTCTTCTCCTCCCTGACTGCTGAGGCTTAGTAATCTCCTACGACCTAGACTCTCTGGTAATCAGGGTTGGAAGCAGCATCAGAGACAATCTCACCTGGGGCTTGCCACCTCAAACGCCTCCAGAGGTCAGGAAAGTGACAAACATGAGTGAGGAACACTGGGTATAAGGTCAGAAGGAAAGGTTGGGGCTGAGTAAAACCGGAAATACAGGCATTTTAAAAACACTGTGTGGGCCAAATAAAACAGGGCTAGTAGCCAACATTGTCACACAGGCTGCTCATTTGTGACATACGGCTCCAAACTAATTTTGTGGATGAATTAAAAAAGGCTCAGCGAGGCGAAGTGACTCACTCCAGGTCACACAGCCATGTCGTGGTGGAGCCAGTGCTGGTAGCCCGTCCCTGGACTCTGTGCCAGGGCTCTCCTCACCTCACCACACCACCTCTTAGCCTGCACCTTGGGTGGAGTTGGATCATTGAACAGTGTACTTCTCTCCTCTTATGAAAGCTGATATCAGGCATTTTAGTGAGACTCAGGGAACTTTTTCCTGTAACTCCACATTCTGGTTTACCCAAGAGGTCACACCAGCTGCAAATGCCACCATCAGTTATGGCTTTCCCACACTGGGAATTTCTTCCTTTGACAGCATATGAAGTGTTTCCTTCTGTTGGGTTTCCTTCTGTTCCCCTCTGGGTACAATTTGAGAACTGGTTGCTCCTCATTCCAAGGCTTCAGGCAACAAAAGGACGGTCTGGGTCTAAGACTTCTGAGTAAGGTATTCTGAGCATCAGTGCTGGAAGTTAACTCTAAATGTGTCCCTAAGATGTTGGATAAATTAATTACTAGTTGTAAAGCACTTTGAGAATTAGGGATGAAAGGAAACATGGATCTACAAAATATTATTATAATTAATGAATACCTATCAGTAAACTGTGATTAAGAATAATGGGCATTCTCCACAGGTTATCAAGCTGAGGCATCTTTCACATGAGTCCTTTTAGTATCATCTGCTTTGCCAGAAATATTCTGTTTGTAATTTGCTCATGGGAGTTTTGGTTCAGTGTAAAAAGGTACATTTTGTGCTTTGATGAGAATATCATTGATATTTTTATACACCATGAGTTAGTAACAATGGATACTACACTTAATTTCCACTTATAATTTCTTACTCTTGGGAAACATTTTCAAATTTCCTCAAGCTTGGTTTCAAGGAGAATCTTGTCAGATAATATATATGTTTAGGTTTCCTCCTACGACTGCTCCTCTGTCTAAGAACTCAATGTCCTTTTGACTTTCCAACTAGGAGAGACTCTTTTGATGTATAAATATCAAACACCATGCAGAGCTCAGGGTCTACACATAGTAAATGCTCAATAAACATTTGATGAATGAATGAGTGAGTAAGTGAGTGACAGGCAGGCCATGGTTGCTTGAGTCCAGTTTGGGAGCATGGATGATGTTAGCCCTCTGAGTTGGGAGGCTATATTAGTTCTTCGGGTAAATGGACAGACTGTCCTCTGGTAGCGGGACCTGGCTGGAATCCCTGATTTCTGAGGCTTGGTTTGGATTTCCAGTCCATCGCTCAAGCCCATTTAGTAACTGGTAGTGGTCTTCCTGCTCAGTGGTGATGAAGACTGGCTTCATTACTTCATTTGTTCGTGGACCATTTATAAAAATTCCAAAGTCATCAGGCCTGAGAACATAACAAAGCAATCACAGTGATTCCCCTTGAGACTCACAAACCACACAGGTGCTGCTTTGAAACAGACATACTTAGGTTCAAATTCTAACCAATAATGACAAATGATTACATTATGCTTAACACTGTGCTAAGCACTTTGCATGTATTATCTCATTTAATCCTCACCATTACCTTAATGAAGGCAGTACTATAATTATGCCCATATTTAAGTTGAGAAATAAGAGGCAGAGAAGTAAAGTAATTCATCCCAAACAACACTGGTAAGTAGCAGAGCTGGGATCTGGGCTCAGATCTATCTGGTTCTAGGGTCTGACCTCTTAATCTCTATAATATATTGCCTCTTGTCAATCACAGCTTTGCCACTTATTACCTCTGTAGCCTTCAATGAGTCGCTTGACCTCTCTGAGACTTGGCTATCTCATCTTTAAAATGAAGATCGTCACATCCACTTCGCAGCGTGTGTACCTGAACATCAGCCTCTTCTTTATTACTCTCTCCGACTCTAATCATAAGGTTCAAAGGCAGTTGTTCTTTTCTTACAGCACCCACTCCTGACCCCACTGATAGGTGAAAGGGTGAACACATGACCCCAAAAGGCCCAATCAGAGTAGCCTATCTCCTTGGCCATAGTTGTTTGGTGAGGGGATGGACACCTGACTCAAGTCAGGTCAGTGGAGCCTCTCTCTGGGATTTTCTTTTACTTGGCACCAGAGAAGGTGAGCTTTAGCCCCCGCAGTAGTGATAAAACAGAGAGATGGGAGCCAGGCTATGCTTCCCTGTGGTAGGAGAAAGCCTGTCAGAGAGAATGAAACCAATGTAAAGACTGAAGCAGAAGGAATAGATGGAGAAAAAATCCAGGTCTAAACACACCCAAGCCCTAGCAGCTCCTCTGCCATTTCCAGTATATTTACAGAGCTAACAGATCCCCATTTATGCCTAAGCTAATTTGAGTTATGTTTTCAGTTACTGGCACCAAAGAGACAAACAAAAATGATCCTGTCAAGTACAACATTGCATTGCACCTATATAGGCCTAAATGAGCACATGTAGGGAAACCCATTTATAAAGGGTCCAGATTTTAGATATACCATTAGTGGGCTTACAAGGAAGCTTGGGCAAGTTATATCAATACTGAGAATGGTGTCCCCTGGAGTTTACAGTACATAACCTTTGCACTCCAGTGCCATAGATATGATCATTACGTGACCCAAAACTTGATTACTGACTCATCTCCTCCCAGGGCAAACGTATTGCTCATTACAGACCTTTGGAATCTTGGCTTTTACCAGTACTTTTGTTTTGTCACAGAGCTAGTGTCAAATATAAGAGAGGAAATTAAATACTTGCAAAATGCTCAAAAAAGCAGGCAACAATGATTTTATTTAGGACTTTTCAAGATCACTTTTCATTAATACCTGGAACTTGAACACACAAAAAAAGAATGGGATGTTTTCAAGTGTCAAGCAAAATTCAGAAGCAGCTCTTTTCATCCCAATCACTTGGCATGTTATTTGTCACAATTATTTCCTGCTAGAGATAAGAAACACGCATTTTTATTTTTCAAATTTTATAGCTGGGGAATTAGACCCAGAGAAACAGAAATAACATTAGTGGCATAATCCATACTGTTATATTATGGTTACTAGTACAGTAAATGTTAACTATGTACATAGACACACATACACATATAGTTATCTCTTGCTATCCTATCACTATTTGAACTCAAGAACAAAATGAATATGTATAAATCCTTCCTGTCCTAGTAATTCTCCCTTTGCTCTCCAGATCAGGTTTCCACCCTCCAGTGCCTACTCTATGCCTAAGGCCTGCATCACCAGGGATCGCTTACCCTCTAGCTTCTAGGTGGGTATGGTCAATGGGAGATCAATGGCGAGCGTGGTTGGGGTATTTATTTCCCTCCTCCCCTGTGGTGGACACTGTTGGTGCTGTGCCTAGATGCCTGTTTCTGTGTGTCCATTTCTGCTTCTCTGTGCTTTGCTTTTGTTGGCTGACAGCTATAACTTTCTTCAGAAAACCACCTTTGGGGGCTTCCCTGGTGGCGCAGTGGTTGAGAATCTGCCTGCCAATGCAGGGGACATGGGATCAAGCTCTGGTCTGGGAAGATCCCACACGCCACAGAGCGTGTGGCCCATGAGCCACAGCTACTGAGCCTGCGCATCTGGAGCTTGTGCTCTGCAACAAGAGAGGCCGCAACAGTGAAAGGCCGCGCACCGCGATGAAGAGTGGCCCCCACTCGCTGCAACTAGAGAAAGCCCATGCACAGAAACGAAGACCCAACACAGCCAAAAATAAATAAATATTTTTTTAAAAAAAAAAAGGAAAAGAAAACCACCTTTGGGCCACCAGATCTACTTCATCCAGTACAGGTAGAGAGCTGGGAGTGTCTGGGAGTTCATGTCCCCCAGAGTCTGCTTCTAGAGAACTTCAACCAAGGACCTCCCCCACTATCTGTTCCTCCAGAATCTATTCACAACCTCAGCAGTGGCTGAACCCCTCTATAGCCACAGATCCTGTCGTGTGGCCCCTCTTCCAGGACTCCAGTTGTCGCGGAGGCCCTGGGAACACCATTTCTTCTCCTTGTTTCTTTAAGTCTAGGGATGTTAACTGCTGATGCTAGTCCTTGGGTTCATGTTGGTTCCCTTAAACTTGTCCACAGAACTCTAAAGTGTCTTTCTTTTCTCCTGCTAGAGATAGGATACATGCATTTTAATTTTTTTAATTTTATAGATTAAACCTTTTAAATGTACCATCTATTTCTGAATAGGATCCTGACTGAGAATCCTCTCTCCTCCCAATTCTGCTACTCACCAGCTAAAAGTTAAGAACCAAATTGATCCAGATATCAAGGTATCCCTTATTATCCAAACTCTCTGTCAAGAATGTCTCCATTTGAATTTACAATCTAACAGATTATGAATAGTGAAGATAATTAGACACAGTCTCATACTCACATGTATACACACACACGAACACACACACACACACATCACACTTGCCTCATATAGTTATTTTGAAAGTTATGCTGAGGATAGTAAAAAAAAATCACTTTGATGAGAAGTGGTAGAAAATGCCTAAAAAATGTTAAGTAGTTTTCTGATTCTACCCGTTAATTATTAACTGCAAAAGGAATTGCCCCCTTGATATACACAACTAGAAAACCAGACAAAGTATATGAAACAACTGTTTGCAGATTTGGGACAGGCAAAGTAAGACTGTAATGGCTAAGAGAAAGGAAACACATGACAGGAGCCCTCTCTGTGATTACCCCAGTTATCGCCTGGAGGCAGTTTCCAGACTAAAGGGCAGGAAAAGGGAAACCCAAACAGAGGGCAGCAGTCCCATTCAGATGAGGAGATGGACATTAGATTTCAGGGAAGCCAAGGCAATGGAATCACTGCGACAGAGTACTGGAAATGAGGAAAATGCACAGAAAGAACTCTGGAGCTCTGCTGATAGGCCCCTTGAAATCTTTGGCTGAATACTGACCTGTGCATATGTGGAGTGAAAACCATGAGTCTGGAAAAAGAAAAACAAGAAAGAAGAAAGCTAAACAATTCTTGGTGTTCATACAGGGTTGGGAAATGTTCACTTTTTTTATCAACCAGAGTAGAAAGACTGCATAAAACACAGGGCAATAGATATAGTATTTTGCTTTCTTAAAGGGGCTAAATTAGCCCTAAATCAAAGACTTCTTTGAACCCCACCTAACAAAGCTTAAAAGAAAACCTTGAAAGAATCAAGCTGTTTCCAAGTAACTTAACTGCATGTCAGAACAAAGTCCACAATTATTTAAAAGAATGCAACAAAATCCAGCACCCATAAACAAAACAAAACAAAACAAAAATTTACAATGTCTGTTATCTAATAAAAAATTACCAGACATGAACCAAGCAGGAAAATATGAGAGTATAATAATATAATCAGTATAACAATAAATCAATATAAAATCCAGAAATAACAGAAAGGATGGAATTAGAAGAAAAAGACCATAAAAGAGTTGTTAGAAATATGCTCTGTATGCTCAAGAATATAAAGAAAAACATGAATACAATGATATGAGGAATAAAAGAAATAAAAAGAAGATCCAAGTGGAACATCTGGAGATGAAAAATGCAACAAAAATAGTGAACATGAAGACATAAGGACAGAAATTATCCAAAATAAAGAGAAGAAAAGATTTTAAAAAACTGAACAGAGACCTTTGAAAAAATGTCAAGCAGCCTAGCATGTGGTAAATAGAGTTCTAAGAGGAGAGGAGAGAGTAAAAACATAAAATATTTGAAGAAATTATGCTTGAAGATCTCCAAAATTTAATAAAAATGGTGAATTTATAGATCCAAGAATCTCAACAAACTTCAAACAAAATAAACAGAAAGAAAATGACATAGACATATTATAGTTAACTTGCTAAAAAACAGTGGAAAAGAGCAGCCAAAGAAAAGAAGTAAGATATAATAAGAACACGTTTCTTGTCAGAAACTATGAGCCAGAAGACATCTTTAAAGCACTGAAAGAAAATACAATGGTCAACCTAGGACGTTATACCCACTGAAAATGTCTTTCAAAAACAAAGGTAAATGCACACTTTTTCATACAGACAAAAGCCAGCAGACCTCTACTACAAGAAATGTTAAAGGAAGTTCTTCAGGAAGAAGGAGAATGGTAGCAGATGGAAATTTGCCATAACAAGGGAATAAAGAACATTGGAAATGGGAAATACATGTCATACAAAAAACATTTTTCTCATTCTTTAATTGTGAGGTTTCTACTATATGTAGAATTAAAATGAATGACATCAGGACTTCCCTGGAGGCACAGTGGTTAAGAATCCGCCTGCCAAAAAATAAAAAGAATCCCCCTGCCAATGCAAGGGACACAGGTTCAATCCCTAGTCCAGGAAGATCCCACATGCCCTGGAGCAACTAAGCCCATGTACCACAACTATTGAGTCTGTGCTCTAGAGCCCGCATGCCACAACTACTGAACATGCATGCTGCAACTACTGAAGCCTGTGTGCCTAGAGCCTGTACTCAGCAACAAGAGAAGCCACTACAATTAGAAGCCCATGCACCACAATGAAGAGTAGCCCCTGCTGGCTGCAACTAGAGAGAGCCCGCACACAGCAACAAAGACCCAATGAAGCTCCCCCTGCCCCCCCACCAAAATGAATGACATCAAAGACTGGATGAAAGATTTTATACCATACATAAAGTTGAAGATTGACTATGGTGAACTAAGGATGTGTAATATAAATCCTAGAGCAATCACTAAAAACAAACAAAGAGCAACAATAAAAAACTAAGGAAGTACAGATAATAAACCAATTATAAAGCTTAAATGGGATCATAAAACATAAAGTAAAATAAATGAGTAAAAGAGGAGGAAAGAAACAAAGAACAGATGGGGAAAATAGAAAATAAAGAGCAATATGGTGATTTAAACCTAACATATCAATTAGTACGTCACATATAAATAGTCTAAACATTCCAACTAAAAAACAGAGATTGTCAGCTTGGAAAGAAAAATAAGAACAACTATAT